>NC_084832.1:66352150-67047984 GCF_033115175.1 Lepus europaeus
GAAAACTTTAACATGTTCATAACTCATTTATTATTAGTTATGAAAATATGACATCTCTATGATTTATTTTAGGTGAAAGAGCTTATAATCCTGAACATTTTCATAACAGAGTCCAAAGAATCATGATTGATGATCATAATGTCCCTACTCTCAGGTAACTTTTATGCCACACTGGCTATGAGAAGAGGGCAAGATACATTGGGCTTTATTGTTTTGGAAAATTTTAATTCAACTAAAAGTCTAACTTTTAAAATCAGCGAGATGGTGGTGTTCACCAAAGAAGTAAATATGTGGCTGGCTCAAGACAAGGAGAACGTAGTAGTGATTCACTGCAAAGGCGGCAAAGGTAATAGCATTTTTTTTTCCTGAAGAAATTCAAAAGGTATATTAAAGTATAAAACAGATTCATCTTACTATCAAACAATATGAGTAAGTTTTAAAATTTAGAATTTTTTAAAGATTTATTTATTTGAGAGGCAGAGTTACAGACAGAGGGAGAGATGGAGGGGCGGGCTTCTACCCATTGATTTACTCCACATTTAGCTGCAATGGCCATAGCTGGGCACATCCAAAGGCAGGAGGCAGGGCTGCTTCTGGGTTTCCCACATGGATGCAGGGGCCCAGGCTCATTAGTAGGGAGTTGGATCAAAGTACAGCAGCTGGGACTTGAACCCATATGGTATGCCAACAGCAGCAGGCAGTGACTTTAGCTGCTGCACCACAGCACCAGCCCCTTAATACTGGAATTTTAAAAATTGAAATGGATGTATTTCTTTTTATATACATATAGTCAATTGTTCTAACACCATCTATTGCATGTTAGTTTATTCTCTATTAATCTCTAATCCCTCTCAGCCTTATCTCATCTTTCAGGAACTGACATATCCTCACTCGCTTCATCTACAGCTTCTATTAGTGAAGAGTTGTAGTGTTCCTTTGGGGGACTCATATTGTCTTCCTTATTCTTATTTCAGGCTTTAGCTTTGTTTTCAGCATATGTGTGTATAAATATATATTACACATAAATATTTATAAATTTACAGAATTTGTCTTGTGAGATTTCTGTTATGTGCTGCTCTGTGTGCGTTTCAAGTGGAAGCACAGAGCACTATCTACCAGAGTCCTGTTCACCTGTCAATCATGGTGGAGTTGGGTGAGCTGTGGTGCACTTAGCCCCACCTACTGAGACCCAGATGAGTTTTCAATGATGGATTTAATGGGCTCGAGTTTCCTTGTTGCCTGACTTGCATGGTGGGGAAGAAGCTCCTCTGAGATAGTGTGGACATCGCTCCTGTGTGGGAGGTGTCGTGGGATGGCTCCCACAGTTGATGTTTGTGTGTTTGGTAGGCCAAGGTCTATGTTCGAGAATGTAAACATTAAAGATGGCTTCTGTGGGCCAGCTGCAGGTCTGGATGGGCAGGGGGCAAAGGATTCGGACAGCGTAGTACTGATCTGTTTGCTTTTTTTATGACTTCTCTTTTTTTCCCCTCTTGGAACTTCAAAAGCAGTTCACCTATCTCCTCCTGCTGCTGCTACTCCCAGCTCCATGGACACCTAATTCCACCTAACCTGATCCACTGGGGGATGGCACCCTCCACCCCAACAACCTGTGCCTGCTGCATCTCCTCTGTTTCTCCTTCTTATTTTCCCTTTCAGCATGTACCTGCCCAGTCTGTGTTGGCCAACTGGGTTTCCTGTTGTAAATTTCCTGCAGGTCTATCTCCTGCATGTAAACTCCCTCCCTTTTAACTACCTATTTTACCCCATGTGACTTGGATTTTCCTGTTTCTAAGCTGCCATCTTTTCCCTGACCCCTTGGTTCTTCTTACAACTTGATTCTCACATTCAACTTTAGAATAATTTTGTCAGTTTTCACAATATGTTTAGGATTTTCATTGGAAAGGAACTGAATTTATTAATTTGGGAGAACTGACAACTAGGTTATCTATTAATTTGAATCATTTTGCCCTTCAATAATATTTTATACTTTATATTCACAGTGGTTTTCATAGTCCATTTTCTGTTGTGGTAGCAAAAATACCAAAGGCTGGGTACTTTATAAAAAAAAGTGGTTTATTTAGACCACAAATTTGAAGGCTGAAAGTCCAGGATCAGGCAACCCCATGTGTTTGGGTCCTGGTAAAGCTCCTTGGTTGCATCACAGCATGTTAGATGGCATCATGGTGGGAGGGATGCATTCGGTTAGCATGTGGTACTTATATTACCTTCTTCATAGAAAGCTGCTGGATTCTGTTGATAGTTTGGTTTATGGTTCTTGTATCCGGGCCATGGGTATGATTGGCTATTCTTTTTTTATTTTCCCTCATAATGTTAATTTCAACTGTTGGCTTCACAAAATGAACTAGGTTGTATTTCCTTTCTTTTTTATTCTCTGAGTCTGTTTAACTTGGTTATTATTTTTTTTTCTCCTTAAATGTAAGCTAGAACTCCCTAGTGAAGCCACATTGCCCTACAGTTTTCTCTGTGGATGTTTTCAAGTTGTAAATCAGATTTTGTTAGATATAGGATTGTTTAAAACTATTTCTTGTATCTATTTTAGTTAGTTGTATTTTCCCAAGCATTTGTCCATTTTATCTACAATTTTAAATGTCTTTGCATCAAATTGTTCAACATATAATCTTACTATTCTAATATCTACAGTGTGCTTCCCTTTTTATTTCCTATGTAGCTTTCTTGATGCCTTGTCTTTATTTTCTTTTATTAGTTTCACCAGGGATTTTCTTCAATTTTATCAATCTTTTCAAAGTACCAAATTATTAGATTATTGTTGGTAGCTCTTTTTTTTAGTATTATTATATTAGAGGGGAGAGACAAAGAGAGCACTGGCACTCCCATCTGCTGGTTCGTTCCCCAAATACTCAGAACATCAGCCCTAGTAGTAGCCAGGAGCCAGGAATACAGTGCTGGTCTCTCAATGTGGATGGCAGGAATCAAATTACTTGAGCCATCACCACTTCCTCCAAAAGTCTGTATTAGGAGGAAGCTGGAGTCAGGGGCCAACCAAGCTGTTGATCAGTAGCCTCCTTTTCAGGAAACTTCGTGCAAGAGGTAGAAAAACTCCTCTTTGGAAGTACCTGGCTTAGAATAGTGTTTACAATGACAGACTAAGAAAGCAATTTAGCGGTTCATTAAACATTTTTTAAATGACAGAAAATTCTGTGCATCTCAGGTAAAAATAAGTTTGGAATTACATAAAGTAATTAGGTTCAGTGTGTACTAAGTAAAAAGCTACAGTAATTAAGGAAACATTTTTATTTATTTTTTTGAGACACAGGATGGTAGTCAAGTTTTATTGTAAAATAAGAAACTGATATAAAAAGGGGATATAAAAAGGGAAGAGAACTGGGGTGACAAATGCAGATGTGCCTTGCAAGGTGCAAAAGAAATTGACCCTGAGCATTGGGGGGAAAGTGAAACAGGTCTTAGTAGATGCAGATGGTACATGAGATGGAATCCTCCAGGCGTAGGATGGGGCAGGACTTCTTTCAGGTGCCATTGTCACTAAGAGACTGGGCAGGATTTGGCTGCACAAGCACAGAACAGGTGCCCAACCAGTGAAGCTGTCAACCCAGCCAGCAGGAGGGCAGGGAACCAGCACCCACAAGGGTGCCACATACCAGCCACCCTATAATAAAGGGTGCTTTCCGGGCCAGCCACACAGCATTTCATTAATCCTCACAGCAGACCCTGTGAGGTAGGCATGATCAGCATTTCATGAAGTTGTGGTCACATCCCTGGTCTCAGCACAGCGGGAGGGCTGGGCTTCCTACCCAGCCTAGGGCTGCTTCTCAGAGAAGTTTTTCCCCCAAAACATTCCTCACAGTCAAAATTTTAAAAGCTAAGGCTGGCCCATCCTAGCTCCCATTGCCCCTCCCTTCCTCCCAATACCATCAGTGCAGGCCAAGGCAAGTGGAAGAATTCCTGGGAGTTCTAAGGCACACCTCTACCAAGTACGGTTCAAGCACCTGAGTCCCAAAATGTCAAGGTAGGAGGGCATGGGGGTCGTCAATGTGGTCAGAGGGTGAGACATCAGTCTGAGTTGGGCCCCTCTCTCTTGAACATTAGTTTTTTACTGCAGGAGGTAGACTGCCCCTTCTTGGCCTTCAGGTAGCTGGAGTGAGCCCTGCTCCCCCGGGGTTCCTTCTTGGCCTTGGCATCCTTGAGCTCCAGGACCTCATTCAGCTCTTGGAACATCTTGAAGCACTCATGCCCACGGATCTTAACGATGAAGTATTCTCTATCAAGTGGCTTTTTTTTCTGGGGAGAGGAGTCGGTGGTGGTGGTTGGCAGTGCTCGTTTAGAGCTCCCAGGGGGCAGCTCAGGGCAGGACTCCCCTTTCTTGCAGAAATTTTCTTCCTCTGTGCCGTGGTCCCTCCCAGGACAGGCACACACTTGCACCTCAAAAGCTGTTCCATCCTAGCTGGTTCCCTCTGGAATCTTTCAGTGTGATGAGGGTGAGGATGGGCCACCAGTTCATGCCCCCCATGCAGGAGCTGTTACACATGTAATTATAGTGGATGGTGGTACAGTCAGAGCCAATGTCGGGTGGCTGTAGGGCAACACCACACTGTTCCAGAAGGTGTTTCTGTCATCCAAATACTCAGCACACAGATTTCCCTCCACCCAGATGAGATGCTGAGATGGGGGCCAGATCATCGCTATTGAAACAACGCTCATGGTGGGGGCAGTGTCTGACAACTTCCTTTGTGTGTTGAGACTTCTAGGCAGGGGTGTTGAGTCGACCCACAGCTGCACAGGGCAGGTCTTTGCTAGCTGCTAGGAGAGCTTGTTGAGGCAGGGGGAGTACGTGCAGGTGACAGACTTGGCCAGTCCTCTGGAGAGCATGTCACAGCCCCGGACGCCAGGTGCCCCCGCAGCCCAGTGGCTACCTGTGCCCTTGACAGTGGCCCCCAGGAAACAACATGTTTTTAAAGTTAAATTTTGTATGGCAGATGAAAAATAGAAATTCAAATAAAACTCGAGAAATTTTGAGGATAAATGACATGAAGCATAAGGTCAAGGATTTGCTTTAAAATGTAACAGTGGAAAAGAAAGGAGATGGCACAGAAGAAGAGAGGATAGAGGAGAGGGGAGGGGTAGGAGAGAAGCAAGGAAAGAGGAGAGGGAAATTAACCAAGTTCAGCAAAATATCAGTAATTACAAAATCAGGAAAAGTACATGAGGGTTCACTATCCTGTTCTGTATGCTTTCATATGTTTAAAAACTTTTGTACTACAATTAAATACTCTATGGAAGAAACAATGAGTATTGCAAATGCTAGAAGCCATTTTGAGTTGTGATCCTGGTTTTATTCTTTTTTCTAAAAGAATGTTTAATTTATTTGAAAGGCAGTGGCACAGAAAGAGAGAGGGAGAGGCACAGAGATCTTCTATCAAGTAGTTCACTCTCCAAATGGCCACAATGACCAGGGCTGGGGCTGGCTGAAGCCGGGAGCCTGGAACTCTTCCTGGGTCTCCCCCATGGGTGGCAGGGGCCCAAGTACTTTGGTCATCTGCTGAATCCCCAGACTCATTAGCAAGGAGCTGGATCTGAAATGGACTAGCTTAACCTGCTGTGCCACAACTCTGACCCCTGTTTTTAACTTTTATAGATATTTTTATTTATGTTATATGGATCATAGAGTATAGAATTAGTTCCTAATTAGCAAGTGAGGCTTTAGCCCTGGAGTCCTAAGCAGAACTGACTGCCTCCAGTGTGCTTCCCAGCATCTGTGATTCAAGACAAGTACACATGTGCACAAGTGTATCATGTCCATTTACAGAACCAAATTCCAGATACAACCAAAAAACAGTGAAATATCTTGGCTATTACTAAACTATTTTTGACAAGCACATTCAGGGTGTAAAAAAGTCTATCAAAAATACACTCTGGATACTTCTGAGTGTATTTTCATACTAAGTTCTACCATGAACTAGCTTCTTAAACTAACTTTTCTTTTCTAGGAAGAACTGGGACAATGGTCTGTGCTTGCCTCATTGCTAATCAGATCTTTGGTACTGCAAAGGTATGAAACATGTTACTACAATCTGTCTTGTGCTTACTGAAATCGCCAATTCTGAAACATCACTGCTAGGATGTTATGGTGACTCTCTGAGTCCCAATGGTTAAGTGAAACTGTAATTGGAGAGTGGGTCATTAGAAAGTATTGGTTGGCTCCTCCTTTGTTTCATATCCACTATGAAATTAGTAAATGACTACTTCTTACTCTGGACAAGGACTAGGGTAAAATGCGTGAGGCATAAAATTTAAGGGAATATCAAAAATCTCAGTAGTTAGCATAAATAACTTTAAATCAATATTTTAAAAATAAAAATGAATGCAAAAAAAATCATGATGTATACACTATTAATCTTTTAAATACAGGTGGGATCTAATAGGAGCAGGATTAAGTGAGGTCAGTAAAGCCAAGTTATACAAATGCAAAGTGTTGCAGGACTTCCTCATGAGAATAATATCCAGATTAATTAGATGCATTTTGCAGAGGACCTTGGCTATCCTTAAAATTGCTGTATATACACAAAAGGCTTTGCTTTCCCACTCAGAGTCTCTCATGGTTAATTACTATTTTTGCGTAGTCAATATACATAATAACTGTAATCTGTGGAAATTACTGAGAAGAGAAGGTGAGTTGTTCCCATGTCTTAAAGCAGGGCTCATTTTTCTGCCATATTTTTTGGAAGCTGCCACTTAAGTCCCTACTTCCAGCAGCTCTGGTCTGCTGGCCTGCAGTAGAGAGAAGAGTAGCTGAGGGTTATGCACAACAGTCAGCTCTCTAATCTAGCCACTTCTGTCTTATAATTTAAGATACACAAGTTTGGAAAATAGGTGTTTAAGTCATACATCATTATGTTTCAGTGAGTTGTAAAAGCAACTTACTGAATAGTGTTTCACTTCTAAAATGGAAATTAGAAAATATCAATGTTTGATGGATGTGTGTGTATGCCCATGTCTGTGTGTATATCATGGGTTTACTAAAGTGGATTACAGTTTCATTTTCTTTTCATCTTAGTCTTCTCATTTGTATACTGGAAGGTAGAAAGAAGAGTTGGATCAAATAGTTTCTAAGGGCATTCTAGTTCTGAAAGTCCACGTATGCAGGAATCTTTGAATGAGACATATCTTTGATGTAGCCTTTTTAATACTGTTATTTTGAGTAGCCTCTCTTCACAGAATGCTCCCCCTTAAGGAAATAATGTGTCCTTAGAAACTTAAAAAACATCTACTATGGGAAAGGGAAGATTGCAGATGAACCATTGTTTGTTGTTCCTTTTCTATAGGAAAGTCTTGCTTATTTTGCAAGTCGACGTACTGATCACACCATCAGTAGTAAATTCCAAGGAATTGAAACTCCCTCCCAAGTAAGTTTTCTTTTTAAAGGGGCACTTCTTTGGGGGGAGTGGGTTAAGATTAGCCCCTGACACATGGTTTCACTTTAGACTCTTCTCTGTTGGATATCAGGCAGTGGCCCTTGGGTGCCCTGCAGCAGGCTTTAACTCCTCCTCAGGACCAAAAGCTATACCTCAGTCGCTGCCCATGCTTGAGGAGCAGTGGGTCCTCCCTAGAGCATTTGATATTTGTTGTGTACAGAGTTCAGGAGTTGATTACTTTCCTGTAATAGGCAAGTCTAATACCTAAGATTCCAGGCCCCTAAAGGTTTCAGTTGCCTTTGATTTCCCCATAGAAGAGAGTGGTTGGGGAGGGAGAGGGAATGTCTATATTTTGATGGTTAAATAAAAAGGAAAATAGAGGCCGGCACCGTGGCTCACTTGGTTAATCCTCCACCTACAGTGCTGGCATCCCATATGGGCACTAGGTTCTAGTCCCGGTTGCTCCTCTTCCAATCCAGCTCTCTGCTATGGCCAAGGAGGGCAGTGGAGGATGGGTCAAGTGTTTGGGCTCCTGCACCCCCATGGGAGACCAGGAAGAAGCACCTGGCTCCTGGCTTCGGGTCAGCGCAGCGTCGGCCATAGCAGCCATTTGGGGAGTGAACCAATGGAAGGAAGACCTCTAATATACCCCAAATGCTTCTAAACTTAAAACTATCTCATTTAAGATTTATAATATTGATGTGGAGATTGCTGAATTTTTTCCTTTTAAAAAGATTATAGATAGTTTCAAACATATGCAAAAAAGACAATTATACAACAAATCCATTTTTACTCAACATGCCACTTTATCTCATAACCAACCAATCATGGTTTATTCATTCTCTCTCCTCTCTATTCAAATTCCTCAACCCTATTCCACTCTGTTTCACCAAACCTGGGTTATTCTGAAGGAAATTATAGCCATGAGTTCATTTTATCCCACAAGTATTTTGGTATGACATCTAACGTAAGGTCTCAAGAGAACCCAAAAATCTTAATACCATTTATCACATCAAATACTGTATGCCTTATAAAATCTTAATAATTTCAAATTTTGAGTTTATTTTTAAATTTTCATAATTGTCTAAGATACTTAGAAAACTGTTTCAGTTACAATACAAACAAGGCCCATACATATCATTTGGATGCTACCTCTCTTAGGTCTCTTTCTGTTTCTGTTTCCCATCTCATGTTTATTCCTTGTGATCTGTTTATTGCAGAAGTCAAAACATTTATCTGATAGAGTTTACAACAATCTAGACTTTATTGACACATGCTAAGGGTTTTATATTCTTTACCTAATTTAATATTCTCAGTAACTCTGTGAGTAGGCACTATTATGAATCCCATTTTACAGATTATGAAATTGAAGTTCAGAGAAATTAACCACTAGAACCAAGAACTCAAATCTAGATCTGTCAAATCTGAAGCCCAGTATAGTCCATGCTGTGAACAGCTTCTATTTATTGTTCCCCTAAGACCAAAGTGAGAGCTGATTGAGAATCTTTAGGGAGATGTGAATGTAGCTATAAATGAGAGACTTTGAGTGAAGTGATGGCAACTGAATAACTACACTGGGCTTTGAAAGCAGCACACAGTAACTTCTCGCCCTAGATCTTTGGTTAGGACAAAAGAATTCAGCCTTTACTCACTAATACTTTTCTCCCATACCCAAGCCAAACAAGCAAAAAACAAGATATACATACACCCTAGGATAAAAGTAATACATCAACTTACTGAAGTCCATCTTTAATCACGCTGTTTCCATGCTCAAAATCCATGATGGCTCCCTGCTGCCAATAGCAACTATATGTTCTAACCTGGCTCTCAAGATCTGCAATTTGATTTTTCAAATTTTTTCTTCATTAAGTGCTGTCACATATCCTGTGCTCTAAGACAATAAGACCCTTTGCTATTTCCCAGCTTCTCAGCACTGTGTGTCTTCATGCCATGAATCTGGTGGCAGGAGCCATGGGTATGTGAAATGTAGCTCCTTCATTGACTCTCCCCATACATCTCCCTTTCTCCATTTCTCCTTTAGTCCTGCACAGTTATCCTGACTTTAGTCCAGAACTAGCACACCATATGCTACACCTGAATGTCTTCTGATCCACTGGGATAGCAATAGAAGAACTCAGCTGCAGACTTCAGATTTGAGAGCTCTCTTGGCAAGGCCCCGGGGAAGAGGTTCCTTTATGTCAAGTGATAATTCTCCAGACACCATCACATTCTGACCCTCCCAGTGGGCCAGTCTCCTGGTCACATTACATCTATCCCTGAGTTAAGAACTTGCATGAGACTATCTCATGGCTGCTCTTTCTCATAGAAAGTACAACACTTAATTTTATTAAACTTCCCAATGGGAAAAGAAGAATCTGTGAACTTCTGAGTCCTGTTGGTTCAGTGCCAGAACTGTTCAACTTCCTTAAGAAAGACTCAAGGACAGACTTTGTATGAGTAAGTTTATCACAGAAAGGATGAAACCAAGAAAATTCCAGAACTTCTTTGCAAAAACAGAACTGAGAAAATGATAAGTAAAGAAACTCTAGCCGGCAGAGGTAAGGTAAAAATGCCCAAGAATCTACCTGAGAGATGCAGGTCTCCTCCTGAGTTTGCAAATACCATTCTTCCATTATCATAGGCTATTCTTCACCCAATCACAAAGCTTCCTGTAACTCAGTCACAACCTTGCTTCTATCCACACATGGATAATGTTGTAGTCTAAAACACAATCATAATTATAAGCACCCTATAAGCCAGACCTGATTCCTTTCTGGTTTCCTCCCATAGCACTTAGTTCAGTATTGTTTCCTAAGGTAGTTTTGAGGCCACATACATAAAAACACTCTGTCTTATAACAAAATCCAGCAAGTGATTTCTTAATTTCTTACTGCCCTTACCAAGCTCTAAGTCCTGCCCTCACAATAGGAATTTCTGATTTTCAGCTTTTCTTCCTCATGTAACCTGAAGCTTTTGTTTCTTTGCAGAGCAGATATGTTGGCTATTTTGAGAATGTGAAAAATCTCTACAACTGGACTCTCCCACCAAAAAAAATCCTCACACCATACAAAATTATCATTTCTTCAATTCATAGTAAGTGTTTTTGTATAATTGAAAAACTGGACAGAAGCAACAATGTTCCCATTCTTTGGGAAGATTTGCTTGTGGATATATACAGATGAGCTTTACTAGTACTAGGGCATCTAAAGAAATCTTTGTGAGTTTTAAACCATTTCAGGGAAGTCACGGGCATTTCAGCCTAATGAAGTTTTAACACCTTTCTCTCATAGGAACAATGAGAGTAAAATAGTTTCTCAAAATTCAAAGCCTAAAAATCATTTAAAAATTTGGGAATTTTTGTGTCAGTCTGATATTATATCCTAAGATTGTGTCTTCTTTCTTAATACCACTTTGGGTTTTATTTAAACCTTGTAGAAGGGGCCAGTGCTATGGTGCAGTGGGTTAAAAGCCCTAGCCTGAAGCGCCGGCATCCCATATGGGCACCGTTTCTAGTCCTTGATGCTCCTCCTGATCCAGCTTTCTGCTATGGCCTAGGAAAGCAGTAGAAGATGGCCCAAGTTCTTGGGCCCCTGCACCCACGTGAGAGACCTGCAAGAAGCTCCTGGCTTCCTATTGGCACAGCTCTGGCCGTTGTGGCCATCCTGGGAGTGAACCAGCGGGTGTCTCTCTGTCTCTACCTCTCTCTTTAACTGTCTTTCAAATAAATAAAATAAATCTTAAAAAAAAAAAAAAAAAAAAAAAAAAAACCCTGTAGAGACAATGCTTACAACTGTAAGGTGCAGATCTGGAAAAAATAAGGAGTTGCTCAAATTTACAACTTCTAGTTATTGTAGGTGAAGTTGTGTGGAATTTTATGGCATGATTTGCTTGTCTCAGACTAACATGAAATAGAGGCTTGGAAAACCTCAATCTCAGGGGCCAGCATTGTGGCACAGAAGGCTAAACCACTGCCTACAGTTTTATCATTCCACTTAAGTGCTGTTCCAAATCCAGATCCCTGTGGGTGCACCTGAGAGAGCAGCAGAGGATGGCCTGAGTGCTTGGGCCCCTGGTACCTACAAGGGAGACTCAGATGGAGTTCCAGGCTTCTGGCTTCACTGTGGCCCACCCCTGGATGTTGTGACCATTTGTGGGAGTGAAGCAGTAGATGGAAGATCTTTGTCTCTCTCTCTCTCTGTAACTCTGCCTTTCAAACAAACAAATAAAAGACAATCTGAGATTCCAAGATCCTGGGTGTTCAGCTTTCCACATGTCTTAGTTTGTAAACCAACTCAGGAAGGACTGTTGGACAAGTTAAAATTCGTCCTGCACCCAGGTAAATAAGTGGGCCAAACTTACTGGGATCAGTTTGATTTTTGAGTAAAAATATCTTTCAAATGGTTGTGACAACAAGAGAAAGGAGCTAGGGAGACAGAGGAAAAAGTGTGAGAGGCTCTTAGATGGGTAATGTCTGTGACTGCACACTTTCTCCAGCTTTCATTGTCTTTGAGCTCTTTCCTCTGCAAGATGTAGAAAAGTGATAATGCAAACAACTTTTCTACATAGAAATGCAAATTGGATATGTTCAGTGGAATGCAATTGGTTACTAGCCCATTTGCATCTAGTCGTGGGTTCATTGCATCATTTACTATATGCCTGTCAGTGCGTGGTACTTTGAACCAGCTAGAATATTTTATTGTTTCCTCATTAGTGTGCCTATCTTTTTAATTTTATACAGATGTTGGAAAAGGCGATGGAAGTGACCTAAAAATTCAAATAGCTACAAAACAACAGACAGTCTTTTCATGTTCATCTTCTAAAAACTGCAAGGTAAGAGAAAGCATATGAATTGAAAATTCTGAAGTTTTTTTAAAGCTCAAAGTTAAATCAACATGTTGGCCTTCTGAACCATCACTCACCACAAAGAAGATGTTATGCTGCTTTGTAGTTACCATCTAACATGGAAACCATAAGTTTAGATGCAAACCAGAGCTAAGTTAACCAAATTGTTTGAAAAAAAAAAAAGGGGGGGGGGGTCCCAAGGTATTTTCTAAAATATATATCATTGTAAATTGTGGCTTTGCCTTTTAGGTTCCCACAAATGCTGAGCATTTTACCAGGAATCTATCAAGATTTTAATTTCAGATTGTAGTTATTTTTAGCCATATTTTTTTCCTCTTGGTCATTTTACCTTTTACTGTCCAGCACTAAAATTTCAAATTGTAGCATACAAGAAAATCTCCTAGGGGCTTGTAAAGATGCAAATTCATCATCTGTGCCTCCAAGGTATGATTCAGGAAATCTGGAATGGGTCTCAGCTATCTGTAGATATAGCAATGTTCCAGATGACTCTAACCAACAGTTCTGTGAGTTAGTGTTATGAGAAACTATGCAAGCATATGGATGAAAGAGGAGTCTCTTTACCCAAAGCAATGGGACCCTAGTAGACAATGGTTTGCTAAAATGTTGAAGTGATGCCTAACTATATAGACTTTTGTGGAACAATAAGAAAGCTTCTTTCATGAGTCTAGAAACTGTAAACATTCAGAAGACCCTCCCATGCTTCTATTCCTGACACTAATCCTCCTTGTCCTGTCCCCCTGTGGTTTTTTTTTTTTTTTTTCTTTGCCTTTCCTAGCTGAGGGCATTCACCTGGTCCTGATCCTTGACATTTGTGTTTTCTTTTCTGTGACTACCCCACTCTTAACCTACTCTCAGCCATTCCCCTTCTTTACATTATTTGTTCTTTAAGTCATGGAACATATATTAATGAGCACTCACTGTTGCTACATGTAGAAATTACAATATGGACAGTCTTTAACCCAACAATCCAAACAGGTTAGTCAAATCCAAATTTGCCAAATGGAGCTTTTCCTCTGCTACTGCAGATGGCACCATCATTCTTTCACTCAGGTCTTCACATGTGGTATCATCTTTGATTCTCACTTTGCCTTGTCCACCTAAATCCAATGAGTCACCAATTCCTCTGATTATTCCTTTGAAATTTTTCTTCATTCTCCTTTCTTTTGTTTCCACTGCCACTATTTAGTCCATTTGCTCATTTGCTCTGACAAAGTTTCTAAACAATGGTCTCCTTACCTTGTCTTTCTTCTTATACATTGTAGTGGGTAGAGTCCTACAACATGCATCTTGAAGTATTGCTCTCATTGTGAAGAGCTGTATGTAGATCAGAAGACACTCAGTTTATGCACAGTTAAAGCCAGTTAGCATCTTTGGTTCAGCATTCTTATCTGAAAAATAAAGATCACATCTCAAGTGTTGTGAGAATTAAGTTAGGTAATAAAATAAAATTAATTTGTCAACTATAAATTACCAAGTAGATGTTAATTCATGACAGTAGTCAGGACACTTTGACACATAAAATACCCCTCTCCCCAATACTCTCTAGCAACTTCACTCTTATTTCCATGGATCTTGAACTCTCAAGATACAATAACCATATCCAACCTGAGCTTATTTCCATCAGCAACTTAAGCTGCAGAGTTTTTTTTCCTTGTAAACTGGGTCATCCTCGCAGGTTCTTGGAATATAATTCTAATTTCTACTTCATGTTTCTGCTTGTCTTTTCCCTCTCCTCTGTCCCCCTCTCCTCTGTCCCAATGTATGCACTAGATTCTATTTTCAGTGCTCTCTTTTATTTATTCAAACCCTTCCATACTCAACTCAGTAGCTATCTCCTTGAAGAGTCTCTACTCTATATTGCCTAATAACACCACCCCCTGCAGTTCATAACAGCACACTCAGTCTTCACCATGTAGCCTGACATTAGTTATACTATTATTCTTTACATGCACAGCTCCCTGAAAGGATTGACTGAGTCTATATCTTATTATGCTTTTCACAGGGCCCAGCATAAGTCTTTCTCATTTTGTATACATTATATAAAAATAAATCTGTAACAAAGAAATATTTAGTATAATTCCAAATCTGTTCCTCCTAGAAAGTTTATCGTTAATCACTTCATTTAACAGCCTGCAATGGAGCTTACCAATGATCCCATCAACAACACATGATTTTGGATTAAGCATTCTGTATTGCTTCTTGAATGGCAGTGTCAACTTTAAAACTGAAGATTTTAGTGTATTATCAAAAGTGGTCCAACTTATGAAAACCATAACACATTAAACAGTAATGTTTATGTGACTAAACTTAATTGAAAATAAACCAAACACTTTGCTTTTCAAAAGTGTCCCAATATAATTTTGAAACCACGTTACAGAAATTTAGACTCACAACTTTACAGAAAAGACAGTTTACATTTACTTTTTTAAAGATTTATTTATTTATTTGAAAGTCAGAGTTACACACAGAAAGGAGAGGCAGAGAGAGAGAGAGAGAGAGAGAGGTCTTCCATCTGCTGATTCACTCTCCAGATGGCTGCAACAGCCAGAGCTGCGCCAATCTGAAGCCAGGAGCCAAGAGCTTCCTCTGGGTCTCCTAGGAATGTGCAGGAGCCCAAGAACTTGGCCCATCCTCCACTGCTTTCCCAGGCCTTCACAGAGAATTGGGTTGGAAGTGGAGAACCGGGACTCAAACCAGCGCCCATACAGGATGCCGGCACTGCGGGCTGCAGCTTTACCCACTACACCACAGCGCCAGCCCCGACAGGTTATATTTATTAATATATATAGTGAGTTTGCTATGAGGCTAAGAGTACTTGATAAATACAGAAAGGCTGGATAAGTGAAAACCACTTCAGTTTTACAGATCCCATCAGCAGCTAGATTTTTAGCTCTGAATTTCATGTGTTCATTCACAGATATTCCATGATATCGAAACTGACAGAGTCATTATTGAATTGTTGAACTGTCCCATCTTATATGACGACATTAAAGTCAGATTTCTCTCTCGGGTGAGTATTCATGAAATTACTTCTGCTGTTGTAGTTGTTTCCTCTTTTGATTGATTTTGGTTTAGGATGTCTATTACTACAAATCCCAAGAGCAGAGATGAGAGACGTCAATCCATAACCAGGAATGAGAAGAAAGCATCATATCGTTAACATATTTTCAAAAAAGAAAAACACATGTAATCTAAGATTTTTTGCTCTTTTTTTAAAAAGTTCTATATAATTCACAGGTATTAATAAGCTCATTTGTGTTTTTCTAAATTCTACTTGATATATATATTATTATTCAAAAAGTTCACAAAAACCAAGGTGCTAAAAAAACATGTTTTTAATACATAGCAGTGACAACTTCTTTGTTTTATACCTTTAAAATACATTGCTATAAAGTGAATGGGACTTTGCTTTTCTCAAAGTTGATGCTTATTACAAATAGTATTCATTAACCCTATATTTAACTTATAAGAATGCCTTTCATTCTCTTTACTTGAACATATCTGCATAACATCTACTGATCAGCCATAAATTGTTGTGTTTGCATTTATTCTGCATATAACAAATTTATAATCCTCAATAGTTTCTTTTTTATGTTTTTTAAACTTTTATTTAATAAATATAAATTTCCAAAGTACAGCTTTTGGATTACAGTGGCTTTTCCCCCTAAAACCTCCCTTCCACCCACAACCATCCCATCTCCCACTCCCTCTCCCATCCCATTCATGCAAGATTCATTTTCAATTATCTTTATATACAGAAGATCAATTTAGTATATATTAAGTAAAGATTTCAACAGTTTGCGCCCACACAGAAACACAAAGTGTAAAATACTGTTTGAGTACTAGTTATAGCATTAATTCACATTGAACAACACATTAAGGACAGAGATCCTACATGGGGAGTTAAGTGCACAGTGATTCCTGTTGTTGATTTAACAACTGACACTCTTGTTTATGGCGTCAGTAATCACCCGAGGCTCTTTTCATGAGCTGTCAAGGCTATGGAAGCCTCTTGAGTTCATCAACTCTGATCATAATTAGACAAGGTCATAGTCAAACTAGAAGTTTTCTCCTCCCTTCAGAGAAAGGTACCTTCTTCTCTGATGGCCTGTTCTTTCCGCAGGGGTCTCACTCACAGAGATCTTTCAATTAGGTCTGTTTTTTTTTTTCCCCACAGTCTTGGCTTTCCATGCCTGAAATACTCTCATGGGCTTTTTTAGCTGGATGCAAATGTCTTAAGGGCTGATTCTGAGGCCAAAGTGCTGTTTAGGATGTCTGCCATTCTGTGAGTCTGCTGTGTCTCCCACTTCCCATGTTGGATCATTCTCTCCTTTTTAATTCTATCAGTTAGTAATACCAGACACTGGTCTTGTTTATGTGATCTCTTTGGCTCTTCATCCTATCATTATGATCAGTTGTGAACTGAAATTGATCATTTGACAAGTGAGATGACATTGGTACATGCCACCTTGATGGGACTGAATTGGAATCCCCTGACATGTTTCTAACTCTACCATTTGGAGCAAGTCCGACTGAGCATGTGCCGAACTGTACATTTCCTCCCTCTATTATTCCCACTCTTATATTTAACAGGGATACAAACTTCATCCATTTCATAAATCCAACTTCAGGAACACAGGGATTTATGCCACCATACCCGCTCTGCCACCCACACTCCTACCACTCTTCCTGCTCCCTCTCAGTCCCATTCCTAATTTTTTACTAAGATCTATTTTCAATTAACTTTATACCCATGTGATTAACTCTATACTAAGTAAAATGTTCAACAAATAGTATGGAAAATAAAAGTGTTCCTCAACAGTCAAGACAAGGGCTGTTCAAAGTCATTGCATCTCAAAGTGTCAATTCCACTATAATAGATTACCTTTTAGGTGCTCTGTTAGTTACCATAGATGAGAGAGAACATAAGGCATTTGTATTTTGGGGACTGGCTTACTTCATTAAGTATAATGTTGTCCAGTTTCATCCTTTTTTTTTTTTTTTTTTTTTTTTTTGCAAACAACAGGAATTCTTTTTTTTATTCATTTTATTTATTTTTTTGACAGGCAGAGTTAGACAATGAGAGAGAGAAACAGAGAGAAAGGTCTTCCTTTTTCCGTTGGTTCACCCCCCAAGTGGCTGCTACGGCAGGCGCGTTGTGGCCAGAGCACTGCACCAATCCGAAGTCAGGAGCCAGGTGCTTCTCCTGGTCTCCCATGTGGGTGCAGGGCCCAAGGACCTGGGCCATCCTCCACTGCACTCCCAGGCCACAGCAGAAAGCTGGACTGGAGGAGGAGCAACTGGGACAGAATCTGGCACCCCGACTGGGACTAGAACCCGGGATGCCAGGGATGAACCAACAGTAAACCAAACCCTAAACTAGTAGAAAAAAAGAAAAAATTAAAATTAGAGAAAAAAAATCAACAAAATTGAATTCAAAAAACAATACAAAATATCAGCAAACTGAAGAGCTATTTTTGAAAAAATAAACAAAATAGACATACTATTGGTCCAGCTAACCCAAAAAAAAAAGACAGAGTAGACCCAAATCAACAAATAGAGATGAAAAAGGAAATGTAACAAAAGAAACCACAGAAATAAAAAGAATCATTATAAGGTATCCTAATCCCCTGTTGGTGGGAATGTAAACTGGTAAAGCTGCTCTGGAAGACAGTATGGAGATACCTCAAAAATCTGAATATAGACCCACCATTTGACCCAGTCATCCCACTCGCGGGAATTTACCCAAGGGAAATGAAATCAGTAAACAAAAGAGTTATCTGTACCTCGATGTTTATTGCAGCTTGATGCACAATGCTAAGGCATGCAATCAAAATAAATACCCATCAACCAAAGACTGGATAAAGAAATCATAGGATACATACACTATGGAATACTACACGGCAGTAAAGAAAAAATGAAATCAGTTCATTTGCAACTAAATGGATGAATCTTGGAAACATCATACTTAGTGAAATAAGCCAGTCCCAAAAGGACAAATACCATATGTTCTCTCTCAACTGTGAGAATAGAGCACCTAAAACAAAATCTGTAGAAGTTACATCAACATTCACTTTAAGAAGGGATGACTTGAGCTCCCCTTATCTTGACTGTTGAAGAAAAGTTTTTGCTATTCTTTCTTCATACTATTTTTTGAACTTTTTACTTAACAGTTAACCACATATATGTATATGTATATATATATATGTATATGTATGTAAAGTCAATTGAAAATAGATCTCAGTAAAAAATAAGAGTGGGAATAAGAGAGGGAAGAGGAAGTTTGTAATTGTAAAGCTCTATAATTCTGCATATATTCCTGTGGACTTAATTCTAAGGGTACAGTTTAAAAACTTGTCATGGGACTCCAAATCCCATTAAGCCTGATGGTAAAAATCCCATCTTAGTTGTTAAAGTGATCATATTAAGTGTTAAAGTGATTATATATATATGAGATCAAGTGCCAGGTAATAATAATAGAATTAAAAAAGAGAATGTTCCAACATGGGAAGTAGTCCACACAGCAGACTAACAGAATGACAATCACTTTAATAACATTCTGACATCAGATTCAGCTCTTCAGGCTTCCTGGTCTGGCTGAAAAGCACATGAGAGCATTTCAGGCAATGAAAGCCAAGACACTGTGGCAAAAAATGTTCTACATGAAGGAACTCTGTGAATGAGACCCCAGCGGAAAGAATTGGCCACCAAAGAAGGATGTACTTCTCTCTAAAGGAAGGAGAAAACTTCCACTTTGCTTATGCCCTTGTCCAAATACTGACAGTTAGTGGACTTCCAAGGTTTCCATAGCCTAGGCAGCTCATGTCAAGAGCTTAAGGTGGTCACTGATAATCATACATAAGATAAATTGTTAGTTAAATTGGTTGTTAAATTAACAAAAGGAGTCACTGTGCACTAACACCCCATGTAGGACCTCTGCCCTCAATGAGTTTCATTATGAGTTAACTATAATACTAGTTCTCAGTTTGTGTATGTGTGCAAACTGTTGAAATCTTTACTTAGTATAGGTCATATGGTAGGTCTGTGTACAAAGTTAAGTGAAAATGAATCTTAATGGAGAATGAGACTGGCAAGGGGAGAGGGAGGAGCTGGTGGGGTGGAAGTATGGGTGGAAGGGTGGGTATGGTGGGAAGAATAACTATATTTCCAACATTGTACTTATGAAGTTTGCATTCCTTAAAAAATAAATTAAACAACAAAAAAGGCAGAGAGAAGAGACTGCCCATTGGCTAGTTTATGCCTCAACTCCCGACAAGAGCCATGGCTGGGGAAAGCTGAAGCTGGGAGCCAGAAATTCAAATCTGGTCTCCCATGTGGGTTGCAGGGACCCATCACCTGCTGCCTCTAGGGTGTGCACTAACAGGAGGCTGCAATCAGGAGCTGAGCTGGGACTTGAATCCAGGCACTCTTATATAGGATGTGGGTGTCCCAAGTGGCATCTTCACTGCTATGCCCAAAGCCCAGGCTATCCTTGAAATTCCTGATAGAAATAAAAGGACAAAGCAACAGCATTCTATTAGTCTCCTCCTTGTCTCTAGGTGTATTATCAAGGGTAGAGTTCTGCCTATTTAATGGGTACAGTTGTTAGAGCAATATATAGAGGAATAAATAAAGGAAAGACAACAAAGGGATTATCCTGTGGAACTAGTTCTTGGTATCAATTTTACTATGAAAATAACCATTTTTTCTTTAACCATGTCTTTTTAGAATCTCCCCAAATACTATGACAAATGTGCATTCTTCTTTTGGTTCAATACAGCTTTCATACAAAATAACAGGTATGGATATAATATAAATCCGATAGAAACAGCCTAATCTTCAATGCCTGTGTGTAAGATATAATGGCAATTCTTTTGCCAACTGTTATAATCTCTTCATTGCGTTTATTCAATGTGATTATTTAAAACCAGTATGAGACTCAACTGTTGCATGATCCTCATAGGCCATGCCAGAGAACTGTGTTCTAAGTTACAAAGTATTAAAACCAGAGCCTGAGTATGGTGATAACGTACTCCCAGTAAATTCAATATGATTATGCACAATACCTTGAATTCAAAATATAGCAGGTCCCCAATAAGTGCTGATCCACTTAGGAGCAATCATCAATCTATGCTAATCTAAGGCACAATTTCTGGAGGCTCTCCCAAAGGGAGAGCAAGTTCAATGGGAGAGCCTGGATCCGAGTCATGGTACTGATGTAAGGCTGCCACAGAACACACCAGATACAAGAGTTAGAGGAAAGGTTTATTATTGGGTGGGGGGAGCCAGATGGGCTGGGGAGAGAGGGCAAGAGGGTAAGAGAGGAGGAGAGCATAACAGAGAGAGGGATCAAGAGAGACAAGAAATAATTTATTAGTCTCCCAATTACACATTTTTCTAACAACTCAATCAGCAAACATTTTATTAAAAAGCATTTATTAAATGGATTTCAAAGTTATTATTCCAAAGAACTTTTTACCCATACCTGGAAACTCATTCCTGAATCTAGAAGTGCTCTACTATGGGGTTTTGTTCTGTGGGGGTGAAAAGATGATATCAACATACCCTACAACCCAAAGGAAAAAATATTTTGAAAATTATTCAAGTTAGAGTTAAGTTGGTTGCAATTGCACGTGGCTCAATTTGATATTCATCACATCCAACACTACTCCGCTGCAAATCTGAACTGGTTCGAGTGGCATCCCAAGTCCTGTAAGACAGCAGAGGGAACATCTCACACACACTCATGTGATGCACACACATTTAATGGATTTTGAGGGCGAATGCTGGATTTCATAGAAAATTTCTATCCATTTATATCTGGAAGCAAACAAACAATAAACTTTGATTCACAACATGGGCAAAGTCCCTCAAATAGAGAAACCTGGTGCTACACCTGAAAAATGGCTGTTACTACAGCATATAGTTTTGTCCTTTGAAACAATGTGTTCATACTGGAGAAGCAACATCAGATCATTTTTATGTAAGTTTCTAAAGATTTTTGTAAGCTTTACATGTACACACTACTTGGCAAAGCAATTTTTATAGCTATCATGATGTTGTTTGGCCAAACACACAAATGTCATTCTAAAAAAAAAACAAAAAACAAAAAACAAAAAAACCCACAGTATTATTGGGTTTTATTATTCTTTAAAGATTCATTTATTTGAAAGTTGAGAGATAGTGCTGTGGCACACTGCTTAAAGCCTCTGCCAGGGAGAGGGAGAGGGAGAGGATGAAGAGGAGGAAAAGGGAGAGGGAGAGAGGGATAGAAGGCAGAGGGGAGAGGAGAGAGGATGGAGAGGGATATGGAGACATAGAGGGAGAGGGAGAGCGTGGAGAAGGGAGAGAGGGGGGATAGAGGGAGAGGGAATTGGGGGGAAGAGGGAGGAGAGGTAGAGAAGGAGAGAGAGAGGGAAAAGGAGAGGCATGATGTAGGCAACAGATGCCCAAGCCATTGGGCCATCTTCTGCTGCCTTCCCAGGCCATCAGCAGGGAGTTGGAACAAAAGTGGAGCAACTGAGACTCAAACAAGCACTCCAATATGGGACGTCAGCATTGCAAGTGGCAACTTAATCCACTACACCACAATGCTGGCACTCTTATTGGGTCTTATTACACATCAAGCCTCTGGTGGACTTGTCATCTATGCAAACATGCTTTATCAATCTTGGATGTCATTAATTCCATAACAGGAGATGCTACAAGATTTGGTAGTATGTTGTCACTGAGGTACTTGTTAGCGAAGATGAAGGTATTGTGAGAGATGTGGAGGAAGCCAAGTAAGACACACAAAAAGGCTGAGGTTCTAAATGTTGTGAGCAAGGCTTTTCATGAAGGCCAAGGGGGCCTACTGCAGGGCTTGACTGTTAGCCCTAAAATAAAATGTAATGTGTGCTTGCTTTTCCTCCTTAGGCTGTATTTAAGACGAAATGAATTGGACAACCCACACAAACGAAAAGCCTGGAAAATCTACAGCTCGTGTTTCTCAGTCGAGATGCACTTCACTCAGACCTAAGGTAATTATCCTGTACCTGGTACTCTTTTTAGTGTACCTCCTCTTATAACACACATCATATGCTTCCCAATCGGTACCACAAATGTTTTCCGAAGCTCTCTATTTGTAGGCACATATACTGACTTTTGTGTATGTATATAATTGTATATAGTTGAGAAATTAAACATTAAAGTGTCAATGGTGATTTTTAAAAAATTCATTTATTTGAAATGCAGAGCAACAGAGAAAGAGTGAGTATGTAAAGGAGAAAAAGAGAGAGAGCATATCTTCCATCCACTGGTTCACTGCTGAAATGGCCACAGGTCCAAGGCCTGGAGCCCAGTACTCCTTCCAGATCTCCTACATGGATGGCAGGGGTCCAGGCACTTCAGCCATCTTCAGTCCCTTCCCAGGCACATTAAGAGGAAGGTGGATCAGAAGCGGAGCAGCTGGGCCTTAATCAGCACTGCAATAGTCCGGGACACCAGTTACAAGCAATGGCTTAACCGGCCACACCGCAATGCTGACCTATATTTCTTTCCTTTTTAAGTAATATACTTCATGGGAAGTTTCCACCTTATGATGAGATAAATGTGGAAGAGAGGTAAATGAACATTAGGTATCATTCTGGATAACTGTGATACCAAACTCTTATATCAAATGATTGATTTTATTGTCTCATCAATATGTATTTACTTACACATTTTTGGGAAAGTATTTAACACTGCTTTGTTTCACATTTGTAACTTCAGATTTTCAGAAAGCTAATTTCTATTTTCTTCCTCTACTTGATTTGCAAACTCTGTTACTAAACATCAGCTCAGCAGCAAAGACTAAAATTTAAACTCAGGAAAGAAAAATGTTTCACACACCAGTCCCCAGCACTGACACACTATTCTCTTGTTCCAAGCACTGCACAGGTAGCTTATGTGACAAACTTCAGTTACACACACACAGCAGGAAGGTAACACAATCTTGGTAAACACAGAGAATAAAGAATTATCAGTAACTTCTTTTTGTGTGCAAAAGACAAAAGAAATACTAAATAATTGGAATTATTTTAAAATCCATCAGTCCTGCTCAAACCAGCTTCATCCATACCTGGGGAACTCTGTGAAGAAGACAGCCCTGTGGCCACAGGGAATCACTTTTTTTTGACTACTGTTACTTTAAGTACTTTTATTAAAATTCATTTTTATTAAAAGTTTTTGTGAGGCCGGTGCTGTGGCTCACTAGGCTAATCCTCTGCCTACGGCGCCAGCACCCTGGGTTCTAGTCTGGTCAGCACCAGTGCCGGATTCTGTCCCAGTTGCTCCTCTTCCAGTCCAGCTCTCTGCTGTGGCCCATGGTCCAAGTGCTTGGGCCCTGCACCCACATGGGAGACCAGGAGGAAGCACCTGGCTCCTGGCTTCAGATCAGCGCAACACACCGGCCATAGCGGCCACCTGGGGGGGGGGGGGTGAACCAACCGAAAAAGGAAGACCTTACTCTTTCTCTCTCTCTCTCATTGTCTAACTCTGCCTGTCAAAAAAAGAAAAGTTTGAGATGACATTTTAAATTTATATTACAGTCAAAGGTTTAATGTTCTACTGAATAAAAAGTTCAAAAAATAAAAAAATAGAAAGACCATAGTCCAGCAGAAAAATAGGCGAGGTCTATAATCAATAACCAAGTGAAAAGATGCCCAACTTCACTCTTATAAAGCAAATTTTAAAAGTCACAGAAGCATTCTTGCCACTGGAGCATATAATTCTTATCAATCTCTTGGTCAAATGTTTAATACAAGCTTTGACAAAACACTGTATTTCAACTGAACTGATACACACAGGTGTATTTTTCTTTTAACCCTTTCCATTTTCCTTTCCTTTCCTTCCTCCTCTATCCTTTTCTTTTTTTTAACTTTAGCTCCCACGTATAAGGGCAAACATGTAGTATTTATCTTTCTTCTATGGCCCCCCGATTTTGATCAACATGATGTCTTTCAGTTCAAACCATTTTGCTGCAAATGATAGGATTTCATTCTTTTTTTATAGCTGAAGAGTATTCCATTGTGGGTATATGCATGTATGTGTATGTACCACATTTTCTATATCCAGTCACCTAATAATGGACACCTTGGTTGACTGCATTTTGGCTAATGTGAACAGGGCTGCCATAAGTATGGTGGAACATGTATCTCTGATAAATTGATTTATCCAGGAGTGGGATTGCTGGTTCCTAGGGCAAATCTATTTCTAGTTTCTAAGGAAATTTCCATACATTTTCCACAGTGGCTGCACTAATCACATTCTCATCAACAGTATAAAATAGTTCCCCTCTGTCAACATCACCAACATTGTTGTTTTCTTTCTTTTGGATAACAGCCATTATGAAAGAGGTGAGCTGATGTCTCATTGTGGTGCAGATTTGCATTTCTCTAATGGCTAGTAATGCTGAGCACTTTTTCATTTATTTGTTGGCCATTTGTACTTTTTTGAAAACTGTTTATTCAAATCCTCTGCCCATTTCTTCAATGAATTGGTTGTTTTCTTATTGTTCAGTTTTTATAGTTGCTGATCTATTTTAGATACTAGCCCTTGTTGGATAAGTAACTTAGAAATATTTCCTCCCAGTCTGTTGGATGTCTCTTCGCTCTGTTGTTTCCTTTGCTGGGCAGAAGCTTCTGAGTTTGATATAAGGCCATTTTGTTTACTTTTGCTTTTGTTACCTGCATTTCAGGTCTCACTCAAGAAGTCATCACCTACTCCATTGCCTCAAAGTGTTTCCCTTGTTTTCTTGTAACAATTTCATAGTCTCAGGTCTTAAATTTAGGTCTTCAATCCAAGTGAGTTGAGTTTTCTATCTGGCAACAGACAGGAACCTAACTTCATTCTATATCCAATTTTGCCATTACCATTTACTGAAAACACTATCCTTTCTCTAATGTTATGTTCTGGTCTGGGCACTTTTGTCAAAAATCAGCTGGCTGTATTCATGGGAATTAAATTCTGGTCTCTCTATTATGTTTCAGTGATCTATGTGCCTGTTTTTATGCCAGTAGCATGCTGCTTTTATTACTATAGCTTTGTAGTAGGCTTTGAAGTCAGACACTGTGATGCCTGCAACTTAAAATTTTTTCCCATGATTGCTTTGTCTACTCTGGGACTTTGTAAAATTCCAAGTGAATTTTTAAGATTTTTTTCTTTAAAGAGTGTCATTGGTATTTTGATAGGAATTGTGTTCAATCTGTAGATTGCTTTGAGTAGTACAGATACCTTAATAATATTCTTTCTATCCACGAGCAAGGAACTTCTCTCTGTGTGTGTGTTCATGATAGATTTTTCACTTCTTTGGTAAATTTATGCATAAATATTCAATTTTTTGATGGCTATTATGAATGGGACTTTTTTCTTGATTTCTCTTGCCCAGTTCATTACTGATGTACAAAAATTTACTTTTTTTGTATGTTGGCTTTCTAACCTTAGACTGTATTCATTTATCAATTCAAATGCTTTTTCCTAGAGTGTTTAGGCTTTTCCATGTACAATATGTCATCCATGTCAACATGGATGTTTTGACTTCCTCCTTTGCAGTTTCAAAGTTCAATTTCTCTTCCCAAATTGTGCCTCAAACTTCCAATACTACATTAAGTAAGAGTAATGAAAGTGGGCATCAAAGCAACTTAAGTCTGCCACACTAGCTTTCTTGGTGGAAATACACTACTACTTTCAGGAAGGGACACGGGTGCTGAAATTGCACCAATGTTAGGAACTTTAAAAAAAAAAGAGGGAAGGAAACTCCAACTTTTAAGAATTTTTTTAAAGACTTATTTATTTGAGAGGCAGTTACAGAGGGAGAGACAGAGAGAGAGAGCTCCAATCCTCTGGTTCACTCCCCAAATGGCCACAATGGCTATAGCTGAACAGATCTAAAGCCAAGAGTCAGGAGCTTCTTCTGGATCTCCCATGTGGGTGCAGGGGTCCAAGCACTTGGGCCATCTTCCACTGGTTTCCCAGGCCATAAACAGGGAGCTGGATTGAAAGTGGGGCAGCCAGGAATTGAACTGGCACCCATTTGGGATACCAGCACTGCAGGCTGAGGCTTAACCTTCTACGCCACAGTGCCAGCCCAAAGATTTATGATTTTAAAATAGATTACAGCTGAGGTTTCTCTTCCCCAACCCTCTGAGATTCATCAAAATTCTGGCAGTCATGAGTCGCCACACTAGTCTGGGTTTCCTTATGTAGAGCACGCTAGTTTAGATCTCTCAGGATACTGCGTTCACATGGCGGGCCCAAAGTGAACAATTCTTTGAGCAACATGAAAAACTTCTGTAATACTAGTTTTCTTAAACAGACACTACTAACTTGGAATAGGATTATCCAAAAGTTAATAGCAAACAATTTAACCACTTTAGAAACATGGAGAGAGATGTGGAGAGTAATCCTACTAGGGAAGATTCTTAAATGCAGTGTACACACACATACACTTTTGTCACCTATGGTGAGATTACTTTACATAAGGAATTCTTGCAGTAAGTGAAATGCTTCTTGCAATAAAACTACCACCTGAAAACATTACTGTACATCACTCTTGACTATTCCTGACTGTTGGTTCTCAGTATAGATACAAAGCACATAAACATGGTGCCAAGTGGCTGAACAGAAGCTAAAAAAGAACCACACAGTTCAATATTCGGCAACACAAGATGTATGACCCAGTATTTGAAGCTTATTACAAGATTACTTCTAGGGGATCTCCCCACAGGGCGAGGAATCTCTGCTATTTCTTCTCCCACTAAAATGGATCCAGAGCAATTAACCAATGTTACCACAGTGAAGAAGTTTGGACCCTGCTGCCTCAGCCGTGTCCTGAGGAGGGTGCTAGTGAGCACCTGCCACAGGGCTGCTTCCACCATCGAAAAACTTCCCAGGGCCGCATGGACCCCCCCTCATGAGAGGGCACAGAGAGCAGAGACTCTACTAGAAGTAGACACCATCTGTTGATATGATCACATTTATCTAGCTTATCCTTTGACCTACCTGATACAAAGAATGATCAGCTCAGTTCATAGCCAACAAAGAAGAGCTAGCCTGGTACTTATCAAAGTAAAGTGCTTGAGAGTCCGTGGAATACTTGAAGATATATCTTCAAGTTAAGGCTCTTTAGAATAAAGGTATCAGCTCTATACATACATAACTCATTCTCTCTTCCTGGAAATTTAAAAACTGGGAAGGAGGAAGGGAGTTCTCTTCCTGGGTGACTCAGAGGCAGTACTCAATGTTGAGGTAAGAGAATGCCCTTCTGGGCCCAGCACTGTGGCTGCGCTGGTAAAGCCACTGCCTGCGGTGCTGGTATCCTAACAGGCATCAATTCCAGTCCCAGCTGCTCCACTTCTGATCCGGCTCTTTGCTATGGCCAGGGAAAGCAATAGAGGATGGGCCAGGTCCTTGGATGGCTGCACCTGCATGGGAGGCCGGTAAGAGGCTCCTGGCTTCAGAGCTCTTGGCCCAGCTCAGGCCATTGCAGCCATTGGGGAATGGGCCTGAGGATAGAGACCATCTCTCTCTCTCTCTCTCTCTCTCTCTCTCTCTCTCTCTCTCTCTGTGTGTGTGTGTGTGTGTGTGTGTCTGCCTGCCTGCCTGCCTCTGCCTATCAAATAAATAAACAACAAAAAAGAGTATGCCCTAAATCCTGCATCTTAACAAATGGAAGAGCAGGTGGTTTTGGGGGATGCTAAAGTCTTCTCCCTCACCACTGATGGGAAAATCACTCTCCTGCTAGAAGCAGAATGCTCAGGCATGGAATAATATTTGATTGGTGTCTTAAAAAATAGGAGCCACCACGATTCTCCAACCAGTAACTACACAAAGACTTTTCTGGAACCGAATGAGGGACAACACCCTTACTCTTTGTACTCCACTCAATTCCTACATTCTTTTGAAACTCTTTTTTTAATTTAATTTTATTTAAGAGACAGAGTGAATAGGACAAAGCTCTCATAAACTGGTTCACTCCCCACATGTCCACAATGATCAGAGGGGAAGCTGGGCACCAGGAACTCAATCCAGGTCTCCCACATGGGTGGCAGGAACTCATTACTTGAGCCATCATCTGCTGTCTCCCAGAGTGCTCATTAGCAAGAACATGGAATCAGGAGCCAGAGCAGGGAACTGAACCCAGACACATTGGTATGGAATGCAAGCAACCTAACCCATGGCTTAATGGTTAGACCAAATACCCGCCCCCTTCGGATATTTTGAACAGAAAAATGTATTGCATCTATTGATAGTTTTGCCAAAAGGGGGGAACTAAAAGAAAAAGGAAACAAAAACTTCAGTGATTTAAAACCTAGAACAGATGACGAAAACCGTATCTTACATGATTTTTCTGATCTCTCCAAATCAGTCGGTGTGTACTAAGAAGGAGGGTCCCAGCATCAAATTTTAACTAGATAACAAAATATTAATAATATATCATGTCTAGATTTACCTTCCCAGAAATCACACAATACTAAATCATATAGACATTTTATAAGTAGGTTTATCACAAATAAAAAAGAAGCAACGCTACACACATCATAAATCTAAGTTATACATGCTACTGTAATTGGTTTGGAGAAAATCAGAAACAACCCTGAAGTGTAACAGCCAGGTAGTTAAATACAATGAGACCCAGGCAGAGGTTAAAAGAATGAGATGAGCAGAGCCAGAAGCTTCCACCACCGCTGTCGGCGTCAAGAGTCATGCCTGTAGTGATGAGCTCTAGCTCCTGGAAACCATCAGTAAAAACTGCTAGAGGATCAAGAAGGGCTTTGTGCGCAACACGCAAGCTGAAGGAATTTTCTATGGGAATTTTCCGATGCTCTGGAGAAGTTAATGTTGGAGGAATTAAGGAATGTCGCTCAGTGTGGTGGTGGCGGCTTTCTGCCAGCTATAAAACAGAATGGCAGTGTGGCAACCCTGCCTGGGATTGTTCATCCATCTGCTGCGTGTCCTGATGTCCATTCAGGCTATGGGTTTGCTGTTGGGAATATTGCAGTCTTTGAGACAAATGACCCTGAAGCAATGGTATCCCTGGTGGTGTTAGATTTGACTTTAGCTGTGGTATCTGCTGATTTAAATGAAAAAGATGCCCAGCCTGTGAAGGAGCAACTTGCCCAAGCTGCGTTTGACCACACCCCTGTTGGCATGGCATCAAAAGCTGTCATTCCAATGACTGCCAAAGACGTGGAGAAGACCTTGGAGATGCATATGAACTGGTCCCTACAAGAATGCTATGGCTGAAGATGAGATTTTCAATGAGTATGCTGCTAAGAAAATGAGCTTCAACCATAAGGGACAAGTGTGCATGATGACCCACAGTGGCAGCAGAGGCGTGGGCCACCAATAGCCTCAGATGCACTGGCAGTTGTGCAAAAGGCCAGAAAGACAGACAAGACTACAGTAAATGACCATCAGCTGGCTAGTGCTCAAATCACTTCTGCAAGTCAGGCCTGCCTAAAGGGAATAGTAGTGGCTGGGAACCACACCGGCTCAACTGCTCTTCCATGACTTTCTCAACCCACTGGGTATTGTCGTGGATTCGTTCTGAGAGGAGGAGTCATCACGCAGACACCAGGAGTCAGGTGATAATGGGCCAGAGGTGAGCAGCCTGTAGACTCATTAATTTCAGCAGGTACAGCAGCTTCTATAACTGAGGCAGCCAATCCAGTCAAGGGGCAGTTTAAGACCTAACCAATCACAGCCTGTTGTTGCCAGGCAGGCTCCATTCTCCATTGCCAGGTGGGTTCCAAAGCCATTCCTGAGTAACTGACGCTTGCTTGCCAGCAGCCACCTTGGCATGGCCTTCTCATTCCACCACATTTCCCCCTTTTCGTTTATTTTTGAGCAACGGGAGGCATGCTTCTTGGCCATACCATTGTTGACCCCGTTTCCATATGGTCTCCGTACGTGGCTGTGCCTGTCTTAGGTTGTCCCCCAGGGGATCTTACCCGTCATTGACTAACCAGCCCTCAAAACAAGAGACCACAGGAGTGCTTGCTCAGATGGGGGTAGGAATGAGGAACAATGGAAATCAGGAATGGCGTGACTGCACACAGGCTGTGAGCCGTTTGAGTGGCTGACCAGAGCTAGTGGGGTATAAAGCAGTAGTGGATATGGCTATGGGCAGTTACTCAGGGAAGGATGATAGGGCAGGGGCTTGACAGTCGGTAGCAGGTGCATCCGCTAACAAGGCGGACTCTCAGTCTTGTTCAGCAGGTTCTGGTTGACTGTCAGTTGCAGGCTTGATGTTTCTGGCTGGTACCCAAATGGGCTGCCCCACATTCTCTAGAAAGACACAAGCATATCTTCGGCCCTTGTTATCAGAAGCCTTTCTACGGGCATTGGAATCCAGGGCCTGAATTCTGCATCCGCTCAGACATTAATGGCAAACATGCAGGTGGGATGGGGTCTAGCAGCTGCCTTTAGAGCCTGGGGTGCCCAGGGATGGCCACAAACATGGGTATCCTTACTGGGTGCAGATGGGATGACCTCGCATGGGTTATCGCCTCGAGGTCGTCTAAGTTCTTCCCGCGGATATTTGGGGGGTGGCTGACTGGGCACTGCTGTCTTGTCTGCTGTCCTGTCATTTTCACTGTCAGAGCTCTCTCTCCCTCAGTCATCAACTGTTGCCTGTGAGGCAGCGGCCTGGAGTGACAGGCTCTTATCACTCACAGATTCATTACGTTTGGTAATCTGGGTGAGCTTCTGAGAGGGGGGTATCTTTCCCATGTTTGAGCACTTAAGAACGGCACGCCACACCAACTCTAGCCAAAGGAAAGAGATCCACAGCACTGCTGCCATAACAAAATCAATTCCTAGCAACTCAGTGGCTGATGGCATTCTGCAGGGGGTTCGCTACATTAGACAGACAATGGTGTATCAGATCCTAAGTATGTCCTGTGCTTAGTGGGGGACTTCCTCGATTCGTTAGGTCAAGGCCGTATGCCCACACGTGTCTCTGGAACATCACCTCAATAGAGTGAAGGAAGATGACTTGGTTCCGAATTCTGGGATGATCAGTCCCTTATGTGAATTCGCCTGGTGAACCGAAAGTAAAAGGAGGAGCCGAGAAGCGGTGTTACGCTTCTGGGTGGTGTGTGCCTAACCTGGGGTCACTTCAACCACGGACAAGGACAAGGGAAGGGGTTTAGGAGGGGGTTCTGTGCTCACCCTCACAGAACTGAACAGCACACAAAACACCGAGGGGCCTATTTGCTGATATCAAGGGGAGGGGACCTCGCTGAGTCTGACACACTGTCTCTCAGTCACATTGGGCGCCAGACGTTGCTGTGGATTCATTCTGAGGAGGAGGAGCATGGTGGGGACAAGAGGTGCGGAGTCACCACACAGTCTCCAGGAGTCAGGAGAAAGTGGGCCAGATGTGGGGAACAACTGCCAGCAGGCTGGAAACAGCAAACAGGCCATCACACTTGGGTTGACTGCCGTTATCAAAGTGTGGGACCTTGACCAAGGGCGCTGCTGGACATCACCAATGCTCACAGAGGAGAACTGGCCTGAAAGGCGCTTCAGACACCAGATGCAAGACCCAGCAGGTTACAAAGTGTGCAGCTCTAACTGCTTCAGGAGCAAGTGCTGTAAAATAATCTTCCACAAGAATCCAAACTGCCCCCATTTAGAAAGGGAAGAATATGTTCCATTGTGCCAAAGATTTGTAATAAAATCTATTAGAGGACTGGTGAAAGGAGTAAAGAAATTGCCTTGCTCTATCATATGATCTTTTTATTTATTTATTTGAGAGACAGAGTTAGAGAGAGAGGGAGAGGGTGAGGGAGAGAGAGAGAGAGAGAGAATCTTCCAACCACTGGTTCACTCCCCAAATGGCTGCAACAGCCAGCGCTAGGCCAGGCTCAAGCCAGGAGTTTTATCCGGGTCTCCCACATGCATTCCAGGGCCCAAGCACTTGGGCCATCTTCTGCTGCTTTCCCAGGTGCATTAGCAGAGAGCTGCATTGGAAGTGGAGCTGCTGAGATTTGAGTGGCATCCCTAAGGACTAATATGGAGCACTCATACAAATCAATGAGAAAATAGCCTGTAATCCACTAGAGGAATGTACAAAGACTATTAATAGAAACTTCCCAGAAAAGGAACATAAACACTCTTATAAACACATTAATAAATGCCCAAGCTTCACTGACAATAAGATAAATACAAAGAACATCAAAATACCCCTCTTCTTTTTAAAAATCGATTTTATTGGAGAGGCAGAGAGACAAGGAGAGACAGCAATCAATCTCCTGTGTGTGTATAATACTTTAAAAAGAAAACTCATGAACACACACAAATACACACAAGAACAGTTATGGATGGAGATTCAATCAATGACACTGAGACAACAGTGTTGCTAAGTAGTGGGGGAAAAAAGTTCAACTTATACCTAAACATACTGCAGCAAAGTAAACTCTGGATGGATCAAATATTAGGGCCAAAAACAGAAAGAAAAATTATAAAAACAACAGAAATGCATGCAATGACTGGGCTGGGCCAGGCCAAAGCAGGGAGAATTTGGTCTCCCGTGTGGGTGGCAGAGACCCAACCACTTGAGTCCCTACATGCTCCCGCCCAGAGTGTGCATTAGCAGGAAGCTGGAACTGGGAGCAGAGACAGGTCTCAAACCTAGCCACTCCAAAGTGGGATGGAGGCTTATTCAGCTGTGTCTTATCTAGCAGGCCAAGCAACCACCCTGATCCCCCTTTTCACCCCTAAGACTGGCAAAGATCCAAAAGTTTGATAGCACTGGCTGGTGACTAAAGGGACAACCTCTGTGGAGAAAAATGTGTTAATATCTATAAAAATTACAAATACACACATCGTTTGACCCAAGGATATTTGGAACTTGCTACAGATGAATTCATACTTGGGCAAGATAATATCGGGCTATCCATTGCTGTTTCTAAGAGCAAAGACTGAAAATAATTCAAATGGCATTCATTTGATTTATAAGCATTCATTAAAAAGAATTCATAGGCATTCATTAAAAAGAATATGGAGAATTTTTATGTACTTACAGTAGTCAATAAAACCTAAAATGCTACTGATTGTAACACGCATCTTGCTTTCATAATTGTTAAAATGTGAAAAAAGTGTGCTTAGAAACAATGACATTCAGTATATTCTCCAGATAATCAACTGGAAAAAGCAGCTTCAAAATAGGAAGCACAGGATACTACACATCTATATTTTAAAAAGTAAAAAACAGTATGTTCCACACAAATACCTGTGTGTGACACATATGCACAGCTCTGTAGAATGAGACACTTGGGAGAACAAGGTGACCAAAAGACAAGGGTGGGAAGGAGACTTCTAACTCTCTGGACTGAATCTAAACGTCCACCTCAGATCCCAATGTTGATGCCCTAAGGCCACTGTGATGGTATTTGGAGATGGAAGATGGTGCCTGTGTAAGGTCACCAGAGGGGTCCATGACAGATATGTGCTCTTTTTTTTGTTTTAAGATTTGGGTTTTTTATTTGAAAGGTAGAATTACAGAGAGAGAAGGGGAGAGAGAGACAGAGAGGTCTTCCATCTACTGGTTCACTCCCTAGATGGCCACGTTGGCTAGGGCTGCACCAGGCTGAAGCTAGGAGCTTCTTCTGGGTCTCCCACATGGATACAGGGGTCCAAGCACTTGGGCCATCTTCTGCATTAGCAGAAAAGGGCATTAGCAGGGAGCTCGATAGCAAGTGGAGCAGCTACAAATTCAACCAACCCCATATGCGATGCTGGCGCTGCAGGCAGAGGCTTAACCTGCTACGCCAACAGCACTGGCCCCTGGATTAGTGCCCTTCCAAGCAGAGGAAGAGACATGAGAGCTCTCTCTACACGCATGAATGTAGGGAAGGCCTAGTGAACACACAGTGAACCGGTGGTTGTCCACAAGCGCCAGGAACAGGACCACAAAGAAACACAGAAACACGGCCATCAATACCAAAGAAGCTAAAGGAAGAAAAACTCCCAGTAAAAGCTCACAGGAAATTCAAAGCATATATTAGAAATATCTCTGGAGAAATGGCAGGGCAAAGTTACTACTTATAAATAGTCACATTTAACGTTGATGGCCTCAACTCTCCAGGTAAAAGACACAGATTGGCTAAATGGATTAAGGAACAAAACCCATCTATTTGCTGCTTACAAGAAACACATCTTACCAACAAAGATGCATGCAGACTGAAAGTGAAATGTTGGAAAAAGATATTCCTTGCCAACAGAAACCAAAAAAAAGCTGGCATAGCCATATTAATATCAGACAAAATTAACTTTAACACAAAAACTGCTAAAAGAGACAAAGAGGGGCACTATATAATGATTAAGGGATCAATTCAACAGGAATATGAAACTACTATAAATGTATATGCACCTAATTACAGGGCACCGGTTTATTTAAAAGATATGTTAAGGGACTTAAAGGGAGACTTAGACTCCAATACAATAGTACTGGGGGAATTCAATACTCCACTCTCAGAAACAGATCAACTGGACAGAAGATCAACAAGGAAACAGCAGATTTAATTGACACTATAGCCCAAATGGATCTAACAGATATCTACGAAACTTTCAATCCTACATTTAAAGAATTTACATTTTTCTCAGCAGTGCATGGAACCTACTTTAGGATTGACCCCATACTAGGCCACAAAGCAAGCCTCAGCAAATTCAAAAGAATTAGAATCATACCATGCAGCTTCTCAGACCACAGTGGAATGAAGCTGCAAATTAGCAACTCAGGCATCCCTAGAGCATATGCAAACACAGGCATATGCGGAACAACATGTTCCTGAATGAACACTGGATCACAGAAGAAATCAAAAAAGAAATCAAAAACTTTCTGGAAGCAAATGAGGATAACACCACAACATATCAAAACTTATGGGATACAGCAAAAGCAGTGATAAGAGGAAAGTTTATAGCAACAGAGTCCTACATCAAGAAATTGGAAAGGCACCAAATAAATGAGCTTTCAATGTAGCTCAAGAATCTAGAAAACCTGCAGCAAACCATACCCAAATCTAGTAGGAGAAGAGAAATAATTAAAATCAGAGAAGAAATCAACAGGATTGAATCCAGAAAAAAAAAAATTACAAAAAAAGTCAGCCAAACGAAGAGCTGGTGTTTTGAAAAAATTAACAAAATTGACACACCATTGGTCCAACTAACTAAAAAAAGAAAAGACTCAAATGAATAAAATCAGAGATGAAAAAGGAAACGTAACAACAGACACCACAGAAATAAAAAGAATCATCAGAAATTACTACAAGGACTTGTATGCCAGCAAACAGGGAAATCTATCAGAAATGGATAGATTCCTGGACACATACAACCTACCTAAATTGAACCAGGAAGACATAGAAAACCTAAACAGACCCATAACTGAAACAGAAACTGAAACAGTAATAAAGGCCCTCCCTACAAAAAAAGCCCAGGACCAGATGGATTCACTGCTGAATTCTACCAGATATTTAAAGAAGAACTAACTCCAATTCTTCTCAAACTATTCAGAACAATCAAAAGAGAGGGAATGCTCCCAAATTCTTTCTATGAAGCCAGCTTCACCTTAATCCCAAAGCCGGAAACAGATGCAGCATTGAAAGAAAATTACAGACCAATATCCCTGATGAACATAGATGCAAAAATCCTCAAAATTCGGGCCAATAGAATGCAACAACACACCAGAAAGATCATCCACCCAGACCAAGTGGGATTTATCCCTGGTATGCAGGGATGGTTCAATGTTCACAAATCAATCAATGTGATACACCACATTAACAAACTACAGAAGAAAAACCATATGATTACCTTAACAGATGCATTGAAAGCATCTGATAAAATACAACACCCTTTCATGATGAAAACTCTAAGCAAACTGGGTATAGAAGGAACATTCGTCAATACAATCAAAGCAATTTATGAAAAACCTACGGCCAGCATCCTATTGAATGGGGAAAAGTTGGAAGCATTTCCACTGAGATCTGGTACCAGACAGGGATGCCCACTCTCACCACTGCTATTCAATATAGTTCTGGAAGTTTTAGCCAGAGCTATTAGGCAAGAAAAAGAAATTAAAGGGATACAAATTGGGAAGGAAGAAGTCAAACTATCCCTCTTTGCAGATGGTATGATTCTTTATTTAGGGGATCCAAAGAACTCTACTAAGAGACTACTGGAACTCCTCGAAGAGTTTGGCAAAGTAGCAGGATACAAAATCAATGCACAAAAATCAACAGCCTTTATATATACAGGCAATGCCACGCTGAGAGAGAACTTCGAAGATCAATCCCATTCACAATAGCCACAAAAACAATCAAATACCTTGGAATAACCTTAGCCAAGGACATTAAAGGTTTTTATGATGAGAATTACAAAATCTTAAAGAAACAGAAGAGGATACCAAAAAGTGGAAAAATCTTCCATGTTCATGGATTGGAAGAATCAGTATCATCAAAATGTCCATTCTCTCAAAAGCAATTTATACATTCAATGCGATACCAGTCAAAATACCAAAGACATTCTTCTCAGATCTGGAAAAAATGACGCTGAAATTCATATGGAGACACAGGAGACCTCGAATAGCTAAAGCAATCTTGTACAACAAAAACAAAGCCAGAGAAATCAAAATACCAGATTTGAGGACATACTACAGGGCAGTCGTAATCAAAACAGCATGGTACTGGTACAGAAACAGATGGATAGACCAATGGAACAGAATAGAAACACCAGAAATCAATCCAAACTTCCTCAGCCAACTTATATTTGTTCAAGGATCTAAACCCAATTCCTGGAGTATGGACAGTCTATTCAATAAATGGTACTAGAAAAACTGGATTTCCACATGCAGAAGCATGAAGCAAGATCCCTACTTTACACCTTACACCAAAAATCCACTCAACATGGATTAAAGATCTAAATCTACGACCCAACACCATCAAATTATTAGAGAACATTGGAGGGCCGGCGCTGCGGCTCAATAGGCTAATCCTCCGCCTGTGGTGCTGGCACCCCAGGTTCTAGTCCCAGTCAGGGCACCAGATTCTGTCCCGGTTGCCCCTCTTCCAGGCCAGCTCTCTGCTGTGGGCCAGGAGTGCAGTGGAGGATGGCCCAAATGCTTGGGCCCTGCACCCGCATGGGAGACCAGGAGAAGCACCTGGCTCCTGGCTTCGGATCAGCGTGGTGCGCCGGCCGCAGCGGCCATTGGAGGGTGAACCAACGGCAAAGGAAGACCTTTCTCTCTGTCTCTCTCTCTCACTGTCCACTCTGTCAAAAAAAATAATAAATAAAAAAAATTTTTTAAAATAGAGAACATTAGAGAAACCCTGCAAGATACAGGTACCAGCAAAGTCTTCTTGGAAAAGATCCCGGAGGCACTGGCAGTCAAAGCCAAAATTAACAACTGGGATTGCATCAAATTGAGAAGTTTCTGTACTTCAAAAGAAACAGGAAAGTGAAGAGGCAACTGACAGAATGGGAAAAAAATATTTGCAAACTATGCAACAGATAAAGGATTAATAACCAAAATCTACAAAGAGATCAAGAAACTCCACAACAACAAAAAAAAAACCCACTTAAGAGATGGGCCAAAGGCCTCAATAAACATTTTTCAAAAGAGGAAATTGAAACGGCCAACAGACACATGAAAAAATGTTCAGGATCACTAGCAATCAGGGAAATGCAAATCAAAACCACAATGAGGTTTCACCTCACCCCAGTTAGAATGGCTCATATACAAAAATCAACCAACAACAGATGCTGGTGAGGATGTGGGGAAAAAGGGACACTAACCCACTGTTGGTTGGAATGCAAACTGGTTAAGCCACTATGGAAGTCAGTCTGGAGATTCCTCAGAAACCTGAACATAACCCTACCATACAACCCAGCCATCCCACTCCTTGGAATTTACCCAAAGGAAATTAATTTGGCAAACAAAAAAGCGGTCTGCACCTTAATGTTTAGTGCAGCTCAATTCACAATAGCTACTAAGACTTGGAATCAACCTAAATGCCCATCAACAGTAGACTGGATAAAGAAATTATGGGATATGTACTCCATAGAATACTATACAGCAGTAAAAAAAGAAAGAAAGAAATCCGGTCATTTGCAACAAAATGGAGGAATCCTGAAAACATCATGCTGAGTGAAATAAGCCAGTCCCAAAGGGACAAATATCATCTGTTCTCCCTGATCGGCGACAACTAACCAAGCACCAAAAAGGAAATCTGTTGAAGTGAAATGGACACTATGAGAAACAATGACTTGATCAGCCCTTGACCTGACTGTTGATGAACAACTTAATACTTTACCCCTTTTACTATTTTTTTTCTTCTACTTAATACTACTGGTTGAACTCTGTAATTAACACTCAATTATTCTTAGGTGTTTAAATTTAACTGAAAAGTGATCTCTGTTAAATATAAAAGTGGGAATAAGAGAGGGAGGAGAGGCACAATTTGGGACATTAATGGTAGAGTTAGAAACGTGCCAGGGGATTCCAATTCAATCCCTTCAAGGTGGAAAATACCAAGGCCATCTCACTAGTCCAAGTGATCAATTTCAGTTCACAACTGATCATAATGATAGGTCTAAGAGTCAAAGAGATCACATAAACAAGACTAGTGTGTGCTAATACTAACTGATAGAATAAGGAGAGAACAATGCAACATAGGAAGCGAGATACACAGCAGACTCATAGAATGGCAGATGTCCTACACAGCACTCTGGACTCAGAATTAGCATTCGGATCTGGCTGAGGAAATCAAAACACTCAGGAAAAAAAAATGACCTAAATAAAAGATCTCTGCGAGTAAAATCCCAGTGGGAAGAACAGGCCATGAAAGAAGGGGGTACCTTTCTCTAAAGGGAGGAGAGAACTTCTAGTTTGACTATGATCTTGTCTAAATAAGATAGGAGTTGGCGAACTCAAAAGGCTTCCATAGCCTTGACAACTCATGACAAGAGCCTAGGGAGATTACTGACGCCATAATCAAGAGTGTCAATTTGTTAAGTCAACAACAGGAGTCACTGTGTACTTACTCCCCATGTAGGATCTCTGCTCTTAATGTGTTGTACAATGTGAATTAATGCTATAACTAGTACTCAAACAGTATTTTACACTTTGTGTTTCAGTGTGGGTGCAAACTGTTGAAATCTTTACTTAATATATACGTTAGTATATATTTGATCTTCTGTATATAAAGAGAATTGAAAATCAATCTTGATGCGAATTGAATGGGAGAGGGAGCAAGAGATGGGAGGGTTGCGGGTGGAGGGAAGTTATAGGGGGAAAAGCCATGTACTCCATACACTGTACTTTGGAAATTCATATTTATTAAATAAAAGTTTAAAAAAAAAGTTTTTGGGGCCAGCACCGTGGCTTAACAGGCTAATCCTCCACCTTGCGGTGCTGGCACACCGGGTTCTAGTCCTGGTTGGGGTGCCGGATTCTATCCCGGTTGCTCCTCTTCCAGGCCAGCTCTCTGCTATGGCCCGGGAGGGCAGTGGAGGATGGCCCAAGTCCTTGGGCCCTGCACCTGCATGGGAGACCACGAGAAGCACCTGGCTCCTGGCTTCGGATAAGCGCGAAGCGCCGGCCGCAGCGGCCATTGGAGGGTGAACCAACGGCAAAAAGGAAGACTTTTCTCTCTGTCTCTCTCACTATCCACTCTGCCTGTCCAAAAAAAAAAAAAAGTTTTTGGGATCAAACTTTTAACTCTCATAATTTGTCATTATCTTTGAAAATTATATAAGTAAAAAAGTTTTTAAGTTGGAACCCAAGAGAATAAATCAAACTCCTTAATTTCTGTGAAAAGCAAGAGTACATTGCTATCTTCTATGAATTCTAATGATCAGAAATTAGAATTTACCATAAGAAGATGTGCTTGTATACTTTCTAGGGGTATTTAGTTATGTCAAAAACTGTAAGGCTGGTCCCATTTACAAGGCTACCTTATGACATAAACTCTAAGGAAAGTATTTTAGTGAGTATCCAATTCTTACAAGTAATAATGGGATGCTACTGTGTTTAAAATCATATAGAGCAGACATTGGGTCTAGCAGTTAGGCTACCAGTTAAGACGCTCACTTCCCACATCAGACTGTTTGAGTTTGATGCCCAGCTCCAGCTCCTGACTCCAGCTTCCTGCTAACAGAGTCCCTGGGAGCCAGTGGTGATGGCTCGAGTAACTGGGTTCCGCCACCCACACGAGTTGAGACACCAGCTTCTTTCTTCAGTTCCCACGCTGGCCCAGCCATTTGCGGACACTGGGAAGTGAACCAGCAGTTGGGAGCTTGCTGATTCGCTCTGCCTCTCAAATAAATAAATCTGTAAATTTTTTTAATTCCCCTTTCCAAAAGCAAATATTTTATTAACTTGAGAGTACATGGTGTTGCATTAGAACATGAGTTCTGATTAAGAAATGCTGTGTTTTATCTTACTGCAATCCAAGCAGAAGGATGTAAATTTCAAGCTCAAACCAGAGTATGTTCCATTGCTATGTTAATCAACAATATGCAGACGTAAAATCTTGCTGCCTTAAGTGAAGAGATTGTGTAATAGTTCCCTTCAGGGGTTCCAGGGGATTCTGATCTAAACCTGACAGACAAGTTACTGCTGGTTTGCTTTACCACTCAGAGTTAGAATAATTTCAACTACTTAAAAGTTCATCAAACTTGGGCACTCACTGAATAACTTATCTTATTTTTCACGTTATTTCTTATGAAACTAATACATAATACTAAAAATCTGGAAAACATTTAAAGGAAAGTCTAAAATAGAAAATGAAATCATTCCTATCCATAGAAGCCAGAGTTTATATATATATATATATATATATATACATACACACAGTGTATATTTATATGCATGTACACTCTAGAAATGAGACCAGGATATTTATAGTTTTATAGCTTTTTTTTTTTTTTTTTACTTAGCAACCTATACTAGCAATCCCTATGCTAACTAGGGCATGCTGTAATATAATAAACCAATCTCCGCAGCAGGCATTCAGATTGCCTTTGGTTTTCCTGTCTATGTGACTGTAACCATCATGCACTATAGCCAATGCTATAGCCAATGCTATGAGTATCTTCAAATGTAGTTTTCTTATGCATCCCTGACTCTCTCCCAAGGGTAAATTCCTAAAAGTGAAATAGCCGAAAGAGAACATTCGGTAAATCTGGTATATGCTGCCAACTTGCCACTTTATGCATTACTAATCTTCTTAACATTGTTTTCTAATTAGCTGAGGCCACAGAAGCATCTGTGAATTGAAACAAATGACCTGTCTACACTGCTTAAGGAAACCACACATTACCCAGGCATAATGGGCCCACAAAAGCTGTGCCTGTACAGACAAGCGCACACACACTGATTTGCCAGGGGCACCGGGGTGTGGACAGAGCACAGGCCACTGGATCTGGCTTGGAATTGCAGCTCCATCAGTGCCTGCTTGTGTGGCCCTGGACGGCTCAGTTTTCTCAGCTATCCACCGCAGGTCTCTGTGTCCACATCTTTGAGCAGATTTGCCACATAAAGGCATCTGGCACTGGTGACTGCTCTCTGCTGAAGTGCTGTGGCCCAGTGAACAACACAGCTTTAAGTCCCACCTCTCCTGCTACTCTGTGGATCCTAGGAAAGTCCCTTGGATCTCTAAGAGATATTTTCTTAATGAAATACTCAGCTAGTACACCTGTTGCAAGGAATAAATGAGGTCATAAATATAAAGCTCCAAGCACATGGGAGGCACTTTAGTTATTCTGGTTTTTTAAAAATGGGTTTCACACTCACAATGAACCAGAAGGTACAGGATGACCAGTCTGTCCAGGGAGTGTGTTGGGACGCAAAGCCCGGAAGGCTGAGCCTTCTCCTTCCAGACGGGAGGCTGACTTGACCAGCCCTGCACACCAATGTGCACACTGCTATGTCTTCGGTAGCACGTGAGGTACTGACACGTGAGCACGCTGAAAACATTTACGAACCAAACGGCCAGGAAGGAGAAGTGGCAGCTGAACACTTCCGGAAACTAACAGTGTTCGTGAGTAAATGGGTTTAAGAAAAAAACTTTTTTTCCCCTTCATCCTAGTTTACACATTCCACCCAAGCCAGGACGTCGTGTGGTTTCACCGAAATCGTTCCTTAACACTGCCTATTTCTTCTGTTTGCACAGGCAGCTCCGGAGACGCACGGGGGCACCCCCTCGCTACATCACCCCCAACACACTGGCTCCCAACTCCGTCCGCGCTACAGGACTCACACACAGGAACCGGCAAACAGGAACCCGAGCCGCGGGCCCTGCGGCCTCCTCCGGAACCCGTCCCGGGCCGCCCCGCCGCTCTGCGGGGACAGAGTCGGGAGGCGGCAGTGCCCGCACCCAACGTCAGCGCCGGCGGAACGGGGCCGTCCCGGAACGGCGCCGAGCCCCGGCGTCCCGAGCGCGGCCCCGGGCACCGCGCCGTCGGCTCGGCCCGGCAGAGGCAGGCGCCCAGCGCCCCAGGCCGCCGGCGGAGAGACCCGAGCGCCGCCGCCCCGGCCTCGCCGACGACCCAGAGCCAGGCCGAGCCGGTCACGCCGGGCCCGCCAACGCCGCCATACCTTCTCCTCGCCGTCGTAGATGCGCACCCCGCGCTGCTGGATCACCAGGGTCTCGTTGAGCTCCAGGAGGCCGCTGGTCCACACGAAGCGGTCCATGGCCGACGCGAAGCCGCCCGCCTGCGCCGGCGCTCCCGGGCCGCGAGTCGTGCGCCGGGCGGACGGCGGCGCCCCCTGGCGGCGAGCATGGCGGAGGTCGCCTTTCAGGGAGGGTGGGCACGGGGGCGCGCGCGGCGCTCGAGGACGTGGAGGCGTGCGTGTCGCGCCCCCTGGCGGTCTGCCCGCCAATGGCCTTTTACACCCTTGCTGGGCAGCGCGGTCCACCCCATCCTAAGTCCTCAGCGTAGAGGGAGCCCAGTCTGGAGCTTGGACTTCCTCATTGCCCTTTATGCCTGCGTATCTGTAGCAGTTTTCTTGTCGGTGCCTGGCATTTCATTAAAGGCTATAATTTTTTTTTCAAATGAGAATTGATGGCACGATTTTTTTTATACAGCTGCATAATCTTAAGTCAATTTCTATACAGAAGCCTTCAAAGATTTGATTGGAATGGGATTGAAGAGATCAACTTGGAGAAAATGGACACCTTAGAAATATAGGGCCTCAGCCTGCTGGGGTCTGGGCCCTCTGCCACACGTTCAATCTTTGTGCACGCTGGCATTGGTCGACCTCTGCAAGTTTATTTTCTCTGGATAAATTTAATCTGGCTGTGAGTTATAAAAAAAAAAAAGAAAAAAAGAAATATAGGGCCTTCCAACCCATGAGTGTGTTATCTATATTTATTTAAGGTTTCTTTCAATAACACTTAGTGCTTTCCCACAGAATAAATTTTGCAGAGCCTCCAAAGCTTCGGAACAAGTGATTTCTTCTTGCTGCAATCCTACTAGACCCTGCAGCCCCGACACAGTGGTCCATCACCGCGCTCTTTCCTGCACTGTTTGCCCTCGCCTGCCATCATCATCCTTTGGGTTGTTCCTCAGTGTTCTCTCACCAGCACCCGCCTACTTCACGGGACCAGAGGAGGAACAACTGAAGCCGATTACTGATGTTCCAGGTGCCTGTAGTTTCATGTTAACTGTCCTAATTGTTAAACTGTTCTGTCACTTATTGGGAACCCATGTGTACTCAAGCTGTCTGATGAAACTTCAGTACAGAACAACATTGACAGCAGTACATAAACAGCAGTGATGTCTTAGGGATGATGGGAGTACGACTTGGCTGTTGTTTCTCCCAGAGTTGACCTTAAATGTAAGCAGCCGTACTGAAAATGGGACATTTTATTAAGTAAAAAAAAAAAAAAAAAAAAAAAAACCTACAGAAAATCCCACACCTGCTTTGCTACTAGCTGCCACAAGAGGTCTGAAGACAAGAGTGGACAACAGTGGGAAAAACCTACCTCAGTGCAGGGCCGGCTTTGGAGGTCCTCACAGCTGGGCAGGGGCGCTGTGGGGAAGTCACACCCTCTCACCCCTGTCCCCACGCTGAGACCCGGCTGAAACAGAACACAGCCCCAGTCCAGCCTGAGTGCAGAGCCCAGGCAAGAGGAGCAAAGTGGTGATCTCAGAGCTTAGAGCCGGAAAGGCAGCCTGGACTCTCCCTAACTCTCCCGCACTAAAACCTCCCGCTGGGAGTCGTTAGGTTTCCTCTGGTGGAGGTGTTGGTGGCTTTTATGAAGGTGCCAGTTCTAGGGAGGACTGAGCGTTGTGGCCGCACAGCTAGGCACCAAGTGTCTACAGTAAATGCCTTTCATCTTCACAGGGGAGTACACAGCCTGCAGAAGGGCGCGCCTCTCCCCTCCTTCTCTCTCTCAGCTGAGAATTGTGTGGTATGCAGCCATAGGAAACGGACTTCAGTTCCCGTCTGCGAGCTCAGCAAACGTGGACAAACGATTTCCGAGCTTGTCATCTGTGAAACAGACATGAGGGTAGCGGGGTAACGTGGGCGAGAGGAAAACACTCGTGCTCTCGGCACCCAGTCTGCTGGCTCAGTCGTCCTGCAACAGGCGCAGCCAGAGCACACTTTCTTCCCGTCTGCCTTCCTCTCAGGACCGTGGCCGTCCGGGGACTCGTCCTATCCGCACCCTCGAGACGCTGCTCGGTGAGGACTCGGCGGACCGACTCCTCCTACGCCGCACAGGCGGGACGAAGAGCGTTGTTTGGCTTTGAAACGCACGGGCTCGCGGGCACCGACCCGGGTGGACGCCCGGGCAGCTCCCGGCAACCGCAGCGCAGGCCCCGCCTCTCTGCGCCTATTGGCCCATTCAATTCAGGCCGGCACCAATGGGCGGAGGCGGCGCCCGCGCTGTCGGAGGCGAGAGCAGGGGCGCGCAGTGGCCTGAGGGAGTCTGAGCCGCTCCGCGCAGACGCGCATCCTCCGACCGCGGCTGCTATGAGCACGCCGGCCGTTCCCCGGGACCTGCAGCTGCCCCCGAGTCAGAGGGCCCAGTCCGCGTTCAGAGGTGAGGCTGGCCGAGATGGCGGGCGCGGCGCGAGCCGGCCGGAGGGGCGCGGGCGGGCGTGGGGTCGGCGGTCAGGGCCGCCGGGCCTCCCGCCGACTGCGTGAGGACTCGAACCGTGGCTGTTGGCTCTGTGGTGCTAGTGTGCGGGCTGAGGGCCTCTTGTGCGGTGGCTGCCGGCTGCGGACCGGCAGACACGAGGAATCCGTTTAGCGACGGAGCGAGCGCGCAGGCCTGGGTGGCGTTGGGGGGTCCCGGGTCCGGGGGGCGGGGACGTGGCCGGGGCGGGGCGGGGCGGTGCACAGCCCCACTGCGCCTGCGCCGAGCCCTCCCCGAGCCGGGTCGTGAGCGCCTCCGGCGTGGGGGGCTCCCTGGTCTGATGTTTGGATTCACTTCCTCGCCTCCTTGTTCTGGGAGCCTTGGGGTTAAGTGGGTCTCAACAAATACGACTACTGTTACTTCTTTGTTCTGCAGTGAGAAAACAGTGATTCTCAGCTGAGCCAGTTCTGGCGAGTTAGAGCTTGGGAGTCCATTGTCTCACCTGCCTCTCGGTTCCCTGAGGCAGGGCTTTCAGCACCGCAGACATTGGTTTTGCACACAGTAGAGAACATGATTCTCCTGCACGGTGCTTGTGGGGCCTTTCATGGTCACATTCGCTTATTAATGGAATTATTTCCCAAAGGCAATGCTGAATTGGGCACTTTTCTGGAAATGGAAAATGTGATCTCAAGGACAGCAGTTTTCGAAGTAAAATCTCCACTTAGCAGTATTTGCTGATTTAATTAACGTTGACTTATAGCTCTTATATTTTATTATTTAGAACAAAGGAGACAGAAATTCAAGGAACACCTGTTAAGAAGAAAAACATTTTGTTCATACAAACAGGAAAATCAGACATTATCCAGGTGAGGTCAAATTTATTCCAATTTATTTTTACATTCTTTTTTAGTACAAAGTTTTCAAATCTGGTGCTATTTTGCACTTTCAGCACATCTCAGTGTAGACTAGCCACATTTCAAGTACCTCAGGACCTACATGTTGCTCGTGGCTACATTATTGGATGGTGTACCATTAGATTATTGAGTTTTTCTATCTAAGTTGATTCACATTCTTAAGCAGAAACAAAGGTGTGTGTATGTGGTGGGGCAGGGGTTTCCAAAATGTAGAGATTTGAAGATTGTTTTAATCTCAACTCAACATAGAAAACTCTTGATATTATCTTATTTACATTTTTAGAATTTTACATGATTATGGCAAAAACAAAGCTTATGAAAGTATATGGAAGTAGAAAGACAAAAGTTTCCCTCATTTTCTACAGTTAGCTCATAATAGCATCATTCCAAGTTTTTTGCCTGATAAGAACCTGGGCTGTAATCTATTATTACTACATAATAATTTAGTAATATTATTACTAAAGCCATTATTACTGAAGCCACCATTCAAAATGTGTGCTCCTGGCTGTGTCAAAGCTTTGCCACTTCTCTAAGCTGATTGAACAAAGATGTGAAAGGTGGCATAACCATAGTTATTAATTATTGCAGATATCAAATCTTGTCGATTCTACATGCATTATTTTTTCATGTTTTAACGTAATCTCTAGACTTAGGATCTGTTTTAGAGTCAATGACAGGTCTGACATTTTTCTCCTCTTGTTTCATGTTGGATAAAATCATTAGAATCACCCAAAAGATTGTCACAGCCTGTGATGGTCAGTCTATAATTGTAAAAGGCAGATTAGGTTAGTTAGAGAAAACATTGTTTTGGATAAATGGCCTAAACACAATGCCAACTAAAAACTACAATTTTTAATGTATCCTGGTTTGTGTGTGGTAAATTCTGGATTTCCTTTGGGAAGACTATTTAAAAAAAGATTTTTCTCAATTTAATAAATCTGTTAGTAAGTGCTAAAACTAACCTAAGGAGGTGTTGCTTGATAAAGGTTTTTTTCTGAAGACTTGTTTGGACACTAGATAAAAATGATTTGGAATAAGATTGTTAAGTGTTTACATACTCTATGATAGGGAAGATGATAAGACTTTTAGGAAAATATCTTTTAAATTCCTCAGTTGTCTTGTTTGCTATTGCACTGTAATAAAAATTTTTCTTAGTTCTTGCCTCAACTTAAAATATAAAATTGTAAAATTGGTTAATTGTTCATATCCCCCCCATCCTTCTTCCCAAAAGGAAACCTCCCTGATACAGAACTGATTTCTCTCTTTTTTTTTTTTAAGTTGTGGAGAACAGACAATAATGACATCTGAGGACCAGGTCCAAAAAGGAACAAAAGCTCTGAATCTTAAAACAGAAATGGTAAGGTATGAACATAGAACTCATAAATATCTTTGTTTTTTCCCCTTCATAAACTCTTTCTGAAAGAAATGAATCCTAAAATACTGTTTTGTCTTAACTCTTTTAGGCTGATACAGAAAATCTCAAGGTCCTACAGGGGACAAAAATACAACAGTGGACAAAAATTATGTTCCTTTAAAGCTGTCTAATGAATTAAACAATTCAACCACAGTAATTGACGCAAAGAATTTTGGTGATGATAATCAAGCTATACAATTGTTATCAATTAAAGAGGATCCCCAAAGTCAACATATGACATTAAGCCAAGCATTTCACCTTAAAAACAACAATAAAAAGAAACCAGTGACTGCAGAATAGCCAAAGCAAGATGCTAACATGCCCAAAAAACCTGTGCTTGGAGCTTACCGTGGTCAAATTGTTCAATCTAAGATTAATTCTTTCAGAAAACCTCTACAAGTCAAAGATGCAAGTTTGACAACAACGAAACTTGCAACTACTGTCTCTAAAGCCACAAAGCCTCAGCCTATAAACACTAGCAGTGAAACAGTGAAAAGTGAGCAACCCTCAAATATGACAGCTGCCACTAAATCTGTGAGAGCTACATCTCAGAATACACAACTTGTGAGACCTCCTATTAGAAGTCACCATGATAATACCCAAAACACGGGGAAGCAAAGCATCAGTAGAACCTTGGCCAACGTTACCATCCGGAAAGGGCCTCGGGAAAAAGAATTATTACAATCAAAAACAACTTTATCTAGCATCAAAACTGCTTCTTCTCAGGACATAAAAAGAAACAAGGCACTGTCAAGAGGCATAGTGTCTGAAATGGTAGCCAAACCTACTTCATCTTCTAATACCAAATTGGTAGAAAAGTCAAAACCCGTTGACCAGCAAAGACCTACTATAACAACAGCAACTGTTAGTAGTAGGTCAGGTCAACCCAAAGAAACTGCAGAACAGAGAAAGTAAGTAGTTGTAATTTTCTTTATTTTATTACTTTAATTTTCAGTAGTTTATCACTTTTGGATTTGGCTTATAATTTCATTGAATATACCAGAATTTTTCATGTGTCCTGTCATGTGCATGATGTCATGTGTCATGGGACAATATGATCCAATAGAGATTGTGTTTAATTGTGTTTTATTACTTTGCATTCTGTAACCTAAGTGCAAAATAATTAGGTAACACTTTAAAACTTCTTTATTTAAAAATGAACTTGGGATCTTTGAGCATACAGTTGCTCTTGATGTGTTCAGTATTATATTATTTTTTTGACAGGCAGAGTTAGACAGTGAGAGAGAGAGAGAGACAGAAAGGTCTTCCTCCCTTGGTTCACCCCCTAAATGGCTGCTACGGCTGGCGTGCTGCACTGATCCGAACCCAGGAGCCAGGTGCTTCCTCCCAGTCTCTCATGCGGGTGAAGGGCCCAAGGACTTTGGGCCATCCTCCACTGCCTTCCCAGGCCATAACAGAGAGCTGGCCTGGAAGAGGAGCAACCGGGACAGAATCTGGCGCCCCAACTGGGACTAAAACCAGGGATGCCAGCCCCGCAGGTGGAGGATTATCCTAGTGAGCCCCGGCGCCGGCCAATGTGTTCAGTATTTTTAAACTGTGAACTAGGTGTGTGTCACTAGTGTAGAACTACTTAAAGACCTGAAATACTTTGAAACTTGCAGAGATCTATCATAAATATCAAAGTAATACTTACTGCTGCTTCTAACCATAGAGCTCGTCTGAGTGAGTGGAAAGCTGGCAAAGGAAGAGTATTGAAAAGACCTTCTAACCCAGTAGTTCAACAACCTGAGCCTGAGGGACAAGCTGAAAAAACAGTGGGGTCCTTCTGGACTACCATGGCAGAAGAAGATGAGCAAAGACTATTTACTGAAAAAGTAAACAAGACAATTTCTGAATGCCTGAACCTGATTACAGAGGTAATTTTTATTTTATACAACATTTGTAAAGCATTTTAAAGGTTGAAGATTACTTATTAATTAGATTGTCAGTCTTTTTGACCAAGTAATATCGGTGAGTTGCTGTTGATTTAATGTTGTCAAATTGTTTGCACAGTTAATTAATTAATTACTGCCTTGTTTATTAATTGTGAGATTGTTAGTCTTTCATTGACTGAGTTTTGCACTGAGTTTACATAAATAGGTCAAAGGGATAATTGAGTTTTTACTTGAGTTCCAATTTTGTAAGATGTTAGTATTCAGTGGACAGGGTAGATATTTACTTTTACTTCTGATATTTCTGTTTCTTATCTTTGCTCAACATACTTAAAATATTTTTACACTCATTATGTATTTTACCAAAGGCTAGCAACACGAGTACTGTTAACAGTAATCATTGGGACCTGCGCTGTGGCATAGTGGGTAAAGCCACCGCTTGCAGTGCCGGCATCCCATATGGGTGCTGGTTCTAGTCCAGGCTGCCCCACTTCCAATCCAGTTCTCTACTATGGCCTGGGGAAGCAGTACAAGATGGCCCAAGTCCTTGGGCCCTAGCACTCACATGGGAGACCTGGAGGAGGCTCCTGGCTCCTGGCTTCGGATCGGTGCAACTCCGGCCTTTGCTGCCATCTGGAACCAGTGGATGGAATACCTCTCTCTGCCTCTGCTTCTCTGTAACTCTGACTTTCAAGTAAACAAATAAAATTTTTAAAAATAATGATAGTAATAATTATTTATAATGATAGTAATAATAATTTATCACAGATTAAATTCAGATTAATGAAAATAATTCTCAAACAAAATCCCATTCATCTCTAAACCAGTATCATCCTGGTCTTGAATTTATTGTAAAAATTTACTATTTGAACCAAAATCTTCTGGAGTGATAATACCCCCAAAATATTTTATTTATTGGCTACTGTTTAATCTTGTTTTTGTGAACCATTAGTGGCTAAGATCTATAACAAGACTGAATATAGGATATGATTTTAAAACTTACTCCAGATGAACTTTTTTTTTTTTTTTTTTTTTTCAGGTTTATTTGAAAGTCGGAGTTACACAGAGAGAGGAGAGACAGAGAGAAAGAAACGTCTTCCATCTGCTGGTTCACTCCCCAGATGGCCACAACACTCAGAGCTGCACTGATTTGAAGCCAAGAGCCAGGAGCTTCTTCTAGGTCTCCCACATGGTTGCAGGGCCCTGGGACTTGGGCCATCTTCTGCTGCTTTCCCAGACCATAGCAGAGAGCTGGATCGGAAGTGGAGCAGCCGGGACTCAAACTGGTGCTCCATATGGGATGCCGGCACTGCAGGCAGCGGCTTTACCCGCTACGCCACAGCGCTGGCCCCATAGAGGAACATCTTTAAGCCTTTTGAGGACCTGTGAAAATTATAGTCAGGAAAACGCTGATCCTATTATTACTTTGCTGCATTAAGGTATTTTGTTTTGATACTATGGAATTTTTCTGCCCTGCTGTTTAACTAAATATAACTCTTACATAAACCACTACAAATTCATTTTGGCCATAATATCAAAACCCAACAAAGACAAATATGGAGGGACCAGTACTGTGGCGTATCAGGTAAACCTACCGCCTATAGCACCAGCATCCCATGTGTGTGCTGGTTTGAGTTCCGGCTGCTCTACTTCTGTTCCAGCTCCTTTGTAATGCACCTGGGAGAGCAGTGAAGGATGGCCCAAGCGTTTGGGCCCCTGCACCCACATGGGAGACCTGGATGAAGCTCCTGGCTCCTGACTTCAGCCTGGCCCAACCCCAGCTATTGTGGCCTTTTGGAAAGTGAATCGGTGGATGGAAGATCTCTTTTCTCTGCCTCTGCCTCTTCCTCTTTGTAACTCTGCCTTTCAAATAAATAAATCAATCTTTAAAAAAAAAAAAAAAACAACAAATATGGAAAAAACCCTTAGGCTATTCTCAAACATTTGATAGATGCAAAAATTCTAAATAAGAGGGCTAGCATTGTGGCACAGCAGGTTAACCTGCCACCTGTGACACTGGCGTTGGTCCTGATGGAACTCTAGGCTCCTGGCTTCAGTCTGGTCCAACCCCAATCCTTGCATCCAAGTGGGGAGTGAGCCAGCAGATGGAAGGTCTCTTGCTGTCTCTTCTTCTCTCTCTATTTCGCTACCTTTTAAATAAATAAAATCTTTCAAAAGAAAATTCTAAATAAGGTATTAACATGGAACCACACTATATACAAGAGGATAAACATCAAGATCAAAATTCATACATAACTTTTTCATAATATACATTTTATTTTTTTTTAATATTTATTTATTTATTTGAAAGAGTTACACAGAGAGAGAAGAGAGGCAGAGAGAGAGAGAGAGAAAGAGGCGGGGGGGGGGGGTCTTCCATCCGATGATTCACTCCCCATTTAGCCCATTAGCTGGAACTACGCCAAGCCGAAGCCAGAAGCCAGAAGCCAGGAGCTTCTTTCCAGTCTCCCAGGTGGGTACATGAGCCCAAGGACTTGTGCTGTCTTCTACTGTTTTCCCAAACCATAGCAGAGAGCTGGATCGGAAGTGGAGCAGCCGGGTCTTGAACCGGAGCCCATATGGGATGCCAGCACTGCAGGCGGTGGCTTTACCACAGTGCTGGCCCTGGTTTTAAACTTTTTAAGGTTTCCGATATATGCTGCCAGATTTCTTTCCAGAGCAGATACAGTACCATTATTTTTAGTACACAAAATGAATTTAAAATGTAGAACTCTAGATTCAGGGTTAAAATTTAAATAATAACAAAGGTCATGCTTAATTAGAAATTGTAAGTATTTGGTTATGTGAAATACAAAAAAAAAAAAAAAAACCCACAACTGCTCGGTGGAGTTAATATGTTAATGCCATATTAACCTAGTAATGTGTTCCAGGAGACCATTCTGTTGGCAGTATGCTTAATTCAGTGGGGAATATTTCATATTAAGGCAACTGTTAATAGGCCCCATAGGATGTATGACCTGATCTTACTAGGAATATTTAATAGCTTGAGAAGAAATAGGAAAAGAGGAAACTCTGGAAAGACTAATTAGTATATACAAAAGGAAGAGAAAGATTTCACACAATTGTGTCTTACTTGCTAAAACAGCAAAGTGGAAGTAAAAGCCTTATAAAAAGTTTTCCTCATAATTCTCACTAGCTCCAAAGGTAATGTAAAAAGGTAAAACCAGTACTTAAATCTGATTCAGTTACTCTTATTTTTCCTTAATAGAATAAAACTGGTGTTCTCTAGCAGGAGAATGTTTGTCTTTGGATGGGAAAAAAAAGAGCTATCCATAAACTCTTGGCTTTCTGAAATCTATCACTATAAGATCTGAATATAAGATCCATTTTGCAAATCAAAATTATTTATAAACAGCAGAGAACATGAGTGGGAGATATAAAACAAGTAATAATTGAGACAAGGTTGGGCATTTGGCACAGTGTAAATTAAAAAAACAATTATAACAGACTAGCGTTACCACTTGGGGATGTCTGCTCACGTTGCTCAAACTCTCAAATCCAAACTTTGAACACAACACTTTTTTAAACTTTTTAAAATAAGTATGTATATATATTTATTTATTTATTTGAAAGAGCAGTAGAGAGGACTAAGAATGCCAGAGAGAGAGAGATCTTCCATCTGCTGTTTCATTCCTCAAATGGCCACAGTGGCGGGCATTGATCCACGCTGAAACCAAGAGCCTGGAACACCATCCTAATCTAGATTGCAGGATCCTAAACACTGGAGCAGTCTTCCACTGCTTTCCCAGAAACACTAGCAGGAATCTGGATCTGCGGCAGAGCAGCCTGGACTTGACCCAGAGGTCCAATACGAGATGCCAACATCACAGGCAGTGGCTTAACCCAGCAATGCCACTATGTGGCTGCCCCAACACATACTTTTCCCTAAATCTGAACCTTCTTTTGGTTCCTGATCTAAATGATTGGTGTTATCCAGTTGTCCAAACCAGAATCTTGGGATGCTTGTGACTTCCTTACCCTTCCTATCTCCCTACTTCTGCTTCTCAAGCACAGGGATTAAATATCTTTTTAAAACCCATCTACTTCTTTCCATCCTTCCTCTCGTTAGTGTGGTAAGATCTCCTGTAGCTCCTAGCTGGGCTACAATAGCTGTCTCCTTAGTTTCCTCTCTCTACTCTTGCTCCATCCTAAGCCATTCCCAACGCTGCCAGAGTCCTGTCCTGTCCCTCAGTTGCTCGAATTTCTGACTCCAGCATCTTCTCGTGTCACTCTTCCTCTGCCCCAAACCTTCTGTTTCCTTCTTTTGTCTTTTATTTTCTTCATTTCCCAGGAGGGGTTATACTATCTTTGCTTCCTGGTCTTTTCATGCAAATCTTCCTTGGGGTCAGCACTGTCACATCATAGGTTAAGCCACCACTTGCAGCACTGGCATCCCATATGGGCTCTGGTTTGAGTTCTGATTGCTCCACTTCCAGTCTAGCTCCCTGCTAATGTCCTGGGAAAGCAGTGGAACTGCTTGGATCCCTGCACCCATGTGGGAGATCAAGAAGCTCCTGGCTCCTGGCTTCTACTCGGCTAAGCTCTGGCTAATGCAGCCATTTGGAGAGTGAACCAGTGTATGGAAGGCCTTTGTCTCTCCCTCTTTGTCTCTAGCTTTTCCCCTCAAATAAAAAAAAAAAACTTGGGGCATAGCAGGTAAAGCCTCTGCCTGCAGTGCTGCATCGCATATGGGTGCCAGTTCAAGTCTCAGCCACTCCATTTGCCACCTGGCTCTCTGCTGCAGCCTGGGAAAGCAGTGGAAAATAGCTCGAGTCCTTGAGCCCCTGCACCCAAGTGGAAGACCCAGAAGAAGCTCCTGGCTCCTGTCTTTGGATGGACCCAGCTCTGGCTGTTGTGGCCATTTGGGGAGCGAATGAGCAATGGGAGACTTCTCTCTCTCTGCCTCTGCCTCTGCCTCTCTGTAACTCTGCCTTTCAAATAAATAAATAAATCTATTTTAAAAAATCTGCTTTTTCTTTACCTAATTCTCACTTATCCTTTAGACCTTAACTCAAACATCACTTTCATGATTAACCTACATTAATACACCTTTTCTTCCTCCTACAACCTAGGTTAAATATACCTGCTTTGTACTCCCTGTTTTTTCCCCTATGCAATATTTAGTACACTTGGTTACTTGTTTAATTGTTTGTCTCATGTTTTAAATAGTAAGCTTGATGGACAAGAACGGTATGGAATCTCCTGACCACTGTATCCCTAATACTAATGCAATGCCTGACATATATTGGATGCTTAAATTATTTGTTGAATTACTGATTCCCTATTCCCTTTTTCTCACCTTGGTCTTTCACTCACTAAAAAAAGTCAGTCACTTATCAAGAAACATCTCTTAGTAAAACTCTCTAATAATTTTCCTTAAAATGAAATTCAGAGACCTTTTTAGCTTAATGGATTTATCAGGATGTCTCATAAGTATTTAAATCTAATGTATTTTATTTTGAACTCTTTATCTTCTCATACTGCTTCTGCATACTCATTGTTCCTTTCTCCAAAAGGGGAAAAAAATATCTCTTCTGGCATCAGTGACTCCTAAGCAAGAAATTTTTGAAGGAACATGCATACTCATCTATACATAGACATCATTTTATTTGTTCATGAAATCCTGACTCAGAAATATTTCTCAAATGGACCCTTCCTTCCCTTCTTGACCTTTCTACTTACAACAACTTTGCCTTCTTACCATTATAGATCTTCCTTTTCATTCCATGCCTTTCTAGACAATCCTTCACATCAATCAAATATATCTTTCTCTCCAATGAAATTTTTATCAAATTTCTTGCATATAAAGTTCATTACAATTGTGCGCCTGCCTACTTGTCAGCTCCTCACCTCCTCCCCACACTGCCACTTTTCTCATTACCCTACCTTCTAAGCACATTAGCTCTTTAATGTTTTTATTTATTTATTTTAAGGATTTATTTTATTTATTTGAAAGGCAGAATTACAGAGAGGCAGAGGCAGAGAGAGAGAGGTCTTCCATCTGCTGGTTCACTCCCCAGGTGGCTGCAACAGCCAAAGCTGTGCTGATCAGAAGCCAGGAACCAGGAGCCAGGCGCTTCTTCCAGGTCTCCCTTGAGGGTGCAGGGGCCCAAGGACTTGGGCCACCCTCCACTCCTTTACCAGGCTGGATTGGAAGTGGAGCAGCTGGGACCTGAACCCGTGCTCATATGGGATGCCAGCACTGCAAGTGGCAGTTTTGCCTGCTATACCACAGCGCCGGCCCCTAATGTTATATTAATAGGTCATTTCATTTTATGTGTCATACTAAGATTTCTTTCTTGGTCTTGTCCATTACTCATTTTTCAAGACTCGGGATAAATGCTATTTGTGAAGCTTAAGCTTGCCATCTCGGTGTACCACAAGCAAAATTAGTTGTTCCTTTTTACAGGTTATAATAATCCTTGATTCTTTTTTCATTTATAGTGCTTATCTCATTTTACAATTATTTTCATTTTTCAAATGTTTATTTCATTTTACTTACTTGAAAGGTAGAGGCACAGCTGGAATCAGGGGCACAGCCAGGACTTGAACCCAGGCACTCCAGTATGAGATGTAGACATCTTAGCTGCTAGGCTAAATGCCCATTCTGATGGCAGTGTTTATGTAGGAGAATTGATGGTTAAGAAATGGCAGTTTGGTTTCATTCTTTTATTTTGCAAATAAGGGCCAACTAATAATAACTTTAATGTCTTCTGATTTTGTTCCTAAAATTTGGCCAAAAACTTACACTAAATAAGTAAATGTACCAAGGAACAAATCCAAGAAGGCAACACTGAAGATAAAGATCTTAATCTAGAACCAGTAAAACAGGAAATAGAAAATAAACATCATAGAAATGTGGTGTTTCAAGATTGGAAAAGAACAAGATGATAAAACAAAAGATTCAACCAATGATGTTAAAACCCCCAATACTAAAACCAGAGCAAGTTGCATAATTAAATATAATGTATCCACTACACCATACTTGCAAAGGTAAACTTTTAAAATATAATGGCTGAGATTTGTTTTCATGCTTATGGATAATAAATATGGTATTTCTAAGGTAGCTCCAGATTGGAACTATCATTTATTAATATTGACAACTTTTGATCAAGTTAAATGTAATTGGACCATTTCACCTTTTAAATGCTCTGTTTGCTTTGCTTTTTTCTAAATATTGCCATTTTGGAAAAGAAAACTTCTACGTCATTTTAGGAATCTCTGTATATCGCTAATAATAGTAGGTGTTACATTTTAGGAATTAACCAGTGAAGTATCTACTGTATACAAGTTCTAACAAATGATGGAAGGAGTAAGTTCCTCTCTTCCAGGAGGTTACAATACCTGTACCTTTCTACAAGACAAGGAATCACAGGGCTGTAACATATAAGTTATAGAATGATAAATAGCATAGACGTACAAAATAAAAATGTTCACTTTGGGGCCCAGCATAGTGGTATGATGGTTAAAGCTTCTGCCTGTGATGCTTGCATCCCACATGAGTGCCAGTTCATGTCCCTGCTGCACCACTTCTGATCCAGCCCCCTGCTAATGGCCTGGGAAAAGCAGCAGAAGATGGCCCAAGTGCTTGGATCCCAGGGAGACCCAGAGGAAGCTCCTGGCTGCTGGCTTTGGACTGGTCCAGCCCTGGCTGTTATAGCCAAATGGGGAGTGAACCAGTAGATGGAAGATCTCTTTCCCTCTCTGTCTCTCAATACCTCTGCCTTTCAAATGAATAAATAAATCTTAAAAAAAAGTTTTTATAACTCTGGGAATAATTTTGTGTTTTATCAGTGTAAAAAAGAAGATGCAGTTTGAAACGAATTCTACATATAAAGAGCTGAAGTTTCTTACACCAGTGAGACGTTCCCGTCGTCTTCAAGACAAGACTTCCAAATTGCCAGATATGTTAAAAGACCATTATCCTTGTGTGTCTTCACTGGAGCAGTTAACAGAGCTGGGAAGTGAAACCGACGCTTTTGTCTGCCGTGCTAATGTAGCACTCTGCACGATGTTCTCCGAGACCAATACAACAGAAGAGGAATAAAGCGCTGATGAAGAATAGGGTTTTATTCTTCCTGAGTGTTGTCTTTTGTGTGGCTCTGTATTTCCTTTTGGTCTGGAGATGGCTAAGTCCCTAAGTATTCTTAAAAGTGAGCTCCTTTCCTAGCATTTATCTTATAACGGGCATTACCTTTCTATGCAATGAAAACATAATCCTGCCTTGTAAATCTCAATACTTTTCTTTAAAATAAATAGTTTAAAACAGCTAGTTTACTGTGTTCCTTGACTATAAACAGGTTTGGTCATGTTAGCTTCTTTACTAAATCTAAGTACAGTAAGATGTATTATCAGAAAATAAAATATTCTTGATAAATTTTCTAGTTTTGCGGTTTTTTTTTTTTTTTTTTTTTTTTTTGACAGGCAGAGTGGACAGTGAGAGAGACAGAGACAAAGGTCTTCCTTTTGCCGTTGGTTCACCCTCCAATGGCTGCCACGGCTGGTGCGCTGCGGCCGGCGCACCGCGCTGATCTGAAACCAGGAACCAGGTGCTTCTCCTGGTCTCCCATGGGGTGCAGGGCCCAAGCACTTGGGCCATCCTCCACTGCACTCCCTGGCCACAACAGAGAGCTGGCCTGGAAGAGGGGCAACCGGGACAGAATCCGATGCCCCGACCGGGACTAGAACCCGGTGTGCCGGCACCGCAAGGCGGAGGATTAGCCTAGTGAGCCGCGGCACCGGCCCTAGTTTTGCGTTTTAAAAAGTTGTGATAATTTTCTTTGATTGAGTAGAACCAATTCCCTTCAAGTATAAAACAAGGTTTAGCTTGCTTTTTCACCAAATTCCTGTTACCCAGACTGTTGTGCCCTGTTGTGTCTCTTGGACTGCTTGTGGTTCTTCACTGTCATTTTCATCAGTGATAGCCTGTGTCTATTGTCTCTTGGCCTCTTACTTATAACTAAGGTCACCAAAAAGGATAAATAGCCTATTCCTAAAAGAGGGTTCTTTGTGTAAGAAAGACAAGAAGCCACATTTTGTAGATATTTGAAACTTTAATCTGAGTTCCTTTTATAACTTGACTACCTAAAACATTAACTTCCATAGCTTCATTTGGTAGTTTATGAACTATTAGAATTGAATTAGGAAAGGGAGTATATAATATTTAATAAATTTCTTGTTGAGGTATCATTTCTAAAATAGTTAATATTTATATTTGCTTTCTCCTCTATAACAACTTTACTTTTCAGTCATGATTCCAGCAAAATAAAATTTACATACTGTAGGATCTCTGTCTTTAATGTGCTGTACACTGTTATTTAATGCTATAACTAGTAACTCCAACAGTATTTTTTTCACTTTGTGTTGCTATATGGGGGCAAACTGTTGAAATCTTTACCTAATATATACTAAACTGATCTTCTGTATATAAAGAGAATTGAAAATGAATCTTGATGTGAATGGAAGGGGAGAGGGAGCGGGAAAGGGGAGGGTTGCGGGTGGGAGGGAAGTTATGGGAGGGGGGAAGCCATTGTAACCCATAAGCTGTACTTTGGAAATTTATATTCATTAAATAAAAGTTTAATAAATGAAAAAAAATTTACATACAGTAAAGCATTTTCTCTCCATATATAAATCCACCAATAAAGCTGTTTTGTAAGTCCCAGAACTAATATTTTCATTTCATACATCCTTTTGTAACTCTAAAGTTTCAGATAAGTGAATTGTAAAAGATTAGTTTAAAAACTATGTATGTAATATGAGTGTGGTAAAAATCATATACTTAATCTTATGTATATTCATTACATTTGTATAATATCTCTCTTCTATTTATTGTGTTCTTATGTTCTAGAGGGTAGGATTTTTATTCTTTTTTAACTGCGTACCTGATATGTATATAATAAAAATATCTGTATAGTGGTGTTTCAATGACATTTATTTTAACCAACATTTTATGAGATGCATAAATGAATCTAAATGAACTACAGTAAATAAATTTAAGTTATTTTTGGGGCCAGTGCTGTGGCATAGTAGCTAAAGCCGCTGTCTAATGCTAGGATCCCATATGGGTGCCGGTTCAAGACCAGGCTGCTCCACTTCCAATCCAGCTCTCTGCTATGGCCTGGGAAAGCAGTGGAAGATGGCCCAAATCCTTGGGCCCCTGCACCCTTTTGGGAAACCCAGAAGAAGCTCTTGGCTCCTGGCTTTGGATTGGCCCAGCTCTGGCTGTTGCAGCCATTTGGGGAGTGAACCAGCAGATGGAAGACCTCTCTCTGCCTCTCTGGCTCTACCTTTCTCTGTCTTTAGAATACATAAAATAAATCTTAAAAAAAAAAAAAAAGTCTGTAGGGTTGTTTTGAGGATTAAATGAGTTAATATGTATCTAGCCCCATGCTAAATATTTGCATACATTAACTCACTTAAAAATAATATAGCAGCAGTTCAACTTCAATCCCTGTCCCCCAAAATATGAGCTGAACAAATTTCATTTTTTCCTTTGGCCTTGGCAGATGGATTCAGGAGGTTGAGAGAAAGTGAAGGACTTCAGGAACAAAAAGAAAATCCCTATGCCACTAGAAAGCCCATTTTCATCAATTGGAAGGAACATGCCAATGACCAGCAACACATCCAGGTTTATGAAAACGGATTCACAGCCAAATGTCAGTTCACAGTTCAGGCTATGGTATCTTGTTGGAGGATTAGGTGGTATGGATGAAGGCCTATCATCTACTGAAGACCTGAAAGGATTTATTGAGATAATAATTGCATGACTAATTGAATGCTGCATTGAAGCTGTGCCTCTGCAGCCAGCTGCTTCTGTTTGAAATAGTATGGAATGAGAGCCTCTACAAGTTATGCAGCAAGTCCTTATTATTTCCCTTTTGTGGAAACTGTCTAAAGAACAAGATGAAACCCATAAATTGGAATCATGGCTTTAAAGAATTGCCTTATTTATTTCAAACACCATTTTATGAGTCATTTTCTGTATGCATTAAACAACCAAGAACAGAAGGAAAGAAAAGCATCAAGCATTGCACGATTTTCTCCAATAACATAGATCAACTCTTACTGAATTTTTTTGTTTTTGACAGGCAGAGTTAGAGAGAGAGACAGAGAGAAAGGTCTTCCGTTGGTTCACCCCCCAAATGGCTGCTACGACCGGTGTGTTGCGCTGATCCGGAGCCAGGAGCCAGGTGCTTCCTCCTGGTCTCCCATGCGGGTGCAGGGCCCAAGCACCTGGGCCATCTTCCAATGCCTTCCCAGGCCACAGCAGAGAGCTGGACTGGAAGAGGAGCAACCAGGACAGAATCCGGCGCCCCGACCAGGACTAGAACCCAGGGTGCCGGCACTGCAGAAGAGGATTAGCCTAGTGAGCCACGGCACCGGCCTCTCTTACTAAATTTAACACTGTTTGATATCATGATCTCCTTGGCAAACGCCTCAACTTTGCAGAAAGGTTCCAATTGGATAGAAATGATCAGAAGATTTGTGACAGAGACCCTTGAAGATGACTCTAGGCTGAATGGTAAGCAACTGAACAGATTGTTGGAGTGTCGTGGAGGTTAGTGTAGATACAACACAGCAGAGAGGCTAGAGACTCTGATTAAGGCCGTGTATACCTTTTATCAGCAGAGGGGCCTTATCCTTCCAGTTCAAACTTCGTTGGTGAAGTTTTTCAGTAAAATCTATCAGAAGGAAGAACTACAGTCTTACAGATTCAGATACCGTAGTAAAGTGTTTTCACGTTGGCTGGCTGGTTTACCATTGCAATTTGCTAATCTTGGCTCCTGAAACCCTGAGCTTTCTACACAGCTTATAGATATCATTCATACTGCTGAAGCAGGAGCAAATAAAGAATCACTAAAAAGTTTACAAGCTACTGCTCTCCGAATCTATGATCTACAGGAAGGCACTGTGGTGGTTCTCCCTGCAGAGCCTCAGCAACATTTGGTTCAGCTTGTACATTTTCCACCCAGTCTGCCTGCTGATCTACTTTCTCAGTTAAGTCGTTGCTGTATTATGGGAAGACTCAGTTCAAGCTTGGTTGCTATTCTTATCGGGATACTGCGCATGAGATCATCATTTTCTGGATGGAAGTATTCAGTTAATGATTGGTTGATCAGTGATGTGGACTATGTCAGCTTCTTCTTTTCCACACTTGCAGGATTTTCGAAAGAGGAGTTGAGTTGGCTTCAGAGGCTTTGAGGAGTTCCTCATGTCATCCAGACCCAGCTTTCCCCTGTCTGCTCTACCTTATGGATTTGGATCAATTTTTATACCACTGGGATGTGAGAGAGGCAGTTTGTCACAGTTTATTGGTTATCCCTGTCCCAAGTCAGAGCTTTGACATCCTGCAAAGTGCCAGTAAGCATTCGGTTGGGTTGAATGTAATTCCTGACAGCCGGCTGTGTTTCTGGTGTTATCTGTAAGCTCCTGGAGCATGCATGTGTAGTTAGTGAGACTCTACTGCCATTTCTGGCTTCTTGTTGCTACAGTCTTCTCTAGAGAAAGGAGAAGCAGAGCATCTAAGGAAGAGGGACAAGCTGGGGGGGGGGGGGTGGGAGCTGCGTCTCTACCTTGGCTCTTCCGCCTCGAGTCCTCAAGTTGATGCAGAGCCTGTGGGTGAACAGGGTTGGCCTGAGGAGCTGCCTGTGGTGGGCCAGCTGTTTCGCCTGCTGCTTCAGCACACTCCCCTCAGACACACGTGTTGACCAATGCTATCTTGGTCATCAAGAATATCCCAGCCTTGAAGAGCAGCAGTGTGCAGGAGCAATGTACGTCAGTGACTTACATTATTGCTTCAATGTGTACATCACGGGGCAGTACCCACGGGCCCAGCGCCTTGAGTGCAGGGTACTGAAGAGGAGCTATGGTACCTCCTGTGGGAAATTGGGTATTCACATCTTATTTTGAAGAGAGGCTGATGTAAGAGATGTTTGTCATTAAAGCTGAACTTTTAAAGAAAAAAATATAAAAAGAGGAATTTAAACCCAGAGAGGGCACCCATAGAAAGAAGATGTGAAAAGACCCGGTGAGAAGACAGCCATCTTCAAGGGAAGCAGAGAGGCCTGGAAGAGACCTTTCCTTCTAAGTCCTTAGAGGGCTCCAAGACTGCCAACACCTTGATCCTGAACTTCAAGCCTCTGGACCCATGACACAATGGATTTCTGTTCCTCCCACCCAGTCTGTGGGAGGCTGCTTCAGCCGCTGGAGCAGACTAGTACACCAGTGGAACAAGGCAAGGAGTCTCTCTCGTGGGAAAGAGAACAGTCAGGCCCTCTTATCACCTTCTCCACTGATGGTGTCACTGATAGAGAATGGCTGAGGTCTGTGCAGGCAGCTCACTCCTGAGGAGCGTTAGTCCATAGCAGTGTACGCTGTAGCAGTGTTCTGCATACAAAGTTGAGTACAAAGAGCACTCCGCACGTGTTGCAAATGTTAGCCATTTGTAACAGTATATGCCAGGGTCCTTAGGGCTATCACTCAACTGCGGAGTAATTGATATATCAGAGTATACCACACAGGTTCTGGATCAGCCTTTGAAGTAAATACTACATTTTCACACAGTTTGGTTACTTGCTGTGCCAGCTTCCTATAGCAGCTGTAATGCCTTATCACAAATCAAGTGCTTACAGTTGTGGAGGGCGAATCTGTAAGCGCTCTCATGGGGTTAAAATGACAGTGTCAACAGAGCTACTTTCTTCTGGGAGCTCTAGGGGGCAATGTGGCTCCCTTTTCCAGCTTCTTGAGGCCACCTGCATTCCCTGGTTCCTGGCCCCTTCCTCCATCTTCAAATCCCTCTGTGACTCTGACCTCCTCTCTTGCCTGCCTCTTCCACTTGAAAGGACACTCGGGATTACATTGGGCCCTCTTGGCTCTTGGCTAACCCAAGATCAACCCCCTATGTTGTTGTTGTTGTTGTTTTAAATTTTATTTACTTACAGGAGGTAGGTCTTGCATCTGCTGGTTCTCTCCCCAAATGCCCACAACAGCAGGAATCCGGGTCTCCCATGGTGGCAGAGACCCAAGTACTTAGGCCATCATCTGCTGCCTCCCAGCGTCTACACTAGCAGTGAGCTGGAATTGGAAATGTGGGGGCAGGAGTCCTACATGGCCACTTAGCAGATGCACAAAATGCTGGCCCCAGCTCCCTATTTAAAAGTCAGACAATTACCAACCTTACTTCCATCTGCAATCTAATTCCCTTTTGCCATACAGAAGAACCAATGCACAGGTCGCAGGCAGTTGAAGGGAGAAGTTTGGGAGGGCTGTGGGATAGAGGGGAGAGTATTATTTGGCTTTCCACACTTGCCCAAGGTCACACAACTGGTTAAGTGCTAGCACTGAGTACTGTGTCCATTAAACTTAGCTATATGGGCTGCTCACTCAAACTCGACACAGGGACATTGTACGGGGAGACGTTTTCCTTCGATATGATTAGCATTGTGTTCAGAGCAACGTGTAGCCACAGCTTTAAAACGTGCCAGGCCCGGCTACTCCGAGGACAGCGCCTCCCGCCAGACTCAGGCGACTTCCTTGACCGACAACCCGAGAGACAACCAGCCGGCCCGCCCCGCGGAAGCGCGCCAGTCGCAGGCGCTAGGAGCTGGCGCGGGTCGCTAGGGGAGCGGGTGAGCGAGTGAGGCGTCTTCGCCCCGGGGCGCGGTGTCTGTGGGAAGGAGCGCGGCGGGCGTCCGGGCGGGCAGAGGGCCGGGGGTGCCTCGGCGTGGGACCTGGAGGACAGGGTGGCGCCCCCGCCGGATGAGGGAGAGCGGAAGGCCCGCGCTGATCGCCCCCTGCAGCGCCCCAACCCTGGCCCTGGCCCTGGCCCGGCCCCCTGGCCGCGCGCCCCCTCCCTTAGGGGCTGGGGCGTGGCGCAGGTGCAGCGCAGGTGGGGCCAGGTGGCTCAGCCAGGGCCAGGGGCCCGGCAGGGCCTAGTCGCTTTTGTAGAAGGATTTTGTCGCGGGTGAGAAGAATGATTCGTTGCCCAGTTAGCCTGTGTCTCTCTGGCGATCCCCCCTCTAAGCGTTTGCCACAGGTTTTTTTTTTTTTTTTTTTTTTAAGTTGTAACAAGCATGTGAACGGACCCTATACCTTGACCTCAGAGCATATGCAGGGCTTGTAAGGATTTTAAGGTTGTAACAGTGGCTGGGAAATGTGGGCACAAAGGGTGAAATGTGGCTTTCAGCTAAGAAAAATCTCGTGGCTCTGGCTTAGCAGGTACTCTCCATTGCATGGAAAAGAGGCCCCAGGGAACAAAGAAAAGAGACACGGGAAAAGTCGCCCCCTTGTGTAGCAGCAGCCATGGTGGCCCTGGCCGGTTAGAATTCCGGTGCAGGGTGGTTTTTCCTTCATGGGCCCAAACACATCCAGACACCTAACTGTTCTGGGAAAGGATTGTTTTGGATGACAGTGCATCTGATTCGATGGAGAAATGATTTCTAGATTTTCCTGATAATGTGACTAAACAGAAATATAAACTGGAAGTTTTACACCTCACAATATTGTAGGTTTTGGGTTGTGATTTTTGCTTTACTGGTCATTCTCTTTGTGGGATTAAAAAAAAAAAAAAACCACCATGAGCTTTTGGAAAAATAAAGCATGTTTTTTTAAATGAAAAAAAAAAAAATGCATCCTCTTTCTAAGGTCTTAATAATGAACATAGCTGCCATTTATTAAAGACCTGTGTACCAGGCAAGGCGCTGGGAATCTTACATCTCATTTTACATTTTGCATACACTCTCATATGTATTGGGCAGTCTGAAGTCTGTGTTTCACATCTCATTCCAGTTGCAGGCTCCTCTAGCTCAGCCTGTCTAAAATGGGATGGATTTTTCCTTTCTCCCATATTCTGCCCCACCCTGCCATGCTCCAACCACCAGAAAAATCAAAGAAAAAGCTAGACACACCACCATTGATTATGCCTTTTTCTCTCTAGGAGTATCATCACCATTTATCCAGTTTATGCCAGAAATCTGGGAGTCCATGGTGCCTCCTCCTCCCTTCCTGTCCCCCAGAGATCTATAGCAAAAATGTGTCAATTGTTGCCACTTCTTCCTTCCCAGTTTCTTCTTCCCCCCTGCACCACCTGCGTCATTGCACCATCATTTTCCTGCTTTGTCTACTCATGGAGCCTCTGGTCTGGCCCCTCTGTGCCTCCACCCTCTGGTGTGCTCACTGTGCAGCCTTTGTGGGTGATTTTTCTAATATGCTTCTATGAGGACTGTATTGCCCTCCTGGTTAAAACCCTTCAGGGACAGCCTATTAATTACCCTGAGGATAAAATCCAGCCTTCTAACTGTGCCTTGTAATGGACTTCAGATAAGGCCCTGTCGCTGTAGCCCCTTACATTCTGCTTGAATTCCTTGAATGTAATCTCTTTTGCTCTGCAATATGCCATTCCCTCCACCTTGATCACGCTTTCCCTCCTCTTTGGCCAACTTCCATTTATCCTTCAGGCTCTAACTTAAGTACACGTTTGCGCACTGCTTTGGATATTTCTGCTGTAAACCGGCACGCTCTTCTTGGAAGACTTGCCCCCCACATTTGTTGAGGTTTATGGCCACCTCTGCATGGGACATCCCTGATGCCAGAGACCAAGAGAGATTTGTTCAGGATTCCAACTTCTGACTCAGAGCTGGGGCTCGGTGTCTGCCTGTTGAGTGAATGATGTAGGGAGGGAAACTTTTTTCTGTGTCTTCTTAGATTCAGTGCTTGAGGCCCTGATAATTAAACTGACAAAAAGAGATAGATGGAAGAAAAAGTTTATTTTAACTAACTGTAATAAATTAAGGAACAGTAGCTAGATCAAGGACGGAGGCTTCTAAAGTGAAGAGCAGGAGGGTAAATATGTGGAAGAATCAACAGAGGATAAAGATTATTTAGATAACAGAAGATAAAGGTTTATAATGCAAACTTAAATTGATGTCTTCCCTGTTGGTAAAAAATGTATTCCTGGTACTGGAGGGAAAAGCACATTTACAAAGGTTATTGCCATTACCTAGGGGGATGTTTGTATTTAAATGAAAGTGAAAAGGATAAAGAACAAATTGCTTTCAGCTCAAAGCAATTCTTGTGCCGAAGTAGAATGCTTGTGGCAAACTGATCCCTTTCAAAGGAATAAGCTGTGCCATATCGTGATGATTAGAGTGATTAGGGGTGAAGAGAAATTCCCCTGTCTTCTAGAGCTTTGCCCAAATGAAGTGACAATAGATTAAAGAGAAATACAAATTTATTAATGTGCCTGGGGCAGGGTTGGGATCACAGGTGTGTGATTACCCACAATCCCAACATGGTCCTGACACATCTTTACCCCTTTTTCTGTAGGTGAGGGGAGAAAAGGGGAGTCTAAGGGAAATTATGAATGATTTTTAGAGGAACTCTGTGGGCTTGGAGACCATAAATAGCATGGGACAAAATTTGTTTTGCCTGCAACAGAGACAATGCGTTAGCGATGCATCTGGGACTGAAACACAGACAATGGCTTACCAAAAAAAAAAAAAAAAATCCAGGTGTATCGGCAGAATTCAGTCTTTCTTGGGATATTGCGCTTACTTAAGGGAAGTGTAGGGAAAGAGACAGAGGTCATTTGTATATTCTTTGGCTTGTCCAAACTTTAGGCAGATAAAGGCACTTTGCAGGTGGCCTCTCCTTGCACTTGAAGGGGGAAGACAAGGTTAGAGGGACATTGACTCTGAGCTTGCTTTTACGACTTTTTAATTTTCTTTTGATCAAACTTCTCAGCATGCCAAAAAACACCACATTTTGGGGATATCATTTTTAGCCTCAACAGGATGAATTATGCCTTTTGAAAGTGAATGTACTTCTCAGATGTTTCTGTTTTTGAAGGCAGATTTGAAGAGCCCTTGGGGACTGCATGGGTGGAGCCCAGCTGTGTGGGAGCCCAGCATGGATGACTACACAGTCCTGAGGGTGATCGGTGAGGGCTCCTTCAGCTCATGCAGCAGGAAAGCAGTAATCAGCTGTTTGCAATGAAGGAAATCAGGCTCCCCAAGGTCACTGCTAAAGAAACTAGGTCATAGTGAGCATGCACTTGCAGTCTATATAAGACAATAAGTTCGTGATGCTTAATGAGGAATTTCTCCTTCACACAAATGATGTAATCAGTTTATTCACTGGCTTTATAAGAGCTTGATATAGTTTATGTGGCTCTTAGGACACTGCAGTTAACAAAGGGAAAAAATTAGCCCATGTTCAGATAGTGATTATTGTTTATTTTATCCCAGTGTGTAATCAGCAGTAATTTCCAATCGTGTATACCTGACAGTGTAGCAGATCTTTGCCAAATGCAGTTCAGGTGCAGTATTAATGAGAACGGGACTTAAAAATATTAATCCTCAGTAAGTTATAGACAAACGGCTTTGGATACTTCTTTTGCGTATCATCTTTGTCCATCTTTGATGCAGTAATGTATTATTACTTTTTTTTTATCTTGGCCACAGACCAGTAAAATGTTACAGGTGATCAAAACATGAAATCATTGATTTCTCTTTTAGGATGCCCTGTTCTTGATGGAATACTGGCCCTCCAAGTCAGTGACACTTAGGTGGATATTAAAACTAGTGTACAGGAGAAAAAAAAAACTATTTCCACTCTGTACATGTAAGAAAAGGAAAAAGAACATAATAGTATAATAAAATGGTCAGCTCCAGCATGCAAAATATAGCCATAGTTGTTTTTTGAGAGTTTGAAAAACTTAATTTGGGATTGAGTACAACGTTACAGTACTGCATCTAACATTGAAATATATTCATACTATATAAATATTATTGTGATGCTTTCTAAAATATAATATTAAAACACTAATATAATTAATATTCATGATTAGATATTAGTATACTTAAACTAATGTTAAATAATACAATTAAATGTTTTAAATTATTGTGCTATTTTATTTTAAAGATTTATTGTTTTATTTATTTGAAAGACAGAGAGAGAAGAGAAAGAGAGAGAGAGAGAGAGAGAGAGAGAGAGAGAGAAGGATCTTCCATCTGCTGGTTCACTCCACAAATAGCTGCAACAGCTGGGACTGGGCTAGAGCCAGGCCAAAGCCGGGAGCCCAGAGCTTCTTCCAAGTCTCCTGCATGGGTGCAGGGGCCCAAATACTTGGGTCATCTTCTGCTGCTTTCCCAGGTGCATTATCAAGGAGCTGGATGTGATGCTATTTTAAATACAATATTAGGGGTGGGTATTATGGCACAGCAGGTTAAGCTGCACTTGGGATGCTGACATCCCATAACGGATTGCCAGATCAAGTCCCAGCTGCTCTGCTTTCAGTCCAGCTCCCTACTAGTGTGCCTGGGAAGCTGTGGATGATGGCTCAAGTAGTTGAGTTCCTACTACCTGTGGCTTCAGCCTAGCCCAGCCCCAGTTGTGTCCATTTTGGGAGTGAATCAATGGATGGAAGATACTTCTCTGCTATGCCACTTTTCAATAAATAAGTCTTTAAAAATAAAATGCAATATAAATTTATAGTTTAAAATCTTTTTCTAGTCTTTCTGAAACACAGAAGTTTAGGAAGGAGGCTGTTCTGTTAGCCAAAATGAAACATCCCAATATTGTTGCCTTCAAAGAATCATTTGAAGATGAGTATGAACTCCCATACATCTGTGCACTTCTGAATTTATTTATGGCACTGCAACTTTCCTAAAGACATTTATATCTATTTTAGCTGGAGGACATCTATATATTGTGATGGAATATTGTGATGGAGGGGATCTAATGCAAAAGATTAAACAGCAAAAGAGAAAGTTATTTCCTGAAGATACGGTAAGAGACTGACTTACATGTTTGTCCTTAAGATTCAGAAGTAACTTTTCTCATAAACTTCTTCTCAGTTAAAATTAAAGCATTCATATCTAGGATTATCCAATACCCTAATTAGAAACAACTGATTTTTTTAAAGAGCTATTTATTTGAAAGGCAGAGTTACAGAGAGAATCTTTCATCTGCTGGTTCACACCCCTGATGGCTGCAACATCCAGGGCTGAGCCAGGCTGCAGCCAGGAGCCAGGAGCCAGGAGTCAGGAGCATCACCCCAGTCTCTCGTGTGGGTGCAGGAGTCCCAGCATGTAGTCCATCTTCCATTGCTTTCCCAGGGGCAATAACAGGGAACTGAATCAGAAGTGGAGCGCCGGGACTCGAATCTGTTTGCATTTGGGATGCTGGCACTGCAGGTAGTGGCTCAACCATTTTTCCTAGAGACACTCCAACAACTGATTTCTATACTAATGTTACTGAATGGTATCCTAAGGATGCGGCTGCCCAAAATATTTTTAGAAAGTAAAATCAATGATGGTTATAAAATATAAAAGAATAAAATTTTCAAGTCTAGAAGATTTTGAAAATTGTGTTACTCATTGTACTTTATAGTAGATATTTCAGTCTTAATTTTATTGTACTGAAATTTTATTTTAATTTTCATTTATTATTTGAGAGGCAGAGAAATTTTTATTATTTGGGAGGCAGAGACTGACAGAAAGTTTCATCTGCTGGTTCACATCTCAAATGCTCACAATGGGCAGGACTGAGCTGGACCGAAACTGGGATCCAGGTCACAGGCCAGGTCTTCCACATGGGTAGCAGGAACCCAATTACTTGAGCCAGCACCACGATCTCCCAAGGTGAGCACTGACAGGAAGCTCCAGTCAGCAGCTGATGGCTCAAGTACTCGGGTCTCTGATTCACACGTGGGAGACCTGGATGAAGTTCCAGGCTCCTCGCTTCAGCCTGGCCCAGCCCCAGATGCGGGTATTTGGGAGTGAACGAGCAGATGAAAGATCTCTCTCCTCTCTCTGACCATCTCTGTCTCTCTGCCTTTCAAATGAAAGTAAATCAGTGAATAATTCAACCACTAATTCTTTAAAAAAATAAACCAAATTGCCATTTGAATCATACATGAAATAGGCATGGGGATCACAGCTTTTCTGAATTTCTTCAGACAACACTGAATCTTAATTGAACTAAGATGAGTACAGGAGTTTTGTGCTCACATTGTGTAAAACCCTGGGCAGCTGCATCCTAGAAATGGTTCTTTGGAATTTGGGGTTAGTGTTTACCCGTTACTATGTGTTTGTGGATTTTGCATCTTTTTCCTTACAGATACTTAATTGGTTTACACAAATGTGCCTTGGAGTAAATCACATTCATAAGAAATGGGTGCTACACAGAGATATCAAATCCAAGGTGAGTGGACTATATTTTTGGACCTTAAAGAAAACCCAAAGCTGTATCATTCAGTCTTTTGTTTTCTGTTACCTTATTTCCTTTTGGGACATTTCTGTTTAGTTGAAAAATATTTTTCAGCCTGATATTTATGTATTTACTTTTATTTAGTTAAAAAAAATCTTCCCAGCTTTATTAAGATAAAAATGTATAAAGATACCATGCATTAAGATATAAAATTGTATATAGTTATGAAGTATTTCTTTTTTTAATGTATGTATACCTTGTGAAATGATGAAATCAAACTAATTAACATACCCATCACCTTGCATACTTATCCTTTTTTGTGGTGAGGACCTTTTGGATGTATTTGCTTAGCAGTGTTCAAGCATACTGTGTGTTAATATGAACTGTCATTAGCAGGCCATACACCTGATCTGAACTATTCGTTCCTTTAAACTGAAGCTTTGTACCCTTCGATTTAATATTAACCAAATTAATAAAATGAGAAGAAGCCACTAGAGTCACTTTGGTAGTGTATGCTAATATGTTCCCAGCCTTTTCAGTCCCCATCCCTGAGTACATATGTTCTCAGATGGAAAGTAGTTGGGCTGGCGCTGTGGCGTAGTGGGTAAAGCTGCCTCCTGCAGTACCAGCATCCCATACGGGTGCCAATTCAAGACCCGGCTGCTCTCTGCTATGGCCTGGGAAAGCAGTATTAGATAGCTGAAGTTGTTGGGCTCCTGCACCCATGTGGGAGACCCTGAAGAAGCTCCTGGCTCCTGGCTTCGGATTGGCGCAGCTCCAGCCGTTGCAGCTAGTTGGGGAGTGAACCAGCAGATGGATGACCTCTCTCTCTCTCTCTCTCTCTCTCTCTGTGTGTGTGTGTGTGTGTGTCTCAATCTACCTCTGTGTAATTCTGACTTTCAAATAAATAACTAAATCTTAAAAAAAGAAAAAGAAAAGGAAGTAGCTGACACCTGGTCCTGCCACATGGGGTCACCCTGACACAGATTCCTGTTCAGTCATGTCTGCTGATTCATGTCGGAGGCCACCCGACAAACCACACGGAGACACGCAGCACTCAGTCAATTCATCACCACGTTTATTGCCTCGTCGCGTTTCAGGCCAAAGTAGGGGGCCCGGCGAGAGGGACTGAAGGCAGTCTCCCTGAAGAAACTCTTCAGCCTCCAGCCCCGAGCACACAGAAAGACAAGGTTATATACCCCAGACCCCATACAGATAACATTCATTGTGTGCAATCATGCATAGCACAGGAACAGAGCAAGTTTACAAAGTAGCAATGGTCAGGGTACAAGCTCTGCAGATAGAGCAAAGAACATCATAGACCTTCATCAGAAGTCACATCCTGCCTGCAGGAATGTGGGATGAAAAATCTTGTGCCTTCGGCCATCAGGACAATAAGCGCAGGAAACAGGATTAGATAAGGGACAGCCTCAGCCTGCTGCATCTCATGTCCGGCCAGGGCCACTGGCCCCGACATCTCCCCCTTCTTGTTTGTACAAGAATGGCCTGGTGTTTATGGTAACCGGTGTCTACACTGTCCAGAGGGCCGCGGGGGAGGGCCCATCCCCCACAAGTCCCTCGCGTTAAACGCTGAACAGCGTGGACTCGTGCCTGTCTTAGGTGCCCCGCAGCGCTTACTCTGCTTACCCGTTATCAAGGATACAGGAGGCATGTCCTGCCCTCTGTCTTAGGTTGTTAGAGAAGCCTGCAAGTGTTTACCCGTCGTTGACTACCGGTCCACCCTAAGAACAGTGTAGGAGCAAGCGGTCAATGAGGCAGTTAGGAAGAGAGAGACCAAGGCTTCCACGGCATATCACATACTGTAGCCCCCTGTTTTAGAGAGTGTCCTTGAGGGTATGAACTGTCCTTTTGATAGCCTCTCTGCACACATTGGAACGGTGGGAATGTTTGGTTGTTTTACGTCACATCAGTCTACAGGCAGAGCTAGGCAGGCAGGCAGAAGACAGCGGTTGTGGGGGCCGGCTCCCCACAGCTCCTTTTTTTACTTTACGACCAGCGCCTGTCTTAGGCGCCCCTGAGCGAGTGGCAGCTTACCCGTCTTTGCCAGAGGGTCGACTTGCATGAGCAGTCTCAGCCCTCCGCTGTCTTAGGTTGCATGCCATCCCTCAAGGCACTTACCCGTCTCTGGCTACTGGTCCAAGAAACCAAGCAACACCTGCTGTATTGCAGGCGAGGGGGGGTTTGCAGCGATGACTTCGAATGGGGACCAAATATCTGTGTCCAGTTGTGTTGAGTTAAGAACCCAAATCTCTTGCCATAGTTCACGCAGCAAACGAGTGAAATTACTATCCCAGGTACGGTTCAAGGTGGCACCTAAAGAGCGAGACAAATTAGCAAGACGAGTATAGTTATGCCAGGGAAATGGAGTAGTGCAAAGCGTGACAGATTGAACCAAGCAGGGGGTTCCCCACATCCCCGTCTAAGATTCAGTTCTTTCTGGAGAACGTTGACCCGTTGGTTTAGTAATAAGATTCCTGAATGAATATGCTGATCCACTGGAGAACGTTGACCCGTTGGTTTAGTAATAAGATTCCTGAATGAATATGCTGATCCACTGCTACTCGGAGCATTCTTGTTTGATCATTCTTCTGGAGCATGGGAATAGGTGACCTTTTTTCCTTTCAGGAATTTTCACAAGCCAAGACTGACCTTGACTTGTCTATGACTTGTTTATGGGCTGTCTACATATCCCCCTTTTTTATTTAATTGAGAATGACCTCTGTCTTAGGTTGCCCACAGTCATCTCTGTCCTTACCCGTCATCGGTAACTCTGGCAGCGTGGCCTAGAGCCCTGTCTTAGGTTGGTACAGGATGCTGAGCGTCTTACCCGTCTTTGAGTACCATTCCAGCCCAACATTAGGTGAGAGATGAAACATACAGCCACATATTAATTATTTGTGATTACAAATAATGATGAATGTTAGTTCATACAGACTGTAGTAAAGTCAGCATAAAATGCAGAACACACGGAAAACATCCCATACCAAGTAGGAAAAGCAGTAGTGGTCCAGTTAACATGAATAACCAATGAATCCATTGAAACCCTCCAAATGTTAGGGGGTTAGTAATAAACAAGTTTTGTATGTTACTCTTAAGTTTATCAATAACAGACTCTATATATGGCACATTGTTAGTAATGTTAAAACAATATTTTCCTGTTACAGATTTACAACTTATATGATCTTTTAACATCAAGTAATTGTTAGCTGCATGGTTTAAAAGTACTCCTGAGTGAACTTGATTCAATGTTTTAGCTATATTGGACAGTCCAGTAGCAGTAAGATTAATTGTTTTGGTCACTAAACATGTAAGCCTTCGCAGTCCATGGTTATTTCCAAAGGCCAGTTCAGGAACACTTACTACTGGTACAGCCATGGCCAGGGCAGTGTCCTCTCCTATTAGGATGATGTTGCCATTACAGTCTTTAGGTGAAGTATGCTGCCGATGCGCTCTATCCGCCGCTGTAAATACAGATGTCAGCATCGGGGCCACACAGTCCAGGGAGCAATTGCAGAATTTATCAGAGGCTAACGATGTGAAGGCATATTTGCTACATAAAAAAACCCACCCCTTAGGAGTCCATGTCCCATACCAGTATTGGATTAGGTGTATTACATTGATTGGTGATAGGATCCCTTTATTTTATCGATTGTAAAACCTTAATAACTTGTGGAGGCTGTGCACTCCGTAACGTGTCATACCAATTTTTACTCAATTCTGAGCAGAGAGCCCATTTCTTTGCCAAAGAGGTGAACTGAGAGTCTTTCCAGCCAGGAACATTACAGGTTACACGTGTAACTTTAGTTTTCCTTTTAAAGAAAGGCATTGCTTTGTATACTTGTAGATCCTGTCGACTACACCAATTTGTGACAGCGAATTATTTTTTAGCTGTCTGTTGTGTACAGACTTAGTTACTTTTAGTTTAATTTGTAAGAAATACGCTGCAAGCCTTATAGTGCACACTAAAATTAGTTAGAGGAAAGATGGTAAAGGAGTATAGATTAACAGAATTTTGCAATAAACATGGCTCCATTGCTTTAATAATACTGTAGCAAGACGGTCCACTGATGGTTGTTGGGAGGGCCTGAGGCTGGCCCCGCTTCCAGTTTTCTGAATTTTGTTTTTTAATGAATTACCTTCTTTATCAGTTTTGGAGTGACAATATTGGCCCAATGTCTTTTCCTTTAGCACTGGGGGAAAATACCAGCAGGAGCCTTATTTTGATTTTTGACTTTTGGATAATTTTTGTACATGTTTTTGTTGTCTACATTTATAGCACCCTTATTTTTTGGGCATAGCCCTTCTTGATAATTTTTGTAATGACAAACCATGTAGAGTGGCAGGTCCTAAATGTTCTGTTTTTAAGTGAATTTATTTTGTTAATTTTTTATTAAAGGAACTGTCACAGAACACCTCAGTCATAGTAGCCAATTGATTTATGTTTACATTGTACTTACGTTTAGTAGAATTGATAGTGTTGTGGGCATCACTAGGCAATCTTTACAAAGCACCGGAAAAGAATCCATACTGAGAACCAGACATTATTAGTAATCATTACAGGCATGTTTGACATTTAGCTTGACTGTGTGTTCCCCCAGGATGAAGCAGCAGTAGAGGCTTGTTCTGGCTCTCCCTTAAAGCCTCCAAGGACAAGGGTGGCTCATTGCCAAGATGTTAGGCAAGCAGTGCATCCCGTCCCGGATCTTGGCCAGAGAGCCAAGACACGAAGCATGCCCACCTGTTTATCAGAAACATTCCTTTATCCTCCTCCCTGGGAACTGGCCAGGCTCCCAAGGAGCAGGAGAAGGTCATTTGGCAACAAAGTTACTTGTCCACCAGAGCTGAACCTAGATACAAGCCTCTTTATTCCAAAAATTTGTCCTTACATTTGGCCTTAGGGCTGCATTGAGAGGTAGACATAATTAACACATTATAAGAATACAATACAAATTTTTTATACAAGCATACATTTAGTAATCAAACACAATAATACTCAATGTGTTTTAAGGGTAAATTGAAACATAACTGAGGGAGAATTAGCTTCTTGGGCACCCATGTCAGGGACATAAAAAACAGTACCATTCCAATACAACAACTCAAGCTGCTGCAGACAGCCTGAGAACTGGCTAGACAATCCCATGGCATGGAGATCTGAGGCATTGTTACTTGTTAAACAGACATGTTGAGGCGCACACAGTCCAATTAACAAAAGCGCTAACATTTTGTATTACTCTGAAATTAGTGATTTGGGTTTCATTAAATATTTGTAACATCTTTTTTTGATAAGACAGCAAATTTTTTAGCGGATGGAACACAGTGGGTAACCATTTAGCCATGATAGTAGCCTCTTACTATCTGTAATTGTTACATTTTTGTAGGTTTGTGCAATCTTAACTATTTGTGGCATATTTTGATTTACATTTTTTTTTTTAAAGCCAACCACGCATAATCTGCCCAAGCATTCCTATCAATAATAAGGGTAGAGTTAGTACATAATACAAAAATAGAATGGGTAGTCCGGACACTTTAACACTGCTTGCTTTGTTTCTTTAAATGCGCATTTTCCATAGTTATGGCTTAGAGGGGCTCCTGAGAAATTTTTAGTCTTTTAAGTCCTACACGTGCCAATTGCTCCCTCCTTTCTCCTGCAACCGGCGTCCCGGCGCTTTTTAACAAGGCCTTTATATCCTTGTCACATTTAGATGTGACTGTATATTCCCATGGCTATCAGAGAGGCTCCCCGGGCAAGCCCTAGTCTGCCACGCCCTACTCGTGCTTATGTGCCTCCCTTTTAATCCCTACGGCCAGCTACCGCTGCAGCCTTCCCTCTTACAGAGGCTTACCTGTGGATGAGATGAATCCGAGTCACGGCACCAGCTGTCGGAGGCCACCCGACAAACCACACGGAGACACGCAGCACTCAGTCAATTCATCACCACGTTTATTGCCTCGTCGCGTTTCAGGCCAAAGTAGGGGGCCCGGCGAGAGGGACTGAAGGCAGTCTCCCTGAAGAAACTCTTCAGCCTCCAGCCCCGAGCACACAGAAAGACAAGGTTATATACCCCAGACCCCATACAGATAACATTCATTGTGTGCAATCATGCATAGCACAGGAACAGAGCAAGTTTACAAAGTAGCAATGGTCAGGGTACAAGCTCTGCAGATAGAGCAAAGAACATCATAGACCTTCATCAGAAGTCACATCCTGCCTGCAGGAATGTGGGATGAAAAATCTTGTGCCTTCGGCCATCAGGACAATAAGCGCAGGAAACAGAATTAGATAAGGGACAGCCTCAGCCTGCTGCATCTCATGTCCGGCCAGGGCCACTGGCCCCGACAGATTCACCCAAAGCTTGTTCAGTTTCAAAGCAGTCACCTGGAGCTCCCAGGCAGGGGGCTGCGTAGCTGGCAGGAGGGCATCTTGCATTCCACTCCTGCGTTTCTACCCTTGGTCTCTGATGTCAGCAGGTTTTGAAAATCAGCCTCTCTGGAGACCTTGGCCTTGTGTTTGCACAAAGGAAGATGTAACCTGAGTTCTTCTTTTTTGATACAGAATGTCTTTCTCACCCAAAATGGAAAAGTAAAATTGGGAGATTTTGGATCTGCCCATCTTCTCTCTGAGTACGTACTGCTGTTGTCATGCTGTGACAGTAATCAAAACATGCTGCATTTTCAGGAATGCTCTGTGGTCACTCTTTGCTGTTTTTGGTTTTAGTCCCATGGCGTTTGCTTGTACATATGTGGGAACACCTTATTACGTGCCTCCAGAAATTTGGGAGGACTTGCTTTACAACAATAAAAGGAAAGCAGTGGACTTATTTTGTGCAAGGGTGACCATTTGGTGACCTGTGCAGGACACTAGAGTTAGTGCCACTGTAAAGCAGATACACAGAGGATCTTGGTTTTTAAAAGATATATCTGAAAGCACTGTGGAACCCATATTCTCTGGCTTCTAGATGAATGTTGTAGTTTTCTGTTTTAATCAGAGCTGAGAAGAGCTCATTATAAATGCCAGAAGAATGGTTAGTCATTTCTAAAAACAGTATGAATTATATTACTGGTTCCCATACTTTGCTGCTCCAACTTTATTTATTTATTATTTTTTTAAAAAGATTTATTTATTAATTTGAAAGGCAGAATCAAAGAGAGAGAGAGAGAGAGAGAGAGATCTTCTGTCTACTGGTTCACTCCCCAAATGTCTGCAATGGCTAGGGCTAGGCCAGGCTGAAGCCAGGAGCCTGGAGCTTCTGAGTCTTCCATGTGGGTGCAGGGCTCCAGGTGCCTAGGCCATCTTCCACTGCTTTCCCAGATGCACTCCCAGAAAGCTGGATTGGAAGTATAGCAGCCAGGACTCAAACTGGTGCCCACATGGGATGCTGGCACCGCAGGCAGAGGCTTAACTTTCTATGACATAGTGCCAGCCTGCTGCCCCCACTCTAAAAAGTTTTTTTAAATGTATTTATTTTTATTGTTTGAGAGGCAGAGAGATAGTGAGATACAGATCTTCCATCTGCTGGTTCACTCTCCAAATGGCTGAAACAGCCTGGTCTGAGCCAGGCCAAAATCAGGAGCCAGGGGACCGGCACATTGGCATAGCAGGTAAAAGCCACTGCCTGCTGTGCCAGAATCCCATCTGGCTGCTGGTTCGAGTCCTGGCTGCTCCTCTTCCGGTCCAGCTCTCTGCTATGATCTAGGAAAGCCGTAGAAGACGGCCCAGGTCCTTGGGCCCCTGCACCCAGGTGGGAGCCCAGAGGAAGCTCCTGGCTCCTGGCTTCGGATTGGCCCAACTCTGGCCATTGTGGCTGTTTGGGGAGTGAACCAGATGGAAGACCTCTCTTTGCCTCTGCCTCTCTGTAACTCAGCCTTTCAAATAAATAAATAAATCTTAAAACAAACTGAACAAACAAACACACACAAAATCAGGAGCCAGGAGCTCCATCCTGGTCTCTCATATGTATGGCAGGAGTGCAAATACTGGGGCTGTGTACCTGCATCATCTGGAAGTGGGATTGGAAGTGGAACAACCAGTACTCTCTCTCTCTCGCTCCCTCTCTCTTTTTGTAACTCTGCCTTTCAAATGAATAAATACATCTTAAAAATAATAATAACAAGAGTGTCATTGAGAAAAAGCCTGGAGCAGACAACTGGGCAGTGAGGCTGCTGGAGGAGAACTGAGATGGTTGGCATGAGGAAGTCGGGCACAGGACCACCCATAGGCCTCTGGTGAGTTTGAAGAGCTGTTTTGTGGAAGAACGAGTGGTCTTGTTCTCTTTCTCTTGGAGCATGAGCTGACTCTAGGCCTGGAGAATGTTGCCAGAGGACACATTTGGCTTCTGTGAGGCAGGAGGTGCTACCTTAGGCCCTCCAGCAGGGCAATGGACTGTGCCGCGTGAGGTAGAGCCGTCCACCAGGAGCTGCCCTCTTAGGCCGGCTGCCGTGCACGTGGTGGTCTGGTGGAAGCTGTACTGGACATCCTCTAAGTCCTTCCTCCAGCTCTGACAGTCTCAGTTCACAGATGCTCCTTCCTTTTGCCCCTGAATTTCCTAATGCTGCTGAAATGGCATCTGAACCACCCTGATTGGGAGGGGTGCAAGTTGGGGAGCAGAGAGTTTTATTGTGATCATTATTCTTAGTATCTAAATTACTATGTCTTATTTAAATACCTAAGAATTACTTATGACATACCTATTCTTAATAAAAGTAGGATAATTTTTCACTTTTTAATTAAAAATGCATATGTTTTAGTGTAATAACTCACAACCTATTTACTGAGATGTTGCTTCCTCTATATTTCCAGTGACATCTGGTCCTTAGGATGCATTCTGTATGAACTCTGTACCCTTAAGCATCTGGTAAGTATGGTGCACAAAACATAACTGGAAGCTTGTGGTTATCTCTGGCTAGGTCCTAAGCAATGTAGAAAATTCCAGTTGGCAGTTTACTTACCTAGGATGAATTCATTATAAAAAAGTTTTCCTATGTTGTCATTATTGTCATCTTTGCCTAGAGCCACTTTTGTGATGTATATAGGAAATGTCTGTTATTTCATTTCCATTGTTCTATATGTAGCTTTTCTTTCCTTCTTTTTGCCATAGTGTTCCTAACTTTTTAAGATTTTTGGTAAATATATATATATATATATATATATATAATACACAATTTGCCATTTTAACCATTTTTATGTGTATAATTCAGTGGCATTAACTATATTGTCAATATTGCACAAGCATCAATAATACTTACTGTAAAACTTCTCCACCATCCCAAACAGAAAGTTTACACCCATTAAATAATCACTCCTTGTTCCTCTCTCCCCCAGCTCCTGGTCTCTAGTCTACTCTCTGTCTCTATGAATCACATATTCTAGATATTTCATGAAAGTGAGGTAATAAAATATTTGTCTTTTATGTCTTGTTTATTCCACTTAGCTAATGTTTTCAAAGCTCATCATCCTTGTTGAACATGTATCAGAATTCCATTCCATTTTGTGGCTGAATAACAGTCCATTGTGTGTATACAGTATGATTTGTTTACCCATCCATCTGTCTGTGGACACTGGGGTTGGGTGTTTCTACTTTTTGACTCTGGAGGATAATGCTGCTATGAACACGAGAGAAGTGTCTGTCAGACTCTGATTCCAGTTTTTGAGGTGTATAGTCAAGAGTGGAATTGCTGTATAATATGATAATTATATGTTTAGCTTTCTGAGGAGTGGCCAAACGTTTCCAGAATGCCTGTACCATGTTTATAACAAACTTTTTGAAATTAGATTTTACTTATCATGTGCGTTTCCTCTGTAACTGAAATACGAGAAAATAGACTTTGCCACATTATATTGTGTTTTTCTAAATATTTTAAAAAATAAATCAACAAAATAGATGGTAAACACCTTGTCCTTTTTGTTTAGCAGTAGTTTATTGCAAAGAACAGCAATTGCAGAATTGATTTCCATTAAGTGTTTGCTTTGCATGGAAATAAATTCTGTTCTTTGGGCATGATTGAAAGTGAGCTCTACCAAGCTTTTACACAGAGGTGCTTGACCACACACAGAGCTCAGGAGAGGGAATGGCTGAGAAAAAGCCTTCAGCACCACCAGATGAAAGTAACACAAACTGAAGGTCTGTACTGTTCAGGAGAGGGCATCTGTTTGAACAAGCGGCTTGTCATGCTGCCCGTCCAGTTAGAACACGGTGGGGAACCTGTGAGAATGCTGCTGCCTGGGCCCACACTAACTCTGAAGGTGTCCTGGACATTACTATTTTTAAAAGAGGTTATTCTGGGTCTGGTGCTGTGGTGTAGTGAGTAAAACCGCAGCCTATAATGCCAGCAGCACATGTGGGCACCGCACCTCTTTGAGTCTCAGCGGCTCCAATTCCAATCCAGCTCCCTGCTAATATGCCTGGGAAAACCTGGAAGTTGGCCCAAGTCCTTGGGCCCCTGCACCCACATGGGAGACCCAGATAAAGCTCTTGTCTCCTATTTTCAGCCTGGTCCTGCCCTGGCTGTTGTGCCATTTGGGGAGTGAACAAACAGATGGAAGATCAATCATCTCTTTCTCTCTCTCTCTTTCTCCCCTCCCCCCCTTCTCGCTCTGTAACTCTGCCTTTCAAATACAATAAATAAATCATAAAAAACCCCACAGGCGATTCTGATGTACAGCTTACGTTGAGAAACACTGTTATATACAAATAAAATTATTTAATTTTAACATCATGAATATTTTAGAAATGTTTTTCATAAGCTTAAATATGCTTGTTCTTCTTCCTAGCAAGAATACACAGGGAGGACTATAGTGCCCAGGTTCTTTGGCACACAGCCTTTCATCTCTTCTCTGCTTTAAGACAAAGTTTTTATATTTTTAGGGTCAGATGCTGTTGCAATGGGTAAGATGCTGCTTGAGATACCCACATCCATACTGGAATGCCTGGGTTTGTGTCCCAGTTCCACTTCCACTTCCAGCTCCCTGCTAATGGCCACCCTGGGAAGCAGTGGGTGATAACTCAAGTGGTTGGGGCCCTACCACCCATGTGGGAGACTCAGATTTGAGTCTGGATTCAGCCTGGCCCAGCCCCAGCTTGGGGAATGAACCAGCAATGGAATATCTCTCTCTCTCTGCCTTTCAAATAAATAAAAAAATAATAAATAAATAAATATATACTGTTCTTTGACAGGTAGAGTTAGACAGTGAGAGAGAGAGAGACAGAGAGAAAGGTCTTCCTTCCATTGGTTCACCTCTCAAATGACTGCTATGGCCAGAGCTACGCCAATCCGAAGCCAGGAGCCAGGTGCTTCTTCCTGGTCTTCCATGTGGGTGCCGGGGCCCAAGCACTTGAGCCATCCTCCACCGCCCTCCTGGGCCACAGCAGAGAGCCGGACTAGAAGAGGAGCAACTGGGACCAGAACCCGGAGTCCATATGGGATGCTGATACCGCAGGCAGAGGATTAACCAAGTGAGCCATGGCGCCGACCCATAAATATATACTTTTAAGAGATATATTTATTTATTTGAGAGGCAGAGTTATTTACAGACAGAGGGACAGAGGTCTTCCATCTGCTGGTTCACTCTTCTTCCCTGCTTCCCATGTGGGTGCAGGGGCCCAAGGACCTGGGCCCTCCTTCACCACTGTCCCAGGCCATATTTAGGGAGCTGGATTGGAAGCAGAACAGCTGAGACTCCAGTTAGTGCCCATATGGGATGCCAGCACCGCAGGCAGAGGCTTAACCTACTAAGCCACAGCACCAGTCCCCATAAATAAATATATTTTTAAAAACAGTTGTTCCCAAACCTTTAGGAAATATAGAAATGCAGTATAATTGTTTAAAAGCCCGAGGCCAAGCAGATTCAATTTTATTTTTCATTATCTGAAGTTTCCTTTATTATAGGTCGGGTTTTTTAATGTCTTCACTTTTTTTATTAATAGGGCAATATACTTTCAAGATAGAGTGCCAACATGTTCTTATATGAGCATTAGCAAGGCTGACGGCTAATTTTGGTTCCAATAAATATATTACACATGAAAAACTTTAAGACGTTATCCCACCGTGTCATTTTACATCCCCACTCTTTTACTTGTCAAACTTTAATAGCTTCTTTAATGGCATGAATGGTAAGAAGGATAAAGTTTAAATCTGGAAAAGTCTAAGGTACATGTTGTTATAGTACAAGTCTTGGGGTTTCTGGGGAAGAATGGAGCAAAAGAATATTATGTATAGTGTGAGTCTTTTGTATCATTTGATTTTTTAAAAAGTCATATTGTTATTTTGTACATATGTAAATATTATATATTATTTTGATTTTATGTTAAAAATGTTTATCTGTAACAACATTGATGTTGACTTTAAAAGTACGCAAGCCAGGGAAGTTTCTTATTGTTCATGCTGACTTTCTGCTGAACCACCATAAGGTTATAGAATATTATCTTTTTAAATTTTATGTATTTATATGAGAGATAGAAAGAGTTTGTATCCACTGGTTCACTCCCCAAATGCCTGCAGTGGCCAGGACTGGGAACTGGGAACTCAATCCAGGTCTCCCAAGTGGGTGGCAGGAGCCCGATTTCTTGAGCCAGCACCTCTGACTCCCAGGGTCTGCTTTAGCAGGAAACCTGAGTCAGGAACCAGAGTAGGTGTCCAGCTGGGCACTCTGGTTTGGGATGCAGGTGCCTTAACCACTAGGCTAAACAGCTGCTCCCTGTAGAATAGTACCTTTATTTTAAGAAAAGATTTATTTTATTTATTTGAAATAAGAGTTAGAGAGAGAGAGAGAGAGAGAGGTGTTCTATCCACTGTTCACTCCCGAAATGGCTGCAATTGCCTGGGTTAGGCCAGGCCGAAGCCAGGAGCCAGGAGCTTCTTCAGGGTCTTCCACATGGCTGCTGGGTCCAACCATTTGGGCCATCTTCTGCTGCTTTCCCAGGCCATTAGCAGAGAGCTGGATCAGAAGTTGAGCAGCCAGGACTTGAACTGGTGCCCACATGGGATGCTGGCACTGCAGGCAATTGCTCAACCCACTACACCCCAAAACTGCCTCTTCCATGAACCTTCTGAAGTGCCGTTGTGGGGCTGATGCTGTGCTGTTGCAGGTAAAGCCTTCACCTGCAATGCTGGCATTCCACATGGACACTGGTTTGTGTCCCAGCTTCTCCACTTGCAATCCAGCTCCTTGCTAATGCACCTGGGAAAGCAGTGGAAGCTGGCCCAGGTGCTTGGGCCCCTGCCACCCATGTGAGAGACATGAATGGAGTTCCTGGCTCCTTGCTTTGGTGAGGCTCAGTCCTGGCCATTGTGGCCATTTGGGAGGGTGAACCAGCGGACAGAAGATCTCCCCCTTTCTGTGTCTCTCTCTCCATCTCTCCCTCTGTCTGTATCCCTGCCTTTAAAATAAATAAATAATTTTTTTTAAAAATTCAAGGGATGCAGAACTTTATTAAAATACAAAAAGTTAATGCTTCCTTCCCTTTTCTTCTTCGTCCCACAATGCTGTTTCCCAAGTATAAGCTCAGCTGTGGCTCATGTAATTGTACAGATCTTTATTTATATATATATAAATTATATATTTTATGTGTTTAAATATATAAATTATATATATGTGTCTATATTTATCTCTCTGCCTAAACTACATGTATTTTTAAATGTCATTTTTTATTTTTCAACTTAAATCTTATTGTGCTGAAGATTGTTGATAACTAAATAACATTACGGCAGTGTCTAAAGAGATGTGTATAAATTCCCAACTTTAATTTTCAGATCATCTCAGAATATGGTGAACAGATACTAGAAGAAACCAAAAACTCTAAGCATAATGCACCAAGAAAAAAGGGTAAGAATTCTGGAAATGTTTTTTCAATTTAGTTTCATTTATTTGAAAGGCAGAAAGAGAGGTAGAGACCGACAGATCTTTCATCCGCTGGTTCACTCCCCAAATGCCCGCAAGAGCCAGGTCTGGGCCAGGCCACAGCTGGGAGCCAGGAACACAGTCCAGGTCCTGCGTAGGGGGCAGGAACCCAGGGTGTACCTTCACAGGAAGTGGACTCAGGAGCCCAAGACGGGAATTGAACTCAAGCATTCTGATGCGGATGCAGGCATCCTAGCTGATGTCCTAACTGCTAGGCCAAATGCCTGCCACACAATAGCAATTTTGTATTTTTATGTTTTTTAAAGATTTGTTTATTTGAAAGGCAAGATGACAGAGGGAGAGGGGGAGGAAGAGAGAGAGACTGAGACCTAAGTGAATGGAGATGTCTAACCTTTGAGAGTTTAACATCAGGAATTAACAACAGAAATATCTTCTTTGAACACGTGGAGTGTGTTATTGTGTGATTAAAGCCTGGAATCCCTCTTCAGGTTCTTTGACTTGAAGACCCTCATTTGTCTCTCAAGCTTTATGCTGATCCCATTAGGGAACCCATCAGGTGATTCTTCCTGTGTTTCTCTGCCCACCTTTTTCTTTTTAAGCAGACACCAGCAGAATCAGGATTGCTTTGGGAAGTGAAGCAAACTCCACGGTAAGTGCTTTAAAATGAAATTTTTGAGACATCCATCTATGGGGCACTGGCTGCCCTTGGGTGCTTTGAGATATTGAAAGGCTGTGGCCGGCGCCACGGCTCAATAGGCTAATCCTCCGCCTGTGGTGCCGGCACAGCGGGTTCTAATCCCAGTCGGGGCGCCGGATTCTGTCCTGGTTGCCCCTCTTCCAGGCCAGCTCTCTGCTGTGGCCCAGGAGTGCAGTGGAGGATGGCCCAGGTCCTTGGGCCCTGCACCTGCATGGGAGACCAGGAGAAGCACCTGGCTCCTGCCATCGGATCAGCGCGGTGCGGCGGCCATTGGAGGGTGAACCAACGGCAAAGGAAGACCTTTCTCTCTCTCTCTCTCTCACTGTCCACTCTGCCTGTCAAAAAAAAAAAAAAATTGGAATATTGGATGAGTACAAGGATACTTCACTAAATATAGTAATTCAAATTTGAAACATATTTGAGCCAGTAATTCAAATTATATAATTCCTTTTTTCAATAATTAAGGAATATATCTTTTTCTTTTGTCTATGTTTTTCAAATTCTCAAATGGGTATGTGTATTTTATAACTCAAGTGTGTTTTCTTCATTTATAATCAAATAAATTATCGATATATTTTTGGTGAATTTATCTGATCATCCATTATTAGTAAAACTTGCTTTTGTTATTTGACTAGATGATGCTATCACTTAAAGTCTGATATGACTTTGATATGCTTTATCCCCATCAAAACTCATGCGGAAATTCAATTCCCAATGTAGTGGCAATGGGAAGTGGGGACCTTGAATTTTGACTAGGTTGTTAAGGCTGAACCATCAAGAATGGATTGATAGAGTCATTAGATTTCTCACTCTTACAGAACTAAATTAATTACTGCTATGAAGGAAGCCTGGTGCCTTCCCTCACTCTCTTGAATATTTGCTCCTCCTGCACACATCTATTTGTTCTTCTAATTTCTACCAGGATTTAAAGCAGCATTTGACCCTCACCAGATGTGGCTGCCCAATTTTAGATTTTCATATCTTCAGTACCCTAAACCAAACATAAAAATCTTCTCTTTATAAATTACCCAGTCTCATACATTCTATTGCAACATCATAAAATGGATTAAGAAGATGCTCTTATATAGATGTATACACATTCCTTATCAAAAATTAATACAATATCTTTACCTTCAATTCTCTTTGGTTTTCATAAAATTAACTCTTACCAGTCAACTGCATATCTGTGTTAGAAAGATGGAACTAATTAAAATTATAGAGATAATGAAATGCCGAACTGACCCTGTCATTGTTATTTGTCATACCAGAAACAAAATTAATAGAATGATTTGTAATACGTGATTTGATAAAGAAACCATACATGCTTGCATAAATATCTCTATTATGAAAATATATGAAATATGATTTGAGTTGTAGAATCATTCAAGCTAAAGACAGATACAAAACACCATTGCATTTTCTATATTGCCCTACTTTCTAATAAATTGAAAATGTTTTCTTTTTAAAAACCACAATTAACCATGTGCCTTTTTTCCCCAAGATAATGCAGAAAACCTGTATTGTGTTTATCATTGCCAATTTCTCTAATAAATTTGAAACCAGTAAATGTGAATTTAAGTGATAATAAATAAAACTTGTGTTTTAACTATGCTAGGATGCAAAAATAGGTATAAAGCACTGGTTTTGATATTGTTATTGTATCTGCTATCTATAAAAATAACATATTACTAAGTTAGACTTTCATGGAAGCTGTGGATACTGATCTGCTAGTTTTTTCTTTTTTTTTTTTTAACTTTTATTTAATGAATATAAATTTCCAAAGTACAGTTTATGGATTACAATGGCTTTCTCCCCCCCCCCCCCATAATTTCCCTCCCACCCGCGACCCTCCCCTCTCCCCTTCCATTCACATCAAGACTCATTTTCAACTATCTTTATATACAGAAGATCAGTTTAGCATATATTAAGTAAAGCTTTCAACGGTTTGCACCCACACAGAAACACAAAGTGTAAAATACTGTTTCAGTACTAGTTACAGCATTAAATCACAATGTACAGCACATTTAGGACAGAGATCCTACATGAGGAGTAAGTGCACAGTGACTCCTGTTATTGACTTAACAAATTGACACTCTTGTTTATGGCATCAGTAATCACCCTAGGCTCTGTCATGAGTTGCCAAGGCTATGAAGACCTTTTGAGTTCGCCCACTCTGATCTTATTTAGACAAGGTCATAGTCAAAGTGGAAGTGCTCTCTTCCCTTCAGAGAAAGGTACCTCCTTCTTTGATGGCCCGTTCTTTCTACTGGGATCTCACTCACAGAGATCTTTCATATAGGTTTTTTTTTCTTTTCTTTTCTTCTTCTTTTTTTTTTTTTTTTTCCCCAGAGTGTCTTGGCTTTCCATGCCTAAAATACTCTCATGGGCTTTTCAGCCAGATCTGAAGATCTGCTAGTTTTTTCAACACAGCACTGACCACAAGCCTATCCCATAGAATGAGGAAAGCCTAATGCAATCAGAATATCTAATCTCCTAGGAATCACATATTCATTCTTTCCTTGAAGCTTTGCCAGAGTGTTTCCTCTGAGAACAATGTTCAAACGTGTCATCACACAACTCAAACCAGCTTACATTCACAGAACTTTAGACACCCACTTTTGCATTAAACTAAAAAAAAAAATTGTACTTTAACTCATATGTGGTGGTGGGGTAATCTGGGTCTCAGGAAGAAATAAACTTTTGTTGTGTGCTGAAAATTAAATAATCCGACTTCTGGCGGGGCCCCCCAGCTGGAAGAGGCGGCGGCGGCCGAGTCCGGGGGAGGTGAGGCAGGCGAGTGGGCCCCGCGTCCCGCCCCGTCCTGGGGTCGCCGTGACTGGGAGGCCGGGCCGGGTGGCGCCGTCCGGGCCGCGAGGGGCCTCTGGCGTGCAGGCGCGGACGCGGCGCCCGGCCCGGGGGGCGGCCGCAGGGGTGCGGGCTGACCTGGCCATGCCCTAGCGACCCCCTCCGCGCCGAGGCCCCGCCTGGCCCCACCGCGACCGCGGCGTGGATGGCGGCGGTGCGGGTCCCGGGCCCCGTCCCGGAAGCAATCCGGAGTGGCTGCCCGTCAGAGGCGGCCCCCGTCGGTCTTCCTCCCTGACCCCCGGCGATGAGTTGAGGGCTTTGGGCAGCGGGGGCAGCCTGAGCACAGGCGGGGACCGGGCCGGACCTGGAGTGAGCCGCCCGGGTGCCGGCCCCCTCCTGTTTGGCCTCAGGACAGCAGCGCCCTGGGGCACCCCGGGGTCAGCAGCTCGTGTCCAGGGGTCTTGTGGGCCGAGGAAGGGCCAGAGCACGCAGGGAAAGTGGAGTCTAAGCGGAAGCCGCACAGGCGCCGGAGGGGCGGGCCGCGGCCGGGGGCTGGGCCTTCGCAGGCGCCTTCTGCCCGGAGCCGGTCCCGGTCCCGGCCCGGCCCGGCCGAGGCAATGCCGGCCCGACCGCTGGGAGGGGCAGGGGCGCGGGGGTCGGCCCCGCGGGTGCAGGCTGCCCCGCCCTCTGCGGGGCAGGGGTCTTCCTGGGCCCCGCGGGCAGAGCCTTTGCTCCCCGCCTCTTTCCTCTGGCAGCCTCCCTCTCGCTCCCCCGGCCCGTGAGTCCCCCGTCTGGCTGTGCGGGGAGGAGCCCCCAGACCCCGGTGAGGTCGGGCCTCTTGTGTCCCCAGGGGCTGCTTCTCCTCGCATGGGGGTGCTGCACCCTAGGGACTACTAGAGGAGGCGGGGCAGGGGCGCTGACCGCCGGCCACCGGGAGCTGTGGCCTGTGCGCCGGTGGTGGACAACAGCAGCCGTGGACCCCAGGGCTCTGTGCTGGGACTGAGGTGGGGGCGAGGCCGCAGGCCAAGAGGTCCAGACGTCCCTGGGCTCTGGCCGGATTCCGGCTCCCAGTCGCATGGACCCTTGGAGGCCACACTGCTGGCTCCGGGGACTCCTGGGTTTGTCCCCACTCCTGGCTTTGGCTGGCTTTGGCTGGCCTAGGCCTGGCCGCCGTGGGTACTCAGGCCAGCAGGTGGGCGCTCTCACTGTCTGCCTCTCAGAAACCAAAAACTGCAAACAAGCCAGTTACGGGTGGGCTGGGGGCCTGGTGGCCAGAGGGCCTAGGTGAGTGGGTGGGAAGGGTGGCGGGCCGGGGTCTCCAGGAGGGTGTGGAGAAGAGGGGAGAGGCTCTGGGCGCCCCAGCGTGGGGGGCTGCCATTGAGGCGCCTCGGCTGGCACTGCACCTGGTCACAGGGAGAGAACGCGCCGGGTTCAGAACCTCAGGCGCTGAGCTCCACGCGTCTGGCCGGTGTGGGCGGTGCCCCGGGGTGGTCACTGGCTGGGCACGCTCTGTGTGCCCCCCACTCACCGCCACCCAGGCTGCAGAGCGGCGGGCCAGCGTCCTGCCCACCCAGGGTCCCCTTCTCCCCAGCCACGCCTCAGGCCCCACACCCTCTGTGCCGGCCTCTGTAGGGACCCTGGACTGGGGGACACTGAGGGCAGGAAGTGCCTGGGAGTCGGGCAGCCAGAGGAACCGGGGCCAAGGCTGGGTGGAGGGAAAGGCAGGCAGGGAGGGAGGCCCAGGAGGTGGGCGCCGGCCAGGCCCACCCTGATCACTGCCCTCCTGGACACCTCCATCCGCTGTGCACCCCGGGCAGCGGGCCGGGAAGCAGAGGTCACCCGGTGAGCCAGGTGGGTGCTGCCACGGGCGCTGCCTCTTCCTGCCTGTGTGTGTGTGAGTGACAGCTGAGTGCCCCGTGGTGGGAGCCCCTTCCCTCAGCCTCAAAGGGTGCGCCAGGTGGCCAGCGTGAGCCCAAAGCTAATGCCCTCGCGGGGCCGCAAAGATGCCGGGGCCCAGAGCCCCCTCCAGGAGCCCCCTCCAGGACCCTCCAGGACCCCCCCAGGAGCCCCCTCCAGGAGCCCCCTCCAGGACCCTCCAGGACCCCCCCAGGAGCCCCCTCCAGGAGCCCTCCCTCCAGGACCCCCCCAGGAGCCCCCCCAGGAGCCCCCTCCAGGAGCCCCCACCAAGAGCCCCCAGCACCCTGGTCTGAGTCCATTTTTAGGACACTCGGGGCTCCAGGCCCCGCTGCAGGGGCCCTCACCCTCAGGAGGCTGGCAGACATGGTGTGCCTGGGCAGAGCACCGGGACCTCGGAGGGGGCCCCGAACCTCAAGGGCAGCTGGCGGGGTGCCCTGGGGCCACACGGCCTGGTCATAGCCCCGCGGGAGGAGGCAGGTGTGCCGTGCCCTCCCCGCTGCTGCCCAGGGCCGTGCCCGCCCCATTCCGGGCTCTGGGGCTCCTGTTTCAGAGGCCGAGGGGATCTGGCAGCAGAACGCCAGGACCAGACACCCCAACGATGAGCAGTTCCCCTGTCTCCAGAGTAGTGTACAACGGCAGGAGGAACAGCAGCCCCCGCTCGCCCTCCAGCAGCAGCGAGATCTTCACCCCGGCCCACGAGGAGAATGTGCGCTTCATCTATGAGGCCTGGCAGGGCGTGGGGAGACCTGCGGAGCCGGCTGGCAGGCAGCGAGCGGGGCCTGGTGGAGGAGTACGTGGAGAAGGTCCCCAACCCCATCCTGAAGAGCTTCAAGCCCATCGACCTGAGTGACCTGAAGCGCCACAGCACGCCGGACACCAAGAAGTCCTAAGGCCGGGGCATAGGGTGTGCCTGCCGTCGCCCTGCCCGTCCTGTGGGCCACTGGGGTTGACCGCCAAGCCCGCCCCGAGCCCCTCTCTTTATCTGGGGGGGTTGCAGGCTGCCCTGTCGCTGTGGGGGTCAGGCACCGCCAGCCCTGCCTCCCCTGCCCCAGCCCCTCTTCCCATCACCCGCTGTAGCCCCCAGCCCCCTGGCCCTGGCCACCGCAGGATCTGGAGAGGGGAGAAGGCCTTTGTTCCCCAGGTGGGACTGGTCCTGGAGGTGGCCAGGAAGGAGAACAAGGGCCGCCCCTGCCCCCCGGCCCCTGCTCGGGCTTCCCACGGACCCCTGCCCTCAGCTGGCCTGGACGCGGCCCAGCCTCCTCTTTGCCTCCGCTCCAGGATGACCCTGGCTCCTGGCCCCTGGGACACTGCTGGATTCCCCAGAGGGGTCCCCAGCAACGAGGCCTGGCCCCTAGTGTCTGTGGCGACAGTCGCCCCACTGGGCAGGGTGCCGAGGCTGACTGAGGTGGTGGTGCTGCCGGCTGTCCTGGCTCTCTGGCACGTGCTGGGAGGGTCACCCGGCCCCTTCTCCCTGTGCCCCCGGAAGTCGGATGTCTGTGGCCCTGGAGGTTGAGGACCCTTGAATAAAAGCAGGTGGCACAGAAAAAAAAGAAAGAAAGAAAATTAAATAATCCATGGATGAAGATAATTTTTTTTTCTCTTTGCAAATTTTTCCCGGCTTTTTATTTTATTATTATTTTAGAAAACTTTTTATTTAGTGAGTATAAATTTCATGAATGCATCTTTAGGAATACAGTGATTCTTCCCACCATGCACGCCCTCCCACCCCTACTCCCTCCCCCTTTTCTCCTCCTTCTCCCTTTCCCAGTCCCATTCTCCATTAAGATTCATTTTTAAATTAACTTTATACACAGAAGACCAACTCTATAGTAAGTAAATATTTCAACTAATTGCATACATGCATACGCTAAATATAAAAAACTGCAACAAGTTTTACAGTTGAATCTGTAAAATTCCTAATTGAGTTGTACTATGGGGAGTAAGTGCACAGTGACTTGTGCTGTTAATTTAACAATTAACACTCTCATGTATTACGTCAGTGATCATCTGAGGCTCTTGCCATGAGTTGCCCGGACTATGGAGTCCTTTTGAGTTCGCAGTCACTGCAGTATTTCGGCAAGGCCAAAGGCAAAGTGGAAGTTCTCTACTCCATTCAGAGAAAAATACATCCTTCTTTGATGGCTCCTTCTTTCCACTGGGATCTCACTCATGGAGATCCTTCATGTAGGACATTTTTTTTTTTTACCACAGTGTCTTGGCTTTCCATGCCTGAAATGCTCTCAGGGCTTTTCAGCCAGACCAGAATGCTTTAAGTGCTGATTCTGAGTTCAGATTGCTATTTTAAAGTGATTGTCATTGTATGAGTCTGTGATTGAGCTGCTTCCCATGTTGGAGTATTCTCTCCTTTTTATTTCTATTATTACTGGACACTAGGTCATATTTATATAATCCCTTTAACACATAGTTTTATCTATATGCTTATTTTAACACTTAATTTGGTCACTTTAACACTTCAGATGGCATTTTTACCACTCAGGTTAATGGGATTTGGGGTCTCATGGCAAGTTTTTAAACTGTACATTTAGAAGTAAGTCCATAGGCATGTATTCAGAACTATAGAGCTTTATAGTTACAAACTTCCTCTTTCTCCTCTTACTCTCTTATTTTTTCACAAGATATATTTTTCAATTGATTTGATACACATATGATTAATTCTATGTTAGGTAAATATTTGAACCAATGGTATTCAGAAATAAAAAAAAGTAGAAGTGTTGTCAACAGTCACAACAAGGGCTATTCATCTCACTGCTTTTCATAGTGTTCGAAGTGTCAGTTTCACCTTTTCAGGTTTCCTTTTAGGTGCTCTGTTAGTTCTCACCAATCAGAGAGAACATTTGGTATTTGTCCCTTTGGGACTGGCTTATTTTATTAAGTCTGAGGTTTTCTAGAATCATCCATGTTGTTGCAAATACCTGAATTTCATTTTTTACAGCTGTATAGTATTCCAGAGCACAGATCCCATAACTTCTTTATCCAGCCTTCAGTTGAAAAGCATTTAAGTTGATTCCATGTTTTAGCTACTGTGAATTGAGCTGCAATAAACATGGGGGTACAGATACCTCTTTTATTTGTTGATTTCACTTCCCTTGGGTAAATTCCCAGGAGTAGAATGGATGGGTCAAATGGTAGGACTATATTCAGATTTCTGAGATATCTTCAAATTGTTTTCCATAGTGGTTTTACTAGTTTACATTCCCACCAACAATAAATTAGGGTATTTTTCCCCCCACATCCTCACCAACATTTGTTGTTTGTATGAAAGCCATTTTAACTGGGGTGTTATGAAACCTCATTGTTGTTTTGATTTGCATTTCCCTGATGGATAGTGATCCTGAGCATTTTCTCATGTGTCTGTTGGCCATTTGGATTTCCTCTTCTGAGAAATGTCTGTTTAAGTCCTTTGCCTATTCCTTAACAAGTTGTTTTTTTTCTTGGTGTTGTGGATTTTCTTGATCTTTTTGTATATTCTGATTATTAATCCTTTATCTGTTGCATAGTTTGCAAATAATCTCTCTCATTTTGTCAGTTGCCTCTTCACTTTTCTGACTGTTTCTTTTGCAGTACAGAAACTTCTTAATTTGATGTAATTCCATTCATGAATTTTGGCTTTGATTGCTTGTGCCTCTGGGGTCTTTTCCAAGCAGTCTTTGCCTATGCCAATGCCAATGTCTTGCAGGGTTTCTCCAATTCTCTTTAATAATTTGATGGTATCAGGCTGTAGGTTTAGGTCTTTAATCCATTTTTATACGGTGTAAGGTAGAGGTCCCTGTAGGCAGCCCATAAACAAGTCATAGACAAGTCAAGGTCAGTCTTGGCTTGTGGACTTCCTGGCATGAAAAAAAGTTACCTATTCCCATGCTCTAGGAGAATGATCAAACAAGAACACTCTGCTAAAATTAACTATGTTATGATTGTGTTGCAGAAAGCCTGATAAGTTGCTTGCCTGTCTTGTTAACTTCTGTGTTGCCTTGAGCTGCAGCTGGTTATCTATAAAATATCACTGAGACACTGGAATAAACGAGCCTTGATCAGACTTTTGTCTTGGCTCCCTTCTCTGCGCCCTTGTCCCTCTTTTCATTCCCACTCCCTCCTTCAGGTTTCGTTTGACAGGTGCGGCTGGCCCGCATCAGGTCCCGCTTCATACTTTTGCATGTGGAAATTGTTTTCCCAGCACCATTTGTTGAATAGACTGTCCTTGCTCCAGGAATTGGTTTTAGCTCCTTGATCAAGCATAAGTTGGTTGTAGATGTTTGGATTGATTTGGTGTTTCTGTTCTGTTCCATTGATCTAAGCATCTGTTTTTGGACCAGTACCAGGCTGTTTTGTTTATAACTGCCATGTAGTATGTCTTGAAATCTGGTATTGAGATGCCTCCAGCTTTGTTTTTGTTGTATAAAATTGCTTTAGCTATTCGAGTTCTCCTGTGCCTCCATATGAATTTCAGCATCATTTTTTCAAGATCCGAGAAGAGTGTCTGTGGTATTTTGATTGGTATCGCATTGAACCTGTAAATTGCTTTTGGAAGAATGGATATTTTGGTGATATTGATTCTTCCAATCCATGAACATGGAAGTCTTTTCCATTTTTTTGTCTTCTTCTATTTCTTTCTATAGTGTTTTGTAATTTTCATCATAGAAATCTTTGACTTCCATTGTTAAATTTAATCCTAGATATTTGATTTTGTTGTAGCTATTGTGAATGGGATTGATCTTTGAAGTTCTTTCTCAGCCTTGGCATTGTCTGTGTATACAAAGGCTGTTGTTTTTTGTGTTTTGATTTTAAATCCTGCTACTTTGCCAAACTCTTCTAAGAGTTCCAATAGCCTATTGGTGAAATCTTCTGGATCCCCTATATATAGGATTATGTCATCTGCAAACAGGGACAGTTTGACTTTCTCTTTCCCGATGTGAATCCCTATGATTTCGTTTTCTTGTCTAATGGCTTTGGCTAGAACTTCCAGGACTATATTAAATAGCAGTGGTGAGAGTGGACATCTTTGTCTGGTTCTGGATCTCAGTGGGAACGCTTCTAACTTTTCCCCATGCAATAGGATGGTGGCAACAGGTTTGTCATTAATTGCCTTGATTCTGTTGAGGAATGTTCCTTCTAAACACAATTTGTTTAGAGTTTTCATCACGAAAGCATGTTGTATTTTATAAAATGATTTCTCTGCATCCATTGAAATAATCATATGATTTTTGCTCTTCAGTTTGTTGAAGTTATGTATCACTTTTATTTGCAAATGTTGAACCATCCCTGCATACCAGAGATAAATCCCACTTGGCCTGGGTGCATACTCGTTCTGAATTGTTGTTGGATTCTACTTGGCCAGAATTTTGTTGAGGATTTTTGCATCTATGTTCATTAGGGAAATTGGTCTGTAGTTGATCCTTCTCTGTTGTATCTTTTCCAGGTTTAATAATTAAGATGATGGTGGCTTCATAGAAAGAATTTGGGGCCGGCGCCACGGCTCACTAGGCTAATCCTCTGCCTTGTGGTGCCAGCACACCGGGTTCTAGTCCCGGTCAGGGCACCAGATTCTGTCCCGGTTGCCCCTCTTCCAGGCCAGCTCTCTGCTGTGGCCAGGGAGTGCAGTGGAGGATGGCCCAAGTGCTTGGGCCCTGTACCCCATGGGAGACCAGGATAAGCACCTGGCTCCTGCCATCGGATCAGCGCGGTGCGCCGGCCGTGGCGGCCATTGGAGGGTGAACCAACGGCAAAGGAAGACCTTTCTCTCTGTCTCTCTCTCTCTCTCACTGTCCACTCTGCCTGTCAAAAAATAAAAAAAAATTAAAAAGAAAGCAAGAAAGAAAGAATTTGGGAGATTCCCTATCTTATAATTGTTTTGAATAACTTGAGAAGAAGAGGAGTTAGTTCTTCTTTAAATGTCTGGTAGAATTAAGCAGCGAAGCCATATGTCCTGAGCTTTTTTTTGTTGGGATGATCTTTATTACTGACTCAATTTCTGTCTTGACAATGAGTCTGTTTAGGTTTGCTATTTATACATGGCTCAGTTTAGGTAGGCTGTATGTGTCCAGGAATCTATCCATTTCTTCCAGGAATACCAATTTGTTGGCATACAGCTCTTTGTAATAATTTCTGATGATTCTTTTTATTTCTATGGTATTGTTACATTTCCTTTTTCATCTTTTATTTTATTAGTTTTGGTCTTCTCTCTCCTTTTTTTGCTTAGTTGGACCAATGGTGTGTCAATTTTGTTTATTTATTTCAAAAAACCAACTCTTTATTTTGCTGATATTTTGTATTTTTTGTTTTATTTGGTTGGTCTCCTCTCTTAATTTTAATTATTTCCTTTCTCTTATTAGTTTTGAGTTTGGTTTGTTGTTGTTTGTCTAGATCCTTCAGGTGCATTGATAGCTCATTTATTTTGTACCTTTCCAATTTCTTGATGTAGGCCCCAATTGCTATCAAATTTTCTCTTAACACTGCTTTGGCTATATCCCATAAGTTTTTTTTTTTTTTTTTTTTGACAGGCAGAGTAGACAGTGAGAGAGAGACAGAGAGGAAGGTCTTCCTTTTGCCGTTGGTTCACCCTCCAATGGCCGCCGCGGTAGCGCGCTGCGGCCGGCGCACCGCGCTGTTCCGATGGCAGGAGCCAGGTGCTTATCCTGGTCTCCCATGGGGTGCAGGGCCCAAGCACTTGGGCCATCCTCCACTGCACTCCCGGGCCACAGCAGAGAGCTGGCCTGGAAGAGGGGCAACCGGGACAGGATCGGTGCCCCGACCGGGACTAGAACCCGGTGTGCCGGTGCCGCAAGGCGGAGGATTAGCCTGTTGAGCCACGGCGCCGGCCTATCCCATAAGTTTTGATATGTTGTGTTGTCAGCTTCATTTCCTTACAGAAATTTATTATTTCTCTTTTGATTCCTTCTATGACCCACTGTGCATTCAGGATTATGTTGTCAGTCTCCATTTGTTTGCATATGTTCTAAAGGTTCCTGAGTTCCTGATTTCCAGTGCCATTGCATTGTGGTCCATGAAGATGCATGTTATGTTTTTAATTTTTTTGGATTTCCTGAGACTTGCTTTTTGACCTAGGTATGTGGTTGATCCTAAAGAAAATTCCATGTACTGGGAATAAAAATGTGTATTCCGTGTTTGTTGGGTGGAAGGCTCTGTAGATGTCTGCTATGTCTATTTGGTTTGCATTGTTGATTAACTCTGTGGTTGCCTTGTTGATTTTCTGTCTGGTTTATTCTGTTGCCGACAGTGGCATATTGATATCCCCCGTTACTACTGTATTTAAGTCTATCTCTCCCTTTAAATCCATTAGTGTTTCTTTTAGATAGGCAGGTGTCCTGTAATTGGGTGCATATACATTTATAATAGTCACATCTTCCTGTTGAATTGATTCTTTAATCATTATTTAGCGTCCTTCTTTGTCTCTTTTAATAGTTTTTTTGTGATAAAGCCTATTTTTTTATATTAGAATGGCTACATTGGCTCTTTTTTGGTTTCTTTTGTTGTGGGTTATCTTTTTCCGTTCTTTCACTTTCAGTCTGCATGCGTCTTTGTTGGTAAGATGTGTTTCTTGAAGGCAGCAGATAGATGGGTTTTCTTTTTTAATCCATTCATCCAGTCTGTGTCTTTTAACTGGGGAATTGATGCCATTTATATTCAGGGTGACTATTGTTCTGTACCTGCTTAGTGCTGCCATGTTCTCATCAATAGTCATAATCCTGGTTTTTTTGTTTACTTTGTGATTTTACTGGGTCATTTTCTGCATTCATCTTCTTTCATAGTGTTGTTCTTGCCTCTGTGTTTCGGTGTGTGTGTGTAGCACATCCTCAGGTACCTTTTGTTGGGATGGGCGAGTAGTTATGAATTCTTTCAGTTCTGTTTGTTGTGAAAGATCTTTATTTCTCCTTCATTCATAAATGAGAACTTTGCAAGTTATTGTATTCTGGGTTGACAGTTTTTCTCTTAAGACTTTGAATATATTGAATATATATTTTTTTTTGACAGGCAGAGTGGATAGTGAGAGAGAGAGACAGAGAGAAAGGTCTTCCTTTTTGCCGTTGGTTCACCCTCCAATGGCCGCTGTGGCTGGCGCATCTCGCTGATCTGAAGCCAGGAGCCAGGCACTTCTCCTGGTCTCCCATGCGGGTGCAGGGTCCAAGCACTTGGGCCATCCTCCACTGCCTTCCCAGACCACAGCAGAGAGCTGGCCTGGAAGAGGGACAACCGGGATAGAATCCGGCACCCCAACCGGGACTAGAACCCAGTGTGCTGGTGCCGCAAGGTGGAGGATTAGCCTGTTAAGCCACGGCGCCGGCCTGACTTTGAATATATTCTCTGCTTGCCTGTAGGGTTTCTGATTAGAAGTCTGGAGTGAGTCTAATTGGATTTCCCTTAAATGTAGTTTGGTGTTTCTCTCATGCACATTTTAAGATCTTCTCTTTATGTTTTACTGTGGAGAGTTTACCACAATGTGTCATGTGAAGACTTTTCTGGTCATGTCTATTGAGAGTTCTGTGTACCTCCTGCACTTGGATATCTCTCTCTTTTTCCAGATTGGGGAAGTTTTCTGTTATTATTTCATTAGGAAGGCCTTCTAATTCTTTCTCTGATTTCATGCATTCTGGAACTCATAGGATCTGTATGTTGGGTCACTTGGTAGTATCTTGTAAATCTCCAACTGTTTTTAAGTTTCCTGATTTCTTCTTCATTTTTATGATCTGACTGTAATATTTCCAGAGGTTGGTCTTCTAGTTCTGATATCCTTTCTTCTGTCTCACTTATTCTGTTAAGGCTTTCTACTTCATTTTTTATTTGAGCTATTGAATTCCTCATTTCTAGCATTTCATTCTCACTTCTCTTTAACATCTCAATTTCTTGGGAGCATTTTTCATTTAGATCATGAATTTGCTTCTGATTGCTTTAAAGTAATCTGATGATTAATTTTCTGAATTCCCTTTCTGACATATCCTCACTCGCTTCATCTGCAGCTTCTATTATTGAAGAGTTGTAGTGTTCCTTTGGGGGTCTCATATTGTCCTCATTCTTATTTCAGGTTTTTGCTTTGTTTTCAGCATATGTGTGTATAAATATATATTACACATAAATATTTATAAATTTGGAGAATTTCTCTTGTGAGATTTCTCTGTTATATGCTGCTCTCTGTGCATTTCAAGTGGAAGCACAGAGCACTATCTACTGGAGCCCTGTTCACCTGTCAATCATGGTGGAGGTGGGTGTGAGCTTTGGTGCACTTAGCCCCACCTACTAAGACCCGGCTTGCTTCTCAATGATTGATTAATGGGCTCGAGTTTCCTTGTTGCCTGACTTGCGTGGTGGGGAAGAGGCTCCTCTGAGATAATGTGCACATCACTCTTGGGTGGGATGGCTCCTACAGTTGATGCTTATGTGTTTGGTATGCCAAGGTTTATGTTTGAGAATGTAAACATTCCAGATGGCTTCTCTGGGCTAGCTGCAGGTCTGGATATGCGGGGCGGGGGGCGGGGGAAGGAGATGGACAGCATAGTACCCAATTTTTCTGTTTGCTTTTTTATACCTTCTCTTTTTTTCCCCCTCTTGGAACTTCAAAAGCAGTTTACCTATCTCCTCCTCCTGCTGCTACTCCCAGCTCCATGGACACCCAATTCCCCATCTAACCTGATCCACAGGGTGCTGTCACCCTTTGCCCCAACAACCTGCACCTGCTACATCTCCTCTGTTTCTCCCCCTTATTTTCCCTTTCAGCGTGGACCTGCCCAGTCTGTGTTGACCTCCTGGGTTTCCCGTTGTAAGTTTCCTGCAGTTCTATCTCCTGATTGTAATCTCTCTCCCTTTTAACTACCTATTTTTCCCCACGTGACTTGGATTTTCCTGTTTCTAAGCCGCCATCGTTTCCCTGATCCGTTGGTTCTTCTTACAACTTGATTCCTACAATTCCTTCAATTTTAGAATAATTTCGTCAATTTTCATAATATGTTTAGGATTTTCGTTGGAAAGGCACTGAATTTATTGATTAATTTGAGGGAACTGACAACTAGGTTATCTATTTATTTGAATCATTTTGTCTGTCTTTCAATAATCTTTTATACTTTATCTTCACATTGGTTTTGTAGTCCATTTTCTGTTGTGGTAGCAAAAATACCGAAGGCTGGATACTTTATAATAAAAGTGATTTATTTAGATCACAAATTTGAAGGCTGAAAGTCCAGGATCAGGCAACTCCATGTGTTTGGGCCCTGGTAAAGCTCCTTGGTTGCATCACAGCATGTGAGATGGCATCATGGGGGGAGTGACACAGTCAGTTAGCACGTGGTACTTATATTACCTTCTTCATAGAAAGCTGCTGGATTTGGTTTATAGTTTGATTAATGGTTCTTGTATCCAGGCCATGAGTGTGATTGGCTAGCATTTTTTTTTCTCATAATGTTAATTTCAACTGTTGGCTTCACAAAATGAGCTAAGTTGTATTACCTTTCTTTTTTTATTCTCTGAGTCTGTTTAACTTGGTTATTATTTTCCCTTTAAATGTAAGCTAGAACTCCCTAGTGAAGCCACATCAACCTACAGTTTTCTCTGTGGATGTTTTCAAGTTGTAAATCAGATTTTGTTAGATAAAGGATTGTTTAAAACTATTTCTTGTATCTATTTTAGTTAGTTGTATTTTCCCAAGCATTTGTCCATTTTATCTACAATTTCAAATGTCTTGGAATCAAATTGTTCAAAGTATAATCTTACTATTCCAATATCTAGAGTGTGCTCCCTTTTTATTTCCTATGTAGCTTTCTTGATGCCTTGTCTCTATTTTCTTTGATTAGTTTCACCAGGGATTTTTTCAGTTTTATCAAACTTTTCAAATTTTTTCTTCATTAAGTGCTGTCACATATCCTGTACTCTAACACAGTTAGACCCTTTCTATTTCCCAGGTTGTCAACACCGTATGTCCTCATGCCATGAATCTGGTGGCAGGAGCCATGGGTATGTGAAATGTAGCTCCTTCAATGACTCTCCCCATACATCTCCCTTTTTCCATTTCTCCTGTAGTCCTGCACAGTTATCCTGACTTAGTTCAGAACTAGCACACCATATGCTGCACTAGGATAGCAATAGAAGAACTCAGCTGCAGACTTCAGATTTGAGAGCTCTCTTGGCAAGGCCTCAGGGAAGAGGTTCCTTTATGTCAAATGATAATTCTCCAGACACCATCACATTCTGACCCTCCCAGTGGGCCAGTCTCCTGATCACATTACATCTATCTCTGAGTTAAGAACTTGCATGAGACTGTGTCATGGCTGCCCTTTCTCCTGGCTTCGGATCAGCGCAGTGCCGGTCATAGCAGCCATTAGGGGAATGAACCAAAGGAAGGAAGACCTTTCTCTCTATGTCTCTCTCACTGTCTATAACTCTCTCTCTATCTCTCTCTCTCTCACTGTCTAACTCTGCCCGTCAAAAAATAAAAAAATAGAAAAAAGAAATAGGAAGACAACATGACCCCTAAAAGAACAAAACACTTCAATACTATATTGGGAAGATAATGAGATGGAAAAAATGCAAAAATGGAATTCAAAAAATGATCATAAGATTAGATAGAAGTAATCAGATGTAAATGCATGAACTATTGAGATCGATACTATACTGTGTACAATAAATAAATAAATCTGTACAATAAGTGAATAAATATGTACAATAAATAAATCTATACAATACTATATTGTGAAAATAAAGAGATGGGGGGACAGTGCCATGGTACAGTGGGTTTACACCCTGGTCTGAAGTGCCAGCATCCCATATGGGCGCCAGTTTGAGTCCTAGCTGCTCCACTTCTGATCCAGCTCTCTGCTGTGGCCTGAGAAAGCAGTGGAAGATGGCTCAACTCCTTGGGCCCCTGCACCCATGTGGGAGTCCTAGAAGAAGCTCCTGGCTCCTGATCTTGGCTCATGGCTCCTGCCTTCAGATCGGTGCAGCTCTGGCCATTGCAGCCAACTGGGGAGTGAACAATCAAATGGAAGACTTCTCTCTCCCTCTATCTGCCTTTCCTCTCTCTGTGTAACTATGATTTTCAATTAAATAAATTTTAAAAAACAAGAAAATAATTAGATGGAAGAAATGCAAGAAATGAAATTTTAAAAATGATGATAAGATTACATAAAAGTATTAAGAAGCAAATGCATGAACTACTGAAATCCGTACAGGACATAAAAGAAAATTTCTCCCATGAAATTGAGATCTTAAAGAAAAATGAAGTGAAATGAAGAATTCAATACAACAAGTAAAAATGCAGTGAAAAGCCTTAACAACAGAATCGGTCAAGCAGAAGGAAGAATATCGACTTAGAAGACAAATAAAAAGATATTATACAGTCAAACCAAAAAACAAAAGGAGGAAATAAAAAAACTAAAAAAAAAACACTGTTGGGAATCTATTTGATACATTAAAATGACTGAACATATAGGTTATAAGAGTTCATGAAGGTATGGAAATAGAGAAAGGATTACTAAAATAATAATGGAAGACTTCCCTAATTTGGAGGGAAAAAAAGGGACATCCAAGTACAGGAAGTACATGGCACACCTAATAGAATGATCAGAAAAGATCTTCACCACAACATATTGTAAATCAAACTCACCACAGTAAAACTTAGAGAAAAGATTCTAAATGTGCAAAAGAGAAAAATCAGATTACTTTCAGAGTATCTCCAATTAGACTCACAGCAGACTTCTCATCAGAAACCCTACAGGCTAGGAAAGAATGCGAGATAAATTCCAAGTCTTAGGAGAAAACTACTGACAACTATTTTATAGCAGTAGGTGCCTACATCAAAAATTGCAAAGGCACCAAATAAATGAGCTATTAATGCATCTCAAGGATCTAGAAAAACTAAAGTAAACAAAACCAAAAACTAATAGAAAAAAGAAATAATTAAAATTAGAGGAGAAATCAACAAAATTGGATTCAAAAAACAATTCAAAAAACATCAGCAAACTGAAGAGCTATTTTTGAAAAATAAAATTGACCTACTCTTGGCCAAGCTAACCAAAAAAAAGGACAGGTAGATAGATTCCTGAACACATATAAGCTACCTAAATTGAGCCATGAAAACATAGAAAACCTAACAGACCCCTAAGCAAGATGGAAATTAAATCAGTAATAAAGGCCCTCTCAATAGAGAAAAGCCCAAGACCAGATGGCTTCATTACCAAATTCTACCACCATTTAAAGAAGAAGTAACTCCAATTCTTCTAAAGTTATTCAAAACAATTGAAAGGTTGGGAATCCTTCCAAATTCTTCCTATGAAGCCAGTATCACCTTAATTTCTAAACCTGAAAAGGAGGCAACAGAGAATTACAGATAAATTTCACTCATGAACATAGATGCAAAAATCCTCAACAAAATTCTAGCCAATAGAATCCAACAGCACATTAGAAAGATCATCCACCCAGACAAGGTAGGATTCATCCCTGGTATGCAGGGATGATTCAACATTCACAAATCAATTAATGTGACACATCACATCAACAAAAGGATGAACAGAAACAATATATTATCTGAATAGATGCATAGAAAGCATTTGATGATATATAATATCCTTTCATGGTGAAAACTCTAAGCAAATTGGTTTAGAGGTAACATTCCTCAACACAATCAAGGCAATTTATGACAACATCACTTAAGAAACTGGGAACAGAAGAAACATTTCTCAACATAATAAAGTCAATTTATGAATAAACCACGACCAGTGTCCTACTGAATGGGGAAAAGTTGGAAGCATTCCTACTGAGATTGGGTACTAGACAAGGATGCCCACTGTCACCATTCCTATTCAATATAATTTAGAAGGTTAAGCCAGAACAATTAGGCAAGAAAAAGAAATCAAAGGGATACAAATTGGGAGGGAGAAGGTAAAAAAATCCCTATTTTCAGGTGACATGATTCTACATCTAGGGGATCCAAAAGACTCCACTAAGAGACTAATAGAGCTCATAGAAAGTAGCAGGATATAAAGCCAATACACAAAAATCAACAGATTTTGTAGACACAGAAAGTGCCACCACTGATATTCAACTTCTAAGATCAAACCTATTCACAATAGCACAAGCAAAGACTTCTTGGAAAAGACCCCAGAGGCACAGGCAGTCAAAGTCAAAATTAACAAATGGGGTTACACCAAGTTGAAAAGTTTCTCTAAGGCAAAAGAATCACTCAGCAAAGTGAAGAGGCAACTGACAGAATGGGAGAAATTATTTACAGACTATGCAACTGATAAAGGAGTAATAACCAGAATCTACAAAGCGATCAAGAAAAAATCCACAACAACAAAGCAGACAGCCCACTTAAGAGATGGGAAAAGGACTTAAACAGTCACTTTGCAAAACAGGAAATCCAAAGGGCCAACAGACACATGAAAAATTGTTAAGGATCAGGCTGTCAGGGAAATACAAATCAAATCCACAATGAGGTTTCACCTCAGCCCCATTCGAATGGCTTTCATACAGAAATCAACAAACTACAAATGCTGTCAAGGATGTTTGGGGAATAGTACCCTAATCCCCTGTTGGTGGGAATGTAAACTGGTAAAGCCATTCTGGAAGACAGTATGGAGATACCTCAAAAATCTGAATATAGACCTACCATTTGACCCAGCCATCCCACTCCTGGGAATTTACCCAAGGGAAATGAAATCAGTAAACAAAAGTTATCTGCACCTCTATTTTTATTGCAGCTTGATTCACAATAGCTAAGGCATGGAATCAACATAAATGCTCATCAACCAAAGACTGGATAAAGAAATAATGGGATTCACACATTATGGAATACTACACAGCAGTAAAGAAGAAAATGAAATCAAGTCATTTGCAACAAAGTGGATGAATCTGGAAAACATTATACTTAGTGAAAAAGCCAGTCTCAAAGGGACAAATACCATATGTTCTCTCTGATCTCTGAAAATAGAGCACCTAAAACAAAATTTAAGTGAAATGGACACTTCTGCAAGGGATGACTTGAGCTGCTCTTATCTTGACTGTTGAAGAACAGGCTTTTTTGTTATATTTTATCGTCATACACTCTTTTGACCTCTTTACTTACAGTTAACTATATATGTGTGTGTGTATATACATATATATAAAGTCAATTAAAAATAGATCTCAGTAGAACTAAGAGTGGGAATAAGATAGGGAGGAGGAAATTTACAACTGTAAAGATCTATAATTCTGCATATATTCCTGTGGACTTAATTCTAAGGGTACAGTTTAAAAACTTTTCATGGGACTCCAAATCCCATTAAGCTTGATGGTGAAAATGCCATCTTAGTTGTTAATGTGATATTAAGTATTAAAGTGATCACATGTATAGGATCAAGTGCCTGGTAATAATAATAGAATTTAAAAAGAGAGAATGTTCCAACATGGGAAGCAGTCCACACAGTGGACTAACAGAATGAAAACCACTTTAATAACACTCTGACCTCAGATTCATCCCTTAAGGCTTCCTGGTCTGGCTGAAAAGCACATGAGAGCATTTCAGGCATGGAAAGCCAAGACACTGCAGCAAAAAATGTTCTACATGAAGGATCTCTGTAAAGGGAGAAAAGAGCTTTCACTGTGCGTATGACCTTGTTCAAATACTGACAGAGTTGGTGGACTTAAAATGCTTCCATAACCTAGGCAGCTCATGTCAAGAGCTTTAGGTGGTCACTGATGTCTTCCATAAGACTGTTGTTAAATTAACAACAGGAGTCACTGTGCACTAACACCACATGTAGAACCTCTCCCCTCAATGAGTTTTATTAGGAGAATTAACTGTAAAACTAGTTCTCAAAAAGTTTCTCTCTGTGTGTGTGTGTGTGTGCAAACTGTTGAAATCTTTACTTACTATAGAGTTGCTCTTCTGTGTACAAAGTTAATTGAAAATTAATCTTAATGGAGACTGGCAAGGGGAGAGAGAGAAGGAGGTAGGGTGGGAGGGTGGGTATGGTGGGAATAATATATTTCTAACATTGTCCTTATGAAATTTATATTCCTTAAAAATAAGTTAAACAACAACAAAAAATGGAAGTTCATTATTGATGTACAAAAAATTACTCTTTTTGTATGTTGGCTTTCTAACATATCAGTTCAAATGCTTTTTACTAGCGTGTTTAGGCTTTTCCATGTACATCATGTCATCCATGTCAACATAGATATTTTAACTTCTTCCTTAGCAATTTCAAAGTTTAATTTCTCTTCCTGAATTTTGCCTCAAAGTTCCAATACTATATTAATTGAGAGTGATGAAAGTGGACATCAGAACAACTGGAGACTGCCACACACTAGCTTTCTTGGTGGAAATACACTACTACTTTCAGGAAGGGCCATGGGTGCTGAAATTGCACCAATGCAAATACTTAAAAAGAAAAAAAAAGAGGGAAGGAAACTCTAACTTTTAAGAACTTTTTAAAGACTTAATTATTTGAGAGACAGTTACAGACAGAGGGAGAGACAGAGCTCCAAACCTCTGGTTCACTCCCCAAAAGGCTGCAATGGCTAGAGCTGTATCGATTGGAACCAGGAGCCACGAGCTTCTTCCAGGTCTCCCACGTGGGTGCAGGGATTCAAGCACTTGGGCCGTCTTCCACTGATTTCCCAGGTCTTAAAAGGAAGCTGGATTGAAACCGAGGCAGCCAGGAATGAAACTGGTACCCATATGGGATACCAGCACTGCAGGTTGAGGCTGAACCATTATTATATAAAGTTAAATCAGTAACAAAGAAATATTTAGTATAATTTCAAATTTGTTCATTCTAGAAAATTTATCTTTAATCAACAGTGTGCAATGGAGCTTGCCAATGATCCCATAAACAACACACAATTCTGAATAAAGCATTCTATAGTGCTTCTTGAATGGCAGTGTCAACTTTAAAAGTGAAGTTCTTACTGCATTATCAAAAGAGGTCCAACTTATGAAAACCAGATGACACACATTAAACAGTAATTTTATGTAACTAAACTTAATTAAAAATAAGGCAAACACTTTGCTTTTCAAAAGTGCCCCACTATAATTTTGAAACGTTATAGAAATTTATAGACTTGCAACTTTACAGAAAAGACAGTTTATTAATACATGTAGTGAATAGGCTATGAGGCTAATAGTACTTGATAAATATAGAAAGGCTGGATAAGTGAAAATCAACTTCAGTTTTACAGATCCCATCAGCAGCTAGATTTTTAGCTCTGAATTTCATGGGTTCACAGATATTTCATGACATTGAGACAGAGTTATTATTGATTTGCTCAACTGTCCCATTGTATACGATGGTGTGAAAGTGAGATTTCTCTCGGGTGAGTAATCAAGAATTTACTTCTGCTGTTGCACTTGTTTGCTGTTTTGATTGATTTTGGTTTAGGATGTCTGTTGCTACAATTCCCAAGAGCAGAGATATGAGAAGTCAGTCCTTAACCTGGAGTGGGAAGAAACATCATATCATTAACATACCTTCTAAAAAGAAAAACATAAGTAATCTCAAATTTTTTTGCTCTTTTAAAAAAAGTTCTATGTAATGCACATGTAGTAAACTCATTTGTGTTTTTGTAAATTCTAAATGATATATGTATTATTACTATTAAAAAACCTCATAAAAACCAAAGTGATAAAAAAGAGTGTTTTGTTACATAGCAGTGGTAACATTTTTGTTTTATATATTTGAAATACATTGCTATAAAGTGAATAGGCTATTGCTTTCCTCTGAATAGGTACTTATTATAAATGCTATTCATTAAGTCTATATTTACCATATGGAAAATCAGAATGCCTTCAATTTCCATTACTTTGAACACATCATGTGCATAATTTATTTTGACCAGCCATAAAATGTTATCTGCATATTATTTTGTATATAAAAAATTTATAATCCTCAATAGTTTCAATTCCTATTCCTATGAAATCATCATTCAAAACTGCCAATAAATAAGTGTGTTGGGCAACTTAAAATTTATTTCTTCTACCTTCGTTTTTCCCAATTGCTGCCTGTTGGAAAAGAATCTCAAGTATTAAGATGGTCACTGTGTTGAAACAAGTCACCTGGGTAGTTACCACACTGGCTGGTGGCCTCCTACCTAATGGAGCTGCTGTAAATTTTTGCTGAAACAGTGGTTTCTAAGTAAAAGTTATGCTATAAAGGTCTTTGGCCCATGGGATTTGGGTAACATCTAGCCTAAGATTATGAAAGCACTCAAAATGTCAGATATTTAGATCATCATCAATATTGTATCATCCCCAATAAGTATGGCTAAGTATTCAATGTAGCTGTTCCTTATCAACTTGGATGATATGTATTATATATGACAGTAATTTGGTCTTGAGAGCTCTCTGGAGGGTGGCTGTAAACTGTAGCCCACCCTGACAGGACTGCAGGTAAGGTGGTCATGGAGGTTTACACTGTGCTTTTCACAGGATGCTTCATTATCCTGGCAGATGGCCTGATGCCCAGGTGCCTAACTATAAGCAGCAGCTGTCATTCTTCCAGGAAACCTGTTTTTCTTCCAATAATCTTTTAATTAAGGAATAGAAATTTTAAGATTTTTTTGAAAGAGACAGAGAAGGAGAAGCAGAGAGAGAGAGAGAGAGAGAGAGAGAGGGGTCTCCTATCCACTGGTTCACTCCCCAATTGGCCACAATGGCCAGATCTTGGTGATCCAACACCAGGAGCCAGGAGCTTCTTCCAGGTCTCCCACATGAGTACAGGGGCCCAAGGACTTGGGACATCTCCTACTGCTTTCCCAGGCCAGAGCAGAGAGCTGGTTGGAAGTGGAGCAGCTGGGACTTGACCTGGTGCCCATATGGGATGCTAGTACTGCAGGCAGCAGCTTTACCTGCTAAGCCACAACACCAGCCCCCATGCATTTCATAAGCGGAACTTGATGAACACAGTGATTCTTGCCACCATACCTGCCCTGCCACCCACACTCTGACCACTCTTCCTTTTCCCTCTCCTATTCCAATTCTAATTTTTTACTAAGGTTTATTTTGAATTCACTTTATACACATATGATTAACTCTATACAATGTAAAGAGTTAACAGAGTATGAAAAAAAGTGTTCCTCAACAGTCAAGACAAGGGCTGTTCAAAGTTGTTGCATCTCAAAGTGTCAATTTTGCTATTATAGATTACTTTTTAGGTGCTGTGTTAGTTATCACAGGTCAGGGAGAACATAACGCATTTGTATATTGGGGACTGGCTTATTTATATTAAGTATGATGTTTTCCAGTTTCATTCTTTTTTTTTTTTTCAAACAATAGACATTCACAAGTGCCCTTCTGGCTCTTGTTGGACTTTGTCCAATTTATCCTACCAAGATGGCAACCCCCTAAGAGAACACTAATAAAGTAAGGTCCAGGGCTGTTAGTCAGGTGTAAAACAGAGGAGGGGCATGCACACACACACACAATACACATATACAAAACTGAATTCTAAAAAACTATTTGAGAAGCAGAGACACATGAAAGAGAAACAGCTCCCATTTACTGGTTCACTCTCCCAGTGCTCACAGTGGCTATGATGAGGCTGAGTGGAAGCCTGGAACCAGGATGTCAGTCCAGGTCTCCTATTTTATGACAGGAACAGAATCACTTGAGCCTCCCAGGGTCTGTACTAGCTATAGTCAGGAGCTGGAGATGGGTATCAAATCCAGGTAATACGATATGGGATGAAGCCATCTTCACCACTAAGCTAAATGCCCACCCTAAAAGTTGTTTTTATTATTTACAGATCCATTGAGATGAAGGCATTACACCTTGCAGGGTTGACAGGAAAGGGGATGGGCATCCAAGAGATATGCAGTCAACCAGCTGGTGGCAGAGCATCAGAGAGAAATGCAGAAGTGGCTCTAATGGCCAGGCCTGGGCAGGGCTAAAAATAAGAGCCTGGAATTCCCTCTGGGTCAACAACATGGGTAGCAGGGCCTCAGATCCTTGGACCATCTTCTGCTGCCTTCCCAGGCACATTAGTAGGAAACTGGGTAGAAAGAGGTATAGCAAGAACTTGAACCAGCACTCCAATATGAGATGGTGGCACTTCAAGTTGCGGCTTAATGTGCTGCACCACAACAGCATGCCCTAAAATTTTAAAAAGTTGTTTATTTAAAGGCAGAGAGACAAGAGATTGCCCATCTGATAGTCCATGCCTCTACCTCTCAGAATAGAAATGGCTGGGGAAAGCTGAAGCTGGGAGCCAGAAATTCAAATCTGGTCTCCCATGTGGGTTGCAGGGACCCATCACCTGCTGCCCCCAGGGTGTGCACTAGCAGGAGTCTGGATCAGAAGCTGAGCTGGGACTCGAATCCGGGTACTCTTATAGGATGTGGGTGTCCCAAGTGTCATCTTAACCATCATTCCCAAAGCCCATGCCATCCTTGAAATTTCTGAGAGAAAAAATAGGACAAAAAACAACATTCTATTAAAGTCTCCTCCTTGTGTCTCTAAGTGTATTATCAGGGGTAGAGTGCTGCCTATTTAATGGGTACAGTTGTTAGAGCAACATATTGAGGAATAAATGGAGGAATCCACAGGGATTATCCTCTGTTATGTATAATGGCAATTCTTTTGCCAACTGTTATAAGCTCAATTTATAATAAATCGGATAATCCTAAGTCACCATTCTTCATGGTGTTTACTCAATGTGATTATTTTAAAAACTACCCGAGACTCAACTGTTGCATGATCCTCAAGGTCCATGCCAGAGGAGTGTGTTCTAAGTTACAAAGAATTAAAAATAGATCTGGAGTGTGATGATAATGTACTCCCTATGAAGTTTAATATGAGTATGCTCACTACCTTGAATCAAGATATGGCAGGTCCTTAATAAGTGCTGATATACTTAGGAACAATCATCAACCTGTGCGAATGTGAGGCACAATTTCTGAAGGCTCAGCTACTTTAAAGTTGATTGACACAGTTATATGTAGGACAGAAGTTATAAGATTCAGTAAGTGTTAATGCACTTGATCTTAGCCAAAAGGCTGAGAAGAAATTAGATTCAGTAAGTGTTAATGAAGATAGCTAAGAAATAACTTGTCTCCCATCTACATGTCTCTAACTCAATCAGGAAATCTTTTATGAAAAAGCATTTATTAATTGGATTTGAAGGTTATTATTTCAAAGAACCTTTTACCTATATATGGAAACTCATTCTGAATCTAGAAGTGTTCTACTTTGGAGTTTTGTTCTGCGAGGGTGAAAAAATGTTATCAACATACCTTACAACCCAAAAGGATAATATATTTTGAAAATTATTCAGGTTAGAGTTAAGGTGGTTACAATTGCATGTGGCATGAGTTGATAGTCATCACATCCAACCCTACTCTGCTGCAAATCTGTACTGGCTCGAGTGGCATCCCAAGTCCTATAAGAAGACAGCAGAGGGAACATCTGACATAGACTCCTGTGATGCACGCACATTTAATGGATTTTGAGGGCAAATGTTGAGTTTCATGCAGAATTTTTATACATTCGTGGCTCAATGTAAACAAACAATAATCTTTGATTCATTACATGAGCAAAGTCCCTCAAATACAGAGACTTTAGTGATCCTGAAAAGTGGCTCTTACTAAAATGTACAGTTTTGTCCTTTGAAACACTGTGTTCGTACTGGAGAAGAAATGTTAGATCATTTTTGTGTAAGTTTCTCAACATTTCTGTAACCTTTACATTTACATACTACTTGGCAAAGTGATTTTTATAGTTATCAGGATGTTTAGCCAAAAACATCAACTGCATCCTTAAAAACACAGTATATTATTATTGGGTTTCATTAAAGATTCATTTATTTGAAAGTTGAGACACAGCACTATGGTGCAGTGAGTTAAAGCCCCTGCCAGAGGAGAGGGATGGGAGATAGAGAGAAAGGAAGAGAGAGTTGCATCTTCCATCCCTAGTTCACTTCTCAAATGGCTGCAATGGTCAGGGCTGGTCCAGGCTGAAGGCAGGAATCAGGAACTCTATCCAGGTCATGTAGGCAACAGATGCCCAAGCCACTGGGCCATTTTCTGCTGCCTTCCCAGGCAATCAGCAGGGAGTTGGAGCAAAAGTGGAGCAGCCAGGACTCAAACCAGCACTTCAGTATGGGATGCCAGCATTGCAAGTGGCGACTTATCTGCTGCACCACAATGCCTGTGCCATTTTTGGGTCTTATTACACATATAGCATCTGGTGGACTTGTCATCTATGCAAACAGATGCTTTATCAATCTTGGATGTCATTAATTCCATAAAAGGAGATGCTAAAACAGTCAGTACGGGCTGTGGCAAAGTGGTTAAAGCTGCCACCTACAGTGCTGGAATCCCATATGGGCACCAGTTCGAGTCCCAAGTGCTCCACTTCCAATTGAACTCTCTGCTATGGCCTGGGAAAGCACAGGAAGATGGCCTAAGTCCTTGGGCCCCTGAATCCATGTGGGAGACTCAGAAGAAGCTCCTGTCTCTGGCCTTTGGACTGTCGCAGCTCCAGCCATTACGGCCATCTGGGGATTGAACAGGGGCTGGAAGACTTCTCTCTGCCTCTCCTTCTCTATGTAACTCTGACTTTCAAATAAATAAATAAAATCTTAAAAAAAAAAAGTCAGTAGCATGTTGTCCCTGAGGTACTTGTTAGTGAATATGAAAGTATTCTGCCTTGGGGGCTGGTAATGTGGTGCTCCTCTTCCAATCCAGCTCTCTGCTATGGCCTGGGAAAAACAGTAGAAGATGGCCCAAGTCCTTGGGCCCCTGCATCCATGTGGAAGACCTAGAAGAAGCTCCTGGCTCCTTGCTTCGGATCAGTGCAGCTCCAGCTGTTGCAGCCAGTTGGGAGTGAACCAGCGGATGGAAGACCTCTCTTTCTCTGTATCTACCTCTCTCTGTAACTCTATCTTTCAAATAAATAAAAATATATCTTTAAAAAAAGTATCCTGCCAGAGTTGTGGAGGAAGCCAACTAAAACACAAAAAAGGCTGAGGTTCTAAATGTGGTGAGCAAGGCTTTTCATGAAGCCCAAGGGGGCCTACTGCAGGGCTTGTCTGTTAGCCCTCAAATAAAATGTAATGTGTGCTTGCTTTTCCCCATTAGGCTTTACCTACGAAGAAATTAACTGGACAATCTCATAAACAAAGAACATGGAAAATCTACGGCAAACAGTTTGGTAAGACATGAGCTAGTTATGTTGTAGCTGGTATCCATTTAAGTGTACCTCCTCTTGTAGCATACAATCATATTTTTCCTAATCTGAGCCACACATTTATATTTTCCTAAGCCATGTCTTTGTAGGTACATGTAAACCAACTGATGTCTATGTATATAGTTGTACATAGTTCTTTGTCAATGGTGATTTCTTTCCTTTTTTAACATCATTATTTGAAATGCAGAGCAACACAGAAATGAGTGAAAGAGAAAGAGAGGGAGGGAATATCTTCCATCCACTAGTTCACTGCTCAAATGGCCAGAGAGCCCAGGCCAGGAGCCCAGTACTCTATCCAAGTTCCTACGTGGATAACAGGGGTCCAGGCAGTTGGGTCATCTTCACTCTCTTCCTAGGCACATTAGGAGGACGGTGGATCAGATGTGGAGCAGCCGGGACTTAATCAGCGCTCCAACATGGGATGCCAGTGTTGCAAGCACCCACTGCACCACAATGCAGAGCTCAGTTTCCTTCTTTTTTGAAGGAATATACTTCATGCTGTTTCCACCCTGTACTGACATAAATGTGGAATAGGTTGTAAAGGAGCATTGGTGTTTTGAATAACTTGAGATAATGAAACTTTCCTATCAAATGATTGATTTTAAACTTTTCTCGTCCCGCTCAGCGCCTCTGCGGGCTGCACCAGTTTTTCAGGCGCGATGTTAACAGGCGCAGCTGCCGGGCACCCAGAGACCACGCCCTCTTAACTTGAGGTGGCCGCTGTCCAGGGTGCTCTCTTCCACCTCCTCCTCACCTCCGGAGGCGGCTGCAGCTAAGACGGAGGGCGGCGGCGCACCCTGGCCCCGCAGCCAGGGGGGAAGGCGGTAGCGGGCAGGTGTCTGAGGGGCGCGGGCTGGGGCTGAGCGATACTTTGTGCGCGTACTCGCCTCAGCGCCGCGGGTGCACCCTGAAGTCGCTGACGCCGGGGCTGGTGGGGATGCGGGGCGGCGGCCGCGGCAGGTCCCCTGAGCCGCCGCACGCTGGCTTGATGGGGGCCGTCCAGCACCCGCTGCGGGGAGTCCCGGAAGATGATGACAGGTGGTGGCTGGGGCGCTTGTCTGGCATCAGCGCCTCCAGGCCCCGGATCACCGCCCGAAAGCGATCCGCAGCTCCAGCGGCCCCAGGCTGTCCTGCGGGAGCCTGGGTCTGGGCCCTCGCCGCCCGCCCGCTCCACTGAGTCGCCGGCTCCCGCCCGGCGGAGGTTTCCCGGAATCCTGCACAGCGACCACCAGAGGAGTTGAGCGGCCGGGCGCGGGTCGGCGCGGGTCGGGAGCCGGAGGGCCGGGCCTCAGGTCAAGCCTGCCCTTGGCTCTTTGGACTGCCCCAGCGCGGTCTGCAGAAGCAGGAGCAGCCCCGGCCTGGCCTTTGAGTCTCACAAAACAGCACACGGGGCGCTCAGCCCCCCAGAATCCCAACCTGTAGCCGCCATCCCCGCTATTACCTCCCAGGTTACGATTCGCGCCTGCGCGGAGCCAGTCAATGCGAGGTCCTTGCCGGTTGGCCACAGCGGCCAGTGACATCTCCACAGCCACCGGCCGGGATCGTCTCCAGGCGGACGGGGCGGGGCCGGGCCTGAGCGCGAGTCCTTTCTGCCACGCCATTGGCCGCCGCTCTGAGGATTTTTCTCCGTCTCCAGGGCCAAATGCGTTGGAAACCTCAGGGGAGCGGGCCGCGTCCGCTTGCGCCCAGACACCCCATCGGGGCCCCCGGCCATTGCAGCCCCCTCGCAGGCTGCCGGGGTGCGGCCCTGGAAGGAAGGTGAGCGAGGGGTTGACTGGAAAAGCGTCCGCGCGGGCGGGCCGGGGCCGTCGTTGCCCGCGGCTGGCGCCCCGCTCGGCTCCGCCCCGCCGGCCGCGGCCTCCTGAGGCGGTTGGGCTGCGGGTCCCGCGCGCCCAGTGTCTCAGGGGCTGGGGCCTGGGCGTCTCCGGCCCTCGCCGCCCGCCGCGCCCCCTGCGGGCCAGTGCAGGAAGCGCTCTCCAGTCCCGGCGCTGCGCACAGCGTCCCGCACCGCCTCGCCGGCTCCCTGAGCGTCTCCTCAGCGGGATGGGCCCTCGGTCAGCCCGAGCCCGCCCACGCCTGAGGGCACCGCGCGAGGCACCGGCGTCGGTGCGGCGAGGGGGGGGGGGGGCGGCGGCAAACGGCCAAACAGCAGCCCAACACCTGGTAAAGGAATCCTAGAGGGAGAGAAGAGCCGACGGTTAGAGCCGAATGTAGGGAGCCAGGCTTCCGTTTACTTCAGAGGAAACTAACGGAAATCTGTTAGGAGCACTTTACAAGATATTTATAAGGGGGCTGGTGCTGTGGCAGAGCGGGTTAAAATCTCCAGCAGCAGTGCGGGCATCCCACATGGGCAGCGGCTCAAGTCCTGACTGCTCTACTTCCAATCCAGCTCTCTCCTTATGCCTGGAAAGCAGTAGAAGATGGCCCAAGTCTTGGGTCCTGCACGTTTATCCCTTCAAAAAGGAAAGAAACGGAGGTCAGCATTGTGGTGCAGTGAGTGCTTGCAACAACACTGGCTTCCCTTGTTGGAGCACTGATGAAGTCCCTGCTGCCCCACTTCTGATCCACCGTCCTCCTAATGTGCCTGGGAAGGGAGTGACGGTGACTCAAGACCTGGATTCCTGCCATCCACGTAGGAGACCTGGATGGAGTACTGGGCTCCTGGCCTTGACTCCGTGGTCATTTGAGCAGTTAACCAGTGGATGGAAGCCCCCCTGCCCCCCTTCTCTCTGTTTCTCTCTGCCTCTCTGTAACTCTACCTTTCAAATAAGCAAATATTTTTAAAAATTTGTAAGTTAAAAATGGCAAAAGAGGCAATAAAGTGAGTCCGTGCAAAGTTTTAAAAGTGGAGAAATAATAAATATGCATCTTCGCTGTCTGGTGTACAAAGTACCTGACAAGATAGAGGAAACTGATATACACTACATCAGGTGGCTTCAAGAGGGAAATAGTGCCCGGGAGTGGAAATGAAAAGATTTCACAAGACACAATATGTCATTACACCTTGTGAACCTGAAACCAAATGAAAGCATCATTTCAAGAAATAAGATCATGTGTGGCCTCCACAGGCCTACTGTAATAGTAACAGCTGGCTGCTGATATATATATGGAAAGTGTGTGCGAATGCTCACAGTCTACCCTCGGAACTTTGCCAAGTAGGTATTCCAGTTTCCATAAAACACATAACTCACAAGAAATCCTTGGAAGGAAAGGCCGGCTCAGAAAACAGTCTTCAAATTGTAGTTAACAGCTTGCTGGGGAAAAATGAGGGAAAGCCTGAAAAATCCCCCATCCTCCCAGATTTTGGAGTCCTATTTCTCATAGGTCTCCAATATTTATGGGAAAATCCATTTTGTAATTCAATAAACAGTAACCTGGAAACCTTTTAAAAAAAAAAACTTGTCACATCAATACCCATTTATTTACGTATTTTGGATATTTAACCCTGCTTTGTTTCACATTTGTGAGTTCAGATTTTCAGAAAGCTAATTTCTATTTTCTTCCTCTGTTGATTTGCAAACTCTCTGTTACCAAACATCAGCTCAGCAGCAAAGTCTAAAATTTAAACCCAGGGGAGAGGAATGTTTCACACACCAGTCCTCAGCACTGACACACTGTTCTCTTGTTCCAAGCACTGCTCAGGTAGCTTATGTGGCAAACTTCAGTTATAAACACACACACACACACACGTAAACACACACACAACAGGAGGGTAAGAGAATCCTGCTAAACACAGAGAATAAAGAATTTTCAGTAACTGTGTTTTTTGTGTCAAAAAAACAAAAGAAATACTGAATAATCTGAATTGTTTTAAAATCCATCGGCCCTGCTCAAACCAGTTTCGTCCAGGCTTGGGGAACTCTGGAAGGAAGACAGCCCTGTGACCACAGGGAATCATGTTTTCTTGACTATTGTTGCTTTAAATACTTTCATTAATATTATTGTATTTTTATTAAATTTTTAGGATGGTTTTTTTTACATTGCAGTCAAAGGCTTAGTGCATTTTTACCTCAACCCAAATTTGCCATTCTTGTCTTCCTTTGGAAATCATTAAAAGATAACAATCATTATAATCACTCCTATTTCTACCTGGGCTTTGACTCAGCTATACAGGGAACTAGTTTTAGGAGATACATATATATCTATACAGACATGGACAGGCACATGTTAATATATATTAGGATACCTCAAAAATTTTATGAATAAGTAAAACATTTATTTTGGTAAAAAATTTTAAATAATTTCATCATTTATTGTAATCTGCATTTCATTTTTCCCCTTTTAGGAATTTTAAAAAATTAATTAATTAATTCACATGCATCTTATGTTTACAAAGGAACAAATTAATTCTTCCCACCATACTCACCTCTCACCCACTCCTGCACTCCTCTTCCTTTTCCCTCTTCTGTTCCCTGTCCTGTTTTTCACTGAGATCTATTTTTATTTAACTTTATATACAGATGGTTAACTCTATGCTAAGTAAAGACTTCAATGCTTAGTATGATAAAGAAAAAGAAAAAAAGAAGAAAAACTCTGTTCCTTTACAGTCCAGACAAGTGCTGTTCAAAGTTATTACATCTCCAAGGTGATTTTGCTTTTTTTCTTCCTTTTTTCTCCTCCTTCCTTCCCATCAGTGAACACCTGAGTCTCTTGAGATGAGCTGCCTAGGCTATGGAAGACTTTTAGATCACTAACTTCACAAGGCCATAAGCAACGTGGAAGTTTTCTCCTCCTTTCAGAAAAAAATACATCCTTCTTTTGTGGCTGCTTCTTTCCACTGGGGTCTCACCCACAGAGGCCTTTTATGTAGAACATTTTTACCACAGTGTTTTGGCTTTCCATGCCTGAAATGCTCCCCTGGGCTTTTCATCCAGGTCAGATTGTCTTAAGGGCTGATTCTGAGGTCGGAGTGCTACTTAAAGCGATATTCATTCTATGAGTCTACTGTATGGACTGCTTCTCATGTTGGAGCCTTCACTCATTTTTAATTCTATTATTTCCAAACAGTCCTATTTATATGATCATTTCAATGTTTTTCCTATCTATATGGTCACTTTGCCACTTAAAATTATCCATTTGATCTCTATCATACTTAAGCTGCTCTTTTTACCAGTGAGCTTAAGGTAATTTGGGGTTCTATGGCAAGTTTTTAAACTTTACCCTTAGAAGTAAGTCCATAGGAATGTATGGAGAACTATACTCTTTGCAGTTACAAACTTCATACATTTCACATTTACAACTTCAGTATCTTGGTAATTCTTCCCATTGTGCCTGCCCTCCCACCCACACTCCCACCCTTTCTTCCTCTTCCTTTTCTTAGTCTCACTCTCGCTTTTACTAAGATCTATTTTCTTTTCTTTTCTTTCTTTTTTTTTTTTTTTGACAGGCAGAGTGGACAGTGAGAGAGAGAGAGACAGAGAGGAAGGTCTTCCTTTTTGCCATTGGTTCACCCTCCAATGGCCGCCACGGCTGGCGCACTGCGGCCGGCACACCACGCTGATCCAATGGCAGGAGCCAGGTGCTTCTCCTGGTCTCCCATGGGGTGCAGGGCCTAAGCACTTGGGCCATCCTCCACTGCACTCCCTGGCCACAGCAGAGAGCTGGCCTGGAAGAGGGGCAACCGGGACAGAATCTGGTGCCCTGACCGGGACTAGAACCTGGTGTGCCGGCGCCGCAAGGCGGAGGATTAGCCTAGTGAGCCGCGGCGCCGGCCCCTAAGATCTATTTTCAATTGACTTTATACATATATGATTAATTCTATGTTAAATAAAGTGTTCAATGATTAGTATGAAGTAAGAAATGGTAAGGACAATAGGATAAAAGAAAAGAAAAACAAAAAAATTAAAAGAGAAAGGCTGTTCAACATCATTACTTTCAAAGTGTCAATTTCATTTCTACAGGTTGCATTTTATGTTCTCTATTAGTTATCGCAGGTCAGGGTGAAAAATTTTGTTCCCATGAGACTGGCTTATTTCTATAAGTTGATACTTTCAAATTCATTCATTTTGTTTCAAATGACAGGATTTATGCTTTTTATTCCTGTGTAGTATTCGATGGTGTACATATCCCATAATTTCTTTACCAAGTCTTCAGTTGACAGGCATTTGGGTTGATTCCATATCTTTTCTATTGTGAATTGAGTTGTGATAAACACGGAGGTACAGATTGCACTTTCATATGCTGTTTTCATCTCCCTTGGGTAGATTCCCAGGAGTGGGATGACTGAGTCATATAGTAGTCTATATTCAGATTTCTGAGGTATCTCCATACTGATTTCCTAGTGGCTTTACCAATTTACATTCCCACCAACAGTGGATTAGGATACCCTTTCTTCCCACATCCTCACCAGTATTTGTTGGTTGTTCAATTCTGTATGAAAAACAATTCTGACTGGGGTGAGGTGAAACTTAATTGTGGTTTTGATTTTCATTTCTTTGACAGTTAGCAATCCTGAGCATATTTTCATGTGTCTTGGTCATTTGAATTTCCTTTCATGAAAAATGTCTAAGTCCATTGCACATTTCTTCACTGGCTTGTTTTCTTGATCTCTTTATATATTCTGGTTATTAATCCTTTATCTGTTGTATAGTTTGCAAATATTTTTTCACATTCTGTCAGTTGCTTCTTTACTTTGCTGATTGTTTCTTGTGCAGTATAGAAGCTTTTCTCTTTTAAAATATTTATTTTTGTTTGAAAGAGTTACAGAGAGATGGGAGAGACAAAGAGAGGGGTCTTCCATCTGCTGGTTCAGTCCCCAGATGACCGCAATGGCCAGAAATGTGCGAATCCGAAGCCAGGAGCCAGGAGCTTCTTTCGGGTCTCCCACCGGGGTGCAGGGGCCCAAAGACTTGGAGCATCCTCCACTGCTATCCCAGGACATAGCAGAGACCTGGATCAGAAGAGGAGCGGCCGAGACTAGAACCAGCGCCCATATGAGATGCCAGCGCTTCAGGCTATGGCTTTAACCCATTGCACCACAGCACTGGCCCAGAGCTTTTCAATTTGATTAATCCCTTTTGGCAATTTTGACTTTGGTTGCCTGTGTCTCTGGGGTCTTTTCCAAGAACTCTTTGTCTATGCTGATTTCTGGTAAGGTTTCTCCATGTATCGAATAATTTAATGGTGCCTGGTCATGGATTTAGGTCTTTAATCCATGTTGAGTGGATTTTTGTTTAAGGTGTAATGCAGATGTCTCGCATCATGCTTTTGCATGTGGCAATCCAGTTTTCCCAGCACCATTTTTTAAAGAGACTGTCCTTGCTCCAGGATTGATTTTAGGTCCTTTGTCAAAGATAAGTTGGTTATAGATGCTTGGATTGATTTCTGGAGTTTCTATTCTATTCCATGGTTCTATCCATCTGTTTTTGTACCAGTACCAGACAGTTATGATTATAACTGCCCAGTAGTATGTCTTGAAATCTGGTATCAGGAAGCCTCCGGCAAAGCTTTTGATATATATGATTGCTTTAGCTCTTCAGGATCTCCTGTGTTTCCACATGAATTTCAACATCAATTTTTCCATATCTGAGATGAATGTCTGCTATTTTGATGGAATCTGTGAATTCCTTTCAGTATGATGAACATTTTGATGATATTGATTCTTCCAATCCATGAACATATAAGATTTTTCCATTTTTTTGTTTCTTCTTCTATTTTTTTCTTTAATGTTTTGAAATTCTCATCGTATAGTTGTTTGACATCGTTGGTTAAGTTTATTCCAAGGTGTTTGAATTTTTTGGTAGCTATTGTGAATGGGATTGATCTTAGAAGTTCTTTCTCATCTGTTGCAAAGGCTGTGTGTACAAAGGCTGTTGATTTTTGTGTGTTGATTTTATACCTTGCTACATTAACAAACCATTCTATCACTTCTAATAGTCTCTTAATGGAGTCTTTTGGATTCCTTAGATATATGGTCATGTCATCTGCAAATAGGGATAGTTTGACTTACTCCTTCCTGATTTGTATCCCTTTGATTTCTTTCTTTCTTTCTTTTTTTTTTTTTTTTACTTTTTGACAGGCAGAGTGGCTAGTGAGAGAGAGAGGAAGAGAGAAAGGTCTTCCTTTTGCCATTGGTTCACCCTCCAATGGCTGCCACGGCTGGTGCGCTGTGGCTGGCGCACTGTGCTGATCCGATGGCAGGAGCCAGGTGCTTCTCCTGGTCTCCTATGGGGTGCAGGACCCAACCACTTGGGCCATCCTCCACTGCACTCCCTGGCCACAGCAGAGAGCTGGCCTGGAAGAGTGGCAACTGGGACAGAATCTGGCACCCCAACCAGGACTAGAACCTGGTGTGCCGGCGCCGCTAGGCGGAGGATTAGCCTGTTGAGCCACGGTGCCGGCCGATTTCTTTTTCTTTTCTAATGGCTCTAAATCTTCCAAGACTCTATTGAAAAGCAACGGTGTGCGTGGGCATCCTTGTTTATTTCCAAATCCCAGCTGGAATGCTTCCAACATTTCCTCTCTCAATAGCACATTGGCCATGGATTTGTCATAAATTTCTTTGATTGTGTTGAGAAATGTTCCTTCTATACCCAATTTGCTTAAAGTTTTCATCATGACAGGATATTGTATTTTGCTAAATGCTTTTCCTGCACCTATTGAGATGAGCATGTATTTTTACTTCTATTTGTTGTTGTGATGCATCACATTGATTGATTTGTGAATGTTGAGTCATCCTTGCACAGCAGGGATAAATCCGACTTGGTCCAGGTGAACGATCTTTCTGACGTGTTGTTGAATTTGATTGGCTAGAATTTTGTTGAGATTTTTACAGCTATGTTCATCAGGGAGGTTGATCTGTAGTCCTCTCTATCTGTTGTGTCTTTTTCAGGTTTGGAATTAAGGTGATGAAGGCTTCATAGAAGCAGTTTGGGAGTATTCTCTCTCTTTTGATTGTTTTGACTATCTTGAGGAGAATTGGAGTTAGTTCTTTAAATGTCTGGTAGAATTCAGCAGTGAAGCCATATTGTCCTGGGCTTTTCTTTGTTGGGAAGATCTTTTTTTTTTTTTTAATTTTTGACAGGCAGAGTGGACAGTGAGAGAGAGAGAGACAGAGAGAAAGGTCTTCCTTTTGCCATTGGTTCACCCTCCAATGGCCGCCGCGGTAGGCGCACTGCGGCCGGCGCACTGCGCCTATCCGATGGCAGGAGCCAGGTGCTTCTCCTGGTCTCCCATGGGGTGCAGGGCCCAAGCACTTGGGCCATCCTCCACTGCACTCCCTGGCCACAGCAGAGAGCTGGCCTGGAAGAGGGGCAACCGGGACAGGATCGGTGCCCCGACCGGGACTAGAACCCGGTGTGCCGGCGCCGCAAGGCGGAGGATTAGCCTAGTGAGCCGCGGCGCCGGCCGGGAAGATCTTTATTACTGACTCAATTTCTGTCTTGGCAATGATTCTCTTTAGGTTTTCTATGTTAATGGCTCAATTTAGGGAGGTTCTGTGTGTCCAGGAATCTATCCATTTCTTCTAGCATTCTCAGTTTGTTGGCATACAGCTCTTTGTATTGATTTCTGATTATTATTTTTACTCCCATGGTGTCTGCTGTTACATTTCCTTTTTCATCTTTTATTTATTAATTTGGGTCTTCTCTATCATTTTTTTTTGATTAGTTGGGCCAATGGTATGTCAATTTTGTTTATTTCTTCAAAAACCCAGCTCTACATTTTGCTGATCTTTTGTATTTTTCATTTCATTTTGTTGATTTCTTCTCTAATGTTAATTATTTCTTTCCTCCTGTTAGTTTTGGGTTTGGTTTGTTGTTTTTCTAGATCTTTGAGGTGCATTGATAGCTCATTTATTTGGTGCCTCTCAAATTTCTTGATGTAGGCCCCAGTTGCTGTCAACTTTTCTCTTAACACTGCTTTGGCTGTATCCCATAAGTTTTGATATGTTGTTTTGTCATCTTCATTTCTTTCCAGAAATTTTTTGAATTCTCTTTTGATTCCTTCTATGACCCACTGTGCATTAAGGAGCATGTTGTTCAGTCTCCATGTGTTTGTGTATGTTCTACAGGTTCCTGAGTTCCTGATTTCCGTTGCCATTGCATTGTAGTCTATGCAGATGCATGGTATGATTTTGATTTTTTTGAATCTGCTAAGATTTGCTTTATAGCCTAGGGTTGTGGTTGATCCTAGAGAAAGTTTTATGTACTATATACTGGGGAGAAAAATGTGTATTCTGTGTTTGTTGGGTGGAAGGCTCTGTAGATATCTGCTATGTCTATTTGGTCTGTAGGGTCAATTAACTCTGTGGTTTCCTTGTTGATTTTCTGACTAGTTGATCTGTCTATTGCTGACAGTGGTGTATTGAAGTTCCCATTACTACTGTATTTGAGTCTATCCCTTTAAATCCATTAACATTTATTTTAGATAGCCAGTTGTCCTGCAATTAGGTGCATATACCTTTATAATAGTCACATATTCCTGTTGAGTTGATTCTTTAATCATTATATAGTGCCCTTCTTTGTCTCTTTTAATAGTTTTGGTGTTAAAGTCTGTTTTTTTCTGATATTAGCATGGCTACAGCAGCTCTTTTTTTCTCTCTGTTGGCATGGATTATCTTTTTCCATCCTTTCTCTTTCAGTCTGCATATATCATTGTGGGTAAGATGTGTTTCTTCAAGGCAGCAGATAGATGGGTTTTCTTTTTTAATCCATTCATCCCTTCTGTCTTTTAACTAGAGAATTCAGACCATTTACAGTCATGGTGACTATTGTTCAATACCTACTTAATGCTGCTATGTTTCTGTGAATAGTCATAATTTCCTTTTTTCTGTTTACTTTGTGATTTTACTGAGTCATTTTCTGCATTCATCTTCTTTCATAGTGCTTTTCCTGCCCCTGTGTTCCTGTGTGTAGCACATCCTTGGGCATCTTTTATAAGGCCAGGCAAGTAGTTATAAATTATTTCGGTTTCTGTTTGTTGTGAAAGATCTTTATTTCTCCTTCATTCATAAATGAGAATTTGCAAGTTACTGTATTCTGGGTTGACAGTCCTTTTCTTTAAGACTTGGAATATATTTGCCATTCTCTCCTTGCCTGTAGGGTTTCTGATTAGAAGTCTGGAGTGAGTCTAATTGGATGTCCCATGAATGAATGTAGTTTTGCGTTTCTCTCATGCACATTAAGATCTTCTCTTTATGTTTTACTGTGGAGAGTTTTACCACAATGTGTCATGATGAAGACTTTTCTGGTTGTGTTTGTTGGGAATTCTGTGTACCTCCTGCACTTGGATGTCTCTGTCTTTCTCCAGATTGGGGAAGTTTTCTGTTATTATTTCATTAGGAAGGCCTTCCAATCCTTTCTCTTTTTTCATGGCTTCTGGAACTCCTAGGATCTGTATGTTGAGTCGCTTGATAGCATCTTGTAAATCTCCAACCATTTTTTTAAAAATTTTCCTGACTTCTTCTTCATGTATGGTCCAACTGTAATATTTCCAGAGGTTGGTCTTCTAGTTCTGATATCCTTTCTTCTGTCTCACTTATTCTGTTAAGGCTTTCCAATGCAATTTTATTTCATCTATTGAATTCTTCATTTCTAGTATTTCATTCTGATTTCACTTTAACATCTCAATTTCTTGGGAACACTTTTCTTTTAGACCATGAATTTGCTTCTGAAAACTTTGTATTAATCTGACGATTATTTTTCTGAATTCCCTACCTGGCATATCCTCAATCTCTTCATCTGCAGCTTCTATTATTGAAGAGTTGTAGTTTTCCTTTGGGGGCTTCATATTTTCTTCCTTATTCTTATTTCAGGTTTTTGCTTTGTTTTCAGCATGTGTGTGTATAAATATACATTATATATATATATTTAAAAATTTGGAGAATTTCTCTTGTGAGATTTCTCTGTTATGTGCAAGTATATGTGTGTTTCAAGTTGAAGCACAGAGCGACATCTACTAGAGCCCTGTTCACTTGTCAATCGTGGTGGAGGTGCATGTGAGTTTGGTTCATGGTTCTTGTATCCATGCCATGGGTGTGATTGGCTATGCTTTTTTTTCTCTTAATGTTAATTTTAACTGTTGTCTTCACAAAATGAGCTAGGCTGTGTTTCCTTGCTGTTTTATTCTCTTAGTCTGTGTAACTTGGTTATTATTTTTTTCCTTAAATTTAAGATCGAATTCCCCAGTGAAGCCACATTGGCCTACAGTTTCCTGTGTGGATGTTTTGAAGTTCTAAGTCAGATTTTCTTAGAAATAGGATTGTTTAAAACTATTTTTATATCTATTTTAGTGAGTTGTATTTTCCTAAGCATTTGTCCATTTTATCTACAATTTGAAATGTCTTGTCATCAGATTGTTCAAATTATAATCTTACAATTCTGATATCTACAGTGTGCTTCCTTTCTTATTCCCTATGTTGCGCTGTTGATGCCTTGTACACAGCTGTACACAGCTTCTCTTCTGTAGTGTGCCTCTAAAACCAAAGTGAGAGCTGTTTGAGAATTCTTAGGGACATATGAATGTTTCTGTGAATGAGAGATTTTCTTTGAGTGAAGTGATGGCAACTGAATAGCTACCCTGTGCTTTGAAAGCAGGACACAGTAACTGCTCACCCTAGATCTTTGGTTAGGACAAAAGAATTCAGCATTACTCACTAATACTTTTCTCCCATATCCAAGCCAAATAAACAAAAAGCAAAAGATATACATACACCCTAGGATAAAAGTAATACATCAATTTACTGGAGTCCATCTTTAATCATGCCATGTCCATGATCAAAATCCATGATAGCTCCGTGTTGCCAATGACAACTATATCTTCTAACCTGGCTCTCAAGATCTTCTGCAATTTGACTTTTCAAATGTTTTCTTCATTAAGTGCTGTCACATATTCTGTACTCTTAACACAGTTAGACCCTTTGCTGCTTCCCAACTTGTCAACACTGTTTGTCCTCATGCTATGAATCTGGTGGCAGGAGACAAGGGTATGTGAAATGTAGCTCCATCAATGACTCTCCCTATACATCTCTCTTTAACCATTTCTCCTGTAGTCATGCACAGTTTCCCTGACTTTACTTCAGAACTAGCATACCATATGCTACACCTGAATGTCTTCTGATTCACTAGGATAGCAATAGAAGAACTCAACTGCAGATTTCATATTTGAGAGCTCTGTTGGCAAGGCCCCAGGACAGAGGTTCCTTTATGTCAGGTGATAATTCTCCAAACACCATCACATTCTGACCCTCCCAGTGGGCCAGTCTCCTGATCACATTACCTCTATCCCTGAGAACTTACATGGGACTATCTCACAGGTGACCTTGTAGACAGAAGATGGAAGATCTTTCTTTGTCTCCTCTGTAACTCTGCCTTTCAAACAAATATATAAATTTTTAAAAAGGCAATCTGAGATTTCATGACCCTGTGTGTTCAGCTTTCCACGTGTCTTAGCTTGTAGACCAACTCAGGAAAGACTGTTGGGCAAGTTAAAATTCATTTCGCCCCCATGTAAAGAATCAGGCCTACCTACTGGAATTGGTCTGATTTTTGAATAAAAATCTTTCAAAAGTTTGTAACAACAAGAGATAGAAGCTGTGGAGACTGGGAGACAAAAATCTGAAAGGCTTTGAGTTGGGTAAGGTTTTGCCTGTTACCACACACTCTCCACCTTTCATTATCTTTGAGCACTTCAACTACTCTGCAAGTTGTAGAAAAGTGATAATCCAAATAACTTTTCTACACAGAAATACAAATTGGATATGTTAAGTGGAATGCAATTGGTTACTGACCCATTTACATCTAGCTGTAGGTTCACTGCATCATTTCATATCTGCCTGTAAGTGTTTGGTATTTTGAACCTGCTAGAATAATTTACTGTTTTCTTATTAGTGAGCCTATCTTTTTAATTTCATATAGGTATTGGAAAAGGCAATTGAAATGACCTAAAAATTCAAATAGTAACAAAGCAAATGACAATCTTTTAGTGTTCTTCTTCTAAAGACTGAAATGTAAAAAAGCACATGGGCTGAAAACTCTGAAGAGTGTTTTAAAGCTCCAGGTCAAAATGCATGTCAGCCTCCCTGCATCATCACTAACCACAAAAGACATGTTATGTTGCTTTGTAGTTATAACCTGACATGGAAACCATGAGTTTAGATGCAAACCAGAGCCAAGTTAAACAAATTGTTTAAAAGAAAATAACTTTTTTGGGGGTATTTTCTAAAATATATTTCATTTCAAACTATGGCTTTGCCATTTAGGTTCCCACAAAGGCTGAGCATGCTACCATAAATCTATCAAGATTTTAATTTCAGATTGTAGTCAGGTGTAGCCATATTTTTTCCTCTTATCATTTTATCTGTTAGTGTACAGTGCTGAAATTTCAAATTGTAGTGTACAAGAAAATCTCGCCGGGGCTTTTAAAGATGCAAATTCATCAGCTGTGCCACCAAAGTAGGATTCAGGAAATTGAGAATGGGGCCCTGTTTTCTGTAGATTTAGCAATGCTTCCAACTCAACTGATTCTAACACATAATTCTAACTCAGCTGTTCTGTGGATTCGCACTATGAGAAACTATGTGAAACAAGAAGAAGCTTCTTTCGTGAGTCTAGGAACTGTAAACTTTCAGAAGACCTTCCCATGCTTTTGTCTCAAATTCTTTGATTCCTGAAACTAATTCTCCCTGCCCTCTCCCCTTCCATTTTTTCTTTGCTTCTCCTAGTTGAGGGCTTTCACCTGAGGCTGATCTTTGACATTCTGTTTTCTTTTCTGCAAGTATCCCATTCTTGGTTACTCTCAGCCAATCTTCTTTACACTATCATTTGTTCTTTAAGTCATGGAATAGATATGAATGAGCACTCACTGTTGCTGTACACAGGAGCTACTGTATGGACAGGCTTTACCCCCCAAAACCCAAACTCATTATTCAAATCCAAATTTGTCAAATGGAGCTTTTTCTCATTTCCTCTGCTTCTGCAGATGGCACCATCATTCTTCCACTAAGGTCTTCAAATGTGGTATTATCTTTGATTCTCCCTTTGCCTTGTCTCCATAAATCTAGTGAGTCACCCATTCCTGCTGGCTGTCCCTTTCAAATTGTCCTTTACTCTCCTTTCCTTTATTTTTCCACCGCCACTATATAGTCATTTTGCTCATTTGTTCATGCCTAGAGATACAAATAAAGCTAAAGACACATGCTGTGTCCGTAGTCAAAACCAGTTAATATCTTTGTTCCAGCATTCTTATCTGTAAAATAAAGATCACATCCCAAGTGTTGTGAGCATTAAGTTCGGTAATAAATATGAAATTACGTTGTCAGCAATAAATTACTAAGTAGATGTTAATTCGTATAGCAGTTAGGACACTCTGACACATAAAATACCCACCCCTCCCATTTTCTTCAGCAATTTCATTCTCAATTCCATGGCTCTTGAACTCTCAAGATATAATAACAGTATCCAACTTGAGCTTATTTCCATCAGTAACTTAAGCTGCAGATGCCATTCCCTGTACACTGAGTCATCCCCTTAGGTTCTTGGAATACAATTCCAATTTCTATTTCATGTTTTTACTTTATAAAGACAAATCAGTAACAAAGAAATATCTAGTATAATTTCAAAATTCTTCATTCTAGAGAGTTTATCTTTGGTTACTTCACTCAACAGCCTGCAATGGAGCTTGCCAATGATCCCATCAACAAGACATAATTTTGGTAAAGCATTCTATATGGCTTCTTGAATAGCAATGTCAGCTTTAAAACTGAAGTTCTTACTGTATTATCAAAAAGAGGCCCAACTTATAAAACCAGATGACACACATTAAACAGTAATTTTATGTGACTAAACTTAATTAAAAATAAAGCAAACATTTGGCCTTTCAATAGTGTCCCACTATAATTTGGGAATGATGTTACAGTAATTTAAGAATTGCAACATTACAGAAAAGACAGTTTTTATTCATTTATTTTTTTAAGTATTTTCTTTATTTGAGAGGTAGAGTTACAGTGAGAGGGAGAGACAGAGAGAAATGTCTTCTGTCTGCTGGTTCACTCCCCAGATGGCTGCAAAGGCCAAAGCTGAGTTCATAGGCAGCCAGGAGCCAGGAGCTTATTCTAGGTCTCTTACATGGGTGCTGGGGCAAAGGACTTGGGCCATCTTCCACTGCTTTCCCAGGCCATAGCAGAGAGCTAGATCAGAAGAGGAGCAGCTGGGACTAGAACCAGCATATAGGATAGGGTGCTGCAGACAGAGGCTTAGACCAATACACATTGCAGTGCCCCTGGTTTATATTTATTAATACATGTAGTTAGTGGGTTATGAGACTAAGAGTACTTGATAAATATAGAAAGGCCGGATAAGTGAAAATCAGCTTCACTTATAAATCCCATCAGCAGCTAGATTTTTAGCTCTGAATTTCATGTGTTCATTCACAGATATTTCATGATGTTGAGACAGACAGAGTTATTATTGATTTGCTCAACTGTCCAATTGTATATGATGATGTGAAAGTGAGATTTCTCTCTCAGGTGAGTCATCAGAAATTACTTCTGCTGTTGCACTTGTTTGCTCTTTTGAATGGTTTGGGTTTAGGATGGCTGTTGCTACAATTCCCAAGAGGGGAGATGAGTGATGTCAATTCTTAACTAAGGATAGGAAGTAAGTATCACATCTCTAACACATTTCTGAAAAAGATCAACATATGTGAACTCAGTGTTCTGCTCTTGTAAAAAAAGTTCTATATAATTCACATGCTCTAAGCTCAGTTATGTTTTTTTAAACTCTCCATGATTTATAGATATATAAATCTTCAAAGAACTCACAAAAACCAATTTTGCTATATATCTTTTTTTTTCTGACAAGCAGAGTAGATATGAGAGAGAGACAGAGAGAAAGATCTTCCTTTTCCATTGGTTCACCCCCCAATGGCCACTATGGCTGGCGCACCGCGCTGATCCAAAGACAGAAGCCAGGTGCTTCTCTTGATCTCCCATGCGGGTGCGGGTGCAGGGCCCAAGGGCTTGGACCATCCTCCACTGCACTCCCGGGCCCCAACAGAGAGCTGGACTAGAAGAGGAGCAACCGGGACAGAATCTGGCGCCCCAACTGGGACTAGAACCTGGTGTGCCAGCGCCACAGGTGGAGGATTAGCCTATTGAACCGCAGTGCCGGCCTTGTTTTTGTATCTTTAAAATACATCGCTGTTAAGTGAATAGCATTTTGCTTTGCTCTGAATTGGTACTTATAAATAGTATTCATTATGCCTATATTTCCCTTATGAGAAATGAGAATGCCTTCAATTTTCCTTACTTTGAAAATATCATGTGATGGGTTCTATTGACAAGCCGTAAAATGTTATGTCTGCATATTATTCTGTATATCAAATTTATAATCCTCAATAGTTTCAATTCATACTCCTATGAACAGCCAAATAGAAAGCATGTTGGGCTCTTAAAATTTATTTCTTGTACTTTCTTTCATCACCTGCTTTCTCTCAGTTAGAAAAATAATATCTTAAAGTATTCAAATGATCACTGTGTTGATAAGTAACCTGTTTCTACTCTAGTATCAACAAATAGTATGGAAAAAAATGTTCCTCAACAGTCAAGGGCAGTTCAAAGTTATTGCATTTCAGAGTGTCATTTTCACTGTTATAGATTAACTTTTAGGTGCTCTGTTAGTTATCACAGATCAGGGAGAACATTTGGCATTTGTATAGTTTGGGACTGACTTATTTCACGAAGTATGATGTTTTCCAGTTTCATGCATTTTGTTACCAATGACAAAATTTCACTTTTTTCCTTCCTGTGTAGTATTCCATGGTGTACAATGACAAGTGCTCTTGTGGCTCTTGTCAGATTTGTCCAATTTGTCCTACCAAGATTGCAATCCCCTAGAAAAACACTAACCATAAGTAAGGTCAAAGGCTGTTTGTCAGGAGAGAACATAGGAGGAGCACACACACACACACACTCACACACACAACAGAAGCAGGTTTAAAAAATCGCTTTGAGAAGCAGAGACACATGAAAGACAGACAGCTCCCAATTGCTGGCTCATTCTCCCAATGCCCACAATCGCTATATACACTGCGTGGAAGCCAGAAACCAGGAATTCAGTCCAGGTTTCCTATTGTATGACAGTAATGCAAGGTCTGTACCAGCTGGAGTCAGGAGCTGGAGATGGATATCAAATTCCTGTATGGGATGAAGCCATCTTAACCACTAAGCTAAATGGCCACCCTAAAAGTTGTTTTGATTATTTACAGATTTACAGAGAAGAGAGCAGCACACCTTGCAGGGTCAACAAGAAAGGGGTCAGGCATCCAGGAGATGTGCAGTTAACCAACAGGTGGCAGGACATCAGAGAGAAAGGCAGAAATGGCTTTAACAGCCAGAGCTGATCAGACTAAAAATAAGAGCCAGGAATTCCCTCTGGGTCAACCACATGGGTGACAGGGCCCCAGATCCTTAAACCATCTTCTGCTGCCTTCCCAGGCATTTGCCTTTACCCAATTCACATTTAGCAGTTACCCCTGAATGACTTCAGATGCTGATATTATATGCTACCTCTATCTGAATTAAGGCCAACAATGCATTCATAAGGAATTCTACTCCTTTTATAAAACTTTACCTATAAATCAATGACATTAAACTAGAGATTGCAAAATCTAAATAGGTGCTATGCTATAAGGAGTACTGATTACCCAGTGCTGTATCATCGGAAACCTGTTAAAACAAATTGAAAAATAAGTTTGGCAAGTTACAAAGCAATATTTTTTAAACAATCAACTTTATTATTGGGTGGGGCAAGCCCCATGGGCTGGGGGGGAGAGGGTGAGAGGGTAGAAGAAAGCAGGAGAATGTAAAAGAGAGAGAGAGAGATCAAGAGAGACAAGAAATAACTTAGTAAGCTCTCATTTACATATTTCCAAAAACTAATCAGGAAACTTTTTAAAAAAACTTTTACTTAATGAATATAAATTTCCAAAGTACAGCTTATGGATTACAATGGCCTCCCCCCCCCATAACTTCCCTCCCACCCATAACCCTCCCCTTTCCCGCTCCCTCTCCCCTTCCATTCACATCAAGATTCATTTTCAATTCTCTTCATATACAGAAGATCAGTTTAGTATATATTAAGTAAAGATTTCAGCAGTTTGCCCCCACATAGCAACACAAAGTGAAAAATACTGTTGGAGTACTAGTTATAGCATTAAATCACAATGTACAGCACATTAAGGACAGAGATAATCAGGAAACTTTTTATTAAAAAAACATATATTAATTGGATTTGAAGGTTATTATCCCAAAGAACCTTTTACCCACATACGCAAACTCATTCTGAATCTAGTAGTGCTCTACTTTTGGGTTTTGTTCTGTGGGGATGCCAGCATTGCAAGTGGCGACTTAATCTGCTGCACCACAATGCCTGTGCCATTATTGGTCTTATTACATATCTAGCCTGTGGTGGAATTGTCATCTATGCAAACAGATGTTTTATCAATCCTAGATGTCATTATTCCATAACAGGAGATGGTAAAAAAAAAATCAGTAGCATGTTGTCACTGAGGCACTTGCTAGCAAAGACAAAGGTATTCTGTGAGAGATGTGGAGGAAGCCAAGTAAGACACACAAAAGGGCTGAGGTTCTAAATGTGTTGAGCAAGGCTTTTCATGAGGCCCAAGGGGGCCTACTCTAGGACTTGTCTGTTAGCCCTAAAATAAAATGTAATATTTGCTTGCTTTTCCCCCTTAGGCTTTCTTATACAGAAATGAACTGGACAATCCTCATAAACGAAGAACATGGAAAAATCTACAGCCCACGTTTCGCAGTTGAGATGTATTTCAATCAGACATGAGCTAGTCATCCTGCAGCTGGTACCAATATAAGTATACCTCCTCTTGCAGCATACAATCATATTCCTATTCTGTGCCACACATATTTTCTGAAGCCATGTCTTTGGTGGTACACATATACCAATTAATGTCTATGCATAGTTCTTGAGACATTAATTAATAAAATGTCAATGCTGATTTCTTTCCTTTTTTAACCTCATTTATTTAAAATGCAGAGCAACACTAAAGAATGAGTGAGTGAGAAACAGGGAGGAAATATCTAGCATCCACTGGTTCACTGCTCACATGCCCACAGAGCTGAGGCCAGGAGCCCAGTACTCCATCCATGTCTCCTATGTGGATGGCAGGGGTCCAGGCACTTGGGCCATCCTCGCTCCCTTCCCAGGCACATTAGGAAGACGGTGGATCAGGAGCAGCTCAGGCAGGACTTAATCAGCGCTCCAATAGGGGATGCCAGTGTTGCAAGTACTCACTGCACCACAATGCTGACCTCCATTTCTTTCCTTTTTGAAGGAATACACTTCATGCAATGTTTCCACCTTGTATTGAGATAAATGTGGACCAGAGGGCCAAGAAACATTCGTGTATCATTTTGAATAACTTTGAGATAACATATCAAACGACTGATTTTAACACTCGCCTCGCCCCTGTGCGTCAGCGGGCTCCACTGGCCGTCCTGGCTAGACGTTAAAGTGCATAGCTGCTGCCAGACCCCCAATCACATCCACTCACTTTGAGGTGGCCGCTGTCCAGGGTGCTCTCTTCCACCACCTCCTCACCTCCGGAGGCGGCCGCAGCCAAGGCAGAGGGCGGCGGCGCACCCTGGCCCCGCAGCCAGGGGGGAAGGCGGTAACGGGCAGGTGTCTGAGGGGCGCGGGCTGGGGCTGAGCGATACTTTGTGCGCGTACTCGCCTCAGCGCCGCGGGTGCACCCTGAAGTCGCTGACGCCGGGGCTGGTGGGGATGCAGGGCGGCGGCCGCGGCAGGTCCCCTGAGCCGCCGCACGCTGGCTTGATGGGGGCCGTCCAGCACCCGCTCCGGGGAGTCCCGGAAGATGATGACAGGTGGTGGCTGGGGCAGCTCCAGCGGCCCCAGGCTGTCCTGCGGGAGCCTGGGTCTGGGCCCTCGCCGCCCGCCCGCGCCGCTCCGAGTCGCCGGCTCCCGCCCGGCGGAGGTTTCCCGGAATCCTGCACAGCGACCACCAGAGGAGTTGAGCGGCCGGGCGCGGGTCGGCGCGGGTCGGGAGCCGGAGGGCCGGGCCTCAGGTCAAGCCTGCCCTTGGCTCTTTGGACTGCCCCAGCGCGGTCTGCAGAAGCAGGAGCAGCCCCGGCCTGGCCTTTGAGTCTCACAAAACAGCACACGGGGCGCTCAGCCCCCCAGAATCCCAACCTGTAGCCGCCATCCCCGCTATTACCTCCCAGGTTACGATTCGCGCCTGCGCGGAGCCAGTCAGTGCGAGGTCCTTGCCGGATGGCCACAGCGGCCAGTGACATCTCCACAGCCACCGGCCGGGCTCCTCTCCAGGCGGACGGGGCGGGGCCGGGCCTGAGCGCGAGTCCTTTCTGCCACGCCATTGGCCGCCGCTCTGAGGATTTTTCTCCTTCTGGAGGACCAAACGCGTTGGAAACCTCAGGGGAGCGGGCCGCGTCCGCTTGCGCCCAGACACCCCGGCCATTCCAGCCCCCTCGCAGGCTGCCGGGGTGCGGCCCTGGAGGGAAGGTGAGCGAGGGGTTGACTGGAAAAGCGTCCGCGCGGGCGGGCCGGGGCCGTCGTTGCCCGCGGCTGGCGCCCCGCTCGGCTCCGCCCCGCCGGCCGCGGCCTCCTGAGGCGGTTGGGCTGCGGGTCCCGCGCGCCCAGTGTTTCAGGGGCTGGGGCCTGGGCGTCTCCGGCCCTCGCCGCCCGCCGCGCCCCCTGCGGGCCAGTGCAGGAAGCGCTCTCCAGTCCCGGCGCTGCGCACAGCGTCCCGCACCGCCTCGCCGGCTCCCTGAGCGTCTCCTCAGCGGGATGGGCCCTTGGTCAGCCCGAGCCCGCCCACGCCTGAGGGCACCGCGCGAGGCACCGGCGTCGGTGCGGCGAGGGGGGCGGGGTGGGGGGGGCGGCAAACGGCCGAACAGCAGCCCAACACCTGGTAAAGGAATCCTAGAGGGAGGGAAGAGCCGACGGTTAGAGCCGAATGTAGGGAGCCAGGCTTCCGTTTACTTCAGAGGAAACTAACGGAAATCTGTTAGGAGCACTTTACAAGATATTTGTAAGGGGGCTGGTGCTGTGGCGCAGCTGGTTACAGTGTCCGCCAGCAGTGCGGGCATCCCACGTGGGCAGCGGCTCAAGTCCTGGCTTCTCTACTTCCAATCCAGCTCTCTCCTTATGCCTGGAAAGCAGTAGAAGATGGCCCAAGTCTTGGGTCCTGCACGTTTATCCCTTCAAAAAGGAAAGAAACGGAGGTCAGCATTGTGGTGCCAGTGCACTGTCATCCCATGTTGGAGCACTAATGAAGTCCCTGCTGCTCCACTTCTGATCCACCGTCCTCCTAATGTGCTTGCGAAGGGGGTGTCGATGGCCCAAGTACCTGGACCCCTGCCATCCACGTAGGAGACCTGGATGGAGTACTGGGCTCCTGGCCTTGACTCTGGGGCCATTTGAGCAGTGAACTAGCAGATTGAAGACTCTCTCTTCTCTCTGCCCCCCCCCCCGCCTCTCTGTAACTCTGCCTTTCAAATAAACAACTATTTTTTTAAAAGAGGCAATAAAGTGAGTCCGTGCAAAGTTTTAAAAGTGGAGAAATAATAAATATGCATCTTCGCTGTCTGGTGTACAAAGTACCTGACAAGATAGAGGAAACTGATATACACTACATCAGGTGGCTTCAAGAGGGAAATAGTGCCCGGGAGTGGAAATGAAAAGATTTCACAAGACACAATATGTCATTACACCTTGTGAACCTGAAACCAAATGAAAGCATCATTTCAAGAAATAAGATCATGTGTGGCCTCCACAGGCCTACTGTAATAGTAACAGCTGGCTGCTGATATATATATGGAAAGTGTGTGCGAATGCTCACAGTCTACCCTCGGAACTTTGCCAAGTAGGTATTCCAGTTTCCATAAAACACATAACTCACAAGAAATCCTTGGAAGGAAAGGCCGGCTCAGAAAACAGTCTTCAAATTGTAGTTAACAGCTTGCTGGGGAAAAATGAGGGAAAGCCTGAAAAATCCCCCATCCTCCCAGATTTTGGAGTCCTATTTCTCATAGGTCTCCAATATTTATGGGAAAATCCATTTTGTAATTCAGTAAACAGTAACCTGGAAATCTAAAAAAAAAAAAAAAGAAAGAAAAAAAAAGAAACTTGTCGCATCAATTTCCATTTACTTACATGGTTATTGCTATTTAACCCTGCTTTGTTTCACATTTGTGAGTTCAGATTTTCAGAAAGCTAATTTCTATTTTCTTCCTCTGTTGATTTGCAAACTCTCTGTTACCAAACATCAGCTCAGCAGCAAAGTCTAAAATTTAAACCCAGGGGAGAGGAATGTTTCACACACCAGTCCCCAGCACTGACACACTGTTCTCTTGTTCCAAGCACTGCACAGGTAGCTTATGTGGCAATCTTCAGTCACACACACACACACACACAGCAGGAGGGTAAGAGAATCCTGCTAAACACAGAGAATAAAGAATTTTCAATAACTGTGTTTTTTGTGTACAAAAGACAAAAGAAATACTGAATAATCTGAATTGTTTTAAAATCCATCGGCCCTGCTCATACCAGCTTCATCCAGGCTTTGGGAACTCTGGAAGGAGGACAGCCCTGTGATGACAGGGAATCATGTTTTCTTGACTATTGTTGCTTTAAATACTTTCATTAATATTTATTGCATTTTCATTAAATTTTTTAGGATGACATTATTATTTACATTACAGTCACAGGCTTAGTGATCCTACTAAATAAAAAGTTCAAAAAATAAATAAGAATATAGTGCAGCAAGAAAATAGGCAAGATCTCTAGAGTAACCAAGTGAAAAGATGTCCAAGTGAAAAGGTGTCCAAATTCACTCATAGAAAGGAAATTTTAAAAGTATCAAAAACAATACTATTAGAGCATATAATTCTTATCAATCTCTTGGTCAAATGTTTAAAGCAAAGTTTGACAAAACACTGTATATGCAACAGAACTGATTCACACAGCTATATTTTCTTTAATACTTTCCATTTCTCTTCCTTTTCCTTCCTCCTCCTTCCTTTTTTTTTTTAAGCTCCCACATAAAAAGAAGGACATGAGGTATTTATCTTTCTATGTCTAGCATATTTGAATTAACAAGATGTTTTTCAGTTCAAACCATTTTGTTGCAAATGATAGAATTTCATTCTTCTTTTAATAGCTGAACAATATTCCAGTGTGGGTATGTGTGTGTGTATCACCTTTTTGCCAGTCATCTGCTAATGAGCACCTTTGTTTGATTGCATAATTTGGCTATTGTGAACAGTGCTGCCATAAACATGATGGAACATGTATCTCTGCTAAAATGAATTAATGTCTTTGAGCTATATATCCAGGAGTGTGATTGCTTGGTCTTAGGGCAAGTGTATTTCTAGTTTCTAAGAAAATTTCCATACATTTTCCATAGTGGCTGCACTAAATACATTCCCACAGACAGCATAAAAGAGTTCCCCTTTCTCATAATCACCACCAGCATTGTTGTTCTGTCTTTTTTGTAACAGCCATTCTGACAGGGGTGAGTTGATGTCTTATTGTGATGCTGATTTGCATTTCCCTAATGTCTAATGATGTTGAGCATTTTTTCATGTATTTCTTGACAATTTATGTTTCTTCTTTTGAAAACTCTCTATTCAGATCCTCTCCCATTTCTTCACTGGATTGGTTGTTATTGTTTTTTTGTGTGTGTGTCTCTTTGCCTTCTAAATACATAAGTACATGTTTTTGAAAAGATTTTGAATAAATATGTGTGTGAGCATTCACTTGGCATGTGTGTGTATTTCAGAAAGGTTGTGTATAAATGAAATTAAAATATAAGTATTTTATTGGAAACATTTTGGAACTTACGCAGACACACAAACATATATATACATATACATATACACACATACATATTTCATCAAGAAGTACACAATCCTCTTCAAACACAAACACAAAATAATCATAGAGTAGGGTTGAGATTTATAAAATTTACTCTTCCTGGAAAGCTAGTGTGTTAGACTCTCTAAATCTTCTTACTGTAGGATCTGTGGAGTACTTTCTGTTTCCCTAAGATGCAATTCTACATAAGATGCACTGTTTGTATCTAGAATAACTGTAACAATTAGATGAAAAAAACTTGCTAAAATCATGTATCCTGGGGCCAGTGTTCTGGTACAGTGCATTAAAGTCCTGGCTTGCAGTTCAGGCATCCCATATGGGCAGCAAATTGAGTCCTATCATTTGCACTTCTGATGCAGCTCCATTCTATTGTGCCTGGGAAAGCAGTGGAGGATGGCACAAGGACTTGAGCCCCTGCACCCACTTGGGAGGCCCAGAAGAACCTCCTGGCTCTTGGCTTCAGATCAGCTTAGCTCCAGCCATTGCAGCCATTTGGAGGGTGACCAGTGGATAGAAGACCTCTCTATCTTTATCTCTCTGTGTAACTCATGTCTTTCCAATAACTAAAATAAATCTTAAAAAACCAAAGGATTGGTCATTTAAAAAACCTCATGCATCATTCCTGACAATTTTATTTTATTCAATATTGGCATATGAAACCGATTTCTAATGAAAAATAACACATGCCATACAAATAGTTACATAAAATGGAACTTCCAAAACTTATGAAAAATATATTTAAATATTTTGAAATCTATGTATAATAGGTGTCTTCAAAAGTTTAAGGTAAATGCATGAGGAATATTGTGATGCATGGATTTAAAATTTATTTTGTGCTAAATAAACTTACCTATTCATTTCATTTCCACAATTTTTTTTGTTTTTCTTTTTCTTTTTTTTTATTTAGTAAATATAAATTTGCAAAGTACAGTTTATGGATTACAATGGCACCCCCCAACTCACACCCCTCCCATCTCTCGCTCCCTCTCCCATTCCATTCACATCAAGATTCATTTTCAATTCCTTTTATATACAGAAGATTGATTTAGTATATATTAAGTAAAGATTTCATCAGTTTGCACCCACACAGAAACACAAAGTGTAAAATACTGTTTCAGTACTAGCTATATCATTACTTCACATTGGACAACCCAGTAAGGACAGATCCCACATGAGAAGTAAGTACACAGTGACTCCTGTTGTTGACTTAACAATTTGACACTCTTGTTTATGGCATCAGTAATCTCCCTAGGCTCTAGTCATGAGTTGCCAAGGCTATGGAAGCCTTTTGGGTTCGCTGACTTCGATCTTATTCCGACAGGGTCATAGTCAAAGTGGAAGTTCTCTCCTCCCTTCAGAGAAAGGTACCTCCTACCTTGATGGCCCCATTCTTTCCACTGGGATCACACTCGCTGAGATCTTTCATTTAGGTCTTTTTTTTTTTCCAGAGTGTCTTGGCTTTCCATGCCTAAAATACTCCCTTAAGGGCTGATTCTGAGGCCAGAGTGCTATTTAGGACATCTGCCATTCTATGAGTCTGCTGTGTATCCTGCTTCCCATGATGGATTGTTCTCTCCCTTTTTGATTCTATCAGTTAGTATTAGCAGACACTAGTCTTGTTTGTTCCACAAATTGTTTGACAGAGTCTAAAACACATGGGTAAAGACCAAACAGTTTTTATCTAGTTATATGATATCTAGTTATATGATACATATTTCTGATGTGTGCTTGGATTAAATTAGCTAATATTTTGTCAAGGATTTTTACATACATGTTCATCAGGGATATTGGTCTGTAGTTCTCTTTCTCTGTTGTAACTAATCCAGGATTGAGTATTAAGGTGATGCAGGCTTCATAGAAGGAGTTTGGGAGGACTCCTTTCTTTTCAATGGTTTTTGAATAGCTTGAGAAGAATTGGAATTAGAGCTTCTTTAATGTCTGGTAGAACTCAGCAATGGGCTTCTCTCTTAACACTGCTTTCCTGTATCCTACAGTTTTTTATATGATGTATTGTCATCTTCATTTATTTCCAGAAGTTTTTTGAATTCGCTTTTGATTTCTTCTATGGCCCACTGTTCATTCAGGAGCATGTTGTTCAGTCTCCATATATTTGCATGTGTTCTGGAGATTCCCGAGTTGATGGTTTCCAGCTTCATTCCATTCTGGTCAGAGAAGATACCTGGTATATTTTTGATTTTTTAAAATTTTCTGATACTTGCTTTGTGACATAGCTTACAGTCTATCCTAGAGAATGTTCCAAGCCCTGATGAGAAGAATGTGTATTCTGCCAATGTGGGGTGAAAGGCTCTGTAGATATCCATTTAGCCTATAGTGTTGATTAACTCAGCTGTTTTCTTTTTGATTTAGTCTGGCTAATCCTTCCATTTCTGAAAGTCATGTATTGAAATCCCCATTACTATTAATAGTATTTGAGTCTGTTTCCCCCTTTATGTCTATTAACTTTTTTAAGTAGCCAGGGAGCCTGTAGTTGCATGTATATACATTTATTATAGTCACATCTTTCTGTTAGATTGATCCCTTAATCATTACATTATACCCTTCTTTGTCTCTGATGACAGTGGCCTGAAACCTATGATTCAAGCACTCCCTGCCAATGGGGCACTATTTTTGGCCTACAAGTACATCAAGAAGTTGATGATGAGCCAGTTCAAAGCATACTGAAGTGTCTTGGTGGGCCTGGATCCAAACACAGGGGATTGAGGATTGCAGTTCATCTCAGGGTTTCACGGAGGATGAGACTGGTGTGGAATGAGTCTGATTTCTTGGGAATTCTGTTTTTGTCTTCCTTTCTTCTGCCCTAAGTCTTAAACTTTATGGAAGGACCTCGATTTTTACATCCTATAATTTCTATCTAGACTTTGTATTGAAATCGAAAAGCTGGTGCTCTTGCCCTTGGTAGAATGTATGAGTACAGGTGGCTCTATGCTCCCAACCTCAAAGGCTGAATGTGGTTCTGTCAGGGCACTTGCATCAGCCTGGATGCATTACCATGCAGTTTGGGTGGGATTGAGTGAATGGAAACAGTGTGGTTTAATGTTAAACCTCAATTATTAACAGAAAAACCCAGAAGTGACTATTTTTCATGAACATGATTATAAATAATTGCTTAACCTATTCTAGATACAGGGTCTCTTTTAAAGTCTGCTTAACCTGCATACTATACTAAGTGGTTAAAGTTATTCAAAAGTTTTCATATGGTACGTTAACAACTAAAACATCCATGAGGATTTCTAAGAGCGTAACCTGCATCCTGGTGTGGTTTCCACATTCTTGCTAAAGTTTCCGAGTAGTCATCCTGGATTTTCCAAGATGCTCTCCTTCTACCATAGTGCCATGTATTTTCTAGATGGGATCAGAGCCCATACTCTGACTGTATTGCAGCAGGTGGCCTGGAAGATAGGGCCTTTGGGAAGCAGTGTGGCCTTCACCAAATTCCCTTCTCCCAAAGAGCTTCCCCTAGCTGGAGGTTGGAGTGGTAGTGGGCTGGGGTAGGAATGAGCTGCTGTGCTTTGGTGAAGACCCATGTGGCTGGCATAGCTACTAGCTACCGCCTCTGGGGCCTGGCTTGAGATGGCTTAGAGATGTTATGATCATGGAGATTGAGATGGTGACTGTACTTGAGAATCATGAAATTGGATGGGGCAAGAGAAATAGGTACCTGTAAACTCAGGGTGAATTTTGAAATAAATACTGTTACAAATTGTGGTTAGGTTCAGCTGTAAACAACTATACTTAAATCTGAAGTTGTTAACTTTTTGCCATGTCTACAGTTTAACTTTTTTAATTGTTTTTTTTTAATTTTTTTATTTAATGAATATAAATTTCCAAAGTACAGCTTATGGATTACAAAGGCTTCCCCCACACACACCCGCAACCCTCCCCTTTCCCACTCGCTCTCCCCTTCCATTCCCATCAAGATTCATTTTCAATTCTCTTTATATACAGAAAATCAGTTTAGTATATATAAGGATTTCAACAGTTTGCCCTCACATAGCAACACAAAGTGAAAAAATACTGTTGGAGTACTAGTTATAGCATTTAATTGTTTTTTAAAGATAAACCAGTTTATAAGTTAATGAGTAATTGTAACTAATTGAACTAAGATAAAATCTAGGAAATTATGTTCTATCTGATATACACATTTTTAATCCTCCAGCACCACATTAAGTGAGTCAACAGCAGTATCTGTTGATGAAGGCGTCGATGAAACGTGAGCTCTCTATAAACGAATACATATTTGTATATGTAAACCAACACACATGTAAATAGACACACAGACACACACTCATACACATACATACCCAGAGAGATGGAGGTTTGAGAAGTTCTGATTAGCAGCAGGAGTGACAATCAGCATGTCTTTGACATAGTTTTCTAAAGTCTCCTTTTATCTGTAAGTAGCTTTCTATTTTATAAGTTTATTATATGTGGAGATTATATACACATACATATATACTATTTGTTCTTCTTTTAAAAGTTTTATTTTATTTCTTTCAAAGACAGAATCACAGAGAGAAGTAGAGACAGAGAGAGAGGCCTTTCATTCACTAGTTCACTTCCCAAATGATCACATCGGCCAGCATTGAGGAGATCTGAAGCTAGGAGCCTGGAGCTTCCTCTGGGTTTTCCACACGGTTGCAGGCATCCTCAGCTGCTTTCCTAGGCACATTGTCAGTGAGCCAGATTGGAATTCAAGCAGCCAGGCCTTTAACTGGCCCTCATATGAGATCCCGGTGCTACAGGCAGGGGCTTTAACCTGCTGTGCCAAAGCCCAGCCACTACTATTTTTTCTTGAAAACAGATTAATATGACAAAGTGAGGTATTTATCATCATGATCAAAATGTGAAGAAAGAAGGACATAGTGTCATGTACATGGTATGAATGAGAGAAGCAATATTTATAACTATATGCCAAATGATGACAGCCTCACAATTTTTATACTCTCCCTGTATATTAACTTCCACAAATAAGAGATATTTGTTTTTCTTGGTCTGCTTTATTTCACATGATCTAATGATCTCCAGTTCTATCCTCTTGTTCCAAATGTCAGGATTTCATTCTTGTTATGACTGTGTAGTATTCCATTGGGCATATATGCCACATTTTCTTTTTCTAAACATTTTACTAAACAACAATTATATCACAGTTTCATTATCTGTCACCATTTGATGGATATCTATGTTGCTTCCATGTTTTTGCTATTGTCAATTATTGAGCTGCTATAAACATAGGAGTCCAGCTACCTCTTTCATATACTGATTTCATTTGCCTTGCATATATTCCCAGGGGTGTGATAGCAGGATCATATGGTAGATCTATTTTTAGTTTCCTGAGGAATATTAATCATGTTTTCCATATGGTTGATCCAATTTGCATTCCCTCCAACACTGTTTGAAGCTGCATTTAAATTGCCTATTTTTTTTAACTTTTATTTAATGAATATAAATTTCCAAAGTACAGCTTATGGGTTACGATGGCTTCCCCCCTCCCGTAACTTCCCTCCCGCCCGCAACCCTCCTCTCTCCCGCTCCCTCTCCCCTTCCATTCATGTAAGGATTCATTTTCAATTCTCTTTGTACACAGAAGATCAGCTTAGTATATATTAGGTAAAGTTTTCAACATTTTGCCTATATAGCAATACAAAGTGAAAAAAACTACCATTGGATTACTAATTATAGCATCAAATAGCAATGTACAGCACATTAAAGACAGAGAACCCACATGATTTTTTTTTCAAATTAATTAACTTTCTATGCCATTTCCCCTTCAATACCAGGTTGTTATTTTTTTTTTTCATTTCCAATTCTCTTTATATACAGAAGATCACTTCAGTATATCATTAGTAAAGAGCTCATCAGTTTGTGCCCACACAGAAACGCAAAGTATAAGGATAAAGTATTACATTCTATATCTAGAGTCAGGACCTAAGCTGATCAGGTCATTGTTTCTTATAGTGTCCATTTCATTTCAGCAGGTTTCCCCTTTGGTGCTCAGTTAGTTGTCGCCGATCAGGGAAAACAAATGATATTTGTCTCTTTGGGACTGGCTTAATTCACTCAGCATGATGTTTTCCAGATCCCTCCATCTTGTTTCAAATGACTGGGTTTCATTGTTCCTTACTGCTGTATAGTATTCTATGGAGTACATGTCCCATAATTTCCAGTCTACTGTTGATGGGCATTTGGGTTGGTTCCAGGTCTTAGCTATTGTGAATTGAGCTGCAATAAACATAAATGTGCAGATGGCTTTTTTATTAGCCAAATTAATTTCCTTTGGGTAAATTCCAAGGAGTGGGATGGCTGGGTTGTATGGTAGGGTTATGTTCAGGTTTCTGAGGAATCTCCAGACTGACTTCCATAACGGCTTAACCAGTTTGCATTCCCACCAACAGTGGGTTAGTGTCCCTTTTTCCCCACATCCTCTCCAGCATCTATTGTTGGTAGATTTCTGAATGTGAGCCATTCTCACCGGGGTGAGGTGAAACCTCATTGTGGTTTTGATTTGCATTTCTCTGATTGCTAGTGATCTTGAACATTTTTTCATGTGTCTGTTGGCCATTTGGATTTCTTCTTTTGAAAAGTGTCTATTGAGGTCCTTGGCCCATCTCTTCAGTGGGTTGTTTCTTCTGTTGTTGTGGATTTTCTTGATTTCTTTGTAGATTCTGGTTATCAACCCTTTATCTGTAGTATAGTTTGCAAATATTTTCTCCCATTCTGTCGGTTGCCTCTTCACTTTCCTGACTGTTTCTTTCGAAGTACAGAAACTTCTCAATTTGATGCAATCCCAAATGTTAATTTTGGTTTTGACTGCCTGTGCTCCTGGGGTCTTTTCCAAAAAGTCTTTGCCTGTACCTATATCTTGCAGGGTTTCTCCAATGCTCTCTAATAATTTGATGGTTTCGGGACGTAGATTTAAGTCTTTAATCCACGTTGAGTGAATTTTTGTGTAAGGTGAAAGGTATGGGTCTTGCTTCAAGCTTCTGCATATGGAAATCCAGTTTTCCCAGCACCATTTATTGAATAGACTGTCCTTATTCCAGGGATTAGTTTTGGGTCTTTGATCAAATATAAGTTGGCTGTAGATGTTTGGATTGATTTCTGGTGTTTCTATTCTGTTCCATTGGTCTATCCATCTGTTTCTGTACCAGTACCATGCTGTTTTGATAATAACTGCCCTGTAGTATGCCCTGAAATCTGGGATTGTGATGCCTCCGGCTTTGTTTTTGTTGTACAAGATAGCTTTGACTATTCGAGGTCTTCTGTGTCTCCATATGAATTTCAGTATCATTTTTTCCAGATCTGAGAAGAATGTCTTCGGTATCTTGATTGGTATTGCATTGAATGTATAAATTGCTTTTGGGAGAATAGACATTTTGATGATATTGATTCTTCCAATCCATGAGCATGGAAGATTTCTCCATTTTTTGGTATCCTCTTCTATTTCTTTCTTTAAGGTTTTGTAGTTTTCATCATAGAGTTCTTTAACGTCCTTGGTTAAGTTTATTCCAAGGTATTTGATTGTTTTTGTGGCTATTGTGAATGGGATTGATTTTAGAAGTTCTTCCTCGGCCGTGGCATTGCCTGTGTATACAAAGGCTGTTGATTTTTGTGGATTGATTTTATATCCTGCTACTTTGCCAAACTCTTCGATGAGTTCCAATAGTCTCTTAGTAGAGTTCTTTGGGTCCCCTAAATAAAGAATCATATCATCTGCAAAGAGGGATAGTTTGACTTCTTCCTTCCCGATTTGTATCCCTTTAATTTCTTTTTCTTGCCTAATAGCTCTAGCTAAAACTTCCAGAACTATATTGAATAGCAGTGGTGAGAGTGGGCATCCCTGTCTGGTGCCAGATCTCAGCGGAAATGCTTCCAACTTTTCCCCATTCAATAGGATGTTGGCCATGGGTTTTTCATATATTGCTTTGATTGTATTGAGGAATGTTCCTTCCATACCCAGTTTGCTTAGAGTTTTCATCATGAAAGGGTGTTGTATTTTATCAAATGCTTTCTCTGCGTCTATTGAGAGAATCATATGGTTTTTCTTCTGCAGCCTGTTAATGTGGTGTATTACGTTGATTGTTTTGCGGACGTTGAACCATCCTTGCATACCAGGGATAAATCCCACTTGGTCTGGGTGGATGATCTTTCTGATGTGTTGTTGCATTCTATTGGCCAGGATTTTATTGAGGATTTTTGCATCTATGTTCATCAGGGATATTGGTCTGTAATTCTCTTTCAATGCTGCATCTTTTTCCGGCTTAGGAATTAAGGTGATGCTGGCTTCATAGAAAGAATTTGGGAGAATTCCTTCTTTTTCGATTGCTCTGAATAGTTTGAGAAGCATTGGAGTTAGTTCTTCTCTAAATGTCTGGTAGAACTCAGCGGTGAATCCATCTGGTCCTGGGCTTTTCTTTGTTGGGAGGGCCTTTATTACTGTTTCAATTTCTGTGTCAGTTATGGGTCTGTTTAGGTTTCCTATGTCTTCCTGGCTCAATTTAGGTAGGTTGTATGTGTCCAAGAATCTGTCCATTTCTGATAGATTTCCCTGTTTGCTGGCATACAAGTCCTTGTAGTAATTTCTGATGATTCTTTTTATTTCTGTGGTGTCTGTTGTTATGTTTCCTTTTTCATCTCTGATCCTATTGATTTGGGTCTTTTCTCTTCTTTTTTTAGTGAGTTGGGCCAATGGGGTGTCAATTTTGTTTATTTTTTCAAAAAACCAGCTCCTCGTTTGGCTGATTTTTTGTAATTTTTTTTGGATTCAATCCTGTTGATTTCTTCTTTGATTTTAATTATTTCCCTTCTTCTACTGGGTTTGGGTTTGGTTTGCTGCAGCTTTTCTAGATCCTTGAGATGACTTGAAAGCTCATCTATTTGGTGCCTCTCCAATTTCTTGATGTAGGCACCTATTGATATAAACTTTCCTCTTAGCACTGCTTTTGTTGTATCCCATAGGTTTTGGTATGTTGTGTTGTTATCCTCATTTACTTCCAGAAAATTTTTGATTTCTCTTTTAATTTCTTCTATGACCCATTGTTCATTCAGGAGCATGTTGTTCAATCTCCATGTGTTTGCACGTGCTCTGGGGATTCCCGAGTTGCTAATTTCCAATTTGATTCCTTTGTGGTCTGAGAAGCTGCATGGTATGATTCTAATTCTTTTGAATTTGCTGAGACTTGCTTTATGGCCTAGTATGTGGTCAATCCTAGAGAAGGTTCCATATACTGCTGAGAAGAATGTAAAGTCCTTAGATGTAGGATGAAATGTTCTGTAGATATCTGTTAGATCCATTTGAGCTATAGTGTCATTTAAATCTGCTGTCTCCTTGTTGATCTTCTGTCCTGATGATCTGTCTATCTCTGAGAGTGGAGTATTGAAGTCCCCCAGTACTATTGTATTGGGGTCTAAGTCTCCCTTTAAGTCCCTTAACAAGTCTTTTAAATAAGCTGGTGCCCTGTGATTCGGTGCATATACATTGACAATTGTTATATCTTCCTGTTGAATGGATCCCTTAATCATTAAATAGTGTCCCTCTTTGTCTCTCCTGACAGTTTTTATGGTGAAGTTTATGTTGTCCGATATTAAGATGGCTACGCCTGCTCTTTTTTCATTTCTGTTGGCATGGTATATCTTTTTCCAGCCTTTCACTTTCAGTCTGTATGGATCATTGTTGGAAAGATGAGTTTCTTGTAAGCAGCAAAAAGATGGGTTTTGTTCCTTAACCCAATCCGCCAATCGGTGTCTTTTAACTGGACAGTTCAAGCCATTAACATTCAATGTTACTATTGAGAAGGAGTAACTTTGCCCTGCCATTTGCCAAAGATATTTTCTGATATCTGGTTTGAGATTCCTGTGTTCTTTTGGTGTGAGGTTTCCTTCCTTTACCTTCCTTCATATTGGCTACCGTGTTTCTGTGCTTCTGTATGTAATACATCTTTAAGCATCTTTTGCAGGGCTGGACGAGTGGCGACAAATTCTTTCAGTTTCTGTTTGCTGTGAAAGGTCTTTATTTCACCTTCATTCACAAATTGCCTATTTTGATAAGAACAAAATAGTCTGAATTGCATATTTACTCTGGATAGTTTTGAAAAGATGCAGAAAAAGAATAGAGAGGCGAGTGTCATTCCAAGCTACCCCTTTGGGTCTCCATGTTTCTATCAAGCATGGTTCTCTATGGCCGCACTGTTAAGCAATTTCAGGGTTGTAACAATTCTTTGCTTCCTGGAGATCCAGTGCACTGCAGGAGTCAGAAAGAGCTTGTAATAAGAGGATGCCTACCTCAAGGTAAAGTTTACTTCATTAATCAATCAGTTGCCTTAGCTCCTTAAGTCTGAGTGGAAAAGGTGGGTGCAGGTGGATTAGGGGGATATTGAAAGTATAGGAGATTTCTTATATTTAAGGTTATCCTAATAACATTCATCCATGTCCTAAGTTCTCTGCTCAGTATCTGTTCTCTCCATTCTCCAGTTTTGGGCACAAGCTGTCAGAGCTGTGTTGGGATTGATTCCTCTTGGGATGAAATTTGAGTCTTGCATTGGAGGTTTCAGCAGGGTAGGAAATTGGTCCCCAATAGTTACCTTGTCTGCAGCCATGTGGTAAAATGAACCATCACTAGAGACTACATCAACCAGGCTTTCCCTCCTGTGATGAATGGAAGGCGCTCAGTCTTTAGGACATTTTTCCTTGGAAATATGTGCCTAACTTCCTTACCTCCAAAGTACATTTGCAACTCCAACTGTAGCTCTCATTAATGATTACCTGTTCACTGGGAATCCAGTATCAACAAATGAACATTATAGGATAAGAATACCATTTATTCCTGATGCCCATCCCTGAAATCTCTTACTGCTGTGGAACCTGAGGTCTAGCCCAAATCTGGTGACCTGCCCATGATGACCTAGATCATTCATGGAAGAGTTGGTATGAGAAAACAATTCTACCTTACCACTCTCTTCTTGTCCATACTATGTGCATTAGTTTATGTCCCTAAGTTTAATATTACCATTTAGTTAGAGTCAGGGCTTTATACCTAAGGGAAATGTTACTATATATCCAAAGCGAGCGTTCTATTCAAACACAAAATCTCATGTTGCAGAAAGCTAAACGTATTTCAGTTAGTAGCAAAATGGACTTTGTATTACAACTTCTGAAAATTTTTCTTTTAAAATTGTTTGCAGTGCATTCCTGAATTAAATCATAATGTATTTTAAAGGAAATTTGTGATTGATTGTATGTATATTTCCTTCTTTTTGCAGCACAAGATAAAGAACATTGCTCATTTAATTGTATCAGCCTTTGCATTCAGGTGATACTTTTAAAAAGAATGTAATTAAATATGTATGACATTTAATATCATTATTATAATGGAAAATGATATGTAAACAAAACAAAAATATTTTACTATTAATATGTTGTTAAATAGCTATGTTAATGCAGCATTAAAGCAGTCATAAACTATATATTTTTTTAAATGTTGTTAAATATACCATGTGCTTTCCTTTTATACAATCTAATTTGTCTTGGAATTCTGGCTTAAGCTAGACATCATGACTTGCAAAGAAATAGTATTTGCCTAAATTTAACAGTAATATACTGGTAAGTGTTTCTATCTATAAAAATGAAAATAATGAAGTATACAAGATAAAATGCCATAGGGCATTTTGTTAAATACCATACACCACTAGAATTACTTTTTAATTTTGGAACCATTTTACTAGTTCCTCTTCTGTACACAGAGGAGAGGAAGACTTCATATAGATTAATACAATATAATTCTTTCCTTTTAAATTAATATTCTCATTTGAGTTGGAATTATCACAAAGTACATTGAAGATTAATTCATCTTCACATACTGCTAATAATATAATCAATTTCTAAGGAATGTGTTTAGAATTTATAAGAAAAAGACGTAGGAGGCACTTTAAGTTCAACAATCAAAATACTGATAGAATTGATTTACTGGGCCAGAAGCACCCATGAATATGTAATCATGTACTTGTTGAAAAAAATACTGATAAAAAAATCTTACTAGTCAAAGTTGTCTTTGAAGACCTTAATGTTAAGTATGCCCTCACTTGGTTTTTATTACCAAATTCTTAAATATTTTCCAGATTAATGAGGTTTAAATTTTATGAGAAATTCATAGCTACTCCTTATGAAATTCTCAAATTACAAGAATAATTACAGAGACATATAATTCTAATTTTGTTTTCCTGCTGTGTCTTGAGGAGTCAGTCTGATATGCATCCTATAAAAAGACAAAATAACATGCTGTAAAATAGGCTGGTGAAAATTTTATTCACCAGCTACTGGTTTGGTTGGGTGAAAACTGAGTAATTTTTTTGAGATTCTGAGGCAACATGGTCCTTCCTTTAACTTGACAGTTTAATCCTAAATAATTCATATTGCTATCTGATTATTAAACTAAATGTCATCTAACTATAGAACAAAAGTCTATCTGCATAATCATTATTTACATTTTGTTTATTATAGAGTATTTGGAATTCTACTCATCTTTGTGAACAAATTTCTCATTGTGTCAGATGTACTTTTAAATGATAACACAATGGTTTTGGAATTTCTTTCAACTTCTTTGGCTATTGCATTCTTTTTTTTTCTTTGATGTTCTACTCAGAGTATATGTTGAGGGGTAAGTTTGATTCCTTTATTTCTTAGCACACAAAATAATTTTATATTATCATAAGACACATCCCAAAATAATTAATAGGTCAGTCCAACCAAATGTGTCCCTTTTTATCAGAATCATTCTCCTGGAAGGCACAGTCCATAGAGAAATAGCAATTCCAATCCCAGTTTTTCATAAATTGCATGTTAATAGTATATATTCTCCAACAGTGTATTCTAGAAGCTTCTTTGAACAGATAAAACTTAAAGAGAATGCAAAATAGGACCATCCAGCTGATGTGTCAATATGCACATTAACAAGGGGAAAATGTGTTGATTATAGATAACAAAAATCCTCAATAAAATATGAACAAGTTGATTCCAGCAGCACATCAAAAGATCATTCATCATGATCAAATGGGATTTATCTTGGGGATGCAAGGATGATGGAAACAACATCAATCAGTTATATACCACATCAAAGTAATGGATAAAATCCTGATCATCTTAGTAGATACAGAAAAAGCATTCAGTAAAATCCAACCAATTCATAATGAAAACTCTGAACAAATTAGGTATATGAAGAATGTACCTCAATAATAAAGGCTATCGATGAAAAACTGATAGCCAACATTGCACTGAATGAGGAAAAGCTGAAAGCAAGTACTCTAAGATCTGGAATGACACAATGTGATGTCCTCTCTCAGTACTTATATTCACTACCACACTGGAAGTTTTGGCCAGTTTCATTAGGCAAGAGAAAAAAACTAAAAGGAATGTAGGAAGGGGAAGTCAAATTATACATTTTTGTAGATGATATAATCCAATGTACAGAAACACCTAAATATCCCACCAAAAGAATGTTATAAATAATAAACAAATGGGGCCAGTGCTATGGCATAATGGGTAAAACCACCACCTGCAGTGCTGATATCCCATATGGGTGCTGGTTTGAGTTCTGGCTGCTCCACTTCTGATCCAGCTCTCTGCTGTGGCCTGGGAAAGCAGTAGAAGATGGCCCAAGTCCTTGGGCCCCTGCACCCATGTAGAGACCTGAAAGAAGCTCCTGGCTCCTGGCCTCAGATTGGCGCAGCTCCAGCTGTCATGGCCAGTTGGGAAGTAAACCAGCAAGCAGATGGAAGACCTCTCTCTCTCTTTCTGCCCCTCCTTCTCTCTCTGTGTAACTCTGACTTTCAAATAAATAAATCTTTTTAAAAAAGAAATAATAAACAAATTCAATAAAGTTGGAGGACACCAAATCAACCTAGAAAAATCAATAGCATTTAAAAAGTTTTATTTATTTAAAAAGCAGAGTGAAAGACAGAGAGCAAAAAGCAGAGACTGAGAGAAAGATCTTCCACCTGCTGGTTCACTCCCCCAATGGCCATGTCTAGGCCAGGTCTAGGCCAGTCTGAAGCCAGAATCCAGGAACTTCATCTTGGTCTCCCACATGGATGATAGGGGCCTAAGTATTTGAGCTATCATCTGCTGCCTTCCCAGGCACATTAGGAAGCTGCATCAGAAGCAGAGTAGCTGGATTCAAACCAGGCACTCCAATATGGAATGTGGGTGTCCCAAGTGGTGGCTTAACTGCTACACCACAATGCCTGCTCCACTGGCAGCCTTGTTATATACGTATGATGATCTTGCTGAGAAGGAAATCATAAAAGCAGTCTCATTTGTAATATCCAATTTTTAAAAAGCATCCTGGAATAAATTTAACCAAAGATGAGAAAGACCTCTACAATGAAAATCACAAAATGTTAATAAAAGAAATTTAATAATACATACACATACAGATGGAATGAGGTCTCATGTTTGTGGGTTGGAAGAATTAAGATTGTTAAAATGTCCACATTACTCAATGCAATTTACAGATTCAATACAATCATCAAAATACCAATGACTATTCTTTTCATAACTAGAAAAAAATCCTAAAATTCACATAAAAGCACAAAAATAGCTGAAGTAATCTTGAACAAAAAGAACAAAGCTTGAAGCAACACGAACATGTTATCAAGTGATAGTAACCAAAATATCACGGTATTGACATAAGGATTCATAGAACAATGAAACAGAATAGAGATCCTAGAAATAAACCCACACATCTATAACCAACTGATTCTCAACTTAGTCACCAAACATATACCATGGAAAAAGGACAATCTCCTCTATAATGATGATGGGAAAGCTGAATATCCATAGACAGAAGATTAAAACATCACCCTTCCCTATCTCTCACCCTATACAAATATCGACTCAATATAGATCAACCTAAATATGAGGCCTGATACTGTGAAACATCTAGAAGAAAACATAGGAGAAACACATAAAGGCATCAATATAGGCAATGGGTTTTTGGATAAGACCACAAAAGTACAATCAACAAAAAACAAAAATAGACAAATGGGATTTTATTGAACTAAAAGGCATCTGCATGACCAAAGAAACAATCAACACAGTGAATAGACAAACTACAAAATGGGAGAAATATTTGTAAACTATATATCCGACAGAGGATTAACATATAGAATATGTAAGGAACTATAAGATGTCTAAAGAAAAATTCACGTTTTTAAAAAAATTTTATTTGAAAGACAGAGTTGTAGAGAGATAGAGGGAGAGACAGAGAGAGATCTTCCATTCACTGGTTCACTCCCCAAGTGGCCATAATGGCCAAGACTGGACCAAGCCAAATCCAGGAGCCAGGAGCTAGATCCGAGTCTCCCACATGGGTTCAGGGTCCCAAGCAGTTGGATTATCCTCCACTTCACATTAACAGGGAGCTAGATCGGAAGTGGAGCAGCCCAGATGAGAACTGATGACCATATGGGATGCCAGCATTGTAGGCAGTGATTTAACCTATTATGCCACAATGCTGGCCTCAAAAAATCTAATTTTAAAATGTGAAAATGATATATTTAGACATTTCTCAAAAGAAGAAATTCAAATGGCCAAATTTATGAAAAAATTCTCAATCTCATTAGCCATCAGTTCATACAAATTAAAACTCGTAAGATATTATCTCATCCGTTAGAAAGGCTATTACCAAAAAGACAAAAAACCTGTAAAGGCTGGTCAGGATGTGGGGAAAAAAGCAATTCATATACCCTGTTGAAGGGAATGTAAATTAGTACAGCAGGCATGGAGGCTCCTCAAGAAAATAAAGCAGATATACCTGGGGGCAAGTCTTAGCACAGTGGGTTAAGCCACTGCTTCACACACCTGCATCCACACCAGAGTGCCTGTGTTCAAGCCCTGGCTCCACACTCCAAACCAGCTTCCCACTAATGTGCACCCTGGGAGGTAGTAGGTGATTACTCAAGTACTTGAGTCCCTGCCATCCACAGAAGAGATCTGGATTGAGTTCCTGACTCCTAACATTGAGCTGGCCCAATCCCAGTTGTTGTGGGCATTTGGGGAGTGAGTGAATCAGGGGATAGGAGATCTCTCCCTCTCCCTCTCTCTAGTTCTGTCTTTAAAATAAATAAGTAAATAAATAGACATTTAAAATAATAGATGTACCACACCATATGATCCAGTTATCTCACTTCACAAATTCAAAGGAAAATAATTCAGCATGTCATAAAAACACCTGCACTCTTATGTTTATTGTTGCATTATTCACAACACCAAGATGTGAATTCAACCTAGGTGTCCATAAATGTATGCATAAATAAAGAAAATGTGATGTATATACACAATGGCAAATTATTCAGCCATAACAAAGAATGATATCAATTTCTTTTTTTAAAGATTATTTATTTATTTGAAATTCAGAGTTAAACATAGAGAGAAGGAGAGGAAGAGAAGAGAGAGAAAGAGGCCTTCCATCTATTGATTCACTCCTCAATTGGTCACAACGGCCAGAGAGCTGCACCAATCCAAAGCCAGGAGCCAGGAGCTTCTTCCAAGTCTCCCTTGTGGGTGCAGGGGCCCAAAGACACGGGCCATCCTCTACTGCTTTCCCAGGCCATAGCAGAGAGCTGGATCAGTAGTGGAGCAGCTGGAACTCGGACTGGTGCCCATATGAGATGCCAGCACTGCAGGCAGCGGCTTTACCCATTACACCACAGCGCCAGCCCCAATATCCTATCATTTTCAACAAAATGCACGGAACAAGAGGACATTATGTTAAGTGAAGTAATTCAGACATAAAGAGACAAATACTGCATGTTCTTTTTCATATTTGGAAATGAACAAAAAAAACCTTAAAAGTCAACCTACATTTAGAATAGTAATTACTGGAGCCTGGGAAGGTGAGAGGGAAGGTAAAGGTTGGATAACAGGTGCCAAAATACAGTTAGAAGGAATAAATTCTAGTATTCTACAATACAGTGGGATGACACTAACCTATGAGATATTTTATGAGTAAATTAGAAGAGAGGGGTTTGAAGACCCTAAGCATGGTAAAGAGAGGGAAACATTAAATATACTGATCTAATCAATACGATTCATACACACTTATTGACACACCACACTATAGCCGAGATGTGTACAATTATTAAGTGTTAAAGATTTGGAAAAGATGTTTCAGGAGATATAAATGCTACCTAAGCTGATTTGATAATCAGACATTAAAAACATGTATCAGCTTATCAAACTAAATTCAATATGTACAATTAAAATAACAAAATATTCAAAAAGAAATAGGAACACATATATGAAGTAAAAATATTGATACTTTTATTAAGAGTTGAATCATGGGACCAGCACTGTGGTGTAGCGAGTAAATCTGCCTCCTGCAGTGCTGGCATCCCATATGGGCACCGGTTCTTGTCCTGGCTACTCCACTTCCAATCCAGCTCTCTGCTATGGCCTGGGTAAACAGTGGAAGACCTGTGTGGGAGACCTGGAAGAAGCTCCTGGCCCCTGACTTCAGATTGGCACAGCTCTGGCTATTGTGGCCAACTGTGGAGTGAACCAGTGGATAGAAGACCTCTCTCTCTCTCTCTCCCTCTCTCTCTCTCTCTCTCTCTCTCTCTGCTTCTCTCCTCTCCTGCCTTTCAAATAAATGAATAAATCTAAAAAAAAGAGAGTTGATTCATGTTGCTGGCACTGTGACTGAGTGAGCTAGGCTGCCACATTACAATGCCAGCATCCCATTTCAGAGCAACAGTTCAAGTCCCAGCTGTTCCACTTTTGCTCCAGCTCTCTGCTACTACTTCTCTGAAAACAGTGGAAGATGGCCCAAGTATTTGGACCCTGCCCCTATATGAAAGACTTGGATAGAGTTCCTGGCTACTGCCTTTGGCCTGGTACATCCCTAGTTATTGCCATCATTTGGGGAGTGAACCAGAAGATGAAACATTCTCTCTCTCTCTCTCTGTGTGTGTGTGTGTGTGTGTGTCTCTGTTAATGTCTCTGTCTCTCTGTCTCTGTCTCTCTTCCATTCAAAAAATGAATATTTAAAAAATAATTGAATCATATTTGACATTTAACAGTATACTGAGTACTAGATAACAAATAATAAATAACTTCGTGTCTTATCTCAGAATGAAATTTTTGGAGTCAGCACTGTGGTGCAGTGGGTTAAGCTGCCACCTGCAGTACCAGCATTCCATATGGCAAGCAGTTAGAGTTCCTGCTGCTCTACTTCCAATCCAGTTCCCTGCTAATGCACCTGGGACAGCAGTGAATGATGGCCTGAGTCCTTAGGTCACTGCACTCATGAGGGAGACCTGGATGAAGCTCCTGGCTCTGGCCTGAGCCCTAGCTGTTTGGGCAATTTAGGAGAGTGAATCAGCAGATGGAAGATATCTCTCTCTCTCTCTCTCTCTCTCCTCCTCCTCCTCCTCCTCCTCCTCCTCCTCCTCCTCCTTCTCTTTCCCACTATAACTCTCCGCCCTTCAAGTAAATAATCTCTATAAAAAAGAATGCAAATTTTAGTGAGGTAAAGAGGAGACATGAAGCATGCTCTTCCCATTAGAGGGCAGTGAAGCAGCAGTCACTTTTTCTCTGCCAGCTTTCTGAGATGGTGTGTGGTATGAGGCAAGCCTTGGACATGACCAATAGGGGAGTCAAGGACTAAGCTCTCCAGCCTCCTTTCATCCAGAGGATCTCAGAAGGCAGTGTGTCTCCTCTCTGTTGACTCCCCATCCTCATGCCATTGAACTAAGCAGAGTTGCCCATAGACAGGTTTCTCAGTCCCTGAAAGGGGCCTCCTTGATTCAGAAACATTCCCTGGAGAACAAGTGCCCATGTCTGAAGGAGCCACAATTGAGGAAGAAGCTGTGGTGGATGGAGTTCATCTTTGCCTAAAGGAGGCTACACAAGCCTGCTGGTATTCCAGTGTCAGTCAGAGCCAGACCATGAGTTTTCTGGTCTAAATAGTGATGCTTCTTCCTCTCATAAGCTTCTCTGTAATAACTCCTCATGGCTCCAGGTGCTCTAATGCTGTGACATATTCACCTTCCATTGCACAACACCCCACATTTCTTCTGTCACCCACATGAAATCAATGCTTGCCTCTTACTCTGTGGTTCTCCTCTATCTGTTACTATACTGCAACTGCCATATTAAAGCTTTAGTTATATATACAAATCTTATAATGAATATAAATTTCCTGCATGTAAAATTGCCATTCACATTTCATTTTTATCAAAATTGAATCTAGAACTCACATTTTAAATAATTATTGAAAGTAGATTGCTTAATTGGAATAAGTCAAATAATATGCACTTAGTGACACAGAAGACCTACAGGGAGAGCAAGGTCACCCATTGCCACCCTAGCTGTGCCGCGGGAGTGGAGCCAGAGAGCAGAGCCGATGTTGCCATTGATTTCTCCACAATGTTGCAGTGGGTTCGTTTCTGAGAAGAGCAGCGTGGTGGGGGCAAGAGGCGCGGAGTCAACACACAGACCCCGGGAGTCCGGTGAGAGCAGGCTTGAGGCGAGCAGCCTGCAGACTCATTTATTACAGTTGGTACAACAGCTTATATAGCCAAGACCAGCCAATCTGGTCAAGGGGCGGTCCATACCCCAACCAATCACAGCCTGTTGCCAGGCAGTTTCCAGAGCCATCCAATCACAGCCTGTCGCCAGGCAGTTTCAAATCCATCCAATCACAGCCTGTTGCCAGGCAGTTTCCAGAGCCATCCAATCACAGCCTGTCGCCAGGCAGTTTCAAATCCATCCAATCACAGCCTGTTGCCAGGCAGTTTCCAGAGCCATCCAATCACAGCCTGTTGCTAGGCAGTTTCCAGAGCCAGGTGGGTTTCAAAGCCATTCCTGACTAACTGACGCTCGCTTGCCAGTGGCCACCTTGGCATGGCCTTCTCATTCCACTACATTTCCCCCTTTTCGTTTATTTTTTGAGCAACGGGAGGCATGATTCTTGGCCATACCATTGTTGACCCCGTTTCCATGTGGTCTCCGTACGCAGCTGTGCCTGTCTTAGGTTGTCCCCCAGGGGATCTTACCCATCATTGACTAACCAGCGCTCAAATCGAGAGACCACAGGAGTGCTTGCTCAGATAGGGGTAGGAATGAGGAATAATGGTTATCAGGAATGGCATGACCGCACACAGGCTGTGGGCCATTGGAGTGGCTGACCAGAGCTAGTGGGGTACACAATGGTAACAGATGTGGCTTTGGGCAGTTTCTCAGGGTAGGATGATAGGGCAGGTGCATCTGCTAACAAGGCGGAGTCTCGGTCTTGTTCAGCTGGTTCTGGTTGGCTGTCAGTTGCAGGCTTGATGTTTCTGGCTGGTACCCAAATGGGCTGTTCTGCATTCTCTGGAAAGACACAAGCATATCCTCGACCTTTGGTTAGCAGGGGGTGTGGTCCTTTCCATTCTCCTGTCAGGGGGTCTTTCCACCTAACCATAGGGGCTGGGGTCTGGGATGGAAAGGATCCCCAGTGTTTATAAGCTGGGCTGATCCCTTGGGAATCAAAAGTAAGAAAATTGATAGTGAAAAGGACCTCAGTCAAAGCAAGCTGTGGGTCTGAGGGTATATGATTATTTTTTTGCCTTTGTAAGAGATCTTTAATCGTCTTATGAGTTCTTTCAATAATTGCTTGTCCCTGTGGGTTGTATGGGATACCTGTAGCAGACTGTATGTTCCAAGATTTCAGGAAGGAAGTAAATTCCTGTGATGTATACGCTGGCCCATTATCAGTCTTTATGGTCCAGGGGACACCAAGGACCAGCATGGCTGATTTAACTGCCTTTATCACATTACTAGCCTTTTCTCCGGATTGGGCAGTTGCAAATACAGCCTTTGAATAAGTATCTACCACCACATGAACAAACTTAAGTTTACCAAAGGAATTAATGTGGGTGATGTCCACTTGCCATAGTTTATTAGGAGCAAGGCCTCATGGGTTCACTCCTGCTTGTTGCAGTGGGCCTAATGGGGCGAGGGGTGCACAATTCTTGCAAGAGTGCACTAGGTGTTTGCATTGGCTCATTGTTAGCTCTGGGAAAAGCAATTTTATGTTGCTTGCTGACATATGAAATTTTTGGTGTAAAATACGGGCTTGTTCTAAGTGTCCAATGGAAGCCGTGTTGCAGGAGATAAGACGATCAACCTTTCTGTTGCCTTGGAAAATAAAGCCAGGTAACCCAGTATGTGATCTTATGTGTGAGATATACCATGGGTATTTTCTGTTCTCAGTTAGCTCTTTAAGTGTTGTGAACATCTGGTCAATTGGTTTACTGGTCGGGTTAAAGATTGCAAAAGGGATCGTCTTTGCTACCTGTACTGAGTATTTGCTGTCCGAAAATATATTTACTGGTCCATCTTGGCTAAGGAGTAGAACCTTGACTATTGCTCTTATTTCTCCCAGCTGTACTGATCCCCCATGGGGTTCTACATGGTTCTACATGGAGAGCGGGGAACCAAGGGAGCCCAGCCACAGAAGCCCAGCCGCAGAATTTGAGCCCCAGCGCTGGAAGGAGAGGTAACCCGAGACATTGGTGGGGAAGCTCCAAACGTGGTCTGAGGTCCCACTGGGGAAAGTGCATCAGGCTGACTGGAGGAGAGAAAAAAAAGTGAATAAATAGGGGGAACCAGCAGGGTCACTATCCTCTCTCTCCACTCACCTTACAAAACCTAGAAAGACAAAGAGCAGGCACCATTTTACATATGTAAAACAAACTCCATAACCTAGGCAACCTGATGAGCTGTGTGGAATTTCTTCCCAACTGGGTCTAAAAAAAAAAAGAGAAAGAGAGAGAGAGAGCAAGAGAGCAAGCCAGAGAACAATCTGGGTGAGCCACCTTGGGGACACCCTTAACCCTGAAGAACCAAACAGAGCTCTCTGGCCACACCCAGCATAGCCTCTAAGGATCCATCAAAAGCAGACAGTCCACATAATCTAGAGTAATAGTATCATGAGAAAAAACACCACAGCGAAGGAAACAAAGAACACGTCCAAGATGCCAAACAAACGTAGAAACCAAGGTAACAAGAGGAAGGAAGACACTATGATGCCCCCAAATGAAAAAGACACCACAATTCAAGATTATGAAGATGATGAGATAGAAGAAATGCAAGAAGTGGATCTCAAGAAATTGGTAAGATCATTAAGAAGTTCTCAAAAACAAATTCTTGAACTACAGAAATCCTTAATGGACAAGATAGAAAATCTCTCTCATGAAAATGAAATATTAAGGAGGAATCAAAATGAAATGAAACAACTAGTAGAACAAGAAACTGTGATAGTGATGAGAAACCATAATGAAATGAAGAATTCAATAGATCAAATGACAAACACAATAGGGAGCCTTAAAACAGAATGGGTGAAGCAGAAGAGAGAATATCGGAATTAGAAGACAGAGAACAGGAAAGGAAACAGTCAAATGAAAGAAAAGAAGAGGAAATTAGAAATCTAAAAAATATTGTCAGGATAGTACAGGATACTATTTAAAAACCTAACATTCAGGTTCTAGGAGTTCCTGAAGGCATGGAGAGGGAGAAAGGATTAGAAGGCCTTTTTAGTGAGATACTAGCAGAAAATTTCCCAGGTTTGGAGAGGGACAAAGACATCTTAGTACAGGAAGCTCATAGAACCCCTAATAAACATGACCAAAAGAGATCCTCACCACGACACATTGTAATTAAACTCACCACAGTGAAACATAAAGAAAAGATCCTAAAATGTGCAAGAGAGAAACGTCAGACCACTCTCAGAGGATCCCCAATTAGACTCACAGCTGACTTCTCATCAGAAACCCTACAAGCAAGGAGGGAATGGTGAGATATAGCCCAGGTACTAAGAGAGAAAAACTGCCAGCCCAGAATATTATATCCTGCAAAGCTCTCATTTGTGAATGAAGGTGAAAGAAAGACCTTCCACAGCAAACAGAAATTGAAAGAATTCGTCGCCACTCGTCCAGCCCTACAAAAGATGCTTAAAGATGTGATACACGAAGAAACATGGAAACACGGTCATCAACATGAAAGAAGGTAAAGGAACGAAACCTCACAACAAAAGATCATAGGAAATCCAAAAAATGGTAGGGCAAAGTTACTACTTATCAATAGTCACATTAAACGTTAAAGGCTTGAACAATCCAGTTAAAAGACACAGATTGGCTGATTGGGTTAAGGAACAAAACCCATCTATTTGCTGCTTACAAGAAACACATCTTTCTAACAAAGATGCATACAGACTGAAAGTAAAAGGCTGGAAAAAAGATATATCATGCCAACAGAAATGAAAAAAGAGCGGGCATAGCCATCTTAATATCAGATAACATACATTTTACCACAAAAACTATTAGGAGAGACAAAGAGGGGCACTATATAATGATTAAGGGATCCATTCAACAGGAAGATATAATGATTATCAATGTATATGCACCTAATTACAGGGCACCAGCTTATTTTAAAAACTTGTTAAGGGAATTAAAGGGAGACTTAGATCCCAATACAATAGTACGAGGAACTTCAATACTCCACTCTCAGAGATAGACAGTTCAACAGGACAGAAAATCAACAAGGAGACAGTAGATTTAAACAACACTATAGCTCAAATGGACCTAACAGATATCTACAGAACTTTTCATCCTACACAGAAAGCATTTACATTCTTCTCAGCAGTACATGGAACCTTCTCTAGCATTGACCACATATTAGGCCATAAAGCAAGTCTCAGAAAATTCAAAAGAATTAGAATCATACCATGCAGCTTCTCAGACCATAAAGGAATGAAGTTGGAAATTAGCAACTCGGGAATCCCTAGAGCACGTGCAAACACATGGAGACTGAATAACATGCCTCTGAATGAACAATGGGTCATAGAAGAAATTAAAAGAGAAAACAAAAATTTTCTGGAAGTAAATGAGCATAACAGCACATCATACCAAAACCTATGGGATACAGCAAAAGCAGTGTTAAGAGGAAAGTTTATATCAATAGGTGCCTACATCAAGAAACTGGAAAGGCACCAAATAGATGAGCTTTCAAGTCATCTCAAGGATCTAGAAAATTTGCAACAAACCAGACCCAAAGCTAGTAGGAGAAGAGAAAAATTAAAATCAGAGAAGAAATCAACAGGATTGAATAAAAAAAATTACAAAAAATCAGACAAATGAGGAGCTGGTTTTTTGAAGAAATAAACAAAATTGACACCCCATTGGCCCAACTAACTAAAAAAAGAAAAGACCCAAATCAATACAATCAGAGATGAAAAAGGAAACATAACAACAGACACCACAGAATTAAAAAGAATCATCAGAAATTACTACAAGGACTTGTATGCCAGCAAACAGGGAAATCTATCAGAAATGGACAGATTCTTGGACACATACAACCTACCTAAATTGAACCATGAAGACATAGAAAACCTAAACAGACCCAAAACTGAGACAGAAATTGAAACAGTAATAAAGGCCCAACAAAGAAAAGCCCAGGACCAGATGGATTCACTGCTGAATTCTACCAGACATTTAAAGAAGAATTAACTCCAATTCTCCTCAAACTATTCAGAGCAATCAGAAAAGAGGGAATCCTCCCAAATTCTTTCTATGAAGCCAGCATCACCTTAATTCCTAAGCCAGAAAAAGATGCAGCATTGAAAGAGAATTACAGACCAATATCCCTGATGAACATAGATGCAAAAATCCACAATAAAATTCTGGCCAATAGAATGCAACATCATATTAGAAAGATCATCCACCCAGACCAAGTGGGATTTATCCCTCGTATGCAGGGTGGTTCAATGTTCACAAAACAATCAACGTGATACACCACTAGCCATCAGGGAAATGCAAATTAAAACCACAATGAGGTTTCACCTCACCCAGGTTAGAATGGCTCACATTCAGAAATCAATCAACAATAGATGCTGGAGAGGATGTGGGGAAAAAGGGACACTAACACACTGTTGGTGGGAATGCAAACTGGTTAAGCCACTATGGAAGTCAGTCTGGAGATTCCTCAGAAACCTGAATATAACCCTACCATTCAACCCAGCCATTCCACTCCTTGGAATTTACCCAAAGGAAATTAAATTGGCAAACAAAAAAGCCATCTGCACATTAATGTTTATTGCAGCTCAATTCACAATAGCTAAGACCTGGAACCAACCCAAATGCCCATCAACAGTAGACTGGATAAAGAAATTATGGGACATGTACTCTATGGAATACTATACAGCAGTAAGAAACAATGAAACCCGGTCATTTGCAACAAGATGGAGGAATCTGGAAAACATCATGCTGAGTGAATTAAGCCAGTTCCAAAGAGATAAATATCATTTGTTTTCCCTGATTGGTGACAACTAACTGAGCACCAAAGGGAAAACCTGTGGAAGTGAAATGGACACTATGAGAAATTTGATCAGCTCTTGTGCTGACTGTTATTGTACAATGTAATACTTTATCCATTTTAGTGTTTTTTGTTCTAGTACTAGTGGTTGAACTCTGTAATTAACACACAATTATTCTTAGGTGTTTAAATTTTAACTGAAAAGTGATCCCTGTTAAATATAAGAATGAGAAAAAGAGAGGAAGGAGATGTTCACTGGGGACATGCTCAATCGGACTTGCCCCAAATGATGGAGTTAGAAACGTGCCAGGGGATTCCAATACAATCCCATCAAGGTGGCATGTACCAATGCCATCTCACTAGTCCAGGTGATCAATTTCAGTTCACAATTGATCACACTGATAGATCTAAGAGTCAAAGGGATCACACAAGCAAGATTAATGTCTGCTAATACTAACTGATAAAATCAAAAAGGGAGAGAATGATCCAACATGGGAAGTGGGAGACACAGCAGACTCATAGAATGGCAGATGTCCTAAATAGCACTCTGGCCTCAGAATCAACCCTTAAGGCATTTGGATCTGGCTGAAGAGCCTATGAGAGTATTTTAGGCATGGAAAGCCAAGACACTCTGGGGAAAAAAAAGAAGACCTAAATGAAAGATCCCAGTGAGTAAGATCTTAGTGGAAAGAACGGGGCCATCAAGGTAGGAAGTACCTTTCTCTGAAGGGAGGAGAGAACTTCCACTTTGGCTATGACCCTGTTGGAATAAGATCGAAGTCGGCAAACCCTAAAGGCTTCCATAGCCTCAGCAACTCATGACTAGAGCCTAGGGAGATTACTGACACCATAAACAAGAGTGTTAAATTGTTAAATCAACATCAAGAGTCACTGTGTACCATATTCCTAAATCTGTATGTATGAAATATATGAACATTTTACAGCTTAAATAGAATTTAATAAAAGAAAATAGCATGAGTGAATGTGGTCCTCTATAAGCAACCTGAGCATTACTTGAGGGCTTACTAGAAATGCTAGGAGAAAAACACCTTGGCCTCTATTCCATACCTACTAAATCTGTATCTCTGGGGCCCAAGCAGTCTATCTTTAAACTAGCTCTTCCAGTTGATGCATTTATGTGTGTCCAAGTTAGAGACGTTTTGTTTTGATGGGGAAAACTTGAATATTTCTTAAACTGTAAATGTTGAATAAACAAATTCTAAGAACTTATTACTATTTTTCTAGGCTGCATTTCTCAACTTTATCATTATAGGTATTTTAAGTCAGATAATTCTTTGTTATGGGGAAGGGAGCAATTTTATTCATTGTATGGTATTTGGCAGCAATCCTGGTTTTTATCCACTAGATGTGAGTAGCACCCCTTACCAGCAGCTGTGACAATCTAAAATGTCTCCAACCAATGCCAGGTTCCCCTAGGTGGGTGGCCAGGAGTAGGTGGCATGTGTGCCCCTGGTTAAGAACCACTGCTCTAGACTTTGTCCATCCTGATAAAATCCTGTTTCTGAAACAAAAAATGGATCTTTTAAATGTTTGTTAGGCTGGCCATTCTGCTTCGACCCCTACACCTTGCAATTTTGGTAAGAGTTTTGCATCTGGTTTACCTAAAAAGACAACTTGAAAAGCTGACCAGAAGATTGGTGAGTGGGCAAAATATGAGTTTCGGGACATAATGGCAAGGGTTGTAGATATCTATGTAATGTTCTCTACTTCTAAGTTGATTTGTGTTTTACTAATAAGTTAATGACTGTTTTGAACTCTCAGTTTTCAGGAAACAAAAGGCGATACAACAGAGATGGATTTGACCTAGATCTCACGTAACCGGTTTGTGAAGCTTAGCTGTTAATTTACTTACATTAATGTCCTATTTTTCTGGTGTGCAGTTAAATTTTTCTTTTTCTTTTACCTTTTCTAAGCCATTTTCTTCCCAGGTTTTCTTTCCCCACAAACACATATGCCAGTGGGGTGGTATAACATATCTGTAGTTTAACCCTCGTAATAGAAGATTACCATATCATACCAAATCAGGGATACTTGACTGCTGTACAGAAAGTTGAATGATTTCTTCTGATGCCATTTGAGTTTCTTGAGAATTTATTGAGTTCTGATGGTTCTCTCTGGTCATACAGATCCCAGAGAGCCCTCTTTCCTTCCTAGAACTCCAGAGATGGAGGCCACTGCATAGTAGGTCTTAAGTCTTCTGAGTCAGGAGTGCTGAAACCATGGAAGTTCCCACCATCACTGGAACCCAGACCTCTCAGTTTTCCTCTGGTGCTTAACAGGATGCTCCGGAATGAGCCCAACACAACTCTGGCATATTATTAGAATCAACTGAGTCTTAGATCGCCATGACAGTTTATTATTACCTTGGATTAATTAGTATATTCTCTTGATTATCCTGAGTCTGGGTTAGCTTTTTTCTGCCAACCTCAATCTTGAAAGATTTTTTCAAAGTTTCCATTATTCTATTTGTAAGGCAGAGTTACAGAGAGAGGAAGAGAGAAAGAGAGAGGAGGAGAATGAGAGAAAGAGAGAAATATCTTCCATTCACTGGTTCACTCCCAAGTTGGCTGTATTGGCTGGGGCTGGGCCAGGCCCAAGCCAGGAGCCAGGAGCTACATCTGGGTCTCCCACACGTGTGGCAAAAGATCATATAGTTGCGCTATCTTCTGCTGCTTTCCCAGGCACATTAGTAGGGAGCTGGATCAGCAGTGGGGCAGCTGGGATTCAAACTGACACCCATATGGGATGTAGCCACACAAGAAGCCTCTTAACCCAATATACCACTATGCCAACCCATTGAAAGTTCTTTTCTATTAAAAAAGTATCTAAACATACTTCAAATAAATTTTCATATATTATTTCACATCCTTAATCACATTTATAACAGTGACGATTTTGACTTTCAGATAGCATAATCGCCATGTTATTTCCATCTTCTGGTAAACAGTCTTTCTACAGGAATCCAATTAAAGTAAGAGTATTTATCTAGTAAATACTCATTTTTCAGTGAACACAGATGTGCAGTCATAGTTTACTGTTGACCCAGGTTTGTTAATGTTCCTCTGAAACCTTACTCTCTAAGGTAAAATATCATAATGGATTGATATCATGTATTTTTGCTGTATTTTAAGTAACAGCTATTATTTATTTTTAAAATTATATATACACAGATATATATTCATTTTTAAAACAAATGAATCAAAATATCTCCATATTGCCATGACTTATCTAAAATTTGATAGAATTTATCTTTTTCTTCCATGTATACACACAATACTATGTACTTTTGCATTTTTTATATAGTTCTTAGTTATACCATAATAATCAGAGTGTTGTCTAAAAGATATCTATTGAAAATTAGATTTAAATAAGAACTATTTGTTAACTGGAAATTAATTATTTGGACAATACATAAAATAAAGCTAGCTAATCAGCTAATTTCCTTCTCTGGTGGCAGTAAACAATGCACATTTAGAGTAGAAAATAATTTGAGTAGCCAGGCACACTTGGTGAACTGTCTGAAAACCATCCATGGCTTAGACATGACTTGGACTGCATGTACCTTCATATTCTATGAATCTCCCATAGAAAGCATGAGTGACAGACAAACAGAAGTAACAGACATTGTGTTCCTGCAACTAACTCCTGGGTCATTCCTAGGTTATGCTGGATAGTAAGATATGTGTCTGTCTCTTTTAGGAAGTTGTGAGGTTCCTGGATACCAAACATCCAAACCACTACCGTGTCTACAATCTATGCAGTATGTACATGATTTGATACTTTTCTACTATAGATAAAAAACAATTCTGTATATTGGAAGACAATTTCATTTCTACTTGTCATTTAATCATAAGCATTTGGTGGCAGTGAGGAGAGTGAGTTCAAAAATATCCACCTTGCTCAGGTACATTTAATAGGAAGATTGAGCTCAGCAGCACAGGGTGCCCTTCAACAGAAGCAGGCCTATTAGAACGGAGGAGGCAGAAGTTCAGGTGAACCATGTTAGGGATGGTCCACTCCAGTGGTTTCAGGGTTAAGAAGACTTTCTATTTTCCTATTTTCCCTGGCACATTGATAGAGGACACAGACAAAAAAAATAATTCCCTAAAAACAACTAGGAATGAGTTGTGATGGGAGCAGAGCTCTAGGTGGGGGTGGGGAAGAATCATTTTTAGCCTTTGTTTATACTCCTATGGAACTGTGGTCTTCTCACTTTTTACTTGTTGAATATTATGGTTAGTAGTGAATTATGCCTGTGGTTACAGAGTGGATAAAATTATTTTAAAAAAGGAAACTAAAACCTTTAAAGAAAATTAACAAATTATATCCCTAGGTTACCACTCTTTCTCTCCTGATTTTTTCCTCTATTTGTTTATTAAATGGACATTTTCAGAGGGAAAGCATTTTGGCCAGTTACATTGCCTTGCTCCACTGTTTTCAAATACCCTACAATAGTATAATGAATAGTCTGCTATAAAGCTAAAGTAAAGCCTATTGAACAAAAATCAGTTGGATCCAGATCACCTGAAATGATTAAGTCACTAATATTCTGATGTTTTTGAGATCCTTAAGTTTGTTTTAGAGCAGCTAGAACCACTCAGATAGCTCCTTTTGAGAGTGGATAAGGAACTTCCAAAAAAAACTTTAACTTATTCCTAACTTCATCATTTATTATGTTATTAGGTATGAAGGTATGACATCTGTATGATTTATTTTAGGTGAAAGAGCTTACGATCCTGAGCATTTTCATAACAGAGTCCAAAGAATCATGATTGATGATCATAACATCCCTACTCTCAGGTAAGTTTTATGCCACACTGCCTGTCAGAAGAGGGTTAAACGCATTGGGCTTTATTCTTTTGGAATTATTTTAATTCAGCTAAAAGTCTTAGTTTTAAAATCAGTGAGATGGTGGTGTTTGCCAAAGAAGTAAATATGTGGCTGGCTCAAGACAAGGAAAATGTCGTAGTGATTCACTGCAAAGGCGGCAAAGGTAATAGCACTTTTTCTTTTTTTCTAAAGAAATTCAAAAGATATATTAAAGTATAAAACAGATTCATCTTACTATCAAACAACATGAATAAGTTTTAAAATTTATAATTTTTTTAAAGATTTATTTATTTGAGAGGCAGAGTTACAGATAGAGGGAGAGACAGAAAGAGATGTCTTTTAGCCACTGGTTCACTCTCCATTTAGTTGAAATGGCTGGAGCTGGGCAGTTGGAAAGCCAGGAGGCAGGGCTTCTTCTGGGTTTCCCACATGGATGCAAGGGCCCAGGCTCATTATCATAGAGCTAGATCAAAGTAAAGCAGCTGGGACTCGAACCCCTATGACATGCCAACACCAGCAGGCAGTGGCTTTACCAACTGCTCCACAGCACCAGCCCCTTATATTGGAATTTTAAAAATTGAAATGGGGGAACTTAAAGATGGTGGCATAGCAACAGGACGATCCAAGTCAACCAGGGTAAAAAGAGATAGTTAAACAAGGAGAGAAGATACACGCCAGACATAGAGCCTCAGGAAATTCAAGACACGAAGCGCAGGAGACCAACAATGACTGGGCAGGTCCATGTTGAAAGAGCAAATAAGAAAGGGAAACAGCGATGGTACAGCGGAGGTGTGGGTCCCGGTTGCTGGCCTCAGCCCTCAGTGGTCCAGGTTAGTTGGGAAATTGGGAGCCCACAGAGCAGCGAATAGTAGTGGGAGGGGGAGATGGGCAAACTGCTTTTCAAGTTCCACGTGGGGTGGGTGGTTGGGAGTTGTATAGAAAAGCGGAGAGGTCGGGCACTCCGCGGACCATCTCCCTCGCCCACTCCACCCCACCTGGACCTGTAGCTGGCTGAGGGAAGCCATTTTGACCGTATACATATACAAATGTAAGCCTTAGCCTCCCGAGCACACACCCATCAATAGCGGGGGCCACCTTACTACATCCCCCCATCAGGAACGAGGTCCACAATATTTCAGAAAAATTTCTTCTCCACCATGCAAGCCAAACAATAAGGAAAAGCCCTGAATATCGAAAACTAGAGCCTGTTCCATCAACTATTGAGAAGTGAGCCTGATCCCTGTAGGCGGGGCTAAGTAAACCGGAGCGCCTGCAGCTTCCATCATGATTGACAAGTGAGCAGGGCTCCAGCAGATGGCGCTCTGTGCTTCCACGTGAAACACAAACACAGCAGCTCATAACCGACAGAAGCCTCACAAGAGAATTTCCCCCAAACAAAAAAAAAAAGAAATTATATATATATGTATACACACACACACACACACAAATGCCAAAAAGCAAAGGAAAAATCCTAAATAGGAATAAGGAATAAACTGTGAGCCTTCCAAAGGAACACTACAACTCCTCAATAATAGAAGGTAAAGATGGAGAGATGGAGCATATGCCAGAAATGGAATTCAGAAAATTAATTGTCAGATTACTAAGAAGATATCAGAAGCAAACTCACAATCGAAATGATCTACGCGGGTGCATGGGCCCAAGGACTTGGGTCATCCTCTACTGCCTTCCCAATCCATAGCAGAGAGCTGGATCGGCAGTGAAGCAACTGGGACTCCAATCATTGCCCATAAGGGATGCCGGCACTGCAGGCGGCGCCTTTAGCCCCTACACCACAGCACCAGCCCCTTGATTGCCTCTTCTTTCCACGGGGGGGGAGGGGGTCTCACTCATGGAGATCTTTCATGTAGGACACTTTTTTTCCCCACAGTGTCTTGGCATTCTATGCCTGAAATGCTATCATAGGCTTTTCAGCCAGACCAAACTGCCTTAAGGGCTGATTCTGAGGTCCAGAGTGCTTTTAAAGAGATTGTCATTCTATCAGTCTGCTTTGTGGACTGCTTCCCATATTGGAACATTCTCTCTTTTTTAATTCTGTCTTTTATTATTACCGGACGCATGATCTTGGTTCTATGATCCCTTTAATACTTAATCCTATCTATTTGATCATTTTAACAGTTAACATGATTACTTTAACACTTAAGGTGGCATTTTTACCACCCAGGTTAATGGAATTGGGGTCCCATGGGAAGTTTTTAAATGGTACACTTAGTAGCAAGTCTGTAGAATCGTATGCAGAATTATGCAATTTTATAGCTACAGGCTTCCTCCTCCCTCTATTATTTCCACTCTTATTTTTAATGAAGATCTGTTTTTTCATTTGACTTTATACATGTATGATTAATTCTGTGTTAGGTAAAGAGTTCAACCAATAGTATTAAGAAAGAAAAATAATAATAATAAAACTGTCCTCAACAGACAGGACAAGGGGTATTCCTGGGATTGCTTTTCAAAGTGTCAATTTCACTTTTACATGTTTCCTTTTAGGTGCTCTGTTAGTTATCCCAGATCAGGGAGAACTTATGGGATTTGTCCCTTTGTGACTGGCTTATTTCACTAAACATGATGTTTTCTAGATTCACCCATTTTGTTGCAAATAACTGGATTTCACCTTTTTTTAACTACTGTGTAGTATTCTAGGGAGTACATATCCCATAATTTCTTTATCCAGTTTTCAGTTGATGGGCATTTAGGTTGACTCCATGTCTTAGCTATTGTGAATTGAGCTGCAGTAAACATGGGGGTGCAGATAGCTCTTTTATTTGCTGATTTCATTTCCCTTGGGTAAATTCCCAGGAGTGAGATTGTTGTACCTGAGCGAGTACAAACAAAGGAGCTCCACACATTGATAAAATTTGATGGTCCTTTATTGCCGGCGGTGGAGAGTGGGCTCATGCCCTAAAGAACTCTCAACCCTCAAGCCCAAAGCAACAGGGTTTATAAAGGCAAAAACCACAAAATCGGGAGGGGAATACATGGTTGCTAGGATCGGGAGGAATACATGGTTACTGGGGTCAAGCTGACCTAAAAACTATGCGAAACTAGTATCAATTATAATCTTGACAATACCAGTTACAATCTTTTTTTTTTAAACAGGCAGAGTGGATAGTGAGAGAGAGACAGAGAGAAAGGTCTTCCTTTTGCCATTGGTTCACCCTCCAATGGCCGCTGCGGCCGGTGCATCTCACTGATCCGAAGCCAGGAGCCAGGTGCTTCTCCTGATCTCCCATGTGGGTGCAGGGCCCAAGGACTTGGGCCATCCTCCACTGCCTTCCCGGGCCATAGCAGAGAGCTGGCCTGGAAGAGGGGCAACCGGGATAGAATCCGGTGCCCCAACTGGGACTAGAACCCGGTGTGCCAGCGCCGCAAGGTGGAGGATTAGCCTGTTAAGCCACAGTGCCGGCCAATACCAGTTACAATCTTAACAATTCCAATTATAATCTTGACATTAATCCAGGTATTGGTTTTAATCATATGTAGGACATAGACAAATTACATTTTTATCATTAACCCAGGTGTAGCCTATCCACTTCCAAGCTTGAGTGATCATGCTGGAGGTTTCTGTGCTCTGCAAAGTGTGATGTAGTTGACTGCTATTGTTTAACTGTTTTAGATCATAGTTTCAGACCAGAGTCTCACGGTGTGGGGGGGCACCTTCCCAGAATGGAATCTCAGGTTCTCCAAAATGGAGTCCCTACTGTCAAGGTGCTACTTAAGGATCTCTAGCTCATATTATAGGACTATATTCAGATTTCTAAGGTATCTCTAAACTGTCTTCCCTAGTCGTTTTACCAGTTTAATTCCCATTGAGAGTGGATTAGGGTACCTTTTTCTCCAAATCCTCACCAGCATTTGTTGGTTGTTGATTTCTGTAGGAAAGCCATTCTAATGGGGGGGAGTGAAACTTCATTGTGGTTTTGATTTGCATTTCCCTGATGGCTAGTGATCCTGAGCATTTTTTCATGTCTATTGGCCATTTATATTTCCTGTTTTGAAAAATCTCTGTTTAAATCTTTTGCCCATTTCTTAACTGGGCTGTTTGTTTTGTTCTTATGGAGTTTCTTGATCTCTTTGTATATTCTAGTTATTAATTTTTTATCCATTGCATAGTTTGCAAGTAATTTCTCCCATTCTGTCAATTGCCTCTTCACTTTCCTGTTTCTTTTACAGAACAGAATCTTCTCAATTTGAAGTAATCCCATTCGTAAGTTTTGGCTTTGATTGCCTGTGCCTCTGGGATGGATGTGACTGGCTATTTTTCTTTCTCATAATATTAATTTCAACTGTTGGCTTCACAAAATGAGCTAGCTTCTGTTTCCTTGTTTTTTACTCTCTGTTAGGAAAATGACACAGTCTTATCTATGGCGCGATCTACACCTTGATCTACATCCTAGGCTCTAGCCCCCGCTGCCATTACTGAAAGCCAGGTAGCCACATGTCCAACCACTGGTACCAAGCTCCACCCCCAACCTAATGGTTTCTCTGCTCCTGCTTCCCTGCCCACCCTCTGGCAAAGTTTTAAAAGGACCTGTTCCTGAACACGTGGCGCTCATCTTCTACTCTCTCTTCTCTTCTTTCTCTTCTCTCTCTCTCCTCTCCCCTCTCGGCTCTCTCCTCTCTAGCTCTCTCATTTGCTCTCTCTTCTCTCTCTCTTTTTACTCTCTCTTTTTTCTTCTTTGCCCCTTCCCTCCAGCCTGCTGGGTTTTCCCCAATAAACCCTTTCCCTTACTCCGGTGTTTGGTGTGTTTTGAGACGATATTACAGTGAGTCTGTGTAACTTGGTTATTATTTTTTCCTTAAATGTAAATGAGAACTCCCACAGTGAGGAGGGGGGCCAGCGCTGTGGCACAGTGGGTGCCGGTTCGAGACCCGGCTGCTCCACTTCCTGTCCAGCTCTCTGCTATGGCCCGGGATAGCAGTAGAAGATGGCCCAAGTCCTTTGGCCCCTGCACCTACGTGGGAGACCCAGAAGAAGCTCCTGGCCTTGGATTGGCGCAGCTCTGGCTGTTGCAGCCACCTGTGGAGTGAACCATCGGATGGAAGGCCTCTCTCTCTCTCTGCCTCTCCTCTCTCTGTGTAACTCTTTCTTTCAAATAAATAAATAAATCTTTTAAAAAAAGAAGAAGAGGGGATGGGTAGGAGAAAAGGGAGGAAATAGGAGAGGAAATTTAACCTAGTAGAGCAAAATACCGGTAATTACAGAATCAGAAAAAAATACATGAGGGTTCTCTATACTGCTCTGTGTACTTTCATATGTTTGAAAACTTGTGTACTACAATGAAATACTCTATGGAAGGAACAAGGAGTATTGCAAATACTAGAAGCCATTTTGAGTTGTGGTCCTGGTTTTATTATTTTTCTAAAAGAATATTTTATTTATTTGAAAGGCAGTGGTACACAAAGAGAGGGAGAGGCAGAGAGAGCATCTATCAGCTGGCTCATTCTCTAAATGACCACAATGACTGGGGCTGGATCTGGCTGAAGCCAGGAGCCTGGAACACTTTCTGGGTCTCGCCCATGGGTGGCAGGGGCCCAAGTACTTTGGTCATCTGCTCCTGCTTCCCCAGACTCATTAGGAAGGAGATGGATCTGAAATGGAGCAGTTTGACCTGCTGTGCCACAACTCTGACCCCTGTTTTAACTTTTACAGGTACTTTTATTTATGTTATATAGATCATAGAGTGTTGAATTAGTTCCTAATTAGCAAGTGGGGCTTTAGCCCTGGAGTCCTAGGCAGAACTGATTGCCTCCAGAGTAATTCACATCATCCATGGTACAAGAAAAGCACATGTGAGCTCATGTGTATCATGGCTAGTTACAGCACCAAATTCCAGATACAGTCGCAAAACAATGAAATATCTTGGCTATTACTGAACTTAAATATTTTGGTTGGACAAGCACATTCAGGGTGTATAAAAGTCAATCCAAAAACAAGCCATGTAAACCCTCTGGCCCTCTGCTGTGGGGAAAAAAAGGAGGGCTGCTTTATTCACATTATGAGTCATGAAATCCACTTTTAAGGATTGAGGTCAGCATTTTAAAAATTAACAATCAATGAAGCTGAATAAAGTATTTACAAGAAAAAAAAGTGAATCCAAAACACACTCTGGAAACTTCTGAGTGTATTTTCATACTAAGTTCTACCATGAACTGGCTTCTTTAACTTCTTTTCTTTTTTAGGGAGAACTGGGATGATGGTCTGTGTTTGCCTCATTGCTAACCAGCTCTTTGGTACTGTAGAGGTATGAAGGATGTTGCTACACTCTTCTTGTGCTGACTGATATTGCTAGTTCTGAAACATCACTGCTAGGATATTACGGTGACTCTCTGAGTCCTATGGTTAAGTGAAACTGTAATTGGGAGGTTGTCATTACAAAGTATTTTTTGGTTCCTCATTTGTTTCATATCCACTATGAAATTAATAAATGACTACTTCTTACTCTGGACCAGGACTAGGGGGAAATTTGTGAGGCACAAAATTTAAGGGAATATAAAAAATCTCAGTAGTTAAGGTAATTTTAATGCAATATTTTAAAAATAAAAACTAATTTAAAAAGCCATGATGTATATACTATTAACCTTTTAAATATAGGTGGGTCCCAGTAGGGGCAGGATTAGTGAAGTAAGAAAAGCCATACTATACAAATGCAGAGCACTGCAGGAAAACAGACACATCCTTGCCACCAGGGAGACTTCTTCCTTCCTCATGGGGATAATATCCAGATTAATTAGATGAGTTTTCCAGAGGACCTTGGCTACACTTGAAAATGCTAAAAACAGATAAAAGGCCTTGCTTTCCCACTGAGTCTCTAATGGTTAATTATTATTTTTGCATAGTCAATAGATGTAATATCTGTAACATATAGAAACTGCTGAGAAAACAAGGTGAGTTGCTCCAATGTCTTAAGCAGGGTTCATTTTCTGCTTTGCTATTGTTGGGAAGCTGCCACTTAAGCACATACTTCCAGCAGCTCTGGTCTGCTGGTCTGCAATAGAGAGAAGACAAGCTAAGGATTATGCACAACAGCCAGCCCTCTAATCTAGCCACTTCTGTCTTTATAACTTAAGATACACATGTTTTAAAGTAAGTGTTCGAGGACACTGTTTAAGTCAAACATCATATTTTTCAGTGAGTTGTAAAAGCGATTTAATGTGTAGTGTTTCCTTACTAAAATGGAGATAGAAAATATCATGTTTGGATTATGTTTTTGGGCGGGCAAGATGGCGGAATAGGAAGGGAGCACACTGATAGTCCGGGAAGAGACAGTTTAATAAAAGTGGAGATACTGCAGGTTCAAGGAAGAGTAGGGAAAGAAACAGCAGAGGAAACTCTCCCGGAACTAGTGATTCACAGTGGACCGCAATGGAGAGCATGGGAGCCCACGATTTGGGACACCAGCGGTGGAATCAACACACCAGTGCTGGAACATGAGCTGTGCATAATTACTTCCCTTCTGAATCAAAAAATGAAAGAAAGAAAGAGAGAGAGAGATTTACCACACCTAACCTGGGAGTGTCACCTTTGGCACACCCTTAACCCTGAGGAACCAAACACAGCTCTCAGGCCACACCCATTTCAAGCCTCTAAGGCTCCATCAAAAGCAGACAGTCCACTTAACACAGTCATAGTATAACAAGAAAAAACACCACAGCGAGGGAAGGAGAATCCAAAGAATATCTCTACAATGCCAAGCAAAAAACACAAAAACTGAGAAAACAAGAACAAGGATGACATTGTGACACCCCCAAATGAACAAGACACCCCAAGCCAAGATTATGAAGATGATGAGATGGAAGAAATGCAAGATACGGATTTCAAAAAATTTATGATAAGAACAGCTAGAAGTGTTCAAAAACAATTGCTTGAGTACGGAATTCCTTACTGGACAGGATAGAAAATCTCCTTCGAGAAAATGAAATCTTAAGGAGGAATCAAAATGAAACACAGAAACTAGTAGAACAGGAAAGTGTGCTAGTGAAGAGAAATCAAAATGAAATGAAGAACTCAATAGATTAAATGACAAACACATTAGAGAGCCTTAAAAACAGAATGGGTGAAGCAGAAGAGAGAATATTGGACTTAGAATACAGAGCACAGGAAAGTATACAGTCAAACCAAAGAAAAGAAGAGGAAATTAGAAATCTAAAAAATATTGTTGGGAATCTCCAGGATACTATTAAAAGACCCAACATTCGGGTTCTAGGAGTTCCTGAAGGCATGGAGAGGGAGAAAGGATTAGAAAGCCTTTTTAGTGAGATACTTGTAGAGAACTTCCCACGTTTGGAGAAGGACAGAGACATCCTAGTACAGGAAGCTCATAGAACCCCTAGTAAACATGACCAAAAGAGATCCTCACCACGACACGTAGTAGTAAAAGTCACCACAGTGAAACATAAAGAAAAGATCTTAAAATGTGCGAGAAATGTCAGATTACTCTCAGAGGACCTCCAATTAGACTCACAGCAGACTTCTCATCAGAAACCCTACAAGCTAGAAGGGAATGGCGAGATATAGCCCAGGTACTAAGAGAGAAAAACTGCCAGCCCAGAATATTATATCCTGGAAAGCTCTCATTTGTGAATGAAGGTGAAATAAAGACCTTTCACAGCAAACAGAAATTGAAAGAATTTGTCGCCACTCGTCCAGCCCTGCAAAAGATGCTTAAAGATGTGTTACACACAGAAACACAGAAACAGGGTCATCAATATGAAAGAAGGTAAAGGAAGGAAACCTCACAGCAAAAGATCACAGGAATCTCAAACCATATATTAGAAAATATCTTTGGCAAATGGCAGGGCAAAGTTACTACTTATCAATAGTCACATTGAACGTTAATGGCCTAAACTGTCCAGTTAAAAGACACAGATTGCCTGATTGGGTTAAGGAACAAAACCCATCTATTTGCTGCTTACAAGAAACATATCTTTCCAACAAAGATGCATACAGACTGAAAGTGAAAAGATGGAAAAAGATATACCATGCCAACAGAAATGAAAAAAGCTCAGGATAAAATTTGTGTTACCTTATTTAAAATGTTCTCCTAATTGTGTTACTATACATGATAGTTATCTTAATGAGAAAGCCCCAAAGGCCTAAAGGGTTAAATACTTGTAAAATCCTACAGGCGCTTTCAAAAATACTGTGAAGTAAGCAAGTGCCTCTTGTTGGTTGATGAGTTTATAATTTTAAACATGGCAACTTAAAGTCTTTTGTCATCCACAGTTATATATGATTTGCTGCTCATAAAACTAAAGTGTTCTTCATTCTGTGTTTAGCTGTGCTCCTATAGGTTCCAATGGACTTTTTCCAGCCACTTTTATTGTATTCAGGACTTTGGGATGGCTCTGTAAACAGATGAAGCCAATAATGTATTAACAGTACCAACTGAGAGAAAGTATGGTTAACTGAGGTTACTAAAAACAAAAAGCAATTCAAATCAATTGGCAATTTACAAAAAGAGTTTAAAGACTTTAAAAGCTATTATTAAAATTGCTATATTGCTCTATTATGTTAGGTTATATGTGTGTACATGATGTATGTCCACATGGGAAAATTTTATTAAGAGTTTTATTTTAAATGGCTTATAGATAAGATTGTCCATAAATTTAAGCTGCTAAAATTAGTCAAAGATACATTTTAATTTGTGTGACCTGAATCTGTGTATCATATGTTTTAAACTTGTTGGTAGAAAGAAACTAAAAACATTTTATATGGTTGTGCTTAAGTTTACTGGTTAAACAAACTACACCATGTTAGATATTTAAGAGGTGTTTTCAAATACATGATTCTTAAAATTTATAGAAGGCATTGGACCTTCTGGTAAATGTTTTCTTAAGTTTTTATCTAATGGTTGAAACTGTTTGCTAAGTATTCATGTGATATTGCTATTGTCAGCAAGCGATCTAGGACTTGCTGCCTCATTTCTCTATTCTAAGCCCAACTTGTTCTTTCATTTCTCTATTCTCCTCAAGGCAGGAAACTAATTCTATTATGAAAGAATCTGTAGGATGCACAATTTAATCTTTAGACCTTATAAAAGAGGTGTCTAACATTTTTCTGTAATAGCATAGCCAAAATAAGAACTTAAATAATAATCTCATAGCTAGATTCACTTCGCCATCAGCGAAGTATACAGTAAGTAGAAAAAACCTCCCTTTCAGACCAAAGGGAAAGAAAGTTTTAAAGTGAGAATATAATTTTCCTCATGGGCATTGTCTACCTTAGAAAAAATACTACAGAACATGCCTATGACTATGGACTTGTAATTTAGGCCACCGAAGATTAGAGATGGGACTTGGGCACTCCCTTGACTTGCATCCTCTGGTCTGCTTTAACACAAACCAGGAGGAAAAGAAAGCTAGGTATCAGAAGCAATGGGTGGCAGGCCTATTAATGGCTGATCTGTACAGTGATCTGCACTCAAGGAGACCCAACAGGCCAGTCCACTGCAGTGGCTTTCAATGTGGTAAGCCTGGGCTTCAGCAGAAGTCAGCTTGTGAAGAGCCCTGGCAGCTCTGCCAAAAGTTGGATCACTGGAAATGGACCTGCCCTGGAGTCGAAGGATGCCCAGGTCAGAGCCACAGATCTTATTGGCTCTAAGCTGAAAAGCCCTTCACTCAGCCCAACTTCCAAAGTGACCACTGCAGCTGAGGGGACGGCCAAGTAAGGTCAGCAACATTGCAGGCAGAACTGTAAATTTCTTGTTAGAGATGCCCCCTGCCTTTACCTGGCCAGCTCTCCTCCCAGGCCAGCTAAGTAATGAAAGTCAACAGAGTGCCTTCCCCTAGGAGGTTCACACCTCCCTTAGGATGTACCCCATGTGAAGAGATAGATAGGTCTGGGCCTCTTAACTTACAAGGCCTAAAGCCCACCAGATTATTATCAAGCCCCTTCTATCAGGTTCTATTTGCCTCTCAATCAGAAAACTTAATTGTAGCTTAGACAGCACCTTTCTTAGCTCCTCTAATAATGACTCTGTCCTTTGTTCTAGACCCTGTCTAGTGCACTTGGGCCTCACTTCTTTGTTATCATAACCTCTACTCTGCCACCAATGGTTCTACTCCCAACCTGTGTGTACTGATGGTCCTCTTCCCCACTTAATGCTGTATAATTGTTCAAAATTTCTCTACAGACAAACCCCTCTACCTACAAAAGATGAATGACTTTTCTCCCAGTCTTGGCTGGAATCAGCTTTCTGGTCTGTTGGGTGTTCCCCAATAAACTCTTTCTCTTAAAAAAAAAAGAGGGAGGTGCCTTTCTCTGAAGGGAGGAGAGAAATTCCACTTTGACTATGACCTTGTCTAAATATGATCAGAGTCAGCGAACTCGGAATGCTTCCATAGCCTTGGCACCTCATGACGGGAGCCTAGGGTGGTTTCTGGCACCATAAACTAGAGTGTCAATTTGTTGGGTTAACAACAGGAGTCACTGTGCACTTGCTCCTCATGTGGGATCTCTGTCCTTAATGTGCTATCCATTGTGATTTAATGCTATAACTAGTACTCAAACAGTATGTTTGACTTTGTGTTTCTGTGTCAAACAAGAGTGTCAAATTGTTAAGTCAGCAACAGGAGTCACTGTGTACTTACATCTCATGTGGGATCTGTCCCTAATGTGTTATGTAGGATTTCTGTCTTTAATGTGCTGTACACTGTTATTTAATGCTATAACTAGTACTCAAACAGTATTCTTCACTTTGTGTTGCTATGTGGGGGCAAACTGTTGAAATCTTTGCTTAATATATACTAAACTGATCTTCTGTATATAAAGAGAATTGAAAATGAATCTTGATGTGAATGGAAGGGGAGAGGGAGCGGGAAAGGGGAGGGTTGCAGGTGGGAGGGAAGTTATGGGGGGGGGAAGCCATTGTAATCCATAAGCTGAACTCTGGAAATTTATGTTCATTAAATAAAAAGTTAAAAAAAAAGAAAATATCATGTTTGATGTATGTGTCTGTATGTGTTCTTGTCTGTCTCCTGGGTTTATTAATGTAGATTAGAGTTTCAATTTTTTTCCATCTGACAAACTATTTTCCTTTAAGAATTTTTTAAACTTTTATTTAATAAATATAAATTCTGAAAGTACAACTTTTGGATTATAGCGGCTTTTCCCCCCATAACCTCCCTCCCACCCACAACCATCCCATCCCCCACTCCCTCTCTCATCCCATTCTTCATCAAGATTCATTTTCAATTGTTTTTATATACAGAAGATCAACTTAGTATATACTAAGTAAAGATTTGCACCCACACAGACACACAAAGTATAAGACACTGTTTGAGTATTAGTTTTCTGTTAATTTGCATAATACAACACATTAAGGACAGAGATCCTACATGGGGAGTAAGTGCACAGTGACTCCTGTTGTTCATTTAACAATTGACACTTTCATTTATGAAGTCAGTAATCACCCGAGGCTCTTGTCATGAGCTGCCAAGGCTATGCAAGCCTCTTGAGTTCACAAACTCTGACCTTATTTAGACAAGGCCATAATCAAAGTGGAATTTCTCTCCTCCCTTCTGAGAAAAGTACCTCCTTCTTTGATGGCCTGTTCTTTCCGCTGGGATCTCATAGAGTTTCAATTTTTCAAAAAAAATTAATATTATAGTCCAGGGCCCTAGACTGAGGGCCATGGACTAGTGCTACATCCAACTGACCACATTGTCTCCAGAGAAGGTTGTTTGTTTTTCTTTTGGTCTCAGTCTTCTCATTTGTATATTGGAAGTGTAGGAAGAAGAGTTGGGTCAAATGGTTTCTAAGGTTTTTCCAGTTCCAAAATTCCATGCATGTAGGAATAATCAAAGAAGACATATCTTTGATGTGGCCTTTGTAATACTGTTATTTTGAGTAACCTCTTCTCAAAGAATGCTCCCTTATGAAAAAAACTGTGTCCTTAGAAACTTAAAATACATCTACTATGGGAAAGGGAAGGTTGCAGATGAACCATTGTTATGTTATTCCTTTTTCTATAGGATAGTCTTTCATTCTTCGGACATCGACGAACAGATCAAACCACCAGCACCAAATATCACAGAGTGGAAACTCCCTCTCAAGTAAGTTTTCTTTTTAAAGGGGGCACTTCTTTGGGAGGAGTGGGTTAAGATTAGCCCCTGACACATGGTTTCACTTTAGACTCTTCTCTGCTGGATATCAGGCAGTGGCCCTTGGGTGCCCTGCAGCAGGCTTTAACTCCTCCTCAGGACGAAAAGCTGCCCCTCAGTTGCTGCCCAGGCTTGAGGAGCAGTGGGTCCTCTCTAAAGTGTTGGATATTTGTGGTTGTGTATAGAGTTCAGGAGTTGATTACTTTCCTGTAATAGACAAGTCTAATACCTAAGATTCCAGACTCCTAAAGGTTATCTAAAAGTCAGTTGCCTTTGATTTCGCTGTTGAGGAGGAACTGAGTTTTTCCACAAACCCCTCTCAGGGCAATTCAGCCCTCATAGAACATCACAAGTGCTACTTCTGGATGACTTCCACTTGGGAGTGGAAGGGAGGAGGGAGAAACTATATTTTGAAGGTGAAAGAAAATGGAAAATAAACATTTTACAAAACCTCTATTATGGGACTGGTGCTGTGGCCTAGCAGGTGGGGCTGCCGCCTATGGTGACATCATCCCTTATGGGCACCAGTTTGGGTCCTGACATTTCTTCTGATGTGGCCTGGGAAAGAACATAGCCCAAGTGTTTGGGTCCCTACACTCCCATGGGAGACTGGAAAGAGGATCCTGGCTCCTGGTCACCCATCAGCCCAGCTCCAGCCATTTGGAATGGATGAGCTGATGGAAGATCTCTCTCTCTCTCTGTGCCTTTGCCTTTCTGTGACACTGCCTTTCAAATAATTAATACATAAATCTTTAAAAAATTAAACTACCAAACAATTCTCTACTTACAAGTATCTCATTTAATAACCCTAACATTCATGTGGAGATTGCTAATTTTTTTTCTTTAAAAATATCATGAAAATTTTCACATATACAAAAAGAGAATTATACAATAAATCCCTTTATACTCATTATGCAACTTCAATGATCACTTTATCCCATAACCAACCTATCATATTTCATTCATTCCCTCCTCTCTCTATTCAAACTCCTCAACCCTACTCCACACTGTCTTTCTCAAAACCTGGGTTATTCTGAAGCAAATTATAGACATCAGCTCATTTTGTCCAATTATTTTGGTATGACATCTAACATAAGGTCTCAAGAAGAACCCAAAACTCTTACTACCATTTATCATATCTAAAAATGGTATGCCTTAAAAAAATCTTAGTTAACAATTTCAAATTTCTAGTTTATTTTTAAATTTTCATAATTGCCTAAGTATCTTAGAAAACTCTGTTTCAGTTAGGATAAAACAAGGCCCAGACATTTCATTTGAACACTACTTCTCTTAGGTCTCTTTCCATTTCTGTTTCCCATCTCATTTTTATTCCTTGTGATTTTTTTATTGCAGAAATCAAAGCACTTATCTGATGGAGTTTACAACAGTCTAGATTTTGTTGAGACATGCTAAGGAATTTATATTCATTGCCTCATGTAATATCTCAATAACTCCACAAGTAGATGCTATTATGAGTCCCACTTTACAGATTATGAAATTGAAGTTCAGAGAAATTAACCACTGGAACCAAGTACTCAAGTCTGGATCTTTCAAACTCTGAAACCCAGTTTAGTCCATGCTGTGGACAGCTTCTCTTCTGTATTGTTCCCCTAAAACCACAATGAGAGCTGGTTGAGAATTCTTAGGGAGATGTGAATGTAGCTGTGAATGAGAGATTTTCTTTGACTGAAGTGATGGCAACTGAATAGCTACTCTGGGCTTTGAAAGCAGCACATAGTAACTGCCCGCCCTAGGTCTTTGGTTAGGATAGAAGAATTCAGCCTCACCCACTAATACTTTTCTCCCATACCTAAGCTGAAAAAACAAGATACACACACACCATAGGCTGAAAGTAATATACCAACTTACTGAAGTCCATCTTTAATCACATCATTTCCATGCCCAAAATCCATGGTGGCTCTCTGCTGCCAATGGCAACTATATGTCCTCATCTGGCTCTCAAGATCTCCTACAATTAGATTTTTCAAATGTTCTCCTCCACTAAGTGCTGTCACATACCCCATACTCTAACACAGTTAGACCCTTTGCTATTTCCCAGCTTTTCAACACTGTGTCTCCTCATGCCATGAATCTGGTGGGAGGAGCCAAGGGTATGTGAAATGTAGCTCCTTCACTGACTCTCTCCATATATCTCCTTTTCTCCATTTCTCCTGTAGTCATGCACAGTTTCCCAGACTTTAGTCCAGAACTAGCACACTGTATGCCACACCTAAATATCTTCTGATTCACTGAGATAGCAATAGAAGGACTCAGTTGCAGATTTCAGGTCTGAGAGCTCTGTTGGCAAGGCCCCAGGGCAGAGGTTCCTTTATGTCAAGTGATAATTCTTCACCAAATCACAAAGCTTCCTGTAACTCAGTCACAACCTTGCTTTTATCCACACATCAATAATGTTGTAGTCTAAAACACAATCATAATTATAATCAACCTATAAGCCAGACCTGACTCCTTTCTGGTTTCCTCCCATAGCACTTAGTTCAATATTGTTTCCTAAGGCAGTTATAATGCCACAAACATAAAAATACCCTGTTTTATAACAGAATCCAGCAAGTGTTTCCTTAATATCTTGCTGCCCTTACAAAGCTCTATGCCCTGCCCTCACAATAGGAATTTCTGACTTTCAGCTTTTCATCTCCATCTTGAAGCTTCTGTTGCTTTGAAGCATAGATATGTAGGCTATTTTGAAAAGGTAAAGAATCTCCACCACTGGACTCTCCCACCAAGAAAGATTCTCTGGCCAAAAAAAAATTATCATTCATTCAATTCATGATGTCTTATGTGTAATTGAAACACTGGGCAGAAGTGACAATGTTCCCATTCTTTGGGAAGATTTGCTTGTGGCTATGTACAGATGAGCTTTACTCTAGGGTATCTAAAGAAATCTTGGTGAGTATTAAATCATTTCAGGGAAGTCAATGGGCATTTTAGTCTAATGAAGTTTTAACACCTTTCTTTCATAGGAACAATGAGAATAAAATAGTTTCTCAAAACTCGAATTCTAAACAGCACTCTGGCCTCAGAATCAGCCCTTAAGGCATTCGGATCTGGCTAAAATGCCTGTGACAGCATTTCAGGCATGGAAAGCCAAGACACTGTGGCAAAAAAAATGGCCCACATGAAAGATCTCTGTGATAGATCCCAGTGGAAAGAAGGAGTTACCTTTCTCTGAAGGGAGGAGAGAACTTCCACTTTGATTATGGCCTTGTCTAAATAATGTCAGAATTTGTGGACTCAAAAGGCTTCCATAGCCTTGGCAGCTCATGACAAGAGCCTTGGGTGATCATTGACATCATAAATAAGAGTGTCAATTGTTAAATCAACCACAGGAGTCACTGTGCACTTGCTCCCCATGTAGGACCTCAGTACTTAATGAGTTGTAGTGTGAGAATTAACGATAAAACTGGTCTTCAAACAGTATTTTATACCTTGTGTGTCTGTGTGGGTGCAAACTATTGAAATCTTTACTTGGTATAGAGTTGATCTTCTGTATATAAAGATGGTTAAAAATGAATCTTAATGATGAATGAGATGGGAGAGGGAGTAGGAGCTGGGATGGGAGTGAGGGTAGGAGGGCAGGTATGCGGGGAAGAACAGCTACATAAAAAAGTTGTACTATGAAATTTATATTTATTAAATAAAAGCTTTCAAAAATACTATTTTGGATTTTATTTAAATCCTGTAGAGACATTGCTTACAACTGTAAGGTGGAGATCTGGAAAACGGAAGAGCTAGCCCAAATTTATAATAGTAGTTAGTGGATGTGAAGTCATGTGGAATTTTATGGGCATGATCTCCTTCTTTCAGACTAACATAAAATAGAGGATTTAAAAACCTCAATCTCAGGAGCCAGCATTGTGGCACAGAAGGTTAAGCTACTGCTGACAATGTCAGCAATCCATGTAAGTGCTTGTCCAAATCCAGCTCCCTGTGGGAGCACCTGGGAGGACAGCAGAGGTTGGCCTGAGTGCTTGGGTCCCTGGCAGCTAAGTGGGAGACTCAGATGGAGATCTGGGTGCAGCCTTAGCATGGCCCACCAATGAATATTGCAGCCATTTTGAAGAAGTGAACCAGTAGATGGAAGATATTTCTCTGTCTCTTGCTATCTCTCTGTAACTCTGCCTTTACAGTAAATAAATAGATAATTTAAAAAAAAGAATCTGAGGTTTCATGACCCTAGGTTTCAGCTTTCCATGAGTCTTAGCTTATAGACTGACTCAGGGAGGCCAGTTGGGCAAGTTAAAATTCGTCCTGCACCCATGTAGATAATCAGGCCAGACCCACTGGGATCAGTATGATTTTGGAATAAAAATAATCTTTCAAATGGTTGTGACAACAAGAGAGAGGAGCTGGGGAGATTGAGAGGGAAAAGAATGAGAGGCTTTGAAATGGGTGATGTCTTATCTGTTACTACATGCTTTCTAGGATTATCTTCATCTTTCATTGTCTTTGAGCTCTTCAACTACTTTGTAAGTTGTAGAAAAGTGATAATGCAAACAACTTTTGTACAAAGAAATGAAACCTGGATATTCTCAGTGGATTGCAATTGGTTACTGACCCATTTGCATCTAGCTGTAGGTGCACTGCATCATTTACTATCTGCCTGTCAGTGTGTGGTACTTTGAACCAGCTAGAATATTTTACTGTTTCCTCATTAGTGTGTCTATATTTTTAATTTTATATAGGTGTTGGAAAAGGCGATGGAAGTGACCTAAAAATTTAAATAGCTACACAGCAACAGTCTTTTCATGTTCATCTTCTACAAACTGCAAGGTAAGAGAAAGCATACGCATTGAAAATTCTGAAGTTTGCTTTAAAGCTCAAGTTTAAATCAGCATGTTGGCCTCCCCAAACCATCACTCACCACAAAGGAGATGTTATGTTGCTTTGTAGTTACTACTCAACATGGAAACCAAGAGTTTGGATGTAAACCAGAGCTAAATTAACCAAATTGCTTTTAAAAAAGCTTTTTCAGGGTATTTTCTATATATATATATATATATATATATATATATATATATATCATTCTAAATTGTGGCTTTGCCATTTATGTTCCCGCAAATGTTGAGCATATAACCAGCAATCTATCAAGATTTTAATTTCAGATTGTAGTTATTTTTAGCCATATTTTTTTCCTCTTGGTCATTTTATCTTTTACTGTCCAGCACTGAAATTTCAAATTATAGTGTACAAGAAAATCTCCCAGGGGCTTGTAAAGATGCAAATTCATCATCTGCACCTCCAAGGTATGATTTGGGAAATCTGGAATGGGTCTCAGCTATCTGTAGATGTGGCAATGCTCCAGATGATTCTAACTCAATGGTTCTGTGGTTTAGCACTATGAGAAACTATGCAAGCATATGGATGAAAGAGGAGTCTCCTTACCCAAAGCAATGGGACCCTAGTAGTCAATGGTTTGTAAAATGTTTAAGTGATGCCTAAGACTATATAAGAACTTTTGTGGAACAATAAGAAAGCTTCTTTCATGAGTCTAGGAACTGTAAACGCCAATCTGCACCAATCCAAAGCCAGGAGCCAAGAGTTTTCTCTGGGTCTCCCATGCAGTGCAGGGGCCCAATGACTTGGGCCATCCTCCACTTCTTTCCCAGGCCATCGCAAAGAGCTGGATCAGAAGTGGAGAACCGGGACTCAAACCGGCACCCATATGGGATGCCAGCACCACAGGTGGTGGCTTTATCCACTACACCACAGTGTCAGCCCCAACAGGTTATATTTATTAATATATATAATGTGTTTGCTATGAGGCTAAGAGTACTTGATAAATACAGAAAGGCTGGATAGGTGAAAACCACTTCAGTTTTACAGATTCCATCAGTAGCTAGATTTTTAGCTCTGAATTTCATGTGTTCATTCACAGATATTTCATTATATCGAAACTGACAGTCATTATTGAACTGCTGAACTGTCCCATCTTATATGATGACGTTAAAGTCAGATTTCTCTCTCGGGTGAGTAATCAAGAAACTACTTCTGCTGTTGTTAATTGTTTGCTCTTTTGATTGATTTTGGTTTAGGATGTCTGTTGCTACAAATCCCAAGAACAGAGATGAGGGATCCATAACCAGGAATGAGAAGAAAGAATCATATCATTAACATATTTTCAAAAAAGAAAAACATATGTAATGCCAGAATTTTTGCTCTTTTTTTAAAAAAACATCCTATATAATTGACATGTATTAAGCTCATTTGTGTTTTTCTAAATTCTACTTGATATATATATAACTATTCAAAAAACTCACAAAAACCAAGGTGCTAAAAAAAGATATGTTTTTACTACATAGCAGTGATAACTTCTTTGTTTTAGACCTTTAAAATACGTTCCTATAAAGTGAATGGGACTTTGCTTTCTTCTAAATTGATGCTTATTACAAATAGTATTCATTAACCCTATATTTAACTTATAAAAAATAAGAATGCCTTTCATTTTCTTTACTTGAACATATCTGCATAACTTCTACTGACCAGCCATAAATTGTGTTTGCATATTATTCTGCATATAACAAATGTATAATCCTCAATAGTTTCAGTTCATATTCCTATGAAATCATCAATCAGAACTGCCAACAAGTATATTGGGCCACTTAAAAGTTATTTCTTGTACCTTCCTTCATCCCCTGCTTGCTGCCTGTTGGAAAAGAATCTCTTAAGTATTCAGATGGTCACTGACTTGAAACAAGTCACCTGGCTAGTTACCACACTGGCTGGCGGCCTCCTAACTAATGGAGCTGCTCTAAATTCTCACTCAAACAGTGGTTTCTAAGTAGAAGCAATGGTGTAAAGGTCTTGGCCCAGGGCACTTGGGTAACATCCAGCCTTTGATTATGAAAGCATTCAAAATGTCAGATATTTCTATCATCATCAACACTGTATCATCTTCAATAAGTAGGGCTCGCTATTCAGTGCAGCTGTTCCTTATAGAAATGGTTGATATTTGTTGTATATGCCAGTAATTTGGTCTTGAGGGCTCTCAGGAGGGTAACTGTAAACTGTAGCCCACCCAGACAGGTCTGCAGGTGAGGTGGTCATGGAGGTTTACACTGTGCTTTTCACAGGATGCTTCATTATCCTGGCAGATGGCCTGATGCTTAAGTGCCTGCCTGTGAGCAGCAGCTGTCGCTCTCCCAGGAAACCTGTTTTCTTCCCAGAATCTTTTATTTAAAGAATACAAACTTCATGCATTTCATAAGTATGACTTCAGGAACACAGGGATTTATGCCACCACACGCGCTCGGCCACACACACTCCTACCACTTTTCCTCCTCCCTCTCAGTCCCATTCCTAATTTTTTACTAAGATCTATTTTTCTTTTTGTTTTGTTTTGTTTTGTTTTTTTGACAGGCAAGGATCTATTTTTCAATTAACCTTATACCCATTTGATTAACTCTATACTAAGTAAAACATTCAACACATAGTATGAAAAATAAAAGTGTTCCTCAACAGTCAAGACAAGGACTGTTCAAAGTCATTCATCTCAAAGTGTCAACTTCACTATTATAGATTACTTTTAGACGCTCTGTTAGTTACCACAGATGAGGTAGAACATAAGGCATTTGTGTTTTGGGGACTGGCTCATTTCATTAAGTATAATGCTTTCCAGTTTCATCCATTTTTTTGCATACAACAGGAATTCTTTTTTTTTTTAACTCTTGAGTAGGATTCCATGGTGTACACTGACAAGTGCCCTTGTGGCTATTGTTGGACTTTGTCCAATTTGTCCTACCAAGATAGCAACGCCCTAGGTGAACACTAACTGAAAGTAAAGTCCAGGGCTGTTGATCAGGAGAGAACAGAGGAAGCACACACACACACACACCAGAAGCAGGTTTTTTTAAAAAAAAAAAACTGAGAAACAGAGACATATGAAAGACAGAGAGGTTCCATTTGCTGGTTCACTCTCCCAGTGCACACAATGGCTATGACAAGGCTGAGTGGAAGCCTGGAACCTGGAAATCAGTCCAGGTCTTCTATTATATGACAGAAACAGAATCACTTGGGTCTTTCAGGGTCTACACTAGCTTTAGTCAGGAGCTAGAGATGGGTATCAAACTCCAGTATGGGAGGAGGCTATTTAACCATTAAGCTAAATGCCCACCCCAAAAGTTGTTTTGATTATTTACAGATCCATTGAGAAGAGAGCAGCACACCTTGCAGAGTCAATAGGAAAGGGGTTGGGCATCCAGAAGATATGCAGTCAATGAGCAGGTGGCATAGCATCAGAGAGAGGCAGTAATGGCCTTAACAGCCAGGTCAGGGACATGATAAAAATAAAAGCCAGGAATTCCCTCTCGGTCAACAACATGGTTGGCAGGACCACAGATCCTTGGACCATCTTCTGCTGCCTTCCTAGGCACATTAGTAGGAAGCTGGATAGGAGGAGGAGCAGTAAAAACTAGAACCGACACTCCAATATGGTGTGGTGGCACTGCAAGCAGAGTTTAATCTGCTGCACCACAACACCATTCCCCTAAAATTTTTAAAAGTTATATATTTAAAGGCAGAGAGGGAAGAGTCCCAAGATGGTCTTTAGGGAAGGACATTACTGCTCTAGTCCAGGAGAAGAAAGTTTAAAAAAAGTGGAGAGAGTTCAGCCTCATGGAAGAGTTAGAGTTAGAGAAAAAAAGGCAGAGGAAACACAAATTAGAGGGACATGGTAGACTGACATGGAGGGTGCGGATGCCCACAACTCAGGACTCCAGCAGCTGAAAGCCTACGCACCAATCTTGGAAAGTGAGGTGATACCAGACCACAGCAACCCAATCCAGTGGTGATAAAGTTGCAGGAAGAGCCTATAATCAACCCAGCTTGGAAACCCATGGGTGACAGTGTACCTGCCAAACTAGAGGATAAAAAAAAGGGCACATTTTTCCCCAATCTCTTTACAATGGCATCCTGTAACAAGCAGATAGAGCAGGCACCAATTTGGACATACATACAGATGCACCAGTTTGTGTCCACCCCCAGCAACCAGCCAAGTAGAGACTCCGGATTCTGGTGGGGAGAACTAACAGGGGGCTAGGAGCTTGTGACTGTGGGAAGCCTCTGTGCAAAGACTATGGAAAAAAACTTAGGCTTTGCAGGAGGAATTACAGTGTGGCTAGGATTTGGGCAATCACTGTAGGAGACTCCATAAGCTCAGGGCTCCCTGGTTACTTGGTGAACACTGCAGGGGTATCTGAAATTACAATGAGGACTGCACAGATCCCTTGTGTGGTCTTAGGGGCAGAGCAGATGAATATTATACCCACTGAGGCTAGAACTCAGGCACTGGTCTCCTTTCAGGAGAGGATCTCAGCTGAAAAGAATAAACCTCCCTTATTTAAAAAAAATGGGAGAGATTTACCAGGCAAAACCTGGGTATGCACCTTAGATGTGCCCTTTTACCTAGAGAACTTAAGAGCTCTCTGACCACACCCACTACAAGCCTCTAGATAGTCACTGAAAGCAGACACTCCACTTACCTAAAGATTCATAGTACAAAGATAAAAGCCACCACAGCAAAAAAAAAAAAAAAAAGAAAGAAAGAAAGAAACCAACGACTATCTCCACAAATGCCGAACAACAAATGCACCAATTGAAGAAACAAGAATAAGGAAGATAACATGACACCCCTAAAAGAACACAACACTTCAATACTATATTGTGAAGATAATGAGTGAGATGGAAGAAATGCAAGAAATGGAATTTAAAAATGATGATAAGATTACAGGGAAGTAATCAGAAGCAAATGCATGAACTACTGAAACTGTACAGGACATGAAAGAAAATTTCTCCCATAAAGTTGAGATCTTAAAGAAAAATAAAATGAAATGAAGAATGCAATACAACTAAAAAAATACAGTGGAAAGCCTGAGACAATAGATTTGGTGAAGCAGAAGAAAGAATATCAGACTTAGAACACAAAGCAGAGGAAATTATATAGTCAAACCAAAAACAAAAGGAAATCAAAAAACAAACAAACAAAAAAAACGTTGAAACTCTACAGGATACTATCAAATGACTGAACATGGGTTCTAGGAGTTTATGAAGGTTTGAAAATAGAGAAAGGATTAGTAAAATAATAACAGAAGAATTCCCTAATTTGGAGGGGGAAAAAAAGGACATCCAAGTACAGGAAGTACCTGAAACACCTAATAGAATGATCAGAAAAGATCTTCACCACAACATATTGTAAACCAAACTCACCACAGTAAAACATAAAAGAAAAGATTCTAAAATGTGCACAAGAAAAAAACCAGATTACCTTCAGAGTATCTCCAATTAGACTCACAGCAGACTTCTCATCAGAAACCCACAGCCTAGGAAAGAATGGCGAGATATATTCCAAGTCTTAGGAGAAAACTACTGACAACCCAGAAGACTATACCCTCCAAAGCTCTCATTCATAACAATTCGAAATTGAAAGAATTTGATACCACCCGTCCAGCCCTACAAAAGATGCTTAAGGATGTGCTGCACACAGAAACACGCTCATCACTACAAAAGAAGGTAAAGAAAGAAAATCTCTCAGTAAAAGTTCATGAGAAATTAAAAGTAAAAAATAGGAATATTTTTGGAAAAATGGCAGGGCAAAGTTGTTACTTATCAATAGTCCCCTTGAATGTAAATGGTCTCAACTATCCAGATAGGAAACACAGACTGGCTGAACTATTTAAAAACAAAAGCTATCTATTTACTCCATATAAGAAACACATCTCACCAAACAAGATGCACACAGACTGAAATTGAAAGGATGGAAAAAGATATTCCATGCCAAAAGAAACCAAAAAACAGATGGTGTAAGCCATCCTAATATCAGGCAAAATAGACTTTAACACAAAATAGTTTAAAAGAGAAAAAGAAGGTCACTATGTAATGATTAAGGGATTAATTTAACAAGAAGCTGTGATTATTATAAATGTATATGCACCTAATTACAGGGCACCTGGCTATGGAAAAGAATGTTATGAGATCTAAAGAGAGACATAGACTCCAATACAGTAGTATTGGGAGACTTCAAAACTTCACTTTCAGCATTGGGCAGATCAACCAGACAGAAACTCAGCAAGGAAACAGCAGATTTAGGGAGGTTGTGGGGGAAGTCACAACAATACAAAAGTTGCACTTTGTAAATTCACATTTATGAAATAAAAAAAAAACCAGCAGATTTATTGGACACTATAGACCAACTGGACCTAACAGATATCAACAGACTTTTTCATCCTACAGTTGCAGAATACACATTCTTCTCAGCAGTGCATGGAACTTTCTCTAGGACTCACCATATACAACTATAAAGCAAGTCTCAGCAAATTCAAAAAAATCTAAATCATAGCATGCATCTTCTCAGACAATAATGCAATGAAACTGGAAACCAGCAACCCAGGAACCTCTAGAACATATGCAAACTCTTAGAGACTGAACAACATGTTTCTGAATGAATAATGGGTCATACAATAATCAATAGAAATATAAAAAAATTTCTGGAAATGATGAAGATGACAAAACAACGTATCAAAACTTATGGGATACCGCAAGAGCAGTGTTGAGAGGAAAGTTCATAACAATAGGTACCTACATCAAAAACTGGAAAGGCACCAAATAAATGAATGCATCTCAAGGATCTAGAAAAACTACAGTAAACCAAACCAAAACTAGTAGGGAAAAATAATTAAAATTAGGGGAGAATGGCAAGATGGAGGAATAGGAAGGTAGCACACTATTAGTCCAGGGGAGAGACACTTTAATAAAAGTGGAGATACTGCAGGGTCAAGGAAGAGTAGGGGAAAAAACAGCAGAGGAAACTCTTCTGGAACTAGTGATTCACAGTGGACCTGCGTGGAGAGCGTGGGAGCCCAAGTTCGGGACACCAGCGGCAGAATCAACACACCAGTGCTGGAACGAGAGGTGAGCCGAACATCAATAGCCCGAGACACCAGCGGGCAAGTGGAAAGAGGAGACTAGAGGGAACGAGGCTTGAAACTCCATGGGGAAAAGTTCACCAGGCTAACTAGAAGAGAGAGAGGAAAAAAAAAGTGACCAATACGGACACGAGTTTCTCTCTCTCTGCTCACCTCTCAAAGGCAAGCAAGACAAAGAACAGGCGCCATTTTGGACATACGTCATAAGCAGGGTGACCTCAGGTCTGCACTGGCCCTGAGCCTAGCAGAAAAACCTGACTCTGGGGGAAGGGGTGAAATAACAGGAGATTAGCATCTAACTTGGCAACCCAGTGGGAGACTGCAGGAGAATTGGAGCCCACACTGAGGGCAGCAGAGATTCCCTGTGTGGTCCTTGGGAAAGAGCTTCTGATCTCTGGCTCCTGTGGGTATATCATTTGCCTGCTAACTACCTCCAATTGCATTCAGCTGTGCGGAATTACTTCCCTTTTGAATCAAAAAAAGAAAGAAAGAGAGATTTACCACACCTAACCTGGGAGTGTCATCTTTGACACACCCTCAACCCTGAGGAACCAAACACAGCTCTCAGTCCACACTCATCTCAAGCCTCTAAGGCTCCACCGAAAGCAGTACAGTAAGTAGAAAAAACCTCCCTTTCAGACCAAAGGGAAAGAAAGTTTTTAAGTGAGAATATAATTTTCCTCATGGGCATTGTCTACCTTAGAAAAACTACTACAGAACGTGCCTGTGACTATAGACTTGTAGTTCAGGCCACCGAAGATTAGAGATGGGACACGGGCACTCCCTTGACTTGCATCCTCTGGTCTGCTTTAACAAAAACCAGGAAGAAAAGAAAGCTAGGCATCAGAAGCAATGGGTGGCAGGCCTATTAATGGCTGATCTGTACAGTGATCTGCACTCAAGGAGACCCAACAGGCCAGTCCACTGCAGTGGCTTTCAATGTGGTAAGCCTGGGCTTCAGCAGAAGTCAGCTTGTGAAGAGCCCTGGCAGCTCTGCCAAAAGTTGGATCACTGGAAATGGACCTGCCCTGGAGTCGAAGGATGCCCAGGTCAGAGCCACAGATCCTATTGGCTCTAAGCTGAAAAGCCCTTCACTCAGCCCAACTTCCAAAGTGACCACTGCAGCTGAGGGGATGGTCAAGTAGGGTCAGCAACATTGCAGGCAGAACTATAAATTTCTTGTTAGAGATGCCCCCTGCCTTTACCTGGCCAGCTCTCCTCCTAGGCCAGCCAAGTAATGAAAGTCAACAGAGTGCCTTCCCCTAGGAGGTTCACACCTCCCTTAGGATGTACCCCATGTGAAGAGATAGATAGGTCTGGGCCTCTTAACTTACAAGGCCTAAAGCCCACCAGATTATTATCAAGCCCCTTCTATCAGGTTCTATTTGCCTCTCAATCAGAAAAATTACTTGTAGCTTAGACAGCACCTTTCTTAGCTCCTCTAATAATGACTCTGTCCTTTGTTCTAGACCCTGTCTAGCGCACTTGGGCCTCATTCCTTTGTGATCATAACCTCTACTCTACCACCAATGGCTCTACTCCCAACCTGTGTGTACTGATGGTCCTCTTCCCCACTTAATGCTGTATAATTGTTCAAACCTGGTAAATACCACTCTTAGGATCATTGGTTACTATTCTCACTCTGTCTTTTATGACCTTGTCTAAATATGATCAGAGTCGGCAAACTTAGAAGGCTTCCATAGCCTTGGCAACTCATGACGAGAGCCTAGGGTGGTTACTGGCGCCATAAACTAGAGTGTCAATTTATTGGGTCAACAACAGGAGTCACTGTGCACTTGCTTCTCATGTGGGATCTCTGTCCTTAATGTGCTGTCCATTGTGATTTAATGCTATAACTAGTACTCAAACAGTATGTTTCACTTTGTGTTTCTATGTGGGTGCAAACTGTTGAAATCTTTATACTAAATTGATCTTCTGTATATAAAGAGAATTGAAAATGAATCTTGATGCAAATGGAAGTGGAGAGGGAGCGGGAAAGGGGAGGGTTGCAGGTGGGAGGGAAGTTATGGGGTGGGGGAAGCCATTGTAATCCATAAGCTGAACTCTGGAAATTTATATTCATTAAATAAAAGTTAAAAAAAGAAAAAAAAAGAAAAATAATTAAAATTAGAGAAGAAATCAACAAAATTGAATTCAAAAAAACAATACAAAGCATCAGCAAACTAAAGAGCTATTTTTGAAAAAATAAACAAAACTGACCTACTATTGGCCCAGCTAACCAAAAAAAAAAAAAGGATAGGTAGACCCAAATCAACAAAATTAGAGATGAAAATGGAAATTTAACAAAAGACATCACAAAAATAAAAAGAATCACCAGAAATTACTACAAAGAGCTATATGCCAACAAACTGGGAAACTGGAAGAAATGGCTAGATTCCTGGACATAAACAAGCTACCTAAGTGAAGCCATGAAAACAGAAAACCAACAGACCCATAACCAAGATGGAAATTGGATCAGTAATAAAGGCCCTCTCAATAGAGAAAAGCCCAGAACCTCATGGCTTCACTACCAAATTCTACCACCATTCAAATAAGAACTAACTCCAATTCTTCTCAAGTTATTCAAAGCAATTGAAAGGTTGGGAATCCTTCCAAATTCTTTCTATGAAGCCAGCACCACCTCAATTTCTAAACCTGAAAAAGATGCAACAGATAATTACAGATCAATTTCACTAATGAACATAGATGCAAAAATCCTCAATAAAATTCTAGACAATAGAATCTAACAGTACATTAGAAAGATCATCCACCCAGACCAGGTGGGATTCATCCCTGGTATGCAGGGATGGTCCAACATTCACAAATCAATTAATCACATTAACAAAAAGATTAACAGAAACCATATATTATCTCAAGATGCACAGAAAGCATTTGATGATATATAATATCCTTTCATGGTGAAAACTCTAAGCAAATTGGTTTAGAGGTAACATTCCTCAATAAAATCAAGGCAATTTATGACAACAACACTTAAGAAACTGGGAACAGAAGAAACATTTCTCAACACACTTGAGTCAATTTATGAATAAACCATGACCAGTGTCCTACTGAATGGGGAAAAGTTGGAAGCATTCCTACTGAGATCAGGTACCCAACAAGGATGCCCACTGTCACCATTGCTATTCAATATAGCCCTAGAAGGTTAAGCCAGAACAATTAGGCAAGGAAAAGAAATCAAAGGGATACAAATTTGGGAGGGAGGAAGTAAAAAAAAATCCCTATTTTCAGGTGACATGATTTTACATATAGGGGATCCAAAAGACTCCACTAAGAGACTATTGGAACTTGTAGAAAGTAGCAGGATATAAAGCCAACACACAAAAATCAACAGATTTTGTAGACACAGAAAATGCCACAGCTGATATTCAACTTCTAAGATCAAACCCATTCACAATAGCACAGGCAAAGACTTTTGGAAAAGACCTCAGAAGCACAGGCAGTCAAAGTCAAAATTTACAAATATAATTATTCCAAATTGAAAGGTTTCTGTAAGGCAAAAGAATCACTCAGCAAAGTGAAGGGACAACTGACAGAATGGGAGAAATTATTTACAGACTATGCAACTGATACTGGAGTAATAACCAGAATCTACAAAGTGATCAAGAAACTCCACAACAACAAAACAGATAACCCACTTAAGAGATGGGAAAAGGACTTAAACAGTCACTTTGCAAAACAGGAAATCCAAAGGGCCAACAGACACATGAAAAATTGTTAAGGATCAGGCTGTCAGGGAAATACAAATCAAATCCACAATGAGGTTTCACCTCAGCCCCATTCGAATGGCTTTCATACAGAAATCAACAAACTACAAATGCTGTCAAGGATGTTTGGGGAATGGTATCCTAATCCCCTGTTGGTGGGAATGTAAACTGGTAAAGCCACTCTGGAAGACAGTTTGGAGATACCTCAAAAATCTGAATATAGACCTACCATTTGACCCAGCCACCCCACTCCTGGGAATTTATCCAAGGGAAATGAAATCAGTAAACAAAAGAGTTATCTGCACCTCCATGTTTATTGCAGCTTGATTCACAATGCTAAGGCATGCAATCAAAATAAATACCCATCAACCAAAGACTGGATAAAGAAATAATGGGATACATACACTATGGAATACTACACAGCAGTAAAGAAAAAATGAAATCAGTTCATTTGCAACTAAAGGGATGAATCTTGAAAACATCATACTTAGTGAAATAAGCCAGTCCCAAAAGGAAAAATACCATATGTGTTCTCTCTCATCTGTGAGAACTGATAGAGCACCTAAAACAAAATCTGTAGAACTGAAATCAACATTCACTTCAAGAAGGGATGTCTTGAGCTCCCCTTATCTTGACTGTCGCGAACAGGTTTTTTTGTTGTTATTTTTTCTTCATACTATTTTTGAACTCTTTCCTTAACAGATAACCATAAATATATGTGTATATATATGTATATATATATACTTATGTACATATATGTGTGTGTATATATATATATAAAGTCAATTAAAATAGATCTCAGTAAAAAATAAGAGTGGGAATAACAGAGGGAGGAGGAAGTTTGTAACTGTAAAGTTCTATAATTCTGCATATATTCCTGTGGAATTAATGCTAAGGGTACAGTTTAAAAACTTGCCATGGGACTCTAAATCCCATTAAGCTTGATGGAAAAAAATGCCATCTTAGTTGTTAAAGTAATCATATTAAGTGTTAAAGTGATTATATATATATATATATATATAAAATCAAGTGCCTGCTAATAATAATAGATAGAATTTAAAAAGAGAGAATATGGCCAGCACCGCAGCTCAATAGGCTAATCCTCTGCCTGTGGTGCTGGCACACCGGGTTCTAGTCTTGGTCGGGGCACCAGATTCTGTCCCGTTTGCCCCTCTTCCAGGCCAGCTCTCTGCTGTGGGCCAGGAGTGCAGTGGAGGATGGCCCAAGTGCTTGGGCCCTGCACCCGCATGGGAGACCAGGAGGAAGCACCTAGCTCCTGGCTTCAGATCAGTGCAGTGTGCCGGCCACAGCAGCCATTGGAGGGTGAACCAATGGTAAAGGAAGACCTTTCTCTCTCTCTCTCTCTCTCTCTCTCTCTCTCTCACTGTCCACTCTGCCTGTCAAAGAGAGAGAGAGAGAGAGAGAGAGAGAGAGAGAGAGAGAATGTTCCAACATGGGAAGCAGCCCACACAGTAGACTAACAGAATGACAATCACTTCAATAACACTCTGACATCAGATTAAGCCCTTAAGGTTCCTGTCTGGCTGAAAAGCACATGAGAGCATTTCAGGCATGGAAAGCCAAGACACTGTGGCAAAAAATGTTCTACATGAAGGAACTCAGTGAGTGAGACCCCAGCAGAAAGAATTGGCCATCAAAAAAGGATGTAGTTTTCTCTAACAGAAGGAGAAAACTTCCACTTTGCTTATGCCCTTGTCCAAATACTAACAGTTAGTGGACTTAAAAGGGTTCCATAACCTAGGTAGATCATGTCAAGAGCTTCAGGTGATCACTGATATCATAGATATGCATGTTAGTTGTTAAATTAACAACAGGAGTCACTGTGCACTAACACCCCATGTAGGACCTCTGCCCTCAATGAGTATCTTCTTCTTCTTCTTCTTTTTTTTTTTTGACAGAGTGGACAGTGAGAGAGAGAGACAGAGAGAGAAAGGTCCTCCTTTGCTGTTGGTTCACCCTCCAATGGCTGCCTCAGCTGACGCGCTGCGGCCAGCGCACCGTGCTGATCCCAGGGCAGGAGCCAGGTGCTTCTCCTGGTCTATAATGGGGTGGCCATCCTCCACTGCACTCCTGGGCCACAGCAGAGAGCTGGCCTGGAAGAGGGGCAACCGGGACAGAATCTGGCGCCCCAACTGGTACTAGAACCCAGTGTGCTGGCGCAGCTAGGCGGAGGATTAGCCTGTTGAGCTACAGCACCGGCAAGTTTCATTATGAGTTAACTATAATACTAGTTCTCAGTTTGTGTGTGTGTGTGTGCAAACTGTTGAAATCTTTACTAAGTATAGGCCATATGGTAGGTCTGTGTACAAAGCTAAGTGAAAATCAATCTTAATGGAGAATGAGACTGGCAAGGGGAGCGGGAGGTGGGGTGGGAATTTGGGTGGAAGGGTGGGTATGGTGGGAAGAATAACTATATTTCTAACATTGTACTTATGAAATTTGTATTCCTTAAAAATAAATTAAACAACAAAAAAGGCAGAGAGAAGAGACTGCCCATCAGTTAGTTTATGCCTCAATTCCCCACAAGAGTCATGGCTGGGGAAAGCTGAAGCTAGGAGCCAGGAATTCAAATCTGGTCTCCCATGTGGGTTGCAGGGACCCATCACCTGCTGCCTCCAGGCTGTGCACTAACAGGAGGCTGGAATCAGGAGCTGAGCTGGGACTTGAATCCAGGCACTCTTATATAGGATGTGGGTGTCCCAAGTGGCATATTAACTGCTATGCCCAAAGCCCACGCCATACTTGAAATTCCTGATAGAAACAAAAGGACAGAGCAACAGCATTCTATTAGTATCATCCTTGTGTCTTGAGGTGTATTATCAGGGGTAGAGTGCTGCCTATTTAATGGGTACAGTTGTTAGTGCAATATATAGAGGAATAAAGGAAAGAATCCAAAGGGAATATCCTCTGGAACTAGTTCTTGGTATCAATTTTACTATGAAAATAACCATTTTTTCTTTAACCGTGTCTTTTTAGAATCTCCCCAAATACTACAACAAATGTGCATTCTTCTTTTGGTTCAATACATCTTTCATAGAAAATAACAGGTATGGATATAATAGAAATCCGATAGAAACAGCCTAATCTTCAATGAATGTGTGAAAGGTATAATGGCAATTCTTTTGCTAATTGTTATAATCTCTTTTGTGTTTACTCAATGTGATTATTTAAAACCTATGTGAGTCTCAACTGTTGCATAATCCTCCTGGGCCATGCCAGAGGACTGTGTTCTAAGTTACAAAGGATTAAAATCAGATCCTGAGTGTGGTGATAATGTACTCCCAGTGAAATTCAATATGATTATGCACAGTACCTTGAATTCAAAATATGGCAGGTCCCCAATAAGTGCTGGTCCACTTAGGAGCAATCATCAACCTGTGCTAATCTAAGGCACAATTTCTGGAGGCTCTCCCAAAGGGAGAGCAAGGTCAGTGAGGGAGCCTGGATCCGAGTCATGGCATCAATGTAAAGCTGCCAAAGAACACACCAGTCACCAGAGTTAGAGGAAAGGTTTATTATTGGGTAGGGGGAGCCAGATGGGCTGGGGAGAGCAGGGGAGAGGGTAAGAGAGACAAGAAATAATTTAATAGTCTCACAATTACACTTTTCTCTAACAACTCAATCAGGAAACATTTTATTAAAAAGCATTTATTAAATGGATTTGAAGGTTATTATGAAGGACCCTTATGGGGGAGAGGGACAAGAAACTAGGCCTGGGCAGATATCAGGGGCTTCTTAAGAGGTTAGATGTTCCCCAGAGTCCAGCGGGCAGGACGTTCTCTGGGAAGGAAAAGTCAATCCCCTTCAGATAACCTCTGGGCATGCCCAGAGCAGAGTTGCCACTCCCCTTCGGAGAATCTCAGCACTCTCCTTAGCACTCTCCTCAGCTGGTTCCCTCAGCACTCTCCTCAGCACTCTCCTCAGCTGGTTCCCTCAGCACTTTCCTCAGCACTCTCCTCAGCTGGTTCCCTCAGCACTCTCCTCAGCACTCTCCTCAGCTGGTTCCCTCAGCACTCTCCTCAGCACTCTCCGGTATGCTAATTGTCCCTCCGAACCAGCCAATCCCGTGCCACCTCTGCATTCCATATGCTAATTCGTTGCCTATATAACCTGTGTGAAACTGCCGCTCAGGGCTCCTCACTGCCTGAGGTGGGGGCCCGTTTGCGCAAACGTTCAATAAAAACCTCGTGCTTTTTGCATCAACTGGTCTGGATCTTTGGGCGTCCTCCCGAGCAAGTGGGCATCTCTGCAACTGAGAGGTCCAACAATTATTCCCAAGAACATTTTACCCATATCTGGAAACTCATTCCTGAATCTAGAAGTGCTCTACTTCGGGGTTTTGTTCCGTGGGGGCAAAAAGATGATATCAACATACCCTACAACACAAAGGAAAAGAAATTTTGAAAATTATTCAGGTTAGAGTTAAGGTGGTTGCAATTGCACGTGGCTCGATTTGATATTCATCACATCCAACACTACTCTGCTGCAAATCTGAGCTGGCTCAAGTGGCATCCCAAGTCCTGTAAGACAGCAGAGGGAACATCTCACACACACTCCTGTGATGCACACACAATTATTGGATTTTGAGGGCGAATGTTGGATTACATGGAAAATTTTTATCCATATATATCTGGATGTAAACAAACAATAAACTTTGATTCATTACAATGAGCAAAGTCCCTCAAATAGAGAAACCTGGTGCTACTCCTGAAAAATGGCTGTTACTACAGCATATAGTTTTGTCCTTTGAAACAATGTGTTCATATTGGAGAAGCAACATTAGATCATTTTTATGTAAGTTTCTAAAGATTTCTGTAAGCTTTACATGTACATACTACTTGGCAAAGCAGTTTTTATATCTATCATGATGTTGTTTAGCCAAAAACACCAATGTCATTCTTAAAAAACACAGCATTATTGGATTTTATTATTGTTTAAAGATTCATTTATTTGAAAGTTGAGAGATAGTGCAGTGGCACAGTGTGTTAAAGCCTCTGCCAGGGAGAGGGAGAGGAGGGAGAGGGAGAGAAGAGATAGGGAGAAGAGGGAGAGGGAGAGGAGCCAGAGGGAGAGGGAGAGATGGAGAGGAGGGAGAGGGAGAGAGGGGTGAGGGAGAGGGAGGGGGAGATGGAGAGGGAGAGGAGAGAGAGGATGGACAGGGAGATGGAAACATAGATGGAGAGTGAGAGGGAGAGGCATGATGGAGGCAACAGATGCCCAAGCCATTGGGCCATCTTCTGCTGCCTTCCCAGGCCATCAGCAGGGAGTTGGAGCAAAAGTGGAGCAGCCGGGACTCAAACCAGCACTCCAATATGGGATGCCAGCATTGCAAGTGGCAACTTAATCCACTACACCACAATGCTGGCACTGTTACTGGGTATTATTACACATCAAGCCTCTGGTGGACTTGTCATCTATGCAAACAGATGCTTTATCAATCTTGGATGTCATTAATTCCATAAAAAGAGATGCTACAAGATTTGGTAGTATGTTGTCACTGAGGTACTTGTTAGTGAAGATGAAGGTATTCTGTGAGGGATGTGGAGGAAGCCAAGTAAGACGCAAAAAAAAGGCTGAGGTTCTAAATGTGGTGAGCAAGGCTTTACATGAAGGCCAAGGGGGCCTACTGCAGGGCTTGACTGTTAGCCCTAAAATAAAATGTAATGTGTGCTTGCTTTCCCCCTCTAGACTGTATCTAAGACAAAACAAATTAGACAACCCACACAAACGAAAAGCCTGGAAAATCTATGGCCCACGTTTTGCAGTCAAGATGTATTTCAATAAGACATGAGGTAATCATCCTGTACCTGGTACTCTTTTAAGTGTACCTCCTCTTATAACACACATCATATGCTTCCTAATTGGTACCACACATGTTTTCCGAAGCTATCTATTTGTAGGCACATATACCAACGTAAGTGTATGTGTATAATTGTATATAGTTGAGAAATTAAACATTAAAGTGTCAATGGTGATTTTTTTAAATTTATTTATTTGAAATGCAGAGCAACAGAGAAAGAGTGAGTATGTAAAAGAGAAAAAGAGAGAGAGCACATCTTCCATCCACTGGTTCACTGCTGAAATGGCCACAGGACCAAGACCAGGAGTCCAGTACTCCTTCCAGATCTCCTACATGGATGGCAAGGGTCTAGGCACTTCAGCCATCTTCACTCCCTTCCCAGGCACATTAAGAGGAAGGTGGATCAGAAGCGGAGCAGCTGGGACTTAATCACACTGCAATAGGGGACACCAGTTACAAGCAATGGCTTAACCGGCCACACCGCAATGCTGACCTATATTTCTTTCCTTTTTAAGTAATATACTTCATGGGAAGTTTCCACCTTACAATGAGATAAATGTGGAACAGAGGGCAAAGGAACATTAGGTTATCATTCTGGATAACTTTGAGATACCAAATTCTTATATCAACTGATTGATTTTATTGTCTCATCAATATGTATTTACTTACATATTTTTGGGAAAGTATTTAACACTGCTTTGTTTCACAATTGTAACTTCAATTTCCAAAAAGCTAATTTCTATTTTCTTCCTCTACTTGATCTGCAAACTCTCTGTTACCAAACATCAGCTCAGCAGCAAAGACTAAAATTTAAACCCAGGGAAGAGGAATGTTTCACACACCAGACCGCAGCACTGACACACTGTTCTCCTGTTCCAAGCACTGAACAGGTAGCTTATGTGACAAACTTCAGTTACACACACACACACACACAGCAGGAGGGTAATAGAATCTAAGTAAACACAGAGAATGAAGAATTATCAGTAACTTCTTTTTGCACACAAAAGACAAAAGAAATACTGAATAATTGAATTGTTTTAAAATCTATCAGCCCTGTGCAGACCAGCTTCATCCATGCCTCGGTAACTCTGTAAAGAAGACAGCCCTGTGGCCACAGGGAATCACGTTTTCTTCACTACTGTTACTTTAAGTACTTTTATTAAAATTCATTTTTATTAAAAGTTTTTGAGATGACATTTTAAATTTATATTACAGTCAAAGGTTTAATGTTCTACTGAATAAAAAGTTCAAAAAATAAAAAAATAGAAAGCCCATAGTCCAGCAAGAAAATAGGCGAGGTCTATAATCAATAACCAAGTGAAAAGATGTCCAACTTCACTCATATAAAGCAAATTTTAAAAGTCACAGAAGCGGCCGGCACCGTGGCTTAACAGGCTAATCCTCTGCCTTGCAGCGCCAGCAGTCCCGGTTGGGGCACCGGATTCTATCCCGGTTGCCCCTCTTCCAGGCCAGCTCTCTGCTATGGCCCGGGAAGGCAGTGGAGGATGGCCCAAGTCCTTGGGCCCTGCACCCGCATGGGAGGCCAGGAGAAGCACCTGGTTCCTGGCTTCAGATCAGCGTGATGAGCCGGCCGCAATGGCCATTAGAGGGTGAACCAACGGCAAAAAGGAAGACCTTTCTCTCTGTCTCTCTCTCTCTGTCTCTCACTATCCACTCTGTCAAAAAAAAAAAAAAGTCACAGAAGCATTAATACAATCGGAGCATTTAATTCTTATCAATCTGTTGGTCAAACGTTTAATACAAACTTTGACAAAACACTGTATTTGCAACTGGACTAATACGCACAGGTATATTTTTCTTTTAATCCTTTCCATTTCCCTTTCCTTTCCTTCCTCCTCCATCCTTTTTTTTTTTTTTTTAACTTTAGCTCCCACGTATAAGGGCAAACATGTGGTATTTATCTTTCTATGTCCAGCTGATTTTGATCAACATGATGTCTTTCAGTTCAAACCATTTTGCTGCAAATGATAGAATTTCATTCTTTTTTTTTTTTTTATAGCTGAATAGTATTCCATTGTGGGTATATGCATGTGTGTTTATCACGTTTTCTATATCCAGTCACCTAATAATGGACACCTTGGTTGACTGTGTATTTTGGCTACTGTGAACAGGGCTGCCATAAATATGGTGGAACATGTATGTCTGATAAAATGATTTAATGTTTTTGAGGTATATATCCTGGAATGGGATTGCTGGTTCCTACGGCAAGTCTATTTCTAGTTTCTAAGGAAATTTCCATACATTTTCCACAGTGGCTGCACTAATCACATTCTCACCAACAGCATAAAATAGTTCCCCTCTGTCAACATCACCAACATTGTTGTTTTCTTTCTTTTGGATAACAGCCATTATGAAAGAGGTGAGCTGATGTCTCATTGTGGTGCTGATTTGCATTTCCCTAATGGCTAGTAATGTTGAGCATTTTTTCACTTATTTGTTGGCTATTTATACTTTTTTGAAAACTGTTTATTCAAATCCTCTGCCCATTTCTTCAATGAATTGGTTGTTTTCTTATTGTTGAGTTTTAGAGTTGCTGATCTATTTTAGATACTAGCCCTTGTTGGATAAGTAGCTTGGAAATATTTCCTCCCAGTCTGTTGGATGTCTCTTCGCTCTGTTGTTTCCTTTGCTGGGCAGAAGCTTCTGAGTTTGATATAAAGCCATTTTGTTTACTTTTGCTTTTGTTACCTGCATTTTAGTTCTTACTCAAGGAGTCGTCACCTACTCCATTGCCTCAAAGTGTTTCCCTTGTTTCCTGTAACAATTTCATAGTCTTAGGTCTTAAATTTAGGTCTTCAATCCAATTGAGTTTTGTATCTGGCAACAGACAGGAACCTAACTTCATTCTATATCCAATTTTGCCATTACCATTTATTGAAAACACTATCCTTTCTCTAATGTTATGTTCTGGCCTGGGCACTTTTGTCAAAATTCAGCTGGCTGTATTCATGGGGATTAAGTTCTGGTCTCTCTATTATGTTTCAGTGATCTATGTGCCTGTTGTTATGCCACTAGCATGCTGCTTTTATTACTATAACTTTGTAGTATGCTTTGAAGTCAGACACTGTGATGCCTGCAGCTTAATTTTTTTCCCCACAATTGCTTTGTCTATTTTGAGACTTTTGTAAAATTCCAAGTGAATTTTTAAGATTTTTTTCTTTAAAGAATGTCATTGGTATTTTGATAGGAATTGTGTTCAATCTGTAGATTGCTTTGAGTAGTAAAGATATCTTAATAATATTCTTTCTATCCATGAGCAAGGAACTTGTGTGTCTGTGTGTGTATTTGTCTGTGTGTGTGTACTCATGATTTCTTTCATTTTATAATGTTCATGGTAGAGATTTTTCACTTCTTTGGTAAACTTATGCCTAAATATTCGATTGTTTGATGGCTATTGTGAATGGGACCTTTTTCTTGATTCCTCTTGCCCAGTTCATGACTGATGTACAAAAATTTACTATTTTGTATGTTGGCTTTCTAGCCTTAGACTGTATTCATTTATCAGGTCAAATGCTTTTTGCTAGAGTGTTTAGGCTTTTCCATGTACAACAACATGTCATCCATGTCAACATGGATGTTTTGACTTCCTCCTTTGCAATTTCAAAGTTCAATTTCTCTTCCCAAATTGTGTCTCAAACTTCCAATACCAATAAATAAGAGTGATGAAAGTGGGCATCAGAGCAACTGAAGTCTCCTACACTAGCTTTCTTGGAGGAAATACACTACTACTTTCAGGAAGGGCCATGGGAGCTGAAATTGCACTACTACACTAAAAAGGGGGGGAGGGGAAGGAAACCCCAACTTTTAGGAATTTTTAAAAGACTTATTTGAGAGGCAGGTACAGACGGGGAGGGGGGAGTGAGCAAGTGATCTCCAATCCTCTGGTTCACTCCCCAAATGGCCGCAATAGCCAGAGCTGAACAGGTCTAAAGCCAGGAGTGAGGAGCTTCTTTGAGGTCTCCCATGTGGGTGCAGGGCTCTAAGCACTTGGGCCATCTTCTACTGGTTTTCCAGGCCATAAACAAGGAGCTGGATTGAAAGTGGGGCAGCCAGGAATTGAACTGGTACCCATATGGGATACCAGCACTACAGGCTGAGGCTTAACCTTCTACGCCACCGTGCCAGCCCCAAGATTTATGATTTTGAGGCCGGCGCCGTGGCTCAACAGGCTAATCCTCTGCCTTGCGGCGCCGGCACACCGGGTTCTAGTCCCGGTCGGGGCACCGATCCTGTCCCGGTTGCCCCTCTTCCAGGCCAGCTCTCTGCTGTGGCCAGGGAGTGCAGTGGAGGATGGCCCAAGTGCTTGGGCCCTGCACCCCATGGGAGACCAGGAGAAGCACCTGGCTCCTGCCATCGGAACAGCGCGGTGCGCCGGCCGCAGCGCGCTACCGCGGCGGCCATTGGAGGGTGAACCAACGGCAAAAGGAAGACCTTCCTCTCTGTCTCTCTCTCACTGTCCACTCTGCCTGTCAAAAAAAAAAAAAAAAGATTTATGATTTTGAAATAGATTACAGCTGAGGTTTCTCTTTCCCAACCTTCTGAGATTCATCAAAATTCTGACAGTTATGAGTCGCCACACTAGTCTGGGTTTGCTCATGTAGAGCACACCTGTTTAGATCTCTCGGGATACTGTGTTCACATGGCCCAAAGTGAACAATTCTTTGAGCAACATGAGAAACTTCAGTGATACTAGTTTTCTTAAACAGAATCTACTAACTTGGAATAGGGTTATCCAAAAGTTAGCAGCAAGTAATTTAACCATTTTAGAGACATGGAGAGAGAGATGTGGAGAGTAATTCTACTGGGGCAAGATTCCTAACTGCAGTGTACACACACACACACGTGTGTTTGTCACCTATGGTGAGATTACTTTACACGAGGAATTCTTGCAGTAAGTGAAATGCTTCTTGCAATAAAACTACCACCCGGAAACATTACTGAACATCACTCTTGACTATTCCTATTGGTTCTCAGTATGGATACAAAGCATATAAACAAACATCGCCTTAGACTCAAGTAGTAGGTAAATAATTTAATGATAGAACAAATTCTTCAAAACACATTTCTTTAGACACAATATTTTCTTTGGAGTACAGATCTAAAATGGTATAAATTGAACCATGAATTTAAAAATAGAATGAGAAAAATCCTCCTGACTGAGATCTGCAGGCCTTCCTCCCACTGCCTCAGACTGTTTCTGTTGAGCATATTTAGGTAAGCCTTGAATAGACAATTTGCAAAGACCCCAAACCAAAAGGGCTGCTCTGCTGAGCTCCTGGGATGGAAGACACTACAACAATTCACTTTCTGCAGGAAAGCAGCCCCTTCTGCTGTTTTGTTTCCATCCAGGCCCATTCATGGGAAGCATCACTAGGTAGCTACCAATCAGTAAAGTATGGAGGGAAAAGTCAGGTCAAAAATGGTTTTCTCTTTAAAAGCAAACAGAAAGCAGCTTCCAGGCCCACCCCTGGCCCATGTGCCAGCCCCTTCTTGCTTCTAGCACCAGGGCCAAGAGCTGCCAATGAGGCCTCAGGGAGAGCAAAAAGTTTAAGGAAACCAGAGGTTTCACCCAATGTTTCCATTCTGCCAGGAAGGAGGAGAAACAGGCAAGGTCTGTTACTGCTGTGTTGGCCTCTGGCTCCCAGCTTCCCAGGCTGCCTAACAACACTTTTTATGAGAGAGGCTGCTGGCTGGTCTTGGAGCAGCAGAGGATGCTGAAGCACACTTCAGTGGTGACAAGAATGACCCTCCTACTCCACATGGCCAAAGAGCAGCTGCCCCTCAGCAAGCCTGTGGGGATCAGACTAACGGGCTTGAGTGGTGGTTTTGGTTGACATAACCATACATTTGGCAGGTTTAATAAGATGCTTCTATGTTCTATTGCCTTATAAAGTCACACCCCACATACAGTCATCATTAAAACTTACTGAGAACCCTTACCAAACGTAGGCAGCTCTTCACTGGGGACATGTGCCAGGGAGTTTCGGACCCAGAGCTAAGCTGCAGGTGGGTCTGCCTATGGGGCAGAAGCCTGTGGTTCTTTCTAGTTCTGACAAGGGAGATCATCCTCCAGTTCTGCCCCTCAGTCACCAGCCAGTACACAAAGACTTCTCTTGGTTTTGGCACTCTTTTCCCTGGAAGGGCTTCCCATCAGTGGAGACAGAGAGGACAGTGGGTGTTTCAGAGTGGATCAACCATCCCAGGCAGGCCAACAGGACAACATGGAACCTACCCAAGCCAGGCCCCAGAGGCGGTAGCTAGTAGCTATGCCAGCCACATGGGTCTTCACCAAAGCACAGCAGCTCACTCCTACCCCAGCCCATTACCACTCCAGTCTCCAGCTGGGGGAAGCTCTTTGGGAGAAGGGAATTTGGTGAAGGCCACACTGCTTCCCAAAGGCCCTATCTTCCAGGCCACCTGCTGCAATACAGTCAGAGTATGGGCTCTGATCCCATCTAGAAAATGCATGGCACTATGGTAGAAGGAGAGCATCTTGGAAAATCCAGGATGACTACTTGGAAACTTTAGCAAGAATGTGGAAACCACACCAGGATGCAGGTTACGCTCTTAGAAATCCTCATGGATGTTTTAGTTGTTAACGTACCATATGAAAACTTTTGAATAACTTTAACCACTTAGTATAGTATGCAGGTTAAGCAGACTTTAAAAGAGACCCTGTATCTAGAATAGGTTAAGCAATTATTTATAATCATGTTCATGAAAAATAGTCACTTCTGGGTTTTTCTGTTAATAATTGAGGTTTAACATTAAACCACACTGTTTCCATTCACTCAATCCCACCCAAACTGCATGGTAATGCATCCAGGCTGATGCAAGTGCCCTGACAGAACCACATTCAGCCTTTGAGGTTGGGAGCATAGAGCCACCTGTACTCATACATTCTACCAAGGGCAAGAGCACCAGCTTTTCGATTTCAATACAAAGTCTAGATAGAAATTATAGGATGTAAAAATCGAGGTCCTTCCATAAAGTTTAAGACTTAGGGCAGAAGAAAGGAAGACAAAAACAGAATTCCCAAGAAATCAGACTCATTCCACACCAGTCTCATCCTCCGTGAAACCCTGAGATGAACTGCAATCCTCAATCTCCTGTGTTTGGATCCAGGCCCACCAAGACACTTCAGTATGCTTCGAACTGGCTCATCATCAACTTCCTGCTGTACTCATAGGCCAAAAATAGTGCCCCATTGGCAGGAAATGCTCGAATCATAGTAGGTTTCAGTCCAGAATATAACGCTGCTATTCCTAGAAGACAAAATGGCAGTCAAAGACTGTGACAATTCCCTCTGTGGGGATTCCCCACACAGTTCAACAACTAGGGATCTTTACACTTATGAATATAGAAAACAGCACTGAAAACCAACACATGATGGAAGGTTTTCCTAAACAAACTGATGAAATAAGCAAGTATCGGGTCTCCTGGCACAGCGGAGTGATAACGTCTGTGTTACATGAGCCAGGATGTGCTGACTTCAAAGCATCATCCCCTTTGACAAAATCCACACCTAAAAATTGTATCCAGGTTGCATAGGCCAAAGAATTGTGCTAGGTCTCAAGAACAATGAAAATAAGCTAAAAAAAAAAAAAAAAAAATGGGGAGGGGCGGTTTGGAAAGAAAGACATAAACGTGGATCCACACCCGGCCAGAGAGGGGACGAGGCACAGAGAAAAGAACGCATGTGAGCTGACCTCAGCAGGACTAGCAGAGGTGTGGCTGTCACCCTACACACTGCTCTATTTCTGCCACTAGCAGACCCACCTTCATTCCTCACAACACTTAGTAAAGTCCCTGTAAATCCCGCTTGTTTGCCAGACATGGACAGAACTTGAATTCTGGATTTGATGCAGTCCACTGGGTATACAGCAAGCCAGAGGCAAATCCCACCAACTCCACCACTTAACATCAAAGGGACAGGACCTGGAGAAGAAACATAGCAAATGGTATTTTGTCTTAAGAACAGACGATGGGACATTTCCAGAGGTCATTGGTGTAGTGGCTACAGACATGCAAAGCAAAATTCCTACCAAGGGAAGCACAATATGAGGACACTGTGGAAGCTGGGTAGTAGGATTTACACAGGGGCTGCCTGGTCGGGAAGCCCTTGTGAGGGTTGTATTTCAGGTGCTCACTTAGGTGCTGTGGCCCCTGCACCATCCCTGGGGCCCGGGCTAGAAAAACCACAAGCCCCAGCAGCATGCCAGTGCCTTCTCATGGTAGGTGAGAACTGAGGTCACCAAAACACAAACTTTCTCAGCCTGAAGGGTTTTAGTAGTTCAACACCCAAGAGCCCTGATTCTTCCTTTGCAGAAGAACCAAAACAATCAAGTCTGAAAACTCACCTAACCCCAGACAGACCCAACACACTGAAGGGAGACACTGAAGACAAACTCACTCACATGTACCTCACACAGTGGTGCCAAGTGGCTGAAAAGTAGCTAAAAAAGAACCACACAGTTCAATATTTGGCAACACAAGATGTATGACCCAGTCTTTTAAGCTTATTACAAGATTCCTTCTAGGGGATCTCCCCATGGGGAGAGGAATCTCTGCTATTTCTTCTCCCCTTAAAATGGATCCAGAGTAATTAACCAATGTTACCACAGTGAAGTTTGGACCCTGCTGCTTCAGCCCCTGTCCTGTCCTGAGGAGGGTGCTAGTGAGCACCTGCCACAGGGCTGCCTTTCTCCATCCAGAAACTTCCCAGGGCCACATGGACCCCTCTCACAAGAGGGCACAGGGAACAGAGACTCCACCAGGAAGTAGACACCATCCTATCCCACTGCTGTTGATGTGAAAGCATTTACCTAGTTCATCCTTTGATCTCCCTGATGCAAAGAATGATCGGCTCAGTTCATAGCCACCAAAGAAGAAGAAATAGCCTGGTACTTCTCGAAGTAAAGTGCTTGAGAGTCCGTGGTAGAAGCCCAAGGGACCATCCTTCCTAAGGATGCTCTTCACGACAGACCAAACCGTGCTAGGAGGAGACACAGAGCGAGAGACACAGTTACAGGGGGTGGGGAAGCCAGCAATCCACCCAAATCCAACCAGCAGCCCCGAGTACGCACTGAAGGCAAGTAGCTGATTTTGCAAAGGGCAGACCGGGAATTCTGAGAACAAAGGCATCCACCTCGGAAGGAGCTATCTTGGAGAGGCACAGATAGTTATTATACATGAGTTCTATCACCTAAACTGTTCTTGGTAAAGAACTTTCATGAAAATGGATGCAGACATTTCTAGAAGTCACATCACCAAGCTGTCAATGAGCTGATAGCCATGTCTTCAACAGTGAGTCAGTGAAAACTAACTACAATAAGGAGTTGTCTAAACTCAGCAAGAATAAAACAGAGCAGTATCTGCCCAGTCCTTTATCTTTCTCGATTCCTAGTAACCTCAACCCTACCGGTGTGTTTTAGGGCCTATGTGTAGGTGTGGAGGGTTTGTTTTCCTTTTAGTGCAGAGAAATGAGCAGAAGAGGAAATGTTAGCCGAGGGCAAAGACAAAAGAAACACTGAGAACTGAGCTACAGCTCCTGGGATGCAAAAACACCAAGACAAAGCAGCACCAAGAACGTGGTTCTTGGAGGAAGTGGACAGTGCCCTGATCAGAGCAGATCAGAGGCCTGCCTCTACTGCAGCCAGAACACAGGACACCTCGTGCTCTCATTCTGCCCCTTCCTGCAGCAGGCACTGTGGTAGGTCTCATCCTGACTAGGAACAGGGTGAGGAATGCACATTCCGGGTGACTCTGTTCTCAGCAGGGCCTCTGCTTGGGGACACACAGAACCAAGCAGCACAAGCATTTAAAGATCTTCCTCCTTCTGTGCACTCCAGAGGCCCCGCCAGCGGGGCCTTTCCTGTGCCTCTCCCCCCCACTCTAAACCCAAACGTGACCAAGTCACCCAGTGCAACACAGGGAACTGGCCTTCCCATCCGAGGCATAGCCTGAGCCACAAGTGCTCTTCGGGGGTCACTGCTGTGCCAGCCAATGCTCTCTTTTCCTTGTAGGGTGGCTGCGTCCTTCTGGTATACCTCTCAGTCAGCTCCCATACCTGTGTGCGTTCAACCACTAAGGACAGAAAATACTCTGAAAAAAATATTCTCTGTCCTGAACACAGACCCTTTGTCTGATCATTCTTCCCTAAACAAGATCATGAAACTGCAAGGTATGGAGCATTGCCATAGCAATGGTATTGTGCCACCCAGAGGTGACTTAAAGCAACCGAGAGGGTACGTGTATGCACTATGCAAACACTCTGCCATGTATATAAGCGCTCGGAAGCACCCCGTGATGGGGTCCTGGAACCGCTTCCCCACAGATACCTAGGGCTGACTGCACCACCTGCAAATCACTGCCATGGAACCTGAGAGCAGGACCTGCGTGCTGTCAATGTGCTCTCTCTTATTCTGGGCACCAGTTACAAGTCACATTGCTAGCACTGCACCCTGCGACGGCTGTCTGTGACACTGCCCACATGTACTGCACTGTTTAAAAGACTTCCACTCTTGGGCTTCCAGGCAATGATGGACAGATTCAAACAGGATGTAATGAATGTCAAGGGTGCAGAAAACAGGGCACCGCAATAAACCCCATTCTCACTGGGCAAAGACTGATGGCTGTCAGTCTGTCATTCTGTCTACTGCTTTTCCCCAGCAGGCTTTGAGTTAGCCACAGCAATGTCCTCGACCAGAACTTTGGCTAGCCGGATGTCAAGATTATGATTAGGAATGAAATAACAACTTTCTAATTCAGATGTCCGGCTGTGTCTGGTGCGTGCACCCTCGCAGGTGATGAGGGCCCACTCTCAATACTTGAGTTGGGCAGCAATCTGAACACCGGTGAGCTGCTAGACTTTCAAGGTTTTTCTGACTGTTTTCAGAGCTCGGATCCTTTGCTGGTAGGCTGGAAGGCTTGGGGAGGGAGATAAAGCTATGGAATCTGGGGTGTTCAGGCTGAACACTTCTGTGAAACTTGGGAACGGGCATGGAATATTTGGCTCAGATTCTAAACTGGCACTTGTGAAGGCTCAGCTCCATTCTGGTTCAGGATGGTGCCTTAGGCACCGCAGGGGCCCAAAGGGGAACTGAGCTCGTGAATCTCCACTGCCGGGGTGTTAAATGGTCCTCAGACATTCTAGGGGCTGGGCCGGCCCAGAGACAAGCTCTCAGAAAGCCATCAACTGGGACTGGGGCGGCAGCATCTAGAGACACAGCAGATCCATCTACTTCCGCATGTGTGATTTCATTTCAGCACAATACAGTGAAAACCACACTGGCTACCCCAAGGCAACAGAGCCGGAGCTGGTTCTGGGGGCGGCACTTACTTCTGGCTGTTGACAATCTTCCCCGAAGTCTCCATCTCGTGCATGGCCTGGAGGCGGCACTTCACCAGCTCCGTAGGGCAAAGCACCAGCGCAGCAAAGGCGGAGGCAAAAGACCCAGCGGCTGCGTTCTGCAGGTCGCTGCAAGCGCAAGCACAGGAGGCCTGTTACTCATTACCCACCCCTCAAGCTCAGATGCACGCCTGGGACCGCTGCCCTGTGCTGTGGCTCCGATCCCCACCTGGGGACGTGGTGGATGATAGATGCAGCATTTAAAGTCTCACAGCTGGCCGGCGCCGCGGCTCACTAGGCTAATCCTCCACCTTGCGGCGCCGGCACACTGGGTTCTAGTCCCGGTCGGGGCACCGGATTCTGTCCCGGTTGCCCCTCTTCCAGGCCAGCTCTCTGCTATGGCCCGGGAGTGCAGTGGAAGATGGTCCAAGTGCTTGGGCCCTGTACCCCATGGGAGACCAGAAGCACCTGGCTCCTGCCATCGGATCAGTGCGGTGCGCCATTGGAGAGTGAACCAACGGCAAAGGAAGACCTTTCTCTCTGTCTCTCTCTCTGTCAAAAAATAAAAAAAATAAATAAATTTTTTTTTAAAAGTCTCACAGCTACCACGAGGTGGCGCTTGGATCCCAACAGGAGTCCGCTCAACCACCACATCCAGACTCGGAGTTCAACACAGTTTAATGGACCTTATGTCCTTGTCTCCCAGCACACTCCCGTGGTGAAGCCCACCCGACAGCGCGATGGCATTGGGAGATGGCTTTAGGGCAGGCATCAGGTGCAGCGGCCCCTGCATCTGGGGCCCCTCATCCACGATTCAGCCAACCACACACAGAAAATATCTGGGGGTTGGGGGGACTTCATGGCTACTGAGCATGTTGACTTTTTTTCATGTCATCACTCCCTAAGAGTGTTGACAACTATTCACATAATATTTATAGTGTATTATTTATTATAAGTAATCTGGAGCTCACTGAAGAGTCCACGGGAGGCTATATGGGGGTGCTAAACCATTTTCTACAAGAGACATGGGCATCCATGGAGTTTGGTATCCACAGGGGTTCTGGAACCAGTCCCCAAGTAACAGCAAGGGAAGGCTACCTATCTGAGGTTGTGAAGGTGTTTGTTGTTGTTTTTTGTTTTGTTTTGGTTTGTTTTTTGCCACAGTGTCTTGGCTTTCCAAGCCTGAAATACTCTCATGGGCTTTTTAGCCAGATCCGAATGCCTTAAGGGCTGATTCTGAGGCCAGAGTGCTATTTAGGACATCTGCCATTCTATGAGTCTGCTGTGTATCCTGCTTCCCATGTTGGATTGTTCTCTCCATTTTAATTCTATCAGTTAGTATTAGCAGACACTAGTCTTGTTTATGTGATCCCTTTGACTCTTAGACCTATCAGTGTGATCAACTGTGAACTGAAATTGATCACTTGGACTAGTGAGATGGCATTGGTACATGCCTCCTTAATGGGATTGAATTGGAATCCCCTGGCATGTTTCTAACTCTACCGTTTGGGGCAAGTCTGATTGAGCATGTCCCATACTGTACCTCTCATCCCTCTCTTATTCCCATTCTTATGTTTAACAGAGATCACTTTTCAGTTAAATACCTAAGAACAATTGTGTGTTAATTACAGAGTTCAACTGATAGTATTAAGTAGGACAAAAAAAATACTAAAAAGGATAAAGTATTAAGTTGTTCATCAACAGTCAGGTCAAGGGCTGATCAAGTCACTGTTTCTTATAGTGTCTGTTTCACTTCTACAGGTTTCCTTTTTGGTGCTTGGTCTGCTGTCACCGATCAGGGAGAACATATGATATTTGTCCCTTTGGGTCTGTGCTGCCTTGATCTTAACACTTCCTAGCTTCCTGAGCTCTAAGAGATGCTTGTTGTTTAGGCCACCAGTCTACAGTGTTTTGTTACAGCAGCCCAGGATAAGATACACACAGTGGCAAATAAAGCCAAAAAAACTGACAGATTTTCCCAGAGTCCCACCAACACTGCCCCAAAATACACACTGTTCATACTTCTGTGTAGTGGCCAGGTAAGATTTAAGTAAAACCAGGTTCTGGAGCAGGCATCATGGCACAGAGGCTCAAACAACAACTTGGGACCTCCACATTCCATACTGGAGTGTCTGGGATTGAGTCTCACCTCTGCTTCCCATCCAGCTTCCTGCTCATGGCACCCTGGGAGGCAGCAGGTGAGAGCCTAAGTAGTCGAGTCTCTGTCACCCACCTGGGAGACCCAGCACAAGCTCCTGGTTTTGGCCTGGCCCAGCCCTGCTTGTTGCAGATTTGGGAGAGTGAACTAACAAATAGAAGACCTCTCTCTGTGTCTCTTGCTCTCACTCTCACTCTCATCTCTCTCTTCCCCTGCTACTCTTTCAAGTAAGTAAAAAAATACGCTTTCAAAAAACAAAAACAAAAACAAAAACAAAAAATAAGTTCCAAAGCCATTCCTCCATGCCCTAAACCCAACCTGGAGCAACCAGACACATCACAGAACTTCCAGGGTAAATTTTTAACCAGAAAGTCATGGCATTGCAAAGATTCGCTAGTTCAGCCAATGACCTCCTTGACCTCACCAACACAGAGGGCAAGAAGAGGGTGCGAGGGCCCCAGGGGCAGGTGAAGCAGTGCAAATGTGCACACTCAGTGTTTTGGGTGGAATGGCTAAGCTGCAATCCCAGACTGGGCCACAGGGGGGATGCACACACATCCAAGAAGTAGTCATCCTACCTCATGTGGGTCACCACAAGACTCTGAACCTGCAGCCCGATGAAGGCTCAAGAGTAAGGAAAAGCCAAGAAGACTTGTCTGACAGTTCAGGACACTCAGAAGACACACACCACACCCCCACCCCAGCCCTGGACAGTGTTTCCTCTTCACAGAGCAGTGTCTGCACTTGGGGTGGCCGATCCTTCCCCAAGCAGGAAGACCTGAGCTGGTTCCCTGACCCTTTAAATACCAGCTTCCTGCTGTTCCTCCCGGACCACCCTTCCAGATTTCCAAAAGCCCCCTGTCTGCCCTATGCAGAGGCCCCCTACCACCTTTCTCCAAACTACGAGCAAAACCACAAAGGGACCTCCCACATTCCAGGGTCCTAAAGTTTCACCAGTGTTGAGTATCAGCGAGAAATCAGGGTAGCCTCCACTCTTGGCCCTGGTTCCCTACTCCCTGGTGGTCTAGGCTCTGTGCCATGGAAGGATATGAGGGGGGCTGTCCAGGGACCAAGGCAGACTCTCAAACACATGGGTTTCTTAGAAGAGTTGGCTTAGAGGAAACTTTCCCGCAGGAGAAAGACACTGTTTGCAACACAGACTTCCTTTTCATTTTAGAGAATTAAACCTAAGACCAGGAAGAGGCAGGAGCCAGCCAGGCACACACGTGCACCTGCACACCGCTTCCAGTACACGGACAGCATCCCATGGTCGTCAGTCCACTCCCTACTCCTCGCTTCACTACTTCTCTAGTTCAGATTGAAGCTTCACGTGCTTTGTGCTGTCTTGCAGTCAGCCTGCTGACAGGCCACAGTCAAGGATGGTCAGGACCCAGATCCTGCAAAGTCTGCCAGAGCAAAGGTGCACCCAGGAAACCACGACAGCTCCTCAACCTAAGACGCAGTAAGTGCTCAAACACCTGACGGAGCACTGGCCTGTTACAGCACAAGGCCAAGGCCAGATCAGGTTGGCAGTGGACTTTGGCTTTCTATAAATGTTTTCTTCTACAAGGCATACGGCGCACATGCACCTGGTCCTGCATGGGGTGTAAATGTATAGAAGTGAAATTTAAATAGCAACAAATGCAGCAGGGGATGTTGGAAGAAGCAACTCTGTGTGTCACCTACTCCACAAACATGACCTGAACGCTCCCACTGTGTGAGACCCCATCGGGTCAAAGGTCATGGCAGAACACCACGAAGAGCCATGTCAACACCAGGAAGAGACAAATATTTACAGAGTGATTGCAAAAATTCACAAAAGGCCCTCAGCAGCACGGCTCTCTCTTCACCCTCTTCATCACTCTCCTCTCCAGCTCGGACCCCTACAAAAGCAGCCGGAGCCCTGAGTGTGGGCTGATGGAAAGACCAGGCAGGGGTTCAGGGTGCAAGTTCTTCCACTCAGTTTCCTCATCTGTATGAGATGGAGATGCCTGCTTTCCTGCCCTCATGGGGTCACAGTGAGGGGTGTGAGACACGACACACACCTGCAATGCACACGTCAAGAGTTTTGGCAACACAGGGGTGGCAATTCCTCAGCAGGGAACAAGCACGCACTGTTCTTCAGGGTAAATGAAAAGTCCTCAGGCTCCAAACAGATCAGCGTGCTGGCTGCGACAACACTCAGCACAACAGCTTCTTCACCGCACAACTCATGGGGGTCTTGGCCAACTGAGTGACACCTACGCGATGTGAACTAAATGTGCCAGTGCGATTCCTACAAGATACTCTAGGCAGTATTCCCCAGCCCGTACTTGGAGACAGCAATAGGGTGTCCTCTGTCCTCTGGCCAGGGGGCTGGCCAGCTCAGAGGGGCAGGCTCGGTCCTTCTCCCAGAACTCAGTGCCACTTACTGCCTCCCTGTCTTCTCTCTCCTTTCTCTTTGCTAAGGATGCTAAAGAATTCAACCCCAGGTCTCAAAGACAAGGTCCCTCCCTTGGGTGAGGAAAAAGCTGCAGCCACCTATCATTTTGCCCATTTGTCCCCACTGTGCCACACACCCTCCGTGTCTGGCTCATTTACTCCTTCCCTCCTCCCCGCCAGCACTGTGCTGAACACACAGCACCAGGGCACAGCCCGCCTCACCTGCTCCACTGTCTCCTTGGGTGACCTTCGTCAGTTCCAAGCCATTAAAAAACAAGTTTCAGAGTGCACTGGGGATGCTTGTGTCCCATACCAGAAATCCTGGGTCCAAGTCTCGGCTCTGTTCCTGATGCCAGCTTCCTGCTAACAAACACCCTGGGAGACAGCAGGTGATCACTTCGGTCCCTGCCACCCACTGGGGAGAACAAGATTGAGTGCCTGGCTCCTGGTTTCAGCCTGGCCCGACTCCAGATGTTATAGGCATTTGGAGAGTAAAACAGGGGGTGACAGATCTCTGTCTCCCAAAAAGAATGAAATAAAAAAAGAAATTCTAAAGGCAATATATGGAGGCCAGCACTATGGCACAGTAGGCCAAGCATCCACCTGCAGTGCCAGCATCCCATATGGGCAGCAGTTCAAGTCCCGGCTACTCCACTTCTGATCCAGCTCTCTACTTATGGCCCAGGAAAGCAGCAGAAGAGGCCCAAGTCCTTGCGCCCCTACACCCACGTGGAAGACCCAGAAAAATCTCCTGGCTCCTGGCTTCAGATCAGCTCAGCTCTGGCCAATGCAGTCATTTGGGGAGTAGACTAGCGGATGGAAGATCTCTCTGTCCCTCATTCTCTGTCTGCAACTCCGTCTTTCAAATAAAAATAAATAAATCTTAAAAAAAAAAAAAAGGCGGCCGGCACCGCGGCTCACTAGGCTAATCCTCCGCCTTGTGGCGCCGGCACACCGGGTTCTAGTCCCGGTCGGGGCACCAATCCTGTCCCGGTTGCCCCTCTTCCAGGCCAGCTCTCTGCTGTGGCCAGGGAGTGCAGTGGAAGATGGCCCAAGTCCTTGGGCTCTGCACCCCATGGGAGACCAGGAGAAGCACCTGGCTCCTGCCATCGGATCAGCGTGGTGCGCCGGCCGCAGCGCGCCTACCGCGGCGGCCATTGGAGGGTGAACCAACGGCAAAAGGAAGACCTTTCTCTCTGTCTCTCTCTCACTGTCCACTCTGCCTGTCAAAAAAAAAAAAAAAGAGGCAACAGAAGTTCTACCCATCACATTAGACTTCTTGCACACAAAAGGGCTCATCTTGCCACTTCTGGGCTTCTCCTGCTGTGTACAAGGAATCTATGTAGAAGTGTGAGGCCTGCAGGTGCAACAGGGTTTCAAACTCCTACAGGGACCGCCCATGAGATTGCCCCCCAGCAACCAGGAAGCTAATATAATAATTTTAAATGATATTGAGTACACCAATCTTCAAAGGAGGAATGGCTAAACATCCCAGTGATTTCTGAATTCTTCTTAGTCTGTAGGATAAAGACCCAGTGGAAGACCACACACACGCCCAAGGTTGATGCTTGGGAAGCTCAGCCGAACAAAGCTAGAGTCCCCTACATCTTCTCAGATGCTTCTACCTTTCCTAGAATGCTAAGTTTCTCCTCAAACCCATGTAGCTCAGGCAACCTCTTCCAATACTGTTTTGCTGATGAAGTGGAAACCAAAACTTGAGTCCCGAGTTGCGCGTCTGGTTTAACCCTGCACTTCTGCCACAAGACCAGCAGCACTGTTACTGGCATTTGAGAAGCCTTCTCCAGAGGGACCGAAGTTAGGGGTGGGGCCCCTTCAGTGGCAGAGCCCCAGTCAGTCTGCTTAATGTGACACATAACACACTTTCCTAGTTTTACACCACCACAATGTATGGCTTTGCAATCAAAAGGCAGCTTATGAAAGAAACATTCTTCTCCTCAAGATATCACTAAAATCATGACCGTAGAGAGGCAGGCGTTTGGCACAGTGGGTACGCTGCCACAGTGCCTGGGTTCAAGTCCCAGCTCCACTGCCAATTCCCCCTTCCTGCTAATGTGCAGCCCAGGAGGCAGCAGGTTGGGTCCCTCAAGGAGCTGGGTCCCTGCCACCCACAAGGAAGACCTGGATTGAATTCTTGGATCCCGGCTTTGGCCCAGCCCCACTCTGGCTAGTGTGGGTACTTGGGGGGTGAACCAGCAGATGAGAGCTCTCTCTCTGTACCTTTCAAATAAATACTTTTTAAAAATCATGACCATATAATGGTGTTTCAAATAACCAAAAAAAGACAGAGTGAGCGTCCTGACTCACCTGAGCTTTGCCTGCTTGTCCAGTCCCACCACTTTCCGTACCACCTGCTGGCAGAAGCCGTAGCACATGAAGAGCACCGAGTTCTCGGCGATGTTGGCAATGAGTGCTGGGCTGGTCCCCTTGTAGAAGCCGCGGACGCCCACCTGGGCGTAGGTCTTGAGGCAGCAGTCACTGAGGCCCCGGTACAGGTCAGGGAACGTCTGCATCTTCACCTTCATCGTGTCAAAAGGCTGCCCAGTCAGCACGCAGGCTGTGCCCCCTGGAACCAGGACATGGGACTCGTCGAGCTCCTGTTTTGCTGTGGACACGTGGCCACCCCAGAGCTCGCCTCCACTTCCCCCTTAAACCTTCCTTCTGGTCCAGTGAACAACTGAGAGCGAGGTCCCACTGTGTCCCGCACCCAAGTCCCACCCTGGGGGAGCTCCAGCCATGTGCTCAGCTGCCCCAGGCTCAGTGTGCGGCATGTTTGGGGGCCTTGGTAACAGCGTCAGGGGCCCAGGGCTGAAGCCTGGCTTTGCTGTGAGATCCTGAGCTAGCAACGGAACCTAGGAGCCTCAGTTCCTCCCCTGCGCCCACCTCACGGGATGAGGTGAGGACCGAACAGAGACGGAGGGGTCAGGCTCAGCGCAGCACCTGCTACATGAGCGGTTAACAAACAGCAGTTACCGTGCTGGGAGGGAAGTGGAAGGGGAAATCTGTGGAGAGCACAATGCCCAGTGGTGTCTGTGGCTATCAGAAAAATAACAGAGGCCCTGGTGGGAAACACGAGCCTAATTAATCCCTGAAGACCCCAGGGCAAAGCTCCTCCATTTCTGAGCTCTACCAGTGAATGCTTCGTCTGTACAGAGAGAAGGCACGTGCTGTCTCTTCATAAACCATCTGCCTACGTCCCCTCCAAGACTCCTCTGAAATCCGAGTGCCACTGAGGTGGTACTGGGAGGTAACTGAGCCCTGAGAGAATCCATGAGGCTCTCTGGGTGTGAGTTCTCACTCGTGCAGGAAGCTGACTGAGACAGCGGGTGCTCTCACCATAAGGCTGCCCCTCACAGTCTATCTCCTTGTGTGCACCTGCCAGCCCTCCTGCTTGCCACCACCCGCTGACGCAGCACAAGGCCCTCACCCGGTCCCCTCGGTCCACCTCAGCAGAGGTGAGAACCTCCAAGCCCTCTGGAGGAATCAACACAGGTTCAGGTGAACAGGGTGGGAAAATGTGTTTCAAAGACAGTCCCATCACAAAGACTTTATGGTGGTGGTGGTGGGGGTGGGGGTTTCTTTCTAAGATATATTAGAAAGCAGAGTGATAGAAACAGGTGAGATGAGGAAACAGAGAGAGAGAGAGAGAGACAGAGAGAGATATCTTCTATCACTGGTTCACTCTCCAAATGGCCACAATAGCCAGGCTGAAGCCAGAAGCCAAGAACTCCACCCAGATCTTAGATTGGGACCCAAGCAACTGGGCTACCATCCTTTGTCTCCCAGGGAGAGCCTAAGCTGCTGCACCACAAGGCCTGCCCCTGAGTGGTTTCTGATTGAGAAGAAACTTCAATGATCTACACTAGCATATTCCAGCTGCGAAGGCACACTCCGCACAACAAAGTGGTGACTACGGACTCCTGCATCACTACCCAGGCTTCTCTGTAAGGCTTTGTAACTTCGCAGATCAGTGCGGCTCTGTTTCAATAATTAGCCAGTCGCCTTAACCACCTTCCGGCCAGACCCCTCACCCAAGCCAGCGAGGGCAAGAGGCCCCTTGCTGGGGCCTTTCCTCAGCAAACACAGATAGGGACAGTGACAACTCCCTGGCCCTTCAGAGCACAGGAACTGCACGAAAAACCTGCCTGCTGGGGGAAGATTTGTTTGAAAAGAAAAGGAGAGACACAAAGAACGCCACACTTACGTTGCACCCAGGTCACCTTGGGCCACAGCCCGCTCTGCCTTACAGACTAATCACTTCCACAGTGGGCTGTGGCCAGAAACCACCTGGGTGTCTCTGCTCCTGGCCACCGCCCACCGAAAGTCCCAACACCCAGCAGTTTTGCGTCAAGGAGTCAGGTCAGTGAGGCGCCAACCCGACCTTCACCTCCAGGGATGCAGAACTAACCCCCAAACAGCAGCAGAACCAGATCCTGGCCCTGTCTAGACACTAGCTTGCTGTGTAACCTAACCTAGAACAAGTCCACAGTCCCTCTCTGGGTCAGTGGGCACCAGGGCAGCAATCTCTAAAGGGTCTTCTACCTCAGATGGCCGGGGCCGGTGCTGAGGCACAGCAGGTGGAGCTGCTGCTGGTATTCCACATGAGTGCTGGTTCGAGAGCCAGCTGCTGCACTTCCTATCTAGCTCCTTGCTAATGGCCTGGGAAAAGCAGCAGGAGACAGCCCAAGTACTTGGGCTCCTGTCACCCACAGGGGACACCAGGAAGAAGCTCCTGGCAATGGCCTGGCTCAGCCCTGGCCACTGTGGCCACTTGCAGAGTGAACCAGCAGATGGAAGATGTCTCTCCCTATTGCTCTATAATTCTTTCAAAATAATACACCTAAAAACTAAAGCAAATAAAGACTCGGGCCCTCCAAAGTAGGACTACTGCTCCTCATTTGTGTTTCCACATGCCTTGACGCAGGTGAAGCCGCTAATGGACACCTCTGCCCAGCCCCCGACCAGCACACACCTGCACAGGAGCTGGCTGTCAGGGATGTCAGCCCACCCACAGCAGCTGTGCATCAGCGAGGACACCGACCATGCCTACCAGGACAGTGCCAGTACATGCGAGGGCCCTTCAAGTTCAGGGAAAATGGAACTGGAAGTGCATTTTGGTGCAAAAAAGTTTTCAAGTTCACACATAGTTATAGTTTGTTCAAAATATGCATGTTCCACAAACTTGGCGAAGCACCCTCTAAAGACCTGATACATGATTATAACTGCCAGAGATAAAGAGAGAGAGAGAGAAAGGAAGAAAGGAAACCCCAGCAAATTTCTACTACACCAGGATCCCAACACCACCAGCCACACACATTTTAAAACCGACTGTCAATTATGTGTCCAGGGATGCCCACATACCCCATGCACATCAGCAGGAGAGGGGAAGCCTTTTCACTGTCACTACAGACCCCAGATCTTCCACAGGCTGCCAGGAAGACATTAAACACCAGGAGCTGAGCCCCTCTCGCCTGCTTAAACCCCCTCCTGCTGCAGGATGGAAAGAGGCACCCAGGGGCCAGCAGATGGTGTCGCCATCTGCACATGGGGCATCCCTTGCAGTGTGGCACGTGGTAGGGGGCACAGTGTTCAGGGCTTGGGGCTGCTGCTCTCCCCATGGCCACATGAGGGACTAACCTAAATACACGCAGTGAGCAAGAGACCAGGTAGGGGCAAAGGAAAGGGTGGGACAGATACTAGGCGGAAGGCAGCCTAGTTTCCTGCTCGTGTGGCTGGGACGCTCCTGTGGTCTCTCACCCTGGAGAGGCGCCCTAGCCAGGGCCCCTTATCAGGGTGTAATATGCTCTCTCCAGCCTTCCTCATTAGCCGACCTTTGATTCACGGAAAAATACTTTGTTCAGCTCTGAATGCTTTCTTCGCAACTGGGTGGATGACAGAATGCGGGCAGTGTGGCCCCCAGGCACACTTGGTCTGTGGCCCTGGGATAAGAAAGCAGTGGGCGGCAGGCTCTCTGCCACATGGGAGGCCTGGGTAGGGCAGGGTTTCCATGTGGGAACCCTGAGCAAGCCAGCATCCCTGTGGCCCTGCAATGACACAGGCCCCTGGAGAACCAGGTTAGCAGCACGCGTGCCCAACTGTGTCACTAGCATCAGGCTGAGCTGCTTGCACTGTGCTGTAACCTCGGTCTCCCCTTGGGCTCAGGCCGCCAGGCTCTGCCTTCACAGAGCGCTCATTCCCTGCAAATCCATGCCCTCTCCCTTCCTGGTTTATGACAGTCAAGTATCAGTCTCATTTCTAAAGGCTCTCCTCCTCTCCTCCTCTGTGCTGGTAAGAACTCTAACTGGGGTCTCCCCGGGAAGACAGCAGGGTGTGACTGCTGCACCATGAAGGCCCTGACCATGGCCAGCTTTGGTGTCGCCTCCACAACCCAGCCATGTGGACAAGGGACCTTATCTCTCAGCTGAGATGTTTTTTAATACAATAAATACTCTGCCTTCTGCTTTGCTCTCAGCAATATCACACCCCTGTTGAATGGATTCCCTCTGTGCAAGCACACTGCCTCTGGGGTGATGATGGCCAGATTTTCACACCACATCCGCTCGATCTCACGTAAAAGGTAGTGGAGGCACACTGAGAACTGGGGTTTCTCTAGGATTACCTGCAGCCCCGGCTGTGAGGTCAATGGCAGCTTGGATGGCAGGATTGGACTTCATGCTGCTGGCCTCGGTGAAGGGCAACTCCCTGGAGCTTATGACAGGCACCGCATAACCCTGGGAGGAGGCAAGAGCTCACCATTAGCACAGCCCCCACAGCTCTCGTGCTCGACACCTGTGCACCCAAACTCGCGAGGGCTGGGAAACAGCACCCCCCACTGCCCTAAAGGAAGGGCGCCCAAGGTGTCAGTGTAGCTCGGTGATCAACTGCCCCCCAAAAAAATGACAGATCCAAATTCCTCTGAGCATCAAAGTTCCAGCCCCCAGCAGAACGTCAGTCACTTTCCAAGAACCTTAAAGCTGAGCATCGAATTAGTAACAACCACACATATCCCAGACCGCAGCAGAGGAGTTTTTCAGGGGCCTGAATTGAACTCTGTGTCCACTAGGTTCAGTTCTAAATTCAGACACAGCCCAGGCCAAGTGCCTGAGAAGAGGTTGAGACAGGTGGCCTAGAAAGCAGCACCCACGCAGCCAGGGCTAGAGGACATGTGCCAGCCAGGTGGCCCCTCAACTGCACTAGGTGAAGAATAAGAACATCAGGAGACACAGGCAATTAGGAACAGCCACTTGTGCCACTGTCACTGTAAACTGCGGGGACATCCTCTCAGCAAAGCGGGAATGGTGCACTTGTCAGCACAGAGCACTCCAGCATCACCTGGGAGTCAGCAGGCTTCAGGGGGCCCCAGAGAGGCCGGGAAGGCCTGGCCACAGAGCCACTCTGGAGTGCTACACCTGGGCCTTTATAGCCAAATCTGATAAAAACCACTGAGGGCACTTGTTAAATATGCAAACTGCCAACATCTCTCCAGAAACTCTTGATTTGGTGGGACTGGGTTGTAACCTAGGAGTCTGAGAAAACTAAAGTCTATTCTCTAAATTTAAAGAAAAATCAACTGTTGTCAAGGAACAGACTTAATATATTTTGACTGGAAAACAAAGGAGGGGCACAGCAGGCTAAGCTGCCACCTTGAGATGCAGGCATTCCACCTACGTACCAGTTCCAGTCCTGGCTGCCTCACTTCCTATCCAGCTCCCTTTTAATGGTCTGGGAAACACCAGAAAGCGGCCCAGGTACTTGGGCCCCTGCTACCCACACAGGATATCCGGATGGGGTTCCGGGTGTTCTGGCTGCAGCCTCTCCCAGCCCTGGCTGTGGCAGCCATTTTGGGAGTGAACCAGTGGATGAAAAATCTGACTCTCCCCCTCTCTCTGTAACTCCACCTTCCTTTTTTTTTTTTTTTTTTTTTTTTTTTTTGACAGGCGGAGTGGATAGTGAGAGAGAGAGACAGAAAGAAAGGTCTTCCTTTTGCCGTTGGTTCACCCTCCAATGGCCGCCACGGCTGGCGCGCTGCGGCGGGCGCACCACACTGATCTGTCCCAGTTACCCCTCTTCCAGGCCAGCTCTCTGCTATGGCCCGGGAGTGCAGTGGAGGATGGCCCAAGTCCTTGGGCCCTGTACCCGCATGGGAGACCAGGAGAAGCACCTGGCTCCTGGCTTCAGATCAGCACCGTGCCCCGGCCGCAGTGCGCGGGCCACAGCAGCCATTGGAGGGTGAACCAACGGCAAAGGAAGACCTTTCTCTCTGTCTTTCTCTCTCACTGTCCACTCTGCCTGTCAAAAAATAAGTAAATAAATAAATAAATAAATAAAAAATAAATTCTGATATGTAAGTGACTAATTCATGAACCCAAGGAACAATTTTCATTCCTCATGACAAGGAGCAGGGGAGTGACCCCAGTGAGGCCACTCAGAGGAGGGGGCTGAGGAGCTTGGTGCTGATCTGACATAAATACCAACGTCCTTCTGAACACTGACGTCATCCTGAACGTCAGCAGAAATTTACAGTGGCCAAGAAGTGTTTCAGCCACTAGATACATTTTGCCAATGATTCAACTCCAAGCCACCAGCAACAAAAGCACAGTACTTCATAAACCAACTAAGAACAATTCACTGTACAAGTCACTGATCTTCTGGTATGGGGAAGCCTAGACACAGAGTATAGTTCACTACTTCGAGTAACCTCGAAGGAGTAACCTCGGGGAGATGGCAGACAGCAGGTATCTTCTTAGAAAAGAATTTCAGGGTCCCGATCCAATCTCCTCTTTCTCCAGAGAAAACTGAGACCAAAGGAAGATGAAGTCTTTTCCAAGGTCACAAAGAAATGATTCCACTCAAAAAGTCTCATCTTTCAAAGTCTATGCCTACAAACCAATACTGAATTCCAGAATACGCCAGGATGGAAACAACTGGGTAGCCAGGGGCACGCACAGAAGGTCCCTGGGCCTTCGGATGAATCTCAATGTGCTCATCTCTTGTGGGTTGGACGCTTCTTAATTTGGAAGGAAAGGCACATCAGACCCACCCACACGTTCCATTTGACTCCAACCCCCTTCCGTAAGCCACAGGTAAACACAATAAACCCTTCAAATAATGTATCACCGGGTGCTAAACCAGAGGAGGAGTGCAAAACCTCAGATTCTGCGAAGCTAGGGCTTGGACAAGCCAGGGCTTGGCGGCAGCAAGACTGAGCAGCATGCATTACAAACTGCTGATGAGTTCGCTCTACCCCTTGATAGAAAAACAACCCTTTCAACGTCCTTTGCCCCGCTTGCAAACTTCTCCATTGCCCGACTTCAGGGGAGACAGGGGCGCTGGCGACCACGCATGTCTCTGGTCCCTGGGGAAATGAACTGATCCGATGGGAGAAGCACGGGGCACGAAGCGCTGCGAGAAGATTCCAGCTTCAGGCCAAAGCTGGGCGCCCCGAGCCCGGCGCTGGGATGCAAACCAGTTTGGCCGCTACGGAGCCCAGCGAGGCGCGCGTCCTACGGGGACCGGCGAGGAATAGGTCGAGGAGGCGGCTTCCAGGTCGTACTGCCCGGCAGCCCACTCCGCAGGCGAGACTCTCCATTCAGAAGCGCCGCGGGGCACCCCAGCTGCACCTCCTGGGGACAGAGGAGGACGCTCCCCAGCCAGTTGGCCGCTGAGGGAAGAGCGCCAGGAGCCCGGCGCCTCCGCCGAGTCCGACCGCCAGCGCACGGGTCCCGCGGCACGTGTGCAGAGGGCTGGCCGCTCCCCGCCGCCCGGGAAGGTCACGTCGCCGGGAGCCCAGGCCCGCCTAGCGCCCCGCACCCTCCTCACAGCGGACTCCCCGCAGCCGATCGTGCTCACCGCCGCGCCGTCGTGGCCGCGTCCTGCTCGGGCTCCCGCGCCAGCGCTGGGCTTCCCCTCCGCGGTCGGGGCGGCCGCTTACACTCGCGTTCTTCGCGGCCGGCCCTCCGCCACGCCCTCCCGCACAGTCAAGCCCCGGGAGCGCCCCCGCGGCCGGGGCGCGGGGGGGGGCGGAGGGGGGGGCGGGCCGCGCCCGGGCCAGGGCCCCTGCAGCCGCCGCCGCCGCCGCCGCCGCCGCCTGGGCCGCCAGCCCGCGCGCGCCCCGCCATGCCCGCGCGCGCCAGGAAAGCGGAAGTCGGCGCGGGGCCACTGCGCGCTCTACGCGGCTCTGGGCTCCGCTCCCTGGGAGCTGGACAGTTAGAAGTCCCGGCGGTGGCCTGGGATTGCTTGCCCTTCCTCTGGGTTCCCTGAGGGCCCTTTGAGGGCAGGCTTTGGGTGACCTCCAGGGCTTGTGGCAGGGCTGCAGGTGTCACTCAAGACTGAGCTGGTTATTCTTGCTGGTCCGCTAAGGCTTTAATTTTAAATTAGGGGTATAAATGAATACCAAAGCGCTGCGGTGATAGTGATTGACAAAGAAATCCAAGGGCCACCGCTGTAGCATAGAGGGTAAAGCCGCTTCCTGCAGTGCAGGCATCCCACATGGACGCCAGTTCGAGTCCCAGCTGCTCCACTTCCAATCCAGCTCTCTGCTATGGCCTGGGAAAGCAGTAGAAGATGGCCCAAGTCCTTGGGCCCCTGCACCCACATGGGAGACGCAGATGAAGCTCCTGGCTCCTGGCTTTGGATTGGCGCAGGTCCAGCCATTTGGGGAGTGAACCAACAGGTGGAAGATTTATTTATTTTATTTGAAAGGCAGAGTTACAGAGAAGGAGAGGGAGAGAGAAATCATCCATCCTCTGGTTCACTCCCCAAATGGCTGTGACTGCTGAAGCTGGGCCAGTCTGAACCCAGGAGCCAGGCGCTTCCTCTGGGTTTCTCACATGGGTGCAGGAGCCCAAAGACTTGGGCCATCCCCTGCTTTCCCAGGCACATTAGCAGGGAGCCGGGTCAGAAGTGCAGCAGCCAGTACTCAAACTGAGCCCATATGGCAGCAGTTTAACCCACTACACCGCAGCTCCAGCCCTGTTTTTATATTCTATAAACTGTTTTCTTTCTTAAAACCTGGTATTGTTTTCTTAGACAACTTTCAGCCTTGTTTGTAGCGTTGTGTTGATGCCAATGTAATTTAAATGATATGGACCCAGATTGATGACTTAAATATCAGACTTGTGTTATTGCACAACTGAAAAGACCTAGTCCAAAGTGATGCTATGAAGGTGTCAGGGCCTGATAATGACGCCCTTATCAGAACCAGTGCTTCAGAACGCAAGGTTCTGGACAGTGGTTGAATTACAGAAATAAGCCAGGGATTTTAGATGCCTTGCCCAGAGTGACATGTGACAAACTTCAGAGGCAGAGAAGAAATGCAGCAGAACCTGCATTAATAGCAGCCTGGAGGGCTGAGGGCCTGGCTCTGTGCCCTCGGCTGTGGTTTTTGCAGGCTAGGAAAAATGAGATTCAAAGAAAATATAACTGAGGATGGCCGCAGTTCTCCTGTTATAGATTAGAACACAAGCTCAGATGCTTGTGTAAAAGTCCCTGTGACCTTTAGTGAATCCCTTGACCTTTCGTATGTCCCCATCATAGAATAACAACATCAGGGACCCCTCTGAATGACTGCGCTCTGCAAGGCTGCTGGAGCAGTATCTACAACACCAGCATTCCATAGTGGAGCCTCAGTTTGAGGGTTGGCTGCTCTGCTTATGAGCCAGCTCCTTGCTAATGCACCTAGGAAGGCAGCTGGAGATGGTCCAAGTACTTGACCCCCTGTCTCCCATGTGAGAAACTCAGATGGAGTTCTGAGCTCCTGGCTTCAGCCTGCCCCAGCTCTGGCCTTTGAGGCCTTTTAGGGGCTGAATCGGCAGATGAAAGATCTCTTTTTCTATGTCTCTTAGTTTCTGTCTGTGAAATAAATAAAATAAACCTTTAAAAAATAAAAAAAAAAAATGTGTTGAGGCTGACACTATGGTATAGTAGGTAAAGTCTACAGCAATAGCATCCGATGTGGGTGCCAGTTTGAGTCCTGGCTGCTCCACTTCTGATCCAGCTCCCTGCTAACTGCTAACGTGCCTCGGAAATCAGCAGAGAATAGCCCAGGTACTTGGATCTCTGAACCAATATGGGGGATCTGGAGGAATCTCCTGGTTCCTGGCTTCAGCTTGGCCTACCCCCAGCCAGTGTGGCCATTTGGGGAGTGAACCAGTGGATGGAAGATCTCTCTCTGTGTCTCTCTATGTCTCTCTCTCTGTAACTCTGCCTTTAAAATAAACAAATAAATCTTTAAAAAAAATAAAAAAGAGGGGCCAGCTCTGTGGTGTAGCCACCATAGCCACCACCTACAGTGCCAGAATCCCATATGGGCACCAATTCTAGTCCAGGCTGCTCCACTTCCAATCCAGCTCCCTGATAATGTGCCTGGTAAAGCAGAGGAAGACAGACCAGCTCCTTGGACCCCTGCACCCACATGAGAGACCTGGAAGAAGCTCCAGGCTCCTGGCTTTGGATCAGCCCTACTGTGGTCATTGTGGCTATTTAATTAGTAAACCAGCAGGTAGAAGACCTCTCTGGCCTCTGCCTCTCTGTATCTCTGCCTTTCAAATAAATCTTTAAAAACAATAAGAATAAAGAATAAAGAAAGAAAGTGTCCACACAACCTTTGTCCTGGGGAAATTATCTAGGAATCTTTGGCCTCTTGAGAACAGCATTTTAGAGACAAATCACTGCTGTTTGTAGAGGTAGGTCAGACCAATAGTATTTCAGTCTTGGGTTGAAAGCAGCAAACAACGCAAGACACTGGCATCTCTGCTCCAGGTAGCTGCTTGCTGCACTTGGATTGCACAAGCTAGGGACATCCATGCCACTGGCTCTGTAGTGAGTGGTGACAGAGGTCAGAGGTGAGGGAACAGACAGATTGGGTACGTGGAAAAGTGAGGCTTTATTATTGCAACAGAATTTCACAATGCTGGTTAATGACATTGAAAAGAGAAATAATTTCACAAAACCATTCCCTGATTCTAATATCATGTAGGTATGTTTCAACAAAGCATATTTCTTGGAGTTGAAATTAAGTCAAAACCATAGAACATCTCTGATTCAAATGTACTTTTAGTTAAGGAAAAGGAAGAGAAAATGGCTGCTGGCTAAAAACTTTGACTCCCATTAGTGATCTTGGCTGACAACATAAATTTTGTTGAAAACTTGCTCAAATCCTTTTCGGAATCAGGTAGAAATTGTATTTGAAATAATATAGGTTCTGGCCGGCGCCGCGGCTCAATAGGCTAATCCTCCACCTTGCGGCGCCGGCACAACGGGTTCTAGTCCCGGTCGGGGCACCGATCCTGTCCCGGTTGCCCCTCTTCCAGGCCAGCTCTCTGCTGTGGCCAGGGAGTGCAGTGGAGGATGGCCCAAGTGCTTGGGCCCTGCACCCCATGGGAGACCAGGAGAAGCACCTGGCTCCTGCCATCGGATCAGCGCGGTGTGCCGGCCGCAGCGCGCTACCGCGGCGGCCATTGGAGGGTGAACCAACGGCAAAAGGAAGACCTTTCTCCTCTCTGTCTCTCTCTCTCACTGTCCACTCTGCCTGTCAAAAAAAAAAAAAAAAAGAAATAATATAGGTTCTGATTTCTATCTATATAGAATAAAAGGAGTGATAAACAACTAATGAAATAGTGGCTCAAACGACATTTTAAAACGGGATAACTTTCCTTGGTAGCTTTCAAACAGTATGAAGAGAGAGAGAAAAAGAAAACGCTTGCTGTGGGGATCGAGAGCCCTTGCTGCCCTTGGAGAAATCCCCAGCTAGGCTTAGTCCAAGTTCTTGTTTTCCTGAATACAACCAGGAGATGTAGGTAGAGCTGAGCAGAAAAGCAGGATTTATTGAAAGCAAAGGGATAGTACACACTCAGACAGGAGTGCAGGGAACTGCAAGAGAGAATTTCCCCTGCCAGGCTGGGGTATTCCAAAATATAAATCCCAAAGGAAGGGCCCAGGGGTTGTAGTTGACATAATGTCTTCCTAAGGGGGTGGGAAGTGGAGGCCGCAAGCAGCTTTAGAGGAGTAGTAAATGATTTTTAGAGAAACAAATGAGCCAGGAGAACACACATGACCTGGAACAAAGTTCACCCGGGCACTGGGTGTGGTGTTTGCTGTTTGGTGTCTTCTCAGTGATATGTGTTTAATCATCCTTGGTTAAGGACATCTGCATAGGAAGATTGGCAGGTGATTGCCCTCCTGTTCAGCAGAACTGGTCTTTAGAAACCTTCCCAGCACTGGTTGCTCCCTGGGTCTTGATGTATTATTTTCTTCTTTTTGAATTGGAAGGCAAGTGAGTGTACTTGCAAAATTTTTTAACATCTTTTAAATTGTGGATTAACCTGTAATACTTGCACATTTTTAAGGAGTATGATGAAACATTTCAACACTTATACACAGCTTAACCCAGCTACACCAAGCAAACAATCTTTGCATCTCTTTATCTTTTCTTTGTGTTTGGAGCCTGAAGTATCATTTTATGAGCCCAATATCATATTGGGCAGGATGATCACCATCATTTCTGCCTGATAAAATCCTTGCCATATACTAAGACATAAACAGCTCATAACAGCTTTTCCCATCCCCACTTCTCCCTACAAGTCATTATTCTATAATAACAAACTTTCCTTTAGCACCTACCATGTGGGAGACACTGTGTCAACCTAAACTAAGTCCTTGACATTTACAAGTGAGAGAAACCACCACCAACCCCAGGGAAATCTCAGTCCAAGCAGAGGAGGAAGAAACATTTTCTCTTGTTCCTTGATGTCTGTGGGGGTTTGGCTCCAAAACCCACCCCTGGCAGATGCTGCAATCCCTTCTACATAATGCTGTATTACTTGCACATCCTCCTGTATGATTTAACTCATCTCTAGATGATTTATGGTACCTAATACAATACAAATGCTATCTAAGTCCACATCTGAGGAACATGCTGAAATGGTGGGCTGACTGTGATGATAATTCAGGGGATTCGGCATGGAACAAGAAGGGTATGGGAAGGGCAGCCATCTAGAAGGATACGAAAGATGGTTTCAGAGGAGGCCCACTGAGGATGTCTCTCAATCAGGTGTCAAACACTATTGCCTTCATACCCCCCACCCCCAGGGCCACCTGAAAGACCAGTTCAAGGAATTCACCTCCCTCTGCTGCCCCCTACCCCCACCTCATCCCTAGCCCTCCTAAAATATAAAAAGGCCCAGCCCCTGGGAGTCAGAACCTTCTGACACGTGTCCCATCAATGTGCACACAGGCAGTTGGTCAGCTACCTCTGCAAATTTATTTATTTATTAAAGGTATATTTATTTATTTGGAAGTCAGAGTTACACAGAGAGAGGAGAGGCAGAGAGAGAAAGGTCTTCCATTCACTGGTTCACTCCCCAATTGGTTGCAATGGCCAGAGCTGCGCCGATCTGAAGCCAGGAGCCAGGAGCTTCTCCTGGGTTCCCTACATGGGTGCAGGGACCCAAGGACTTGGGCCAACTTCTACGGCTTTCCCAGGCCATAGCACAGAGCTGGATTGGAAGTGGAGCAGCTGGGACTTGAACTGGTACCCATATGCGATGCTGGCACTACAGGTAGCAGCTTTACCCACTGCGCCACCACACTGGCCCCTGCGAATTTATTTTATCTGATTAAATTTAGTCTGGCTTTAAATTCGTACACTGCCTCCTCTCTATTCTACATCTCTTTTCCTAACAATGTCCTTATCACGGAAGGTTTTGCAAGGCACGTGGTCCCTTGTTTGGAGCATGGTCATCCGCAGGTGAATCACTCAGGGTACCTCAGCTGTGATCAGCAGCAGCTAACTCTGCCCACTGACGCAGAAAAAGGGCTGCCTAAAAGAATACTGAGTCACTCTCATCTATGGTCACTGAATGGGGATCCTGGGTAGTGTGTTGAAAACAAAGCCCTCCCCAGCCGCAGAACTGACTGCCGTAAAACCACTCCTGCCCCAGCCTCGACAGCTATGCGTTGTATAGGGGGAGCCGCTGCCCCTTGTGTGCAGGGGCCTTGGCCTTGTCAATGCTGTTTTTCCAGAGCAGGAACCTTCTTAGCAGCTTTACCTGATGGATGCCTTCCACGTCATAGCCACTGCCTCAGAGTGCTGATTTCCATGTTGCTGGCTCATGTGGGTGTCAGCTGACAGCTGGAGCCTGGACGCCTCTGTGGAGATGTCTGGCTTCCGTCTTGGACAGGCACAACTTATTCGTGTAGCAGGAAATTTGCTGAATGTGAACAGGGTTTTGAAACAATGCCCTCAGCATATATAAAGCATGCCACAGGCCCTCCCCAGACAGAGTGAGTGTTCCAGTCACAGGAAACAGCACGTGTGGGGAACTATAAGTAGTCCGGTGTGTTACCAGTCATGAGCGTGTTGCCGGAGTGAGTCTCGTGGGTTCTTTTCCTCAGCTTGGTATAGTAATAAAAAGCCGGAAAACAATTTGCAAAGAGGCAGAAACTTTTATTAGACAGAAGAGAAACTTTTATTTGATTGGCAAATGACAGAGAAAGCATCTGGTCATAGAGGAGACCAGGCAGAATGCCCCAGTGGGACACTGGCTTTGAAGAAGTGTGCCGGGTTTTTTTAAGGTGTTACTCTCTGTTCATTGGGTTGTCCTATTGTGGGTGCACATGGGACAGGGAGTTTCACATATGTATGTTGACTGGCTTGGGGCTCATGGAGATAGTGAGGGTCTCCTGGAGACTGTCCTTCTCCTTAGGGGCTCAGTCCCCTCCTCTGCTAGCTCTGGGTGGAAGATTGCTTGAAGGCCTGGTTTAAAACCGCAAGGTCACCCAAGATAGCCAGAGCCTCCTGCAGCTGGTCCAACTCTCCCCAGGTGCTCAGCCCCTTCCCCTGCCAACTGTGAGTGAAAGATTGCACCCACCCTGAAGGTGTGATTTAAAGCTGCAAGGTCACACATGCAACACAAGAAGTTGTTAGTGGGGGAGATGCCAGTTGGTCTAGAGACAGACTTTCCAGCCACAGCTGGCAGCCTGCTCGTGAAGGACATTTTACTTATGTTGTAGGCAGGCATACAGGATAAAATTGAACAGGTTTGTGAGCTTTCGCCACGCCCCTGTGTGACCTCATGCCCCTCCCTGTCTGGCTATACCTCTGTGCCCACCTGCCAATCAGGTTAATTAACACCCCCCTTTGGAAATGGATAAAAGGCCTGGAACACGGTGGGCCCAGCCCTTCTTTTTGGCCTTTTGCTATTTCAGCCCTTGCTGTCCTGTGTCTTCAGGGTGCGTGGCCTTCAGGCTACCCGCCCCATGCTTTAAGGCCTGCATGCTCCTCCACGTGGCTGGCTCCTGGTACTCGGTATGAATCCAGATTTCCTTCTCTCTTTTAGATAGACCTCTCACTCTCCTATGCATTTCTCTCACTAAATAAAAAGCTTAAAGTTTATTTTTCTGCCTCGTTCATTTATGCCAGTATTTAGAATTCTCTGAATATTAGGCAAGAACCCACACAGGAATTTATTAATAAGCACATAGTGATATCATATGGCACCCTAATTTCTGATATCACTTTTGTCTGAAAGGCCCACAGACTCCCAGCTCTACTGGCTGGCCTCATGGTGTACACAGCAGGTGACTGGGCTGGAGCAGTGGGCAGGCACCACCTGCAGAACTCTCACGGCCCGGTGGTTCCTAACAGCAAGTACTGACTTGTATTTTATTTACCGTCCCATGAGGTGCCACAGCTGTGAGTTACTCCTTGCCTGGGCTAGGGCTCTGCCCCTGGTGGGTTTTGTAATAAACCTACTAGATCGTGCTACTGTTGAATTTACTTGTATGAAAGTTGCAAGTGTACATGACTGAGCTCCCACCATCACCAGCCGACAGCAGGAGAGGAATTTAGAGGGGTGGAAGATGCTTTGTGATTAGTCATAGACAAGCTGTGGGGAGCTGCATCAAGAGGCCTATTCCAGTGGAAGTTGGGGTGTATTTCCTAGGAATTTCCAATTTTGCCATGAGAATAGCAAGGGAGTGGTGATTTCTCCCAAGCTATAGTTTATTGTGAAAATAAGTTAACTATCCCACCCTTCTCGATGATTTTGTTGTTTTATCTAGAGCAAGCCAGACAGGATAAAGGATTGCAAATCAGGTCTTTAGAAGCGTTCTGTCCCGGTCTTGTGATTGATTGTGAAGTTTTGTTTGTTTGTTTGTTTGTTTGTTTCCAAAATTGTTTTAAAAACCCCAGTACCTTCAGCTCCTTCAGGTTTTGCCTTTCTTGGAGCCCCCCTCTATGCCACTCTGGCCAAAGGTCTCTGACTCTAATAAATCGTGCTTTTAAACCTTTTTTTTAAAAAAGAGGCCTATTCCTTCCCCTTCACAAGATCAAGTTGGGGGGTGGTCACCAAAATCTGGAGGGACATACAGTTGAGCTGTCTCTCGAGATGGACACTTGTGGAGCTATCGCTTGAGCTGCCAGCCCTACAGCCCTCTGGGATGCAGTTACTGCCCCATCAGAGTGGAGCACCATAAACGGCTGTAGGGAGAATGTGGTGGGGGTCAGGGACCAGCTGGGGTACACAGGTCTAGTGTCTGAGGGTGGGCAGGTGCAGGCTGCAGGTGGGAAGGGATGGTGTCCTGATGAGGGAGCAGAGTTCTCTGTGGTCTCCAAGCCTGCATGTGAAGGACAATGCTAGCTGCAGGAAGTGAAGGAGTTCCCAAGCTGCCTGAGGAGATGCAGGCAGTGTTCCCCCACAAAGAGGGGGTTGGGGTAGGCTAATGGCTGACAGCCTCGGAGGGCATGCTCAGCCATAGGAGGCACCAGGGTGGTCCTGTACACTAACTCTCCACTACAAAACTCCAAACCACCACATCTAAGGGGCTCCACATCCAGGACTCCCAGCAACAGATGGAACCAGAGCAAAGGCCCCCTGTAGTGCCAGGGGCCAGTGTCTGGTGCACTGGGTTAAGCCACCACCTGTAACATCGGCACACCACTTGGAGTCCACCTCCAATCCAACTCCCTGTTAAATGTGCCTGGGAAAGCAGCAGAAGATGGCCCAACTACTTGGTTCCCTGTCATCTTGTGAGAGACATGCAGTTCAAGGCTCCTGCCTTCAGCCTAGAGTAGCCCCTGCTATTGTGCTCATTTGGGGAGTGAATCAGTGGATATAATAAAGTAGCAGAAAACTAAGCTTGCTCTGACCACTCTGTTTCAAAATGCAGCCCAGCCTTCCTTACTGCACTGTATTTTTTCATTTTCTGTACATATTACATACTATATCATTTACTATTTATTATATCTCTTGCTTATTATCTGTCTCTTCCTCTCTTGCCTCAACCCCCATCTTAGACCATGAACCCTTCCAGAGCAAGGATCTCTGTTTTCAGCTGATGCTTCCCTAGTTTCAGAACTACACTCTTCATTTCAGTCGACCCTAACTACATGTGGCTTAACTACATATTACTTAACTGTAATTGAATTACAATGGAATACAATTTAAAAGTCAAATTTTCAGTTGCACTAGCCACAGTGCAAGGGTTCAATAGCCATTTGGGGCTAGTGGCTGCCCTATTAGGCAGGACAGATGTAGAATAATATAGGCATCAACAAAAATTCTGTTTAACATCACTGGTCCAGAATAACATCTGGCATGTTGTGGTACTCGGTAAATATTTGTGGGGTAAGTTCTGGGCTGTTTTTAACATAAGATAGTCTACAGTTAAGAGAACAGGGTCTAGAGCCAAGTTGCTCTACCATTAGAAGTTGTGTAGCCTTAGGTATATTATTTTATTTTTCTGAGCCTTGGTTTCTCTATCTATAGATTGGGAATAAGAGTAGTGTGTATCTCTTACAGTCTTGTGAAGATCCATGAGTTGACGAATTTAAGAACATACAGTGGTGCATGGCCAAAGTTCAACATGGCTGAAAGCAACAAGGGGCAGGGTGCACTTCATGCTTTCCACTGAGCAGAAATTTCTCAGTCCAATGAGGTACAGGAATACATTTAGATGTTAGAGTCTTGGAAGCAGCATCTATTTCTTTATGCCACTCCAGTACAACATGCCTGTGAACCTAAATCCCTACTAAAATAATGCTGATCTATTTTTATTTAAATTGGTTTTAGAACTCTGTAACTTCAAATGTCAAATTCATGAATCAGCTATACTGATTCCACCAACCAGTTTCAGAATTTTGTTCATTGCATGCTCACTCCATGGAAATTGTTGTACTTGGCAATACATTCTTACATTTTGCTGAGGGGATGAAATGTCCACCTGCAACAATTTGACAAAGTCCATGGAACAGAACCTCAGCTTAACCTAGAATATACAAACCAATATTTTTTTTAAAAAAATTTTTTATTTACTTATTTGAAAGGCAGAGTTACAGACAGAGAGGAGAGACAGAGACAGAGATCTTCCCTCCGCTGGTTCACTCCCTAATTAGCTACAATGGCTGGAGCTGGGCCAATTCGAAGCCAGGAGCCAGGAGCTTCTTCCAGGTCTCCCATGTGGGTACAAGGACCCAAGCATTTGGGCCATCCTCCACTGCTTTCCTAGGCCATCAGCAGGAAGCTAGATGCAGCTGAGACTGGAACTTGTGCCCATATGGGGTGCCAGCATTGCAGGCATAGGTTTAACCTACTACGCCACAGCACCAGCCCATACACAAATCATTATAATGTCATGTCAGCTTCCATGGTTATTTCCTACATCCAAAATATGTTATCATATCATTATGTTACAAGCATTTTTCTCCAGTAAAAAAAAAAATCTGAATTTAGACACATTGTATTTAAATATTTATATGGCACTCATCACTAGATATTTAGCCACTTATAAAATTTTTTAAAGGTTTATTTATTTATTTGAAATGCAGTTACAGAGAGGCAGAGGCAGAGACTGAGAGAGAGAGAGAAAGAGAAGTCTTCCAACCGCTGGTTCATTCCCCAAATGGCTCCAAAAGATGGAGCTGGACCACTTGGAAGCCAGGAAGCAGGAGCTTCCTCCAGATTTCCCACATGGGTGGAGGGGCTCAAGGACTTGGACCATCTTCTAATGTTTTCTCAGGCCAGAGCAGAGAGCTGGATAGGAAGTGGAGCAGTTGAATCTCCAAGCAGCGCCCATATGGTATGCTGGCACTGCAGGCGGCGGCTTTATATGATATGCCACAGCGCCGACATCCCCACTTACAAACTTTTAGAAAGTACTTTCATGGTGGTGTGCATTTGATGCAGTGGTTAAGGTGCTGCCTGGGATGCTCACATCCCATGTCACAGCACCTGGCTTGAGTCCCAGCTCCTTCACTTTTTTTTTTTTGACAGGCAGAGTGGGCAGTGAGAGAGAGAGACAGAGAGAAAGGTCTTCCTTTGCCGTTGGTTTACCCCCCAATGGCTCGCTGCAGCCGGAGCACTGTGGCCAGCGCACCGTGCTGATCCGAAGCTGGGAGCCAGGTGCTTCTCCCGGTTTCCCATGCGGGTGCAGGGCCCAAGGACTTGGGCCATCCTCCACTGCACTCCCGGGCCACAGCAGAGAGCTGGCCTGGAAGAGGGGCAACCGGGACAGAATCCAGTGCCCCGACCCCCAACCGGGACTAGAACCCGGTGTGCCAGCGCCGCAAGGCGGAGGATTAGCCTATTGAGCCGCGGCGCCGGCCTCCTTCACTTCTAATCCAGCTTCCCGCTGGTGCACATCCTGGTAGAAAGCACATGATGGCTCAAATACTTGGGTCCCTGCCACCCATGTAGGGGACCTGGATTAAGTTCTGGGCTCCTGGATTCAGCTTGGCCCAGCCCTGGCTATTGTGAGCATTTGGGGAGTAAACCAGCAGATGGAGGATCTCCCTTTGCCTGTCTGTCTCTCTCTTTGTCTCTGTGTCTCTCTGCCTTTCAAATTAAGTGAAATTCATTAAGTTAATTATTCTTGGAAATCACAGACAGACACAACCACCAAAAGGTCACACAAATAAAAGGCTATGTGTGTTCTTTCAAAGGCCCAGGACACCATAGCCCAGCAATTAGCATACAGGCTCTGGAGTCAGACACCTGCAAGGAAAATCAGCCTCATTGCTGCTCCCAGCTGCATGGAGTAGAAAAGGTCCTTTAGGGGAAGGATGAGGGGGAAGATGGTTCTACCAGCGGATGCTCAGATTGCCATTTTTATGCTACATATGTTTGCACCAATGTGGGCCACATTCTAAAGCTCTTTCTGCAGTAGGATTCTTTCCCACTTTGCCTAAAGTGGTAAAACATGGCTAATCCTCAGGTGAAGAGACATTATTCAAAGTATTTAGTCAACATCTCTGTTCCAAGCTAAGCCCTGGAAATTTGGAGATGGAAAGCAAACCGTCATCTCCCAAGTACCTTATAATGCAGTGAGGGAAGACGGTTTCATTGAGAATCCCAGCGCCACCTTCAGGGTGCCGGGACTAACAGGAGAGGTCACCCAACCCAGCCTGGAGGCCAGAAAAGACTTCTGCAGAGGGTGACGCTGAGCCTTTGGTAGGAGTAGGAGGTAGGCAGGACAGACAGAGGGAACAAACTGTACAATTGCTAGGCGGGTGAAGAAGGCCTGGCTAAGTCTGGGGGCTGTGTTGCCTCAGTGCAAGCCAGAAGGAGAGGTGTCAGGAGAGGGGTTTGCAAGCAGACAGGGCTGATTTTGAAGGGAGTGTAGTTTATTCAAAGGGCAGTAGGGGAAGCTGTTGAGTCGCACAGACATTCTTTGTGATGTGAACAAGCCTAAGGGGAGGTGGCTCAGAGAGGGGTTGAGATTCTGGAGTTGGATCACCCAGCCCCTGAAGCCTGACTCTCCTACTTTTCAGCTTGGTGAAGGTTGAAGCTCCAGTAAGCATCAAATTCCACAGCTTAAAGTGAGAATTTTATGAAGATAACACAGATAAGTACAGATTACAATGTCTAGGCTAGGAAGTAACAAATAAATGCTAGCTATTGTTATTATTGATTATTTGAATAATGGTTTCCTTATTTGTCTCTTTTAAAATAATTGAGCAATGACTAAATGCAATAATTTCATAACCACAAAAAGAATTTAAAAAGTTATGCCCTCTGGGGCCGGCACAGTATAATAACAGGTTAAGCCACTGCCTGCAGCACCGACATCCCATATGGACACCAGTTTGAGTCCCAGCTGCTCCACTTCCGATCCAGCTCCCTACTAATGGCCTGGGAAAGCAGAAGAAAATGCCTCAAGTGTGTGGCCCCTGCACCCATGTGGGAGACTTGGAAGAAGTTCCTGGCTCCTGGCTTCAGCCTGGCCCAGTCCTGGCCATTGCATCTATTTGGAGAGTAAACCAGTAGATGGAAGATCTTTCTCTCTCTTTCTCTTCCTCTGTGGTACGTGTGTGTGTGTGTGTGTGTCTCATCCTCTCTATTTAACTCTGCTTTTCAAATAAATTTTAAAAATCTTTAAAACAATAAAAAATAAAGTTGTGTCCTCTAATAAAAAATATGAGCATTTATTCATTCATTCAGTAAATACTGATTGTGAATGAGTTACCAGGAACTTTTCTAGACTCTAGGAACAAAGAAGTGGACATGGCTGACCAGCATCTCTTTCCTCAGATAGCTTATGTTCTAGGAGAAAGCCGACAGTGAATAAATAAACAAAATGAGTAACAATTGGGCCAGCGCTGGGGTGTATTGTGTAAAGCAGCTGCCTGTGGCATCAGCATTCCCTATGGGTGCCAATTAGAATCCTGGCTGTTCCATTTCCAATCCAGCTCCCTGCTAATACACCTTGGAAAGAAGGGAAGTTGGCCCAAGTACTTGGACCCCTACACCCTTGTAGGAGACATGGAAGAAGCTCTTGGCTCCTGACTTTGGTTTAGTCCATCTGCAACCTTTGCAGCAATTTGGGGAGTGAACCAGTGGATGGAAGACCTCTCTCTCTCTCTCTCTCTTTTTTAAGATTTATTTATTTATTTGAAAGTCAGAGTTACACAGAGAGAGGAGAGGCAGAGAGAGGAGAGGCAGTAAGCTGATGCCTTACTCCCCAGTTGGCTGCAACGACCACAGCTGCGTTGATCCGAAGCCAGGAGGTAGGAGCTTCTTCCTCGTCTCCCGCATGGGTGCAGGGGCCCAAGGACTTGAGCCATCTTCTATTGCTTTCCCAGGTAGGGAGCTGAATTGGAAGTGGAGCAGCCGGGTCTCGAACCGGTGCCCATATGGGATACCGGCACTTCAGGCCAGGGAGTTAACCCTCTGCAACACAGCACCAATCCCAAGACTCTCTTTCTGTCTCTTCCCCCACTCCACTGTAACTCTGCCTTTCAAATAAATAAATAAGTCTTTTAAAAAAATGAGTAACAAGATCTAAACATTTCATGAGGGCAGGGAATGCCTTTGGTCTGCACACTGAAATGCCAAAGTGCATAAAGCAGAGCCTACTATCATGCACTCAGTGAATGAGTTAAGTGGGTGGAAAGAGATTATTTCAGACAGTGCTGAATGCCAGGAACAAGGAAATAGGGCAACACGGCAGAGTGAAAAGTTGGCTTCACCAGATATGGGGCACTGCTGAGAAAGTGACTGCAGAGCTAAACTAGAATGACATACATGTGCCAATCACAGGACAGTCTTCGGGAAGACTATTCCAGGGAAAAGAATATCCCATACTGAAGCTAACAGGCCTAAGGCAGGGCTGTGAGGTGCCTGTACCAAGGACAGAGAGAAGGCCCCAGCTGCTGGAACTAGTCAGCAAGGGGAGGGGAAAGATAGGACAAGAGGTCAGAGAAATAGCATTGTCACAAAAGGCTAAGTTAATGTGGAATTCCATGAGACATCTAGGTCAAAGTCATGGGTCTGCACCAGGACAAATTTCAGTTCCTTTGCAGCCTTGTCCCAAAAGGTGCTTTGTTTCTAGAAAATGCATTTCAAGGTGGGCACTGGGAGAAAATGACTGGAGAAGAAAAGCATTTTCCATTTTTAGGCATTTTTGTCACTCATAAAGATTGCTCTGGGTACCCCACAAGTTATGATTTTTCATTTTTTTTTAAACGATCTATTTATTTATTTGAAAGTCTGAATTGAGAGGTGGGGGGCTCTTCCATCAGCTGGTTCACTTCCCAGATGGCCACAATGGCCAGGACTGGACCAGGCTGAAGCCAGGAGCCAGGAACTTCTGGGTCTTCCATCTGGGTGCAGGGACCCAAGCACTTGGGCTGTCTTTCGCTGCTTTCCCAGGCACATTAGCAGGGAGCTGGATCGGAAGTGGAACAGCTGGGTTGTGGCAGGTGGCTTTCTGATTAGCCCAAGATCAGAGGTTAGCTTTAATTAAAATATGAAACAGAAAGGAAGATGTATTTTCTTTACAGTTGCAGATTAAGGCTAGTTACAAAGTTAGAATGTCAAAAAGGGAAAATATGTGTTCATTACGGTCACACTGTCATAACATATTTTTAAAAACCTCCTTGATGGTCACCAAACGTTTTGAGAACATAGTGAACTCTGTGGGTCTTCTTCTCCCAAAACAATGCAAAATAGGGTTAGCTCAGCAGTTTTTGCGCAAGCGATTACTCCCTCAGCTCGCTCACCGGTCCCGCCCAGCTCAGCTTACCCTGCCTGACCTCAAACCCGGACTCCACCTCTGGGACTAAAATAGCCTATAGGGTGGAGTCCTCTGAAAGCTCCGGATGAGGCCGGAACACAGTTGCCGGACTCTGTTGCCCTCCGGAGTACGAAAGATGAGGAACCCATCAGGCTGGGGAACGGAAGGTAGGACGGGGGAAGTGTTTGGCGACGGACGCACTATTCTGGTTGCTCTCTGCTCAAGTTGTCTGTCGGCTATGCTCCCTAGGGTCTCGACGTTCCTGCCTCTTCGCCCCCTCACCCGCCTCCCTTTGTCCTGTGGAAGCCCCGAGGCACCTGCGGTTGCGGTCGTGCTGCTCGCTGCTCCGCCCGGAACGGTTAGGTACAGTATTTCAGCGCTGTTGGCCCCGCGAGTCTTAAGGCAACCCCAACCTCGGCCTCATACCTTCGCCGGCTTCCTGGGGTCCTTGTTGGAACCTGCAGGATCTTAGAAGCCGTTGCGTTAAATCCTATGAAACAGAAATCCCAGAAAGATAAGATGACTTATCCAAGGTCGCGGCGCGTGGGGAACATCTGCTGTCAGGTGCTTTTTGTTTTTTTTCCTCCACGCCGTGCTTCAATCCTCCATTCCTTTCTCAGTCTGTTAAATGGATTCCAGAAACGAAGCTGTTTCGTTCCTCCTAAGGCTCCTGTCATGGACTCGTGCCTGCCTCCTTCATTTATATTTTGGTTCATGATTGACAGTGCTTATGGTGTGCCAGTAGGATGTTAACACCCTAATAAGAACCCCCTGGGCCATATAGTTCCACCGAGTGGGTAATTCAAGAAAAATGAATAGCTCAAGTCGTGGGGCGGGCACAGAGTGCTCCGTTTACATAACAAGTAATTGCTGGGGAAGCCAATGGGGATTCCTAACCTTTGTAGGAGAGATTCTGTAACCTTTGTGCTTGCAGTTGATGGAGACCACTGGTTGGAGTTAGCCAGGACAAAAAGGAGTTGTGGGTATACTTCTTTTGCTGTTTATCCTCTAAGAGCCTCATGACTATGAAAACCCAGTCACACTGCATATATTCCATGCGAGACTGCTTGGGGCCCATTTGTGTATATACAGTGCTGCAGCAGGCTGGTAGCAGCGGGACTGCAATCATCACCCGCAGGGAGGAAGAACACTGCACGGGTAGAATTAGTGAGACGTGAAAGGATGAGATGCTGGTGGCATGGTGGAGAGCATGTTGGCATGGGTGGGGGTCGTGGAGGAATAGATTTGAGAAAGGTTTTTAAATGTGTCATAGTTTTTAGAGTACAAAAGTATCAATTTGTGGTAGGAGGTCCATTCCATACAGATGGTGAAAAATGGAAAATCATTGTGAGAGGAGCTCTTGAATTCGTTTTGCGCTTGACAAGCACTTCATGAAAGTGGGGACCATCAGTGCCTCTAGGGCCTGGCACAGAGCAAAGTATTCACTGTATTTAATGAATGACTTTATAGATTATATTTTGAAGCCATTACATTTGTTAGTTTTAAATGTTTTCTAATATGATACCAAAAAGGGCTTTAATCTCACAGAATAAAATTAGATACTTGGACTGCTTACACAATCTTTTACATGGTTCAGAAATAGCTGCCATCATTCATGTTCTTTTTTCATAAATGTATCTTACAAAGGGCAGAATGGCAGCCCTGGCCACTGAGTATTCTCTTTTCTGTTCCAGTTTAGCTTAGCTTACTGTTGAATAAACTTTTCAGTAGGCCCTGGATTTGGACTGGACACCTGCCCCAGGCCCAGCAAACCAAACCAATGTAGAGTTTGATCACAGCAATTGAGTGTTTTTTCTTTAAAGATTTATTTATTTATTTATTTGGAAGGCAGACACAGAGAGAGAGAGATCTTCCATCTGTTGGTTCGCTCCCTAAATGTCTGCAATGGCCAGAGCTGAGCCTATCCGAAGCCAGAAACCAGGAGCTTCTTCCAGGTCTCCCAAGCAGGTACAGGGGCCCAAGGACCTGGGCCATCCTCCACTGCTTTCCCAGGCCACAGCAGAGAGCTGGATCAGAAGTGGAACAGCTGGGTCTCAAACTGGTGCCCATATCTAGCTGCAGGAGGAATTATTTTCAGGGTGTTTCTTCTTATTGATTGAAATTTCTTTATTTCCATATTGTTTCATTATGACCTTTTTGAAGAGGTATTATTGTATCATGTTAAGAACAAGGACTTGGCAGTCAGATTTGGATTTGAGAATAATAAATTATCATTTATTAACCACGGCAAGTGTTTCCCAACCTCTATGTCAGGGAACATGTGGAAAATGGTATTTGTACTGAATTCTGGCATAAATAGAAGGAGGCAACAGACTTGGGAGCACCAGCAGCCCCTGGTCTCCCCTGGCCATCCAAAGACCAGGTGATCAGTGTCAGCACACCCGTCCCCATTTCTGGCACACTGGTGGGGCTTATGTCTCAGTGAGCTCTGCACCACATGACTATGGGCAAGTTACTCCTCTGGTTTTCAGTTTGCTTACAGCAAAATGGGCATAATACCTGTCTTATGTGGGTATGAGTGTGTTCAGAAAATATGTAGCACAAGGTTAGTTCCTTAAGGATATGCTAATGGTAAATTGCCAGTGTTATGGCCATTAATAGTAATTACAAAAGCAAATAGAAAGGGCATGGATTAAAAACAGTTTGAAAATGCATAGAAGAATTTTTATGATTTATTGCTTTATTATTTTGTACTATATTTTTCATTTTTTTCTTTAATACATCTTCTAGGGCAAAAACTCATATCCAAAGATATTTCAGCACGAATAATGTGGCCTACAGCAAAAAAGATGAAAAGTCTGTTTCCAGCGACAAGATTTCCAAGACGACTTCAGAGAGCTCTGACAGAACAAAGGAGAACACGAAAAAAGATTTGTTGGATATTATTAAGGGTATGAAAGTTGAATTAAGCACAGTGAACGTACAGACAACAAAGCCACCCAATCGAAGGCCTCTGGAAAGTGAGGAGGCTGTAATTGGCAAGCTTCAAAGAGCTAAAAAGGATGGCCCAAAGAAGAGGTAAAGTGAATTGCAATTTGAATGTTATTCTTTGGAACCTCAGCTTTTTCTGTTAGTTAAAACTATTTTTTTTAAAGATTTATTAATTTATTTGAAAGGCAGAGTTACAGAGAGGCAGAAAGAGAAGTCTTCCATCTGCTCATTTACTCTCCAAAAGGCCACAATGGCCAGAGCTGGGCCACTCTGAAACCAGGAGCCAGGAGCTTCTTCTGGGTCTCCCATGTGGGAGACTTGGGCCATCTTCCACTGCTTTCCCAGGCCATAGCAGAGAGCTGAATCAGAAGTGGAGCTGCTGGTACTCAAACTGTCGTCTATATGGGATGCTGGCACTGCAGGGGGCAGCTTTACCTGCTATGCCACAGCGTTGGCCCCAAAAGTTTTTTTTTTTTTTTTTTTTTGACAGGCAGAGTGGATAGTGAGAAAGAGAGAGAGAAAGTCTTCCTTTTTGCCGTTGGTTCACCCTCCAATGGCCGCCGCGGCCGGCTCATCGCGCTGATCCGAAGCCAGGAGCCAGGTGCTTCTCCTGGTCTCCCATGCGGGTGCAGGGCCCAAGGACTTGGGCCATCCTCCACTGCCTTCCGGGGCCATAGCAGAGAGCTGGCCTGGAAGAGGGGCAACCGGGATAGAATCCGGCGCCCCAACCGGGACTAGAACCCGGTGTGCCGGCGCCGCAAGGTGGAGGATTAGCCTGTTAAGCCACAGCGCCGGCCCCAAAAGTATTTTTAATTAGAGTACTTTGGAAGATACTGAATTAATGAAGAAAAGCTGTCAACTTGTAAACACAGGGACTCTAATAATCGAGGAGAGGAAGAGTAGTGATCTAATTGAGAGTTCCACATGTTCCCTTACATATTCATTGATGTTGTTAACTGCCATTTAGTTGCCTTTTTGAACTTTAGTTAATGATATTCTTACATCTTGATTTTAAGGTAGCTTCATGTTTGTCAGGAACTTGCTAAATTTGACATTTTTCATTTTAGGAATTCTTTCTGGGATAGAGTTGTGGCATGTGGATTATAACTTGCACATGTGTTCCCTTGGCCAGTAATTTTCTGCTGTTTATGGGCTTCCTTAATGGGTACCTAGAGGGTACCCTAGAAAGTTCATGGAAAAATGGAATTAAGATAAGTTTATTTTGGTGCCAGAACCTTGTAACCCAGGCATAGTTTTTTCTTAGTACACATTTTCCATGAACTTTTAAAAGATCCATGTAATTTCTTGTGTTTGTTGAGTATTGGTTCATTCATTCTAAAATGCAATCAGTGATATCTTCGCTTCATGTTACAGTTTAAATGGCAATGTTTTGATTTAGTGATATATAAAAAGATGTATTTTGATTTGATAACGTAATCAATTCAAAAAATAAGGTATGTAGATTTAGGAAACCCTCACTGACTTATCAGAACAAATAGATAATATCGATTCTGGTTTTCAAGAATGATTTAATATTTTTATGGAACTTCATAGTTTCTAACCTGTATTAAAAAGTACCTGGGGAAAGTATAATTTGGTGATGGACAGTAAGCTAATTCAGATAGTGAGGACCTGTAATAGATACCTATTCTTCTTTTTAGCAAGAAAACAATTATATATATACAGGTTTATAGAAATAAATAGGGGGCCGGTGCTGTGGCGCAGCGGGTGAAAGCCCTGGCCTGAAGCCCTGGCCTAGGCACGACTTTTAAGAGAGCAAAGACCTAAGGTAAAATTAGGGAGAAGGGCATGCACGTATCTAAAGATGATTTCTCTTTCAGAAATAAGGGCTGGAACCGCATAGGCTTTGAGTCTGCAGTGTACAATTTCCCTCAAACTTCACGTATGTGTTTATTGCATCAGATATTTTTGGAAACAGAGTTGCTAGGTCAAAATATTTGCATAGAGTATGGTTATGTCACCATATTATCTGCCAAAAAGTTGTGCTAATTTAGGTGTCCATTCACTACATGTGCCATTGTCATAAGTGGTGACTTAACCTGCTGGACCACAATGCTGACCTGCAGTTATATTTTTATTTTTTAAAAAGATTTATTTATTTATTTGAAAGTCAGAGTTACACAGAAAGAGAAGGAGAGGCAGAGAAAGAGAGATCTTCCATTGGCTGGTTCACTCCCCAATTTGCCGCAGCGGCTGGAGCTGCACTGATCTGAAGCCAGGAGCTAGGAGCTTCTTCCAGGTCTTTCACGCGGGCACAGGGGCCCAAGGACTTGGGCCATTCTCTACTGCTTTCCCAAGACATAGCAGAGAGCTGGATCAGAAGTGGAGCAGCTGGGATACGAACCGACACCCATATGGGATGCCAGCACTGCAGGCGAGAGCTTTACCCGCTACACTACAGCACTGGCCCCAGGAATTATCTTATTTTTATGGCAGAGGCTTAACTACAATTTTTATTAGTTAAAACATTTCCAATTATGAAACCATTTTATTGAATGCATGGTTCTGTAAAATGCTCATCTATGGTCTTTGCATATTCTGATCAAATACATGTATTAAAATTTGAAAGTGAACTTCACTAGCAGTTTTGGAAAGAAGTACAGTAGCTTAGAACAGGTTTAAGCCTTATTCACAGATAATAGTTTTGAAAGTAGCGCATTTCTTTTTAATTGCTGTATTTCCCTTTTCTATTTTTCTTTTATGTCTATCAGAATTTGGATCTTCCATATCTTGGCAAAATCCTTGCAGTCTTTATCCAACAACTTCAGGTGTTTGGGAACTTTAATTTGCGTGTTAGATGATAATAATAATAATAATAGACCATGACAGAGAAAGACAGGTATAATAATATACAATTTGAATCCCACTGAAGGTGGCAATTCTAAAAAAGGAAGGGAGGCTGGGACTGAGGGAGGGTAAGGTGGGAAGTATTCTGTTCTTAACACTGTACATGTGAAATACATGGAATTTGTCCCCTTTATATAAAAAGTTATGAATATTTAAAAAGATGGCAATTCAAAGAGGGTTAAAAAGTTATAAATTTTTTTTATTTCTGGATTATTTTCTATTAACTTACTCCAATTTACTTGGGAGTAGTTTTTTAAAATTTAAATTTTCTTGTGGAAAATTTAAAACATGCAAAATAAACAAAATCATGCAGTAAACCCTTTTGTATCTGTGGCAATGGTACAAAACAGTAACAAGCCTTTGCTAATGATCTCTTTCAGAGAGAAGCCTCTGAGTCCTGAGTTGGTGGCAGCTGCGACTGCTGTGGCAGATTCTCTCCCTTTTGATAAGCAGAAAACCAAGTCAGACCTGCTCAGGCAGCTCCAGCAGCATGAGGAAGCCTCGTGGGCACAGAAGGACCAACAGAGGCCTAAAATTAGGTCAGTGAATCACAGAGTGTTGTCTGTAAGACTTACATCTCAAGATAGGTGATTTCTTGTTAGTGGTATACATAATATGTACATTTATATATAATGTACTTCATAAATGGAATTTTAGCCATTTGATTTTTTAAAAAACTTGTATCTTAAGTAAGTTTATAGCTTTTTTTTTTTTTTTTTTTTAAGATTTTATGTATTGATGCGAAAGGCAGAGTTACAGAGAAGCAGAGGCAGAGAGAGAGAGAGAGAGAGAGAGGTCTTCCATCCGCTGGCTCACTCCCCAGATGGCCATGATGGCCAGAGCTGCACCGATTCAGAGGCAAGAGCTTCTTCCAGGTCTCCCACGTCGGGGCAGGGGCCCAAGGATTTGAGCCATCTTCTACTGCTTTCCCAGGAATTAACAGAGGGCTAGATAGGAAGTAGAGCAGCTGGGACTGCTCTATATGGGATGCTGTTACCGCAAACAGCGGCTCTGCCTGCCACACCACAGTGCCAGCCCCAAGATAATAGCTTTTAAAAGATCAGTCAAGTGGTTAAACTTGTTTTAGGAAGTGTTACAACTTCTTGTCCTCAAAAAAGAAATGTTAGATTCAGTAATTATTATTAAAAATAAGTAAGAAACAACATGATAGCCATTTTGAGAAGATTAATTTTTTTTAGTTAGATAAAATCCTGCTTGTATTTTTTATTTATTTATTTATTTTTGTTAAGATTTATTTATTTAAAAGGCAGAGTTACAGAGAGGCAGAGGCAGAGAGAAAAAGAAAGTCTTCCATCCGGTCATTTATTCCCCAAATGGCCACAATGGCCAGAGCTGGGCTGATCCAAAGCCTGGAGCCAGGAGCTCCTTCTGAGTCTCCCACGTGGGTGCAGGGACCCAAGGACTTGGGCCATCTTCTGCTGCTTTCCCAGGCCATAGCAGAGAGCTGGATCAGAAGTGGAGTAGCCAGGACTTGAACTTGTGCCCATATGGAATGCTGGCACTGCAGGCGGTGGCTTTACCTGCTATGCCACATCACCAGCCCCTAAAATCCTGGTTTTATACACACTGTGGTAATCTCTAGGCCTGTTTACTTCTCTTTTTCCTTTTGTTCCTGTGTGTGAGCTAACATTTTTCCAGATGTACTGTTCACCACTCAGTTCTACCAGGTTATATTAAGTTACATTGTGCTATACATTTGCTGCCCAAATGTAGAAAATGGTGGCACTGCTTTGGAGAGTAATCCAGATCAGTCCTTCCCAATGAGTGTTTGTGCTAGATTTACCTCAGGAAGTTAAAAGAAAACATAGAGGGGCCAGCATTGTGGTGTAGCAGGTTAAGCTTCTGCCTGCAATGCCAGTGTCCCATGTGGGCACCTGTTCAAGGCTGCTGCTCCACTTCCAATCCAGGTACCTGCTAATGGCCTGGCAAAAGCAGTGGGAGATGGCCCGAGTACTTCAACCCTTGTCACCCATGTAGGAGAACAGAATGGATTTCCAGGCTCCTGGCTTTGGCCTGGCCCAGCTCTGACTGATGCTGCTATTTGGGGAATGAACCAACGAATAGAATATCTCTCTCTCTCTCTCTCTCTCTCTCTCTCTCTCTCTCTCTCTCTCTGTAACTCTGCATTTTAAACAAAAATAAGTAAATCTTTAAAGGAAAACAATAGGTAGCTGAAGTGTCAGTTCAGTGACTCATTTTGTTTGTGTTGAACAAATGTAAGGCAACAGGTAAGTGTGGCTAGATTTTATTTTAGTTTAGTGAGGAATCTAGGTGATACACAGATAATGATTGGCTTTCCTATCAGCTTCTCTGGTTGTCTAATAATTTCTCATGAATGACAACTTATGTTTTGTTTTTTTAATAAGCTCCATCCAGTTCAAGACATTTTTTTTTTCCCCAAAGGCAGAGTGACAGAAAGGAAGAGACAGAACCATCTGCTGGTTTACTCTCCAAAGGGCCATAATAGCCAAGGCTGGGCCAGACTGAAACCAGGAGCCAGGAAGTCCATCTCAGTCTCCCATCGGGTGGCAGAGTCCCATATACTTGTAACATTTTCTTCTATCTTCCCAGGCACATTAGCAGGAAGCTAGGTTAGAAGTGGAGCTACTGGCACTTGAACCAGCACTGGAATAGGATGCTAGCATTGCACACTACAGCTTAACTCACTACTACACAACTCTGGCCCTCAATTTATGTTTTAAATTAAGACCTGAAGAACATAAATCCTGATGGTTGGGGCCGGCACTGTGGCACAGCGGGTTAATGCCCTGGCCTGAGGTGCCGGCATTCTATATGGGTGCCGATTTGAGACCTGGCTGCTCCACTTCCGATCCAGCTCTCTGCTATGGCCTGGGAAAGCAATGGAAGATGGTCCAAGTACTTGGGCCCCTGCACCCATGGAAGAGACCTAGAGGAAGCTCCTGGTTCCTGGCTTCAGGTCAGCAGAGCTCTGGCCACTGCGGCCAATTGGGGAGTGGACCATTGGGTAGAAGACTTCTCTCTCTGACTCTCCTCTCTGTGTAACTCTGACTTTCAAATAAATAAATCTTTTAAAAAAAATCCTAATGATCTCTGGTATGTGAATGTTAATAAGTCATTTTTTAAAAAATTTAAACCTGTTTGTTCTGTTTGAGCACATAAAAGTACAATAAGAATTAAGTAATATGAATCTGCAATTTAAGCAAGTTTATTACTGTCCTTAGCTAACATTTTTAATGCACTTGACCTTTTTATTATTTCAGTTTCAGGAACATAATTTCAGATATGAAAGTTGCCAGACCTGCTACAGCTAGAGTTCATATAAGACCAGAGCATCAGATTCAGTTTGACGAAGGATCTGACAGTTCTCTTGACCAGAAGACTATTGATCTTAGAAAAAGGTACTCAGGCTTTGCAGTGTGTTGTTTTGTTTGTGTACTTCATTTGAACGTTACCTGTAGATCAACTTACTGTGTGTACATATCATTGCTGATAGGTACCTGAGCATTGACATCTGTCTCCATACTCTCCATGGACTATTTCCTGGAGCAGGAAAGTGTTCCGAATTTAACAGTTCTGCATTTTTTTATATGGGCTCTGCCTCACATCTATGCCTGCTAAATAGTGGTACGCTGATTTAGAATAAGTAAAACTGACTGAATTCTGAACAATTGAACATTTTTATGAGAAGCATTTTTTTTCATTCTGAATATGTTTGTGACACTGAACATTTATTTACCCTTTATATCACTATAAATGATCATCTTTCCTCATACCTTAAAAATGCTAAACCATGCCTTACATAGTTACTTTATAATTAAAAGTTGTTCTGTATTTATGTGAAGTTTCTGTTCTTTTTTTACTATATATAAGCCCAAAAAGTGTTGATTGGGGTGGAGGAACCAGACCTTGTCTTTAGGAAGAGGATGTGCTCATAATCGGAGTATTTTCAGTGCATTGTGAATGCCATGATTTTTTTTTTTTTTAAGCATCATCTCAGGAGCATGCCTTAGCTCTTTCTGGGTGTTAAATTACAGATTTGTACAGGATGATTGGAAAAGGTTGACAACAGTCGACACAGGACATTCAGGAGGTTACAATGACTTTAGATTATTATTTGAATTACTAAGTTAAAATGACTTAGTACCTATGATGTATTATCAAATAAAATAGAAAATGTACCTAGGGTTTTACTTAAGACCATTTAACTGAATTAGTTAATCCTCAAGCATATCTAGCTGATTCTATCTTCTTACCATAATTGCATGTGACTTCTTGAGAATGCCATGTTGTAACCTGGCTTCTGATGCTATTAGCTGCCATTAAAAATTAGGAAGCAGCAAGGGAGAAGCTAAAGAGAGGTTTCTGTGCTTATGATCACAGTTTAAAACCTAACCACAGGGAGCCAGTACTGTGGCTCAGCGTGTTAAAGCTGTAGCTGCAGCACTGGCATCCCATGTGGGGACCGGTTTGTGTCCCGGCTGCTCTTCTTCCAGTCTAGCTCTCTGCTATGGCCTGGGAATGTAGTGGAGGATGCCCCAAGTGCTTGGACACCAGCACCTGTGTGGGAGACCTGGAAGAAGCTCCTGGCTTCTGGCTCAGATTAGCCCAGCTCTGGTCATTGCGACCATTTGGGGAGTGAGCCGGTGGATTGAGGGCCTTTCTCTCTGTCCCTCTCTCTGTCAGTGGCCCTACCTCTCAAATAAATAAATAAAATATTTTTTAAAAAATCTAACCACACGGGACTAAGGGGGAAGCAGTGGAAAGATAACAAGTTGTTCATCTTATGACTTAGATAGGATTGGGGACAGCCCGAGAAAATCCAGACCTAGACTGACACCTTCTATTAGAAGCTGAGAGGCCTGAGTCACAGAGTGCTAGCTTAGAAGTCATGCTGGCCCCCCCAGAGTCTTGGCACTGCCATTGACTAATGCTGTGACTGGGACACAGGAGCTTCCATCAGTCTGTTTCCCAAATATCCATCAAATACTGAACAGAGAAAAGGATGCAAAGCACTGAGGATGGTTCTGGAGCACAGAGGCCTTTGTTAACAAATATTTGGAGACCTGCTGAAGAAGAACTTGCATGACTTGAGATTACTTTCCCTGAATTTTCACTTTTTCTGGTTTCCTTTAGCAGAAAAAAATTTGATCCTTGGAACAATCTACAGTTTATAGATTGGTTTTTAACCTGCGATTATACTCTTATGAATGGATTTCAAAATTTTTTTTCCAACAAAATAAACTCATCTTTTAATTCCATTACCATGAACTCTTTTTTTTGCATTTTTAAAAAATTTTGTTTAAAGAATACAACTTTATGTATTTAATATATGCAAATTTGAGAACATAGTGATTCTTCCTCCTTTCCCTCCCTCCCTCCCTCCCACCCATATTCCCTCCTTTCTTCCTCCTTCCTCTTCCTTTACCATTCTTATTTTTTTTAACTTTTATTTAATAAATACAAATTTCCAAAGTACAACTTTTGGATTATAGTGGCTTTTTCCACCATTCTTATTTTTTTTAAAAGATTTATTTATTTATGTGAAAGTCAGAGTTACACAGAGAGAGGAGAGGCAGAGAGAGAGAGAGAGAGAGAGAGAGAGAGAGAGAGAGGTCTTCTATCCACTGGTTCACTCCCTGATTGACCGTAACAGCCGGAGCTACACCAATCCGAAGCCAGGAGCCAGGTGCACAAGGACTTGGGCCATCTTCTACTGCTTTCCCAGGCCATAGCAGAGAGCTGGATCAGAAGTGGAGCAGCTGGGATGCGAACTGGCACCCATATGGGATGCCAGCGCTTCAGGCCAGGGCGTTAATTCGCTGCGCCACAGCGCCGGCCCCATCTATTCTTATTTTTTACAGAGATCAATTTTCAGTTAATTTTTTTATTTTTAATTTGAGAGAGTTACAGACAGTGAGAGGGAAAGACAGGGAGAAAGGTCTTCCTTTCGTTGGTTCACTCCCCAAATTTTGTACTCATAAGATTAACCCTATACCATATAGAGAGTTCAACAAATAGTATGAAGAAAAAGAAAAGGAACAAAAATAAACAAGAAAAACATTGTTCCTCTACAGTCAAGGCAAGGGCTGTTCAAAATCATTGTATCTCAAGGTGTTAGTTTCGCTCCTATAGATTACCTTTTAAGTCCGGCATTAGTTACCACAGATCAGAGAGACCATATGGTATTTGTCTTTTTGTGACTGGCTTATTTCACTAAGTATAATGGTTTCTAGATGCTTCCATTTTGTTTCAAGTGACAGGATTTCATTTTTTTCTGCTGTGTAGTAATCCATAGTGTATATATACTATAAATTTTTTTTTATCCAATTTTCTGCTGATGGACATCTGTTTGATTCCATATCTTAACTATTGTAAATTCAGCTAAAATGAACATGGGGGTATAGATTGCTCTTTCATATGCTGATTTCATTTCCTTTGGATAAATTCCCAGGAGTGGGATGGCTGGGTCATATGGTAGGTCTGTATTTCAGCTTTCTGTGTTTTTTTTTTGTGTGTGTGTGTGTTTTTTTTAAAGATTTATTTATTTTATTTGAAAGTCAGAATTAGAGAAGGAGAGGCAGAGAGAGAGAGGTCCTCCATCTGCTGGTTCATTCCTCAATTGGCCGCAACGGCCAGAGCTGGGCCATTCAGAAGCCAAGAGCTTCTTCCAGGTCTCCCACGCAGGTGCAGGGGCCCAAGGACTTGGGCCATCTTCCACTGCTTTCCCAGGCCATAGCAGACAGCGAATTAGGGTACCCTTCTCCTCACATCCTTGCCAGCGTTTGTCATTTGTTGATTTCTGTACGTGAGCCATTCTAAGGGAGATGAGGTGAAACATTGTGATTTTGATTTGCATTTCCCTGATGGCTAATGATCCTGAGCATTTTCTCATGTGTCTATTGGCCATTTAGATTTCCTCTCTTGATAAATGTCCGTTCAGGTCCTTTGCCCATTTCTTGACTAGATTGTTTGTTTTGTAGTTGTTGAGTTTCTTGGTCTTTATAGATTCTAGAGGTCAATCTTTTATCAGTTGCATAGTTTTTAAATATTTTCTCCCATTCTGTCAGTTGCCTCTTCACTTTGCTGAGTGTTTCTTTTGCAATGCAGAAGCTTCTCAGTTTGAAGTAATTCCACTTGTTAATTTTGGCTTTGATTGCCTGTGCTTCTGAGGTCTTTTCCAAGAAATCTTTCCCTATGTCAGTGTCTTGTAGGGTTTCCCCAGTGTTCTCTAGCAATTTGATGGTATCACATCATAAATTTAGGTCTCTGTAAGGTGTAAAGAAGAGATCTTGTTTCATACTTCTGCCTGCAGAAATCCAATTTCCCCAGCACCATTTGTTGAGGAGACTGTCTTGGCTCCAAGGTTGATTTTTTGCTCCTTTGTCAAAGATAAGTTGATTATAGATGTGTGGATTAATTTCTGGAGTTTCTATTCCACTCCATTGGTCTATACGTCTGTTTTTTGCCAGTACCAGGCTGTTTTGATTATAACTGCCCTGTAGTATGTCTTGAGGTCTGATATTTTGATGCCTCCAGCTTTGTTTTTATTTTTTAAGATGCTCTAGCTATTTGGGGTCTCTGGTTTTCCATATGAATTTTCTCATCATTTATCCTGGATCTGAGAAGAATGTTGTTGGTATTTTGATTGGGATTGCATTGAATCTATAAATTGCTTTCGGTAGTATGGACATTTTGATGTTGTTGATTCTTCCAATCCACAAGCATAGAACATTTTTCCACTTTTTTATATCTTCTGTTTCTTTAATTTATTATTATTATTTATTTATTTGACAGGTAGAGTTATAGACAGTGAGAGAGAGAGACAGAGAGAAAAGTCTTCCTTCCGTTGGTTCACTCCCCAAATGGCCGCCACAGCTGGCGCTGCGCCGATCCAAAGCCAGAAGCCAGGTGCTTCTTCCTGGTCTCCCATGTAGTGCAGGGGCCCAAGCATTTGAGCCATCCTCCACTGCCCTCCCAGGCCGCAGCAGAGAGCTGGACTGGAAGAGGAGCAACCGGGACTAGAACCCGGCACCCATATGGGATGCCGGCGCTGCAGGCAGAGGATTAACCAAGTGATCCCCGGCGCTGGCCCCTATTTCTTTAATGTTTTATAATTTTCATCATAGATATTTGACATCCTTTGGTTAAATTAATTCCAAGGTATTTAAATTTTTTTGTAGCTATTATGAATGAGATTGATCTTAGAAGTTCTTTCGCAGCTATGGTATTTTCTGTATATACAAAGGCTATTGATTTTTGTATATTGATTTTTATATGCTGCTACTTTTATGAGTTCCAAACTCTTATGAGTTCCAATATTCTTTTTGTGGAGTCTTTTGGGTTCCCTATATATATGGTCATGTATGTCATCAGCAAATAGGGATAGTTTGACTTCTTCCTTCCCTATTTATATCTCTTTGATTTCTTTTTCATGCCTGGTGGCTCTGACTGAAATTTTCAGGGCTATATTAAACAGCAATGGCGAGAGTGGACATCCTTGTCTGGTTCTGGGTCTTAATGGGAATGCCTCCAATCTTTCCCCATTCAGTAGGATGCTGGCTGTGGGTTTGTTAAAAATTGCTTTGATTATGTTGAGGAATGTTCCTTCTATACCCAATTTGCTTAAAATTTTCATCATAAATGGCTTTAGCGCCAGCCTCAGCGCAGCTCGCTTCACAATTATGCTGGGTACAAAGGAGGGTCTCACAGATGACCATCCCTGTTGGCTGCCTTTGAACTGTCGTGGTTGCCCCAGCTGACTGGGTGGAGGGTGACCTCAGTAGTTGCTGGGTACACGCACAAAAGCTGGAGCAGCTGCTACTTGGTTATGTCCAAAAATGCTACCAACTTTCCACAGCTGGCTGCAGGTCACTGTTGCAGGGGGGAGAAAGGGAGAGAGAGAAAGACACACCACATCTCCCACCCTGCCCCCCAAGTAGTGAGCAGTCACCCCGTTGCCTGGAGGGATCTGGGCAGGACTCAAAAAAACAGTGTAGTTCACTAAGCTCTCCTGCCAGCTGTAGCAACAGCAGTGCAGGCCCATCCTATCTCACCTGTTTTGCCAGGGCTGGCACTTTTTACCCCAGATCCAAGCTGCTGTGTTTTTTGTTTTGTTGCTCCTTGCTCCTTATTGGCAGCTTCCACACAGGTCCAGGCTGTTTCTAGTGCTTTTGCAGGACCTCCCACTGCAGCTTCCCCTGCGGCTTTACCCTGAGAGTACACTTTCTCCGCTTCTTTTATATTAATATTGCTTAGCCTAAATGAGACCACCCTGTCGCTATTCTGCCATCTTGGAACCCCTCACAAACTTTTTGTAGTACCCTTGTATTTGTTCAAATAAATAAGTGAATTGATGCATAAAGCAGTTGATTGAATTATATCCAAGAAAAGTTATCTATTACCTCTCTGACATTAATTTGAGTAATTAAAAATACAGTATTTTATATGTCAATTTTTATTACTTTTTATAATTTGTAATTAAGCATTGCAGTGTTTTTAGCTTTTAAAGACAAATGTTAATTTTCAGTGGCTTCTACTTTAGCATATTTTACAGCTTTCCAGATTGAGTTTCTAAAACCTGAATATGAAAGAGATAAAAAATTAGGGCAATTTAAATTAATCTTTTCCTTTAGGTATTTAAAAAAGTAAACTGCTAAAAAAAATAAATAAAAATAAATAAATAAAAAAGTAAACTGCTTTAACTGGTTCGTGGTATTGTGAAGCAGAAATTCAAGTGCAGTGTTTTTTGTTTTACTTATGAGTCTTCTAACCGTATGGCAGTTTAGCTAAAATGTCTAGTGTGTCAATGGAATTGTTTTAAATTTCTACATAGAATATTTCATGTAAAATTTTTTCTTATAAACATTTTTGTTGATATTTCATAAATATACCCACTAAAATATGTTTCTTCTCTTTTTAGCATTAGGAAAAATTTATTCAAGGGGAAGAGGCTTAATATTTTTGACTCTAAGACACTTACTGAAGAAGCACCTGAAGCAGGTTTGTTAAGAATAACACTATTTCTCGTTTGTAGAAACATACAGAGAGCGTTCTATGAAATCTTTAATGTTTTGGTTACATCAGAGTTGAGTATTTTAATATTCTGTCTTGCTGTGGCCTGGATTCTGCTGATGAATGTAGTTGTTGACATTGCTAGTCCTGGCCAGCTTTCCTCTTTGAAATGTTGCATTCTCTGAGACAGTGGGAGGCAAGCACCATCAGCCTCATGAGTGAGAGGTAGAGAGTGACTACTCTTTTTTGGATTAGAACTTGAATAATTACCTAGCATTTGCAGTGCAACTCTGTGCTGTTACATGAAGACAAGGAAGCTGTGATTCCTGCTTTTAGGCAGCTTATGGTCTAGAAAAGGGGGCAGCATAAACAGAGCTAGCTTATTGCAGTGATTTAGTGATTGTTCAGGAGATGGGAAGAAAAACTGGGGAAATGTATTTAGCAGACTTGTAGTGTGTTTTTCTGAACACTTGGTTAGTCTTTGTCACCTTTTCTTGTTTGGGTAGGAAGTCAAATCCTTCACATTTGCCATTTCAAGTCTAAAAGAGAAAGAGTGCCTCTTGATTGACATTAAATTTGGCTTATGAATAAGGTAAATGAAGGTCTCCAGCTTATAAGCAATAGGTACTCCTGAAGACTAGAAGTAGGACTGGCATTGCAGCATGGCAGGTTAAGCATGCCATGCCAGCATCCCATATTGGAGCACTGGTTCAAGTCCTGGTGACTCCACTCCACATCCAGCTTCCTGCTAATGTGCCTGGGGAAGCAGCAGAAAATGACCCAAGTACTTGGGCCCCTGCATCCCATGTGGGAGACCAGGATGGAGTTCTTGGTTCCTGGCTTAGGTCTGATCTAGACCTGGCCCTTGTGGTCGTTTGGGAAGTGAACCAGTAGATTGAAGATCTTTCTGTGTCTCCTTCTCTCTGTCATTCTGCTTTTCAAATAAATAAATCTCTCTTAAAAAAAGAATAAAAGCTTTATGGATCTTGGTAGAAATAATATATGTTATTAGGTTCCTAGCTAGCCTCCAATGGCTCATTTAATCTTTTTTTTAAAATGTTTATTTATTTGGAAGGCAGAGCCACAGAGTGGCAGAGGTAGAGAGGAAGAGAGAGAGACAGACAGACAGGCAGAAAGACTTCCATTCCCTGGTTTACTCCCCAGATGGCCGCAATGGCTGGAGCTGTGCTGATCCGAAGCCAGAAGCCAGGAGCTTCCTCCAGGTCTCCATGTGGGTGCAGGGGCCCAAGTACTTGGGACATCCTCCAGTGCTTTCCTAGGCCATGGCAGAGAGCTGGATCAGAAGTGGAACAGCCAGGACTCAAACCAACACCCATGGGGGATGCTGGCACTGCAGACGGCAGCTTTACCCGCTATGCCACAGCACCGGCCCCTCATTTAATCTTATTACCAGCTTCTTACATATCATCAAATTAGTCAGACTCCTTGATATGAGGGGCTAGATCTTACTCATATTTGTAATCCAGAAGCACCTAGCCAAATACTTTTAAATAATAAGAATTAGTTATCTTTTTTTATTATTGTTATTTACTTGAAAGAGTTACAGAGAGTAGGAGAGGCAGAGAGAGAGAAATCTTCCATCCGCTGGTTTACTCCCCAGTTGGCCCCAATAGCCGGAGCTGTGCTGATCTGAAGCCAGGAGACAGGAGCCTCCTCCAGGTCTCCAATGCAAGTGCAGGGGTCCAAGGACTTGGGCCATCTTCTACTGCTTTCCCAGGCCATAGCAGAGAGCTGGATTGGAAGTGGAGCAGCCGGGATTCGTACTGGCGCCCGTATGGGATGCTGACATCATAGGCAGCAGCTTTACCTGCTATGCCACTGTGCCGGCCCCCAGGAATTAATTATCTTAAATCCATTTTTTGGAAACAAACTGAGCTGTAAAATATGTATTCCTAGATTAAATTAGCTAGTGTTTATTTGTTTGAACTGAAGGTAAAGGAACACCCCTTTCTTGTGTTGTGAAACCTGCACTGTGCTGCGTGTGATTAGAAGGAAATACACATTACACAGGCATATAGAGTGAATCGCCTCCACCCTATTCAAGTGACATCTGTTCCTTTTTTTTTTTTTATTTTTTATTTCATAAATGTGAATTTACAAAATGCAACTTTTGTATTGTTGTGGCTTCCCCCCCAACCTCCCTCTCTCCCGTGGCCCTCCCCTCTCCCTCTCCCTCTCCCATCCTGCCCTTTATCGAGTTTCATTTTCAATTACCATCATATACTGAAGATCAACTTAGTATGTACTAAGCAAGGATTTCAACGGGCTGCACTCACACAACCACACAAGGTATAGGGTACTGTTCGACTAGTAGTGTTTTTACGTTTCATAGTAAAACACATTAAGGACAGAGATCCTACGTGGGGAGCATGTACCCAGTGACTCCCGTTGTTGATTTAACAATTGGCACTCTTATTTATGACGTCAGCAATCACCCGAGACTCTTGCTATGGGCTGTCTAGGCTATGGAAGCCCCTTCAGTTCACCGACTCTGAACTTGTTTAGTCAAGGCCATATCACAGTGGAGGTTCCTTCCTCCCTTCAGAGAAAGGCGCCTCTCTCCTTGATGGCCTGTTCCTTCTGCTGGGGTCTTGTTCACCAGGATCTTTCATTTAGATTGTTTTTTTGCCACCGTGTCATGGCTTTCCATGCCTGTGAGACTCTCATGGACCTTTTAGCCGGATCCGAAATGACATCTGTTCTACTTGCCCTAAAAAGGAATTTGTGATCAGGGTATCTGCTGTGTCCACTGAATGATCAGCCTTGGGTTCCTCAAGGAGCCAGATAGCTTTTTATTAAAACTGAAATTAGGGGCCAGTGTTGTGGTGCAGTGAGTCAAGCTGCTGCTTGCAATGCCGACATCCCATATGGGCACTGGGTGGAGTCCTGTCTGCTCCACTTCCCTGCTAGTGTGCCTGGGAAGGCACCAGAAGATAGCCCAAGTGCTTAAGCCCCTGCCACCCACTTGGGAGACCAGATGGAGTTCAGGCTGCCAACTTCAGCTTGGCCTAGCCCTGGCCATTTTGGCCATCTGTGGAGTGAACCATTGGATGGAATTTCTCTGTCTCTGTCTCTGTCTCTGTCTGTCTTGCTCGCTATGTAACTCTGCCTTTTGAATAAATAACCCTTAAAAGCAAAACAAAATAAAAAACTAAAATTAGCTGGCAAAAAGCACTAAAGATATATGTATTTTATAGAGTATCATCAAATGCTTATACTCTGAGGAAAATAATCCAAATTTATGATAATTTAATGAAGGTACTATTTTAATAAGCTATACTTCAATAAATCTAAAGAATTGTCTTTTGTCCCCAATTAAATATGGTAGTAACAATATTGAAACTTAAATCTAGTAGTTGTGCACTACTATTTCCCCTACAACCTAAGATAACTCTCGAAATATAGTTGGTATTCAGTAATCCTTTGTTGATTACCTGAATAAATGAGCTTTTCCATCCTTGAATTCCGGATCTTATCCCTCACTAAATTCTTACTACTGCCACAAAGGATGTAGTCACAAGCCTTACTGATCTTGTAGAGTCCTCTACAAATGATAAGCAGTATAGCTTATTGGGAAAAGATTTGACATGGGCAGATCTGATTTCAGACTCAAATCTTGCCATTCTTAGCTCTGAGTATCCCTGTCTCCACCTATGGAAGGGTGGCTACTATGTACATTTTGAGGAGTAAATGAGATAATCTAAGTGTCAGGGTCAGTTCCTACAATACATTAGACATTTTGTAAATGATTACATCTATAAGTAAATACAATAATGATAATAATGTGATGGTGATAGAGACATAGGTTGGTCTGTGTCTACCAAGACCCCCCCCCCTCAAAAAATCAATCAAGATAATTAAATTAGCTTGATAATTGTGTTTGCTCTGTAAATCTAGTTAACTCTAACTGCGTGATCTTTTCTCTACATCAGGCCAACATACTTAATGTCCATAGGTTGATGTGGCTACATAAAGGCTCACAGAAACAGTTTCAGAAAAAGCAAAATAAGACTTACTTAGATAGAAGAATAAATGAGCTATTTGTTTGGCTGTTTTAGGAGACTTGGCACAAGTGGATAAAGAGGTAGTCAGGAGAATAAATCATACCTGATTTATGCTTTTAATCCAGAAATTTTGTATGAATATACACGAAAGTGTAACTTCAAGGTTATTCATCATTACAATGCCAGTCTCCAGGCAACCAACCATTGATCTACTTTGTTTCTATAGAATGGTTTGCATCTTGGGATTTTATATAAATAAAATCATACAGTATGCACATTTTTGCACCTTCTTGCACTCAGTGATTTGAGACGTAAGTTCTTGCATGTAGCAATAATTCATTTTTTATTTCAGAGGAGCATATATTGAATAAATATATAACATTTTCTGTCTGCTTACCTGTTAATGGACATTTGAGTTGTTTGCAAATTAGAACCCATGGGGCCGGTGCTGTGGCGCAGTGGGTTAAAGCTATGGCCTGCAGTGCCAGCATCCCATATGGGTGCCTTCATGTCCCAGCTGCTCCACTTCCAATCCATCTCCCTGCTGATGCACCTAGGAAAGCAGTGGAAGATGGCCTAGTTCTTTGGGCCCCTGCACCGGTATGGGAGACCCAGAAGAAGCTCCTGGCTCCTGGCTTCAGATCAGCTCAGCTCTGGCCGTTGCGGTCATTTGGGGAGTGAACCAGCGCATGGAAGACCTCTCTCTCTCTGCCTCTTACTCTCTGAAACTCTGTCTTTCAAATAAATAAAATAAAATATTTTTTTTAAAAAAGAAAAAACAAATTAGAATCCGTGTTTGGCTATTAGAAGTAAAGCATCTAGGAACTTTCATGTGGACATTTGTTATATTTTCTCTTGGTTAAACATCAAGAGAAAATGACTATGTTGAATGATAGGTGTCTTCTTTATTTTTTAAGAAACAGAGAGAGAAGGCTCTCATTCATTGGCTTACCCCCTAAATGCCTGTAATAGCCAAAGACAGGAGCCAGGAACTCAATCCATGTCTCCCACTTGGGTAAGAGGGACCCAAGTATTTGAGTCGTCATCTGATGCCTCCTAGGGTATATATTAGCAAGAAGCTGTAATCAGGAACAAAGCCAGAACTTGAACCTAAGAACCTCGAATTGAAATGGAGCAGTCTTAACCAGTGTGTCAAATGCCTGCCCCAGATAGGTGTATTTAAAAAAAAAAAATTTACTGGGGTCGGTGCTATGGCGTAGTGGGTAAAGCCACCACCTGCAGTGCCGGCATCCCATATGAGCGCCGGTTCAAGACCCAGCTGCTCCACTTCCGGTCCAGCTCTCTGCTATGGCCTGGGAAAGCAGTAGAGGATGGCCCAAGTCCATGGGCCTCTGCACCCACGTGGGAGACCCGGAAGAGGCTCCTGGCTCCTGGCTCCAGATCGGCACAGCTCTGGTCATTGCGGCCATCTGGGGAGTGAACCAGTGGATGGAAGACCTCTCTCTCTCTTTCTCTCTTTCTCTCTCTCTCTTTCTATTTCCCTCTCTCCCTCCCCCCCCCCCCCCACCTCTGCCTCGGCCTCTCCTCTCTCTGCGTAACTGTGACTTTCAAGTAAAATAAATCTTTTAAAAAATTATTAATTGATTTTTAAAGGTTTATTTATTTATTTGAACAGCAGAGTTAGAGGCAGAGAGAGGAGGCAGTGGGAGAGACAGAGAGTGAGCTCTTCCATCCTCTGGCTTACTTCCCAAATGGCTGCAATGGACAGAGCTGAACCAGGCAGGAGCCAGGAGCCAGGAGCTTCTTCTGGGTCTCTCACATGGGTGTAGGCCCAAGCACTTGGGCCATCTTCCAGTGCTTTCCTAGGTGCATCAGCAGGGAGATGGATTGGAAGTGGAGCAGCTGGGACTTGATCCCATGCCCATATGTGATGCTGGCGCCACAGGCTGCAGCCTTACCTGCTATGCCACAGTGCCATCCCCAGGTGTGTTCTTTTTAAAAAACTGTCAGACTTTTATTCCTTTTTTTAAAACTTTTATTTAATAAATATAAATTTCGAAAGTACAGCTTTTGGGTTACAGTGACTCTTCCCCCATAACCTCCCTCCCACCTGCAACCAGCCCATCTCCCGCTCCCTCCCCCATCCCATTCTTCATCAAGATTCATTTTCAATTATCTTTATATACAGAAGATCAACTTAGTATATACTAAGTAAAGATTTCAACAGTTTGCAACCATACAGATACACAAAGTATAAAGTACTGTTTGGATACTAGTTTTACCATTAATTTGCATAGTACAACACATTAAGGACAGAGATGCTACATGGGGAGTAAGTGCACAGTGACTCCTGTTGATTTAACAATTGACACTCTTATTTATGACATCAGTAATCACCCGAGGCTCTTGCATGATCTGCCAAGGCAATGGAAGCCTTTTGAGTTCACAAACTCTGACCTTATTTAGACATAATTATTATAACCTTATTTAGGCCATAATCAAAGTGGAATTTCTCTCTTCCCTTCTGAGAAAAGTAAGTACCTCCTTCTTTGATGGCCTGTTCTTTCCACTGGGATCTCACTCACAGAGATCTTTCATTTAGGTCATTTTTTTTTGCCACAGTGTCTTGGCTTTCCATGCCTGAGAAACTCATAGGCTTTTAGGCAGATCTGAATGCCTTAAGGGCTGATTCTGAGGCCAGAGTGCTATTTAGGATATCTGCCATTTTATGACAGTCTTTTTTTTTTTAAAGATTTATTGATTTGAAAGGCAGACTTACAGAGAAGGAAAGAGATAGAGAGATCTTTTTTTTTTTTTTTTTTTTTGAGAGGCAGAGTTAGAGAGAGAGAGAGAGAGAAAGGTCTTCCTTTTTGCCATTGGTTCACCCTCCAATGGCTGCCGCAGCTGGCGCACCACGCTGATCTGAAGCCAGGAGCCAGGTGCTTCTCCTGGTCTCCCACGCGGGTGCAGGGCCCAAGGACTTGGGCCATCCTCCACTGCACTCCCGGGCCACAGCAGAGAGCTGGCCTGGAAGAGGGGCAACCGGGACAGAATCCGGTGCCCCGACCGGAACTAGAACCCAGTGTGCCGGCGCCACAAGGCGGAGGATTAGCCTATTGAGCCGCGGCGCCAGCCAACAGACTGTTTTCTAAAGGAGATTGAAAGAGCTCTTAAATTTAAAAAACAAAACAACAAAAACAAAATGGTTGAAAAATGTCATATGATGATGGTAATAAGCCACTGTGATATTAGCTTATTCATGGGATTCATTATCAGGATTAAATGAGCTAATGCCCAGAAGTCATTTAGCACATTATTATCATTGCTGTTTAACTGCTCTCATCTTTTTTAACTATTTATTTGAAAGGCAGAGCAGTAGAGAAGGAGGGAGGGAGGAAGAGAGACAGAGACACAGAGAGACAGAGATCTTTTTTTTAAACATTGATTGTATTTACTTGAAAGAGTTTCAGAGAGGGAGAGACTTGGGCCATTGTCAACTGCTTTCCAAAGCACAATAGCAGGGAGCCAGATCAGAAGTGGAATAGCTGAGGCTTGAACTGGCACCCATATGGGATGCCAGTGCTGCAGACAATGCCTTAACCCGATATGCTACAACGCTGGCCCCAAGGCAAAGATCTTCTGTCTGCTGATTCACTTCCTAAACAGCCACAACAGCCAGGTCTGGGCCAGGCCAAAGCCAGGAACCAGAAGCTCCATCCTGGTCTCCTACATGGCTGGCAGAAGCCCAAGAACTTGAGCCATCTTCCACAGCCTTCCCAGGCACGTTAGCAGGGAGCTAGTTTAGAAGCAGAGCAGCCAGGACTCAAACCATTGCTTCAGTATGGGATATCAGTGGGTCAAGTGGCAGCTTAACCACTGGCTATAATGCTGAACCTGTTTTTGTCTTTAGTGACTGTTGTATGTTTGTGACTAATGTTGACAGACAAGTAAAAACAGAGTGGACTTTAGAGATTAAAATCACACTGTATAAAAAGTATTCATAAAAATACCTTTAAAATATGATTCTTTTTCTGTCTAATAGAGGGAGCATTGATAACCTGGCATTTTAGTAAATAAAAGTTAGTTCCTGACAGTACTGTAGTTAGTCTTTATATCATTTTTATTGTCTTATATCTCAGTGAGCTTTCATTATACAAACATCCTTCAAAATATTAAAGGGAAAAAGGAATTAAAAGATATATTTGGCCAGCACCACGACTCACTAGGCTAATCCTCCGCCTGCGGCGCCCGCATTCCAGGTTCTAGTCCCGGTCGGGGCGCCGGATTCTGTCCCGGTTGCTCCTCTTCCAGTCCAGCTCTCTGCTGTGGCCCGGGAAAGCAGTGGAGATGGCCCAAGTGCTTAGGCCTTGCACCTGTTTGAGAGACCAGGAGGAGGCACCTGGCTCCTGGCTTCGGATTGGCACAGTGTGCCGGCTGTAGCAGCCATTTGCGGGGTGAACCAATGGAGGGAAGACCTTTCTCTCTGTCTCTGTCTCTCTCTCTAACTCTGCCTGTCCAAAAAAAAAAAAAAGGATACATTTATTGGGGCCAGCACTGTGGTGTAGCAGGTAAAACCGCCGCCTGTGGCACTGACAACCCATATGTGTGCCAGTTCGAGTCCTATTTCTCCACTTCCGATCCAGCTCCCTGCTAATGCTCCTGGGAAAGCAGTGGAAGATGGCCCAAGTCCTTGGGCCCCTGCACCCACCTGGGAGACCCAGAAGAAGTTCCTGGCTCCTAGCTTCAGATCGGCCCAGCTTTAGCTGTTGTGGCCATTTTGGAGTGAGGCAGCAGGTAGAAGCGCTCGCTCTCTTGCTCTCTCTCTCTCTGTCTCTTTCTCTGTATCTTTGCCTTTAAAATAAATAAATTTTTAAAAAATATACATTTGCTATAAAATTTTGAAATCCATGCATAACTTTCATAATTATGTTTTCCATGAACTTTTTGAAGATGATTCATATGCATGCATTTCAAAATTTTTCTGTACCAAAATAAACTTATCTTTTACTTCCATTTTCCATGAACATTTTGAGGTATGCTTGTATATATATATTTTTTTTATAGGTAGAGTTATAGACAGTGAGAGAGAGAGACAGAGAGAAAGGGAGGTATGCTTGTATACTTTTTAAGAGTATCAAGATCTAAACCATTGGTCTAATTCCAGAGTTATTGTAATGTAGTAAGAAGAAAGATATTTTGGCTTGTGCTTATTTAAAATGTTTTTGTTACACAGAAACACCACCTTCGCTTTGGGATATTGAATTTGCTAAGCAGTTGGCTGCAGTAAATGAACAGCCCTTTCAGAATGCATTTGAAGAGATGATCCAGTGGACCAAAGAGGGGAAACTGTGGGAGTTCCCAATCAACAACGAAGCAGGTAAGCATTCGTTTCAGAGGTTGATGAAATTCAGCGGGTGGGGTTATCCCTGCCGGATGTTCAGTTTTGTAGTCTAGATGTTTACATGAGTTTCAGAACATTGTGTGAACATCCTCATGGTGTCCTAAAAGAAATTGGACAGTTGTTGAAAAAAAGAATGTGAGAATTTCACTTAATTCTAGATACTTGATAAGGAAAAAGAAGCAAAGTTGTGTGGCAAAAAATGCGTCATGGGGGCCAGTGATGTGGCATAGCGGATAAAGCCGCTGCCTGCAGTGCTGGCATCCCATATGGGCGCCGATTTCAGTTCCAACTGCTCCACTTTTTATCCAGCTCTCTGCTATGGCCTGGCAAAGCAGTAGAAGACAGCTGAAGTGCTTGGGCCCCTGCACCTGTGTGGGAGACCCAGAGGAAACTCCTGGCTCTTGGCTTCAGATCAGCACAGCTCCAGCCACTGAGGCCATCTGGGGAGTGACCCAGTGGATGGAAGGCCACTCTTTCTCTCTGCCTCTGCCTCTCTGTAACTCTCTGCCTTTCGAATTAAAAAAACAATGCATCATGAGTTAAGATATAAAAGGGCTGGGAACTACAGGTGAAGACAGTTTTCCAGGTGCTGGGCAGGATATTAGTCAGATGTGAGCTTATGGTTCATTTTTGGAAACTGTTACAACCCTTAGAGTCTTATGTTAGTGTCTTTTAGTCATAAAACTATTGCATTAATGAGATGAGATGCAAGATACTTGCATATATGTAAGATATTTGAATATGCCACTGGAAGCAAAAATGTTAAGAGGCTTTGGAAGTCTTTGTGGAATGTAGATGCTCTGAATTAACAATGTAATATTATGTACTTTCTTGGGTATTTTCTGGAGAGGTACCTTTTCCTCAATCAAAAGGAAAACAGTATTACCGTGCTATTTTTTTTTATTATTATTATTACATCCATGTTGTCATCAAACATGCTAGTGGAATTTTACAAATGCATTATTACTTAAAAGAAATGTGTTTCCTTTTTTTTAAAGATGTATTTATTTAATTGAAAGAGTTACAGATAAATCTTTTTTTTAAAGAGTTATTTATGTATTTGAAAGGCAGAGTTACACAGAGAGAGAAGGAGGGGCAGAGAGAGAGGTCTTCCATCTGCTGGTTCATTCCCCAATTGGTCACAACAGTTGGAGCTGCGCCGATCTGAACCCAGGAGCCAGGAGCTCCTTCCAGGTCTCCCACACGGGTGCAGGGTCCCAAGCACTTGGGCCATCTTCTGCTGCTTTCCCAGGCCATAGCAGAGAGCTGGATCAGAAGTGGAGCAGCTGGGATTCGAACCAGCACCCATATGGTATGCTGGCACTGCAGGCAGCAGCTTTAGCCACTATGCCACAGGGCTGGCAGAGAACTCTTCTGTCCACTAGTTCACTCCCCAAGTAGCCACAAAGGCCGGGGTGGGGCCAGGCTGAAGTCAGGAGCCAGTTGCTTTTTTCAAGTCTTCAACCTGGATGGCAGGGGCCAAGACACTTGGGCTGTCTTCCGCTGCTTTTCCCAAGCCATTAGCAGGAAGCTGGACATGAGCTATCTCCTATATGGGATGCCAGCATAGCAGGTGGTGGTTTTATCTGCTGTAGTACAGTCTCAGTATTTTGTATCATTATAGGCTATAACATCATACAGTATAGGCTATAACAAGGTATGCTTTCTTCCATCTATTACTTTAAAGAATACATTTGTGTGGCCAGAGCCCTGGCGCAGTAGGTTGATCCTCTGCCTGCGGCACCGGCATCCCATATTGGAGCCAGTTCTAGTCCCAGTTGCTCCTCTTCCAATCCAGCTCTCTGCTGTGTCCTGGGAAAGCAGTAGAAGATGGCCCAAGTGCTTGGCCCCTGCACCCGCATGGGAGACCAGGAAGAAGCTCCTGGCTCCTAGCTTCGGATCAATGCAGATCCGGCGGTTGCGGCCATTTGGGGAGTGAACCAACAGAAGGAAGACCTTTCTTTCTCTCTCATTGTCTGTAACTCTACCTCTCAAATAAATAAAAATCTTTAAAAAAAAAAAAAAAGAATACATTTGTTGGAGCCAACGTTTGATGCAGAGGTTAAGGTGCATCCCATATGAAAGTGCCTGGGTTCAAGTCTTGCCTCTGCCACTATTAACTTCCTGCTAATGTGAATCCTGGGAGGCAGCAGGTGATGGCTTAAGTACTTGAGTCCCTGCCACCCATGTGGGAGACCCAGATTGAGTCAGGCTCTTGGCTTCACTTGTCACACCCTGACTGTTGCAGGCATTTGGGAAGTGAACCAACAGATGGAAGATCACTCTCTGTCTCTATCTCTGTCTTTCTGTCTCTCTGCATTTCAAATAAATAAAAATTATTTTAAAAAGAAATATGCTTGTCATATATTATGGTTTCTGTATTCTTGAAGGTGTCAGGGTGAGGTAAGAAACAAAGACTTTGTAGTTGTGCAAACCTGAGTTCAGGTCACAGCTCTGTCAATTATTAGCCACTCTTGTTTAGTGCATACATACATAAGTAGGATCACTGTCTTCCTGGTAGAGTGATCCTTTGTGTAATGTTCCTCTTTCTCCCTAGTAATTTTCTTTTCTCTGAATTCTACTCTGATACTCATGTCTCTACCTTTTTTTTTTTTTAATTTGAAAATCAGAGAGAGAATGAGCTCCCATTCACTAGTTCACTCTCCAAATATCTGCAGTATCTGAGACTGGGGACCAGGCAAAGTGAGTAACCAGGAACTAAATCTGGTTCCCTAACTGAGTGGCAGGGACCTAAGTACTTGAGATATCACCTGCTGCCTCCCAAGGTACACATTAGCAGGAAGCTGGAATCGGGAGCCAACCCAGGCACTCAGATGTGAGATGCAGATGTCTCAAGTGATATTTTAACTACTATATCAAATGTCTGCCTCCATTCATACTTTTTATTTTTTTTAAAGATTTATTTATTTATTTGAAAGTCAGAGTTACACAGAGAGAGAAAGAGAGGCAGAGAGAGAGAGAGGTCTTCCATCTGCTGGTTAACTCCCCAGATGGCCGCAACGGCCAGAGCTGCACCTATCCAAAGCCAGGAGCCAGGAGATTCTTCTGGGTCTCCCACGCAGGTGCAGGGGCCCAAGGACTTGGGCCATCTTTTACTGCTTTCCCAGGCCATAGCAGAGAGCTGGATCGGAAGAGGAGCAGCCAGAACTAGAACCAGCACCCATATGGGATGCCGGCAGTTCAGGCCAGGACTTTAACCCACTGCGCCACAGCACCGGCTCCCATTCATAGTTTTTAAAAAACTAATATTACCAATTTAAATCTTTTTTTCATCCTGTTTACTTTCAATCTACCATGTGTTTGAAGTGAGTTTGTTGCAGACAGCAAATAATTGTGTCATATTTTAATATTCATTGTATCAAACTTTTGTGTATTTAGTCCTTTACATTTCAATTGTTGATTTGTCAGTCACCCATTTTATTTTTGTTTCTGTTCACTTTCTCTATTTCTCATTCCTCTATTGGTCTTTTCTTGGCTGCCTGTGGACTGCTATTCCATGTTTCACTTAGTTGTTTTAAAATAACAGTTTGTATAGTTTTTAATAGTTTTTAGATATGAAATATTCATTAATAATAATTATATCTACATTTTGAATATTTACAGTATGCAAAGCATTGTAAAAGAGCTTTAATGCTTTGTGTCTATATAATCTTTACTAAAGCTCCTGGAAGATGCTATTTTATCTTTATTATGCCTGAGGAGCTAATTAATTTGCTCACAGTCACAATTGATAAATTGATGAGCATACCTAGGTCTCTAGAGTTCATGGCTGCAGCTGTAATATTAAATTACATCATTAATATTAATTTTATGATACAAGCTTTACATTCAAAATTATATTTTTTGTCTCATCCCCTAGGTTTTGATGATGATGGTTCAGAATTTCATGAGCATATTTTCTTGGATAAACACCTGGAGGGTTTTCCAAAACAAGGACCAATTCGCCACTTCATGGAACTGGTGACTTGTGGCCTTTCCAAAAACCCATATCTGAGTGTTAAACAGAAAGTTGAGCATATAGAATGGTTTAGAAATTATTTTAATGAAAAAAGTGACATTCTAAAAGAAAATAACATACAGTTCAATTAAGATGTTGGAAATTTCTCATTGGATACTATAAATAAAATAATTTTACTAGAAATTTTCCTATATCATTGCATCTGATTTGATTGATATAAATGTTTTTTAATATAATGGTATTTAAAAAATATTCTTGCATGAAGAAAAGTCATCAGCATTCATAGATTCAGAAGAACATCAGAGAACTAATGTTTTAGACAAAGTCAGTCCCCTAACCTATTTGTTTCATTCAGGAATCATACTTCTTTGAAATACAATAGTTATTAGCCATTTATCTTATGACATCAAAGAGTGCTGTTATAAAAATTGAGATGATTTAGTGATAGACTTACATGCATGGAATATGCATGTTTATATACATGTATTTATATTACATATTTCTATTTTTTTGTATATTTCACACTAAATTAACTTCTCAGTGAGGCAAGTATAAAAATGTTGAGAGAAGTACAATTCAGGGAAGAAAGTGCCTGTGACTTGGAGAACTGAGAAAAGTGGTTTGTTCATGTGATAGGACACTATGGAAGTGAAAATGATTGAAGCAGATCTGAACACACGAATGTAGATGAATTTCAGAAGCAATGCTGAGTGAAAAAGTTGTCATACAACTTATATTGCATACAATGTAATACCAGCTTACAGAGTTCAAAAACCAAATTTTAAATATAACTCCTGAGATCTATAAATGTGATCAAGTTCTAAAGGAAAGCATGGGAATGATAAGCACAGCATAGTATTTCAGGAAGATTGGGGGTAGATTTTGTGAACAAGGAGGGACACCTAGGAGCTTCAACAGTAATCTTTCTGATTCTCATGGTGGCTGATAGGCTCACTGGGGTCAGTTTTCTTCCTTCCTTCCTTCCTTCCTTCCTTCCTCCCTCCTTCCCTCCCTCCCTCCCTCCCTCCCTCCCTTCCTTCTTTTAAAAAAAATTTTTATTTATTTGGAAGGCAGAAAGAGGGAGGGAGAGACTGATATAGAAAGATCTTCCATCCACTGTTTTACTGCCCAAATGGTCTCAATGTCCAGAACTGGTTCAGGCTGAAGCCAGAAGCCTGGAACTCTGTCCAGGTCTCTTACATGGGTAGCCCAAGTACTTGGATCATCTTCTGCTGCCTTTCCAGTTATCATTAGGAAGCTGGCTCAGAAGCAAAATAGCCAGGACTGGAACTGGTGCCCCAGTATGAGATGCTGGCATCATTGTAGGAGGTGGTTTATCTGGGTGAGCCATAGTGCTGGCTCCTATCCTGCTTTCTAAATCACAGATATTATTTTGTATGTGACATTTCATAATATTTTAAGGACTTAATTGAAATAGGTGCATCAAGGGAATATATGCAGAGTTTAGCCAAAGGAAGAATCACCAAATTACTTGATTCCAGGATACTTCCTATACAAAAACAAGCTAACACTCATAGAATGTTATCTAGAATGAAAAGGCCATCTGTATTCTTTTTTTTTAAAGATTTTTATTTATTTATTTGAGAGGTAGAATTACAGACAGTGAGAGGGAGAGACAGAGAGAAAGGTCTTCCCTCCATTGGTTCACCCCCCAAATGGCCGCTATGGCTGGAGCTACGCCAGTCCAAAGCCAGGAGCCAGGTGCTTCTTTCTGGTCTCCCACACAGGTGCAAGGCCCAAGCACTTGGGCCATCCTCCACTGCCTTCCCGGGCCACAGCAGAGAGCTGGACTGGAAGAGGAGCAACTGCACCCATATGGGACTCCGGCGCCACAGGCAGAGGATTAGCCAAGTGAGCCACAGCGCCAGCCCAGGCTATCTGTATTCTAATAAACTGAGATAATCAAATAAGAAATTCCTCTTTTGGAAGTGGTTTGAAGCGTTAGTTTTTTTTTTTTTTTTTTTCCCCCAAAGAAATCTTTTATTTAATGAATACAAATTTCGTTAAGTACAACTTTAGGAATATAGTTATTTCCACTGTACTCATCCTCCCACCCATACTCCCACCTCTCCTCCTCCTCCCTCTCCAATTCCCAGTCCCATTCTCCATTAAGATTCATTTTCAATTAACTTTGTACACAGAAGACCAATTTTATACTAAGTAAAGATTTCAATAATTTGTACACACACACACATGTGCACACACACACAGCGACACCAGTCTGCAACAGCCCAAGCCACAGACAAAAAAGCTGCAGAAAGAGCCTAGAGGTAATCCAGCTTGGAGTCCTGTGGGGGATAGTATTACTGCCAAACTAGAGGAGAAAAAACAAAGCGAGGAGGTGCACATTTTCTCTCTCCCCGATCACCCTGCAACTGTGTCCTGTAATAAGCCGATAGTGAGTGAGCGCCATTTTGAACATATGTAACAGCTGCATCAGCTCATGTCTGTGCCCAGCAACCAGCCAAGTGGAAACTCCTGAGATGTAGGGAGAACAGATAGGGTGCTAGATGCTTGTGACTGTGGGAGGCTTGTGTGCCAGATTGAAAACACTGAGGCTGCATGGGAGGACTCAGCTGTGGCTGGGACTTTGGGCAATCACTGTGGGAGGCTCCACACAAGCAGGGCTCTCTGGTTATCTGGTGTGAGACACTTCTGGGGAACCTGACCTTACCCTGAGGACTGCTCAGATCCTTTGTGTGGTCCTTTTGGCATAGCAGACAAATAATATACCCACTGGGGCTAGCACCCAGGCATTGATCCCCTTTGAGGGTGTGTCTAAGGTGACACACCCTTCACCCTGGAGCACTGAATAGAGCTCCTTGGCCACATCTACCTCATGCCTCTAGGTATTCCCCAAAAGCTGACATTCCACTAATCTATACAGACATAGTCCAAAGATAAAAGCCGCAACAGCAAAAAAACAAGAAACAAATGAGCATCTCCACAAATGCCAAATAACCAGTGTACCAATTCAAGAAATTCGAGAAATAAGAATAAGAAAGATAACATGATGCCCCCAAAAGAACACAACACTTTAATACTAGATTGTGAAGATGATGAGATGGAAGAAATGGAATTCAAAAAATTGATCATAGATTACTTAGAAGTAATCAGAAGCAAATGCATGAACTAATGAAATCCATACATGACATGAAAGAAGAATTCATGAAATTGAGATTTTTTTTTTTTTTTTGACAGAGTTATAGACAGAGAGAGAGACAGAGAGAAAGGTCTTCCTTCCATTGATTCACTCCCCAAATGGCTGCTGTGGCCGGCACTGTTCCAGTCTGAAGCCAAGAGCCAGGTGCTTCTTCATGGTCTCCCATGCGGGTGCAGGGGCCCAAGGACTAGGGCCATACTCCACTGTCCTCCAGGCCACAGCGGAGAGCTGGACTGGAAGAGGAGCAACCAGGACTACTACCCGGCACCCATATGGGATGCCAGCACTGCAGCGGAGGATTAACCACGTGAGCCACGGCGCAAGCCCCTGAAATTGAGATCTTAAAGAGAAATTAAAATGAAATCTTAGAAATGAACAATTCAATAGAAAAAAATTTTAAAATGCAGTGGAAAGCCTTAACAACAGAATCAGTGAGGCAGAAGAAAGGATATCCAACTTAGAAGACAAAGCACAGGAAATTATACAGTTAGGCCAAACACAAGAAGAGGAAATCAGAAAACTAAAAAAACACTGTTGGGAATCTACAGGATACTATCAAACAACTGAACATATAGGTTCTAGGAGTTCCTGAAGGCATGGAAGAGAGAAAGGATTAGTGAAATGATAACAGAAAACTTCCCTAATTTGGAAAAAAGAAAAGGACATCCAAGTCTCGGAAGAACATAGAACTCCTAAGAGACTATTGGAACTCATAAAGTAGCAGGATATAAAATCAACACACAAAAATTAGCAGCCTTTGTATACATAGGCAATGCCAAAGCTGAGAAAGAACTTCTAAGATCAATCCCATTCACAATAGCTATAAAAAAAAAAATCAAATACCTTGGAATAAATTTAACCAAGGATGTCAAAGATCTCTACAATGAGAATTAAAAAACATTATAGAAAGAAATAGAAGATACAAAAACATCTTCCATGTTCATGGATTGGAAGAATCAATATCATCAAAATGTCCATTCTAACAAAAGCAATTTACAGATGCACTGTGATACCAATCAAAATACCAACGACATTCTTCTCAGATCTGGAAAAAAATGATGCTGAAATTCATATGGAAATACAAGAGACATCAAATAGCTAAAGCAATCTTATACAACAGCAGCAACAAAAAAAAAAAAAAAAAAAAACCAGAGGCATCATAAACCAGATTTCAAGACATACTACAAGGCAGTTATAATCAAAACAAGCTGTTACTAGTACAAAAACAGGTGGACAGACCAATGGAATTTAATAGAAATGCCAGAAATCATTTACGGCCAGTCCGCAGTCCAAGCATCTACAACGAATTTATGTTTGACCAAGGAGCTAAAACCAATCCCTGGAGCAAGGACAGTCTCTTCAACAAGTAGTGCTGGGGACTGGATTTCCACATGCAGAAGTATCAAACAGGACCCCTACCTTACACCTTACACAAAGTCCACTCAAAATGGAATGAAGACCTAAATCTATGACCTGAGACCATAAAATTATTAGAGAGCATTGGGGAAACCACAAGACATTGGCACACCAAAGACTTCTTGGAAAATACCTCAGAGGCACAAGCAATCAAAGACAAAATTCACAAATGGGATTACATCAAATTGAAAAGCTTCTGTTCTGCAAAAGAAACACTCAGGAAAGTGAAGAGGCAACTGACAGAATGGGAGAAATTATTTGCAAACTATGCAAGTGATAAAGGATTAATAAATAGAATATATAAAGAGATCAAGAAACTTTTTAAAAGTATTTATTTATTTATTTGAAAGAGTTACGCAGAGAGAGGAGAGGTAGAGAGAGAGAGAGAGAGAGAGAGAGAGAGAGAGAGAGAGGTCTTCCATCCGTTCACTCCCCAATTGGCTGCAACGGCTGGAGCTGCGCAGATCTGAAGCCAGGAGCCAGGAGCTTCCTCTAGGTCTCCCACATGGGTGCAGGAGCCCAAGGACTTGGGCCATCTTCTACTGCTATCCCAGTGCATAGCAGAGAGCTGGATTGGAAGTGGAGCAGCTGGGTCTTGAACCGGCACCCATATGGGATGCCGGCACTTTAGGCCAGAGTGTTAACCCACTGAGCCACAGTGCTGGCCTCGAGATCAAGAAACTTACAACAACAAAACAGCCCAGCTAAGAAATGGGCAAAGGACTTAAACAGACATTTTTCAAAAGAAGATATCCAAATGCCCAACAGACACATGAAAACATGTTGAGGATCACTAGCCATCAGGGAAATGCAAATCAAAACCACAATTCAGTTAGAATGGTTTTTATATAGAAATCAACAAACAGCAAATGTTGGCAAGGATGTGGGGAGAGGGTTACCCTTATCCACTGTTGGTGGGATGTAAACTGATAAAACCACTGTGGAAGACAGTTTGGAGAATCTGAATATAGACCTACAATATGACCCAGCCATCCCATTCCTGGGAATTTACCCAAGGGAAATTATATCAGTGACTCTGCACCCCTATGTTTATTGCAATTCAACTCATAATAGCAAAAATGGAATCAACCTAAATGCCCATCAACTGAAGACTGCATAAAGAAATTATGGGGCAGGCGTCATGGCTCAATAGGCTAATCCTCTGCCTACAGCACCGGCACACCGGGTTCTAGTCCAGGTCGGGGCGCCGGATTCTGTCCTGGTCGCTCCTCTTTCTGTCCAGCTCTCTGCTTTGGCCAGGGAGTGCAGTGGAGAATGGCCCAAGTCCTTGGGCCCTGCACCCACATGGGAGACCAGGAGAAGCACCTGGCTCCTGGCTTCAGATCAGTGCGGTGCACTGGCCACAGCAGCCATTGGAGGGTGAACCAATGGAAAAAGGAAGACCTTTCTCTCTCTCTCTCTCACTGTCCACTCTGCCTGTCAAAAAAATTTTAAAAAAATAAAAAATAAATAAATTATGGGATATGCGGGCTGGCGCCGCGGCTCAATAGGCTAATCCTCCACCTTGCGGCACTGGCACACCTGATTCTAGTCCCGGTTGGGGTGCTGGATTCTGTCCCAGTTGCCCCTCTTCCAGGCCAGCTCTCTGCTGTGGCCAGGGAGTGCAGTGGAGGATGGCCCAAGTGCTTGGGCCCTGCACCCCATGGGAGACCAGGAGAAGCACCTGGCTCCTACCATCGGATCAGCGCGGTGTGCCGGCCGCAGCGCGCCGGCCACTGCGGCCATTGGAGGGTGAACCAACAGCAAAGGAAGACCTTTCTCTCTGTCTCTCTCACTGTCCACTCTGCCTGTCAAAAAAAAAATATATATATGGGATATGTACACTTTGGAATAGTAAAAAGCGGTAAAAAAAAATGAAATCAGGTCATTTGCAACAAAATCGATGAAAATGGAAAACATCATACTTAGTGAAATAAGCCCGTCCCAAAGGGAAAAATACCATATGTTCCCCCTGATCTGTGAGAACTTATAGAGCACCTAAAACAAAATCTGTAGTAGTGAAATTGACACTTTGTGAAGAAATGACTTGAACAGTCCTTGTCATGACTGTCGAGGAACAGTTTTTTTTCTCTTTTAAATACTATATATTGAACTCTTTACTTAACATAGAGCTAATCATATGTGTATAAAGTCAATTGAGGATGGATCTCATTAAAAATAAAGAGTGGGACTCTGACCTCAAAATCAGCCTTAAGACATTTAGATCTGGCTGAAAAGCCCATGAGAACAGTTCAGGCATGGAAAACCAAGATGCTGTGGCAAAAAAAAAAAATTATCTACATGAAGGATCTTTGAGAGTGAGACCTCAGTGGGAAAAAAGGTGCCATCAAAGAAGGCACTTTTCTCTGAAGGGAGGAGAGGACTTTCACTTTGCTTATGGCCCTGTCTAAATACTGATGGAGTTTGTGGACTCAAAAGGCTTCCATAGCCTTGGCAGCTCATGTCAAAACCCTTGGGTGATCATTGTCATCATAAATAAGACTGTCAATTGTTAACAACAGGAGTTTGTGCACTTAACTCCCCATGCAGGACCTCTGTCCTTAATGAGTTGTATTATGAGAGTTAACTGTAAAACTTTGCATTCACTACTATTTACTCAATGGAAGCAAGAAGAAATATTCTGATTGTTTCTTGGCTTGCTTCTTCTGAATTAACAGTTCTCAATGGCCTGCATGTGTTTTTCTCTCCTTCTATTCCTTTCTTTACCTTAGAGTCTGAAACTTTGGTTCAAATCTTTGCTCTGTTAATATGAGCTATGATCATGAGAACACAATCTCTTAGCCTCCATTTCCTCCTTTGAAAATAAGGGGAAAATTTCCTTCTCACAGGATTTGTAGGTGTTAGAATTGAATGAAGTTATTTCTATACAGTAACTGGCACATATTACGTGCTTCAAAATCAATGTCAAGTCTCTTTCCACATGCTCCTCCCAAGAGCTCCAATTCCAGGATGGACACATTTTACATTTTCAGATCTAGGAGCCATTACCTTTCATGAGTAAAATAGAATATATAATTTTTATTATGTGTTTTCCTCATCTTCCGGTATCCATAAAGTCACTGCTTTTTTAAGAAAATAAAAAGATTTTATTTATTTACTTTGAGAGACAGAGTTACCGATGAAGAGAGAGAGAGACAGAGACAAAGGTCTTCCATCTGCTGGTTCACTCCCCAAATGGCTGCAATGAATGGAGCTGGGCCTATCCGAAGCCAAGAGCCAGGAGCTTCATCTGGGTTTTTCACGTGGGTGCAGGGGCCCAAATGCTTGGGACATCTTCTATTGCTTTCCCAGACCATAGCAGAGAGCTGGATCGGAAGAGCAGCTAGGACTAGAATGGGTACCCATATGGGATGCCGGTGCCACAGGCAGAAGATTAATCTACTGTGCCACAGCACCAGGCCTGGTCACTCTTTCTTAGAATCAATTTGATGGACTCCTTTGTGGAGGAAATTGGAAATGGTAGAGACACTGAAACAGGAGGATTTTCCCTGCTCACTCTCTGAAATTAATCCTGCCTCATAGCTCCAGGCTCTCTCCTAGGAAGACAAGAGCCCAGGTATGTCCAAGTGAATGTTGCCTGCCTTACTATCTCTGGATGGTCCAAAGAAATAGAGCAACATATTAACAAAATGATAGCGATCAGCATATGTACGGGATTTTGCATAGTTTTGTCACATATCCCACTCCATCATTAATTTGTTTAGCATTTACTGAGCTCTGCCATGTGCTAGGTGTTTGCTAAACACGCGAGTCAGTACCTTGGTGAGACACTCCCTGGCCTAAAGTTAACATCTTTGTGATGTCCCAAGAGAAGCCTGCTCTTCCTACTTTAGTCAGTCACTCTTGACTTCTTAGTGTCTAATGCAGCACTCTCCTCAATATTTCCTGTCCTGAGCTTAGGGGTAGGGTTTGTGTTAACTTCTGTCACCTCTCAAGTCCCCTTTACAAGACCCAGAATATTGTCAGGCACTCAGTAAAACCAGTTGAGTGAATGAAAGATTGGCTAACACCCATGGAGAAGAGGCCAAGGTTCCATTGCTATCCTGTGTGATGGGTATGGCAGAGGAATGGGTTAGGGGATTGTCTTAGTCTATTTGTACTACTGTGATGCGTCTTCACAGAATTCATGGAAATGCATATAACAGAAAACTTATACATGGATTTTTTGAGCCCAAATAAATGTCTTTTAGTTCTATGTACCTTTTGAAGTATCCTCATATAGCAAATGTCACAGACTGGGTAATTTATAAAGATTATTTATTTTCTCTAGTTCTAGAGGCTGGGAAGTACGAGATAAAGGAGCCTGCAGGTTTGGTTGCCTGGTGAGAGTCCAGCCTTAAACGCTGCATCCTTGGGAGGGGGAATGTTGTATTCTCAGATAGCTGAAGGCAAAGGGGGAAAAGAGACAAATTGCTTTGGTCCAGACCTTTTATGAGCGGCTCCATTCACAAGGGAGGAGCCCTCATGGCCAATCAGCTCTGTAAAGGCCCCGCCTCTTAGTACTGTGGCAGTGGCAATGCCTACATTTTGGAGGGGATGCTTTCCAACAGTAACAGCTACAAAAGACAACGGCTGTTTGTCGGTTGCCAGCTTTGTCTTTTCTTTAAGGAGGCCTGTGTGAGGCCAGCGCTGTCTGTGAATGGCTGGGAAGATCTAATTCTAGGGTGCAAGATTAAGAGCGCCATCTGTGTGCTACTAGCGATAGGCTGCACCCTCCAAAACTGGCTTTATTCCAAATAAAAGTGATATCCTGGTCTCCACAGGCAAGGCCCTGTTGTCTGTCATGTAGTCCAGAATGTGCGTAGCAAGAGGCACGTTTTCTACTGCCTTCTATACTTTTTTCTTTTTTTTTTTTTTAACTAAATACCTAATTCTTACATTACCCTTTGTCTTCTTTCTTTATCTCTATAAAAACAGGGAAAGAGAATATGATATTTTTTTTAACTTTTATTTAATAAATATAAATTTCCAAAGTACAGCTTTTGGATTACAGTGACTCCCCCCCACCCCCCGCCATAACTTCCCTCCCACCTGCAACCCTCCCATCTCCCGCTCCCTCTCCCATTCCATTCACATCAAGATTCATTTTCAATTCTCTTTATATACAGAAGATTGATTTAGTATATATTAAGTAAAGATTTCAACAGTTTGCACCCACACAGAAACACAAAGTGTAAAGTACTGTTTGAGCACTAGTTATAGCATTACTTCACATTGGACAACACATTAGGGACAGAGATCCTACATGGGAAGTAAGTGCACAGTGACTCCTGTTGTTGACTTAACAATTGACACTCTTGTTTATGGCGTCAATAATCACTATGATAATATTTTTTCTAAAAAATTTTTTAGAGTTTTTCCTAAAATTTTGTCTTTTGAAAAAAAAAAAAAAACAGAAACAGGAATGGCTTGAGTTTTCTATCATGCATAGAATTAGAAGTCCCTGGGGCCACTGTTATAGCACAGGGGGTTAAGCTGCTGCCCATGATGCTGGCATCCCATATGGGTGCCAGTTCAACTCCCAGCTGTTTCACTTCCAATCTAGCTTCCTGCTAATGTTCCTGAGAAAGCAACAGAATATGGCCCACGTGCTTGATCCTGTGCACTCACATGGGAGATCCTGATGGATTTCAGGCTCCTGGCTTTGGCCTGGCCCAGACTTGGCCATCTGGTGAACAAACCAACAGATAGAAAATCTCTCTCTCCCTCTCCCTCTCTTCTTCTCTACCTCTCTCCCTTCCTCCCTCTCTGTCTCTCTCTCCATCTCTCCACCCCTGTGTGTATGTGTAAAACTCTGCCTTTCAAATAAGTAAATAAGTACAATCTTCAAAAGAAAAAAATCCCTCTCTTTTTGGCTTCCAAAAACATGAGCCAACAGCCAAAAAATAAAATGATTTCATGACTCTTCCTGAGATTCAGTAAAAGGAAACTTAATAGGTTTCAAAATAAAGATATACATTACTACCAAAAGTAAAAGATGGATAAGATCCTAATAGTCAAAATGTGACAGCAAACCAATGTCCATCAGTAGATGAATAAACAGAACGTGGTATACACTACATACAATGGATCATTCAGCCTTAAAAAGAAATAAAATGCTGTTGTTTGCTGCATGGATGGACTTTGAGGATGTTATGCTAGGTGAAATCAACCCGTCATGGAAGGACAAATATTGTGAAGTCACTTAAATAAGGTACAAATTCATGGAGACAAAAAGAATGGTTGGTTGCCAGGCCCTGGGGCAGCAGGGAGGGAAGGATGGGGAGTAGTGTTTAATGGGTGTAGAGTTTCTGTTTGGAAAGATGAGTTCTGAGAAATGATGCTGGTGATGGTTGTATAACACTGTGAATATACTTAGCACTACTGAACTGCACACTCAGCGGTTAGGATGGTAAGTTTCGTATTATATGAATCTGACCACAACAAAATTTTTAATATGATAAGTTATAAACCCTGTGTATAATGAAGACATTCCAACCATTTGAAGGAGAAATGCTCTATTCTCAAGCTCAACAGAAGATCACACATCATCCCAGGAAAGATTCCCATGTCCTTTGTGTTTCTGGGATGTGATCCAAGATCCCATGCTGCCTTTAGCTTGCTTGCTTTTAAAGATTTTATATATTAGAAAGACAGAGTCACAGAGAGAGAGAAGGAGGGAGGGTGAGATTGATCTGCCATCCACTGGTTCACTCCCCCAAATGGCTGCAATGGCCAGGGCTGTGTAGAGGTGATGCCAGGAGCTAGGAGCTGAGGCCAACAGAGGTGACTGCTCCGTACGTGGTAATCTATGGGTACTCGTCATCCTTGTTCACCATCATCATCATCACAGCCACCACTGGCCAAAGGTACTTTACGTACATTATGTCACTGAATTTTTGCAATACCTTGTGAAGTAGGTGTTCTTCCTGCTCACAGAGATTTAATAATTTTCCCACGGTTGCTAGGTAAGTAAGTGGTGCAGCCAAGACTTAACTACCAGATCAGCAGAATCCAAAAAGCAAGTACTTTTTCTCTTACTCCTCAAGAATAATATTAAGGGAAGCTTTGTGGCACAGTGGGTTGAGCTGCTGCTTAGGATGCTCATATCCCATATTGGAGTACCTGGGATAGAGTTCTGCCTCTGCTTCCAATCCAGCTTCCTGCTAATGCACCTGAGAGGCAGCAGAAGATGGCCCAAGTGCTTGGATTCCTTCTACCCACATGAGAGACCCAGGTGGAGTTCCTGGCTCCTGGCTTTGGCCTGACCCAGCCCTGGCTGTTGCAGTTTTTTTTTTTTTTTTTTGGGGGGGGGGGAGTGGTCAACCAGCAGATGGAAGTGTGCACTGTTGTGCTCATTCTCTCTTTCTCTCCTTCTATCACATTGCAATATCCAAATAAATAAGTGTGTAAACCTTTAAAGAATGGCTTTTAGGAACAATTATGTGGATAATCTGGGAATTTCTTTTAGACACTGTGAGATGCACTGAACCCATGCATAGGAACCTTTCAGTGGATTAGGGTTAAGGAGGGAATTAACAAGGCAATCAGGGTTTCTGGAGACTAATTCAGCAAGGTTATTTGGGACTGCGAGGGAAAATTAAAGCAAAAAAATAGGGGCCAGTGCTATGGCGCAGCGGGTTAACACCCTGGCCTGAAGTGCCGGCATCCCATATGGGCGCTGGTTCTAGTCCTGGTTGCTCCTCTTTCAATCCAGCTCTCTGCTATGGCCTGGGATAGCAGTGGAAGATGGCCCAAGTCCTTGGGCCCCTGCACCCACATGGGAGACCCAGAAGAAGCTCCTGGCTCCTGGCTTTGGATCGGCACAGCTCTGGCCATTACGACCATCTGGGGAGTGAACCAGCGGATGGAAGACCTCTCTCTCTGTCTCTACCTCTCTCTGTAACTCTGTTTTTCAGATAAATAGAATAAAAAAAAGCAAAAAATATAAGTGGAAAAAATGTCACAGTGGCCATAGTGAACAAAAATGTTTTTAATGAAATACTAAATTAAAAAGAGCAACTAGGAAGAGAAATAATTTTTCCGACATTATTGTGGACATCTAGAAAATTGCTCTTTCAGATTGCAGCTCAGCTACTTGTAGACCTGGGAATGGTGATTTAGGATGCTGATTTCTGACTTTAGGATTCTGGTTTCTGACTCTGAGTATACATGTATATCTGATTCCTATACCTTCACCAAGAGGGATCTGCAAAAGAAAGGAGAGGAAGGAAGTGAGGTGTGCTGTATGGGTGGCTGCTAGAAATCTCAGGTTGGAAATATTGTCCTAAGTGAAGTTTATGAATTAAATGGATTGAAATTCCCCATGTGCTCACTGCTCCTCATTACTGTGCAAAATCTAAATTCCTTAACAGCTTACAATTGAATTTACTTGAGAAAGAGAGAGAGAGAGAGTGAGTGCTCCCATTTACTGGTTCACCCCCCAATAGTTCGCAACAGCTGGGGCTGAGGCAGGTTGAAGCCAAGAACCAGAACTCAGTCTGGGTTTCCTACATGGGTGGGCAAGACACAAGCACTGGAGCCATTACCTGCTGCTTCCTACAGTGCACAGCAGCAGAAAGCTCTAAGCAGGAGTGGAGCTGGGACTTGAACCCAGGCACACTGATAGGGGATGTGGCCATCCCAAGCATTTTCCAGCTGCTAAGCCAGATGCCTGCCCAAATCAAAAGATTTAAATGCTATGAAGATCTTTCAGAGATATTAAAAATTAGGAGTTCATTGACCTATGCCACCTGAATTTACTCTGGCTAGTGTGCACCGACGCCACAAAACAGAGCCACCAAGCTGTGTACGCAGGCTGTGGCCACTTGTGTACTGAAGCTTGCCTTGAGCGTGCAGGCCAAGCTAAGAGGAGGCAGGAAGCATAGCATTTCAAAACTGAAGCATTTCAAATGCCTGTCTGTGACGCCCTCATTTACCAGTGTGGAAGTTCAAGGTCCAGGGAGAGTAACTTGCCAACAACTTTGTAGCTAGTTGATGGCCCTGGCTGAGCTGTCTCCAGATGTCAGACAGGGGCCCAACCTTTGATCCTGTTTCTCTGCACCTAAACCACTGGCTCAAGCAGGTGAGGGTTATTTTCTGAATGAACAACAGAGAGTTCAATAAGCTCATGAGGTAAGTAGTATGCAAATCATTTTTAAAATGTCTTAGAAGTTTGTAAAGCACATGGTTTTAGACACAAGTGGTGCAGTAGGAGGGGGAATTCTGCATCTCGGTGCAGACAGCAGCAGCAGGATGTGGTTTCTAATGTGCACTAGAATAATAGCTCTTCAGTTGATGCTTATTCTTATTTTGTTTTTATTTGTCTCATTCATTTTTATGTATTTTAACAGTTTTACTGTCATTGACATATAAAAATCATGTATACAACATGTTAGGTGTACAACCTGATATTTTGCTATACAGGTATGTTATGAAACGATTACCATAATCAAGGTAATTGCCATACTTAGCCCTCCTACATAGTTAGCCTTTTCATGGGTGTGTGTATTTATTTTGTTCTTGAAATATTTTTAGATTTATAGAAAGGTGCAAAGAATAGTACAGAATTTACAAATACTGTTCACACAGGTTCCACTAATGTTAACAACTTACATAACTGTAGTTCAGTGATCAAAATCCAGAAATGAACTTGCATACTATGCTGTTAAAGCATACCATCCCTTCCCCTGTGTCCTTTGTGTGTTTCTGGGATGTGATCCAAGATCCCATGCTGCCTTTAGCTTGCTTATTTTTAAAGATTTTATTTATTTATTTGAAAGACAGAGTCACAGAGGGAGAGAGAGAGAAGGAGAGAGAGAGAGAGAGATTGAGAGATCTACCATCCACTGGTTCACTCTCCAAATGGCTGCAATGGCCAAGGCTAGGCAAGGCTGAAGCCAGGAGCCAGGAGCTTCGTCTGGTCTCCTGCATGGGTGCAAGGGCCTAAAGTCTTGGGCCATCCTCCGCTGCTTTCCCAGGTGCATTAGCAAGGAGCTGGATTGGAAGTTGAGCAGCTGGGGATTGAACCAGTGTCAGGCAGCAGCTTAACCCACTGCACCACAATACCGCCCTTCTATCTTCCTTAAAAATGTATTTATTTTTTAATTTATCTTTTTGTATACTATTTTGTTTAATTTTTAAATAAACACCGAAGGAGCCATTAAGCTTTTGTTGGGGCACAGTTAGTGACAGAGAGCTCACTTTTTCTTTTTTAAGATTTATTTATTTATTTGAAAGGCAGAGTTACAAAGAGGCAGAGATAGAGAGAGATCTTCCATCTGCTGGTTAACTCCCCAAATAGCTGCCATGGCCGGAGCTGAGCCAATTCAAAGCCAGGAGCTTCTTCTGGGTCTCCCATGTGGGTGCAGGGGCCCAAGGACTTTGGACCATCTTCTGCTGCTTTCCCAGAAGCATTAGCAGGGAGCTCGATAGAAAGTGAAGCAACCGGCGCCCATATGGATGCTGGCACTGCAGGTGGCGGCTTTACTTGCTATGCCACAGCACTGGCCCCAAAATTTATTTATTTATTTGAAAAACAGAGTTACAGAGAGAGGGGGAGGAGACAGAAAGAGAGATATTCCATCTCTGGTTCATTCACTCCCCAGATGGCTGCAATGGCCAGGGGTGGGCAGCAAGGGCACAAGTATTTGGACCATCTTTCTACTGCTTTTCCAGGCGCATTAGCAGGGAGCTGGGTCAGAAGTGGAGCAGCTGGGACTGGAACTCGTGCCCCTATAACACGCCAGCGTCACAGGTGGCAGTTTCACCTGTTGTGCCACACTCCAGCCCCTGCATTTAGTTTCTATGTCTCCTTAGTTTCCTCCAATCTGTGACACAGTCTCTCCTTGTCTTTCATGGGCTCTCCATGAGCACTGGTCAGCCGATTTGTAGAAAATTCTGCAATTTGGGTTTGTGCAACATTTGTCTCATGATGAGACTGGGGTTGTAGGACTGGGGGAGGGAGACCATCAGGTGAAATGTTCTTCTCATTATTTCTTATCAGGGGCACATGATGGCTGCCTGACTTTTTAGTGATGCCTACCTTGGTCTAGTGGTTATGGTGGTAGCTGATGGGTTTCTCCACTTCCAAGTTACTAGTTCTCTCCTCCCTTAAAAAAAAATATTTCATTACCTATTTGAAATGCAGAGTGACAGAGAGAGAGAGGGAGAGACGGGAGAGATATCTTAAATCTGCTGGTTCACTCTGCAAATCTCTGCAACAGCCAGATCTGGGCCAGGCCAAAGCCAGGAGCCAAGGACTTCATCCGGGTCTCCCAGGTGGGTGACCAAGACCCAAGTGCTTGGGCCATCCGTAGCTACCTTCCCAGGTGCATTAGCAGGGAGCTAGATTGGAAGAGAAGCAGCCAGGACCCCAACAGACATTCCAATATGGGATGCCAATTTTGTAAGCCGCTGTGCCAAAACCCAGGCCCCTCTTTTGCCCTTTGAAATTGATAAATATCTCACGTATTGATTCAGTCCCCAAGAGCCTGCAACAGCTGCGGCTAGGCCAAGGCCAAAGCTGGAAGCAGGAACTCAGTCTGGGTATGCCATGTGGGTGTCAAGAACCCAACTCCTTGAGCCATCACTGCTGCGTCTAGGGTGCGCAGTAGGAGGAAGCTGGAGTCAAGAGCTGGAACTGGGAATACAGCCAGGCATCGTGATGTGGGAGGTTGGCGTCTTACCCATTAGACTGAACACCTGCCTCTACACTTGCTTTTTAATTCCATTTTTCATGAATTTTGTGATGTCCCAGCCATGCTGTAATACTGAAGCCGGCCCTGGGGCGGGGAAGAAGAAAAGTTTGAGACACCCAGATGAGGAGACGGCAATAGTGAGAGTAGTTTAAGGAGCTGGACAAGGTGGGGGGAGCAATGGTGCAGAGCCTCGAAAGCTGCGTTGGGTTTTGTGTGGAGGACATGAATAGCACGAGGGTCTTCACAGCCCACAGAGCCTCTGCTGAGACCCCAGACTCACTGGTTCATGCATGACTGCTTTCAGAGGCCTCTGCCTCTCCTCATATTCCTGGTTGTACTGAGCTGTACCCGCCACACTGACCTGCCATCACCTGCTTCTGTGCCCATCTGCCAGCTCACTGTGAGCCCCTTGTAAGCTGACTTATTCTATCTCCATGGCTAGCACAGACCAATGTCTGATAAATAGAGTAGAAATGAATGAAGTAATTCAACTGCCTACTCCTGGAACACAGTTTTCAACGTGAGGTACAGGCACCCACAGTGGTGATGGTGGTAGAGAGTCTGTTGCTGGAACTTGAATGGGAGATGCCTGTGAACTTGGATAGGAAAAAAACTGCCTTCTTATTTCCACTCTGCTGTAGCTGAAAATGAGTATTTCTTTCAACTGCAAATGTGGTCAACAAAGCACAATAGTATTAGCAGTAGCCAGGATGGTCACCACCAGAAGCCACGGCTGTTTTCATCTCACATCAGAGTCGTTGCAGATACATGAAGCTATAATTTATATTCATGACTACTTCAAAATTATAGTAATTATTATACCTGACACTAGATCTTGTTATTTATGTGCCAATAAAAGAATAATTTTTATTATTGTGTCACAGGTTAAAAATGTTTTGATAACTATGTTTCAACATAATTGGCATTTTTTGTAATTCTTTTTGTTCTATTTTGTGCTTTTTAAAAAAAGATTTATGTATTTATGTTGGGGGGAGAGACACAGAGAGACCTTCCATCTGCTGGGTCATCCCCAGATGGCTGCAATGGCCAGGGCTGGGCCAGGCTGAAGTTAGGAGCCAGGAGCCTCATCTGGGTCTCCCAAATGGGTGCAGGAGCCCAAGCTCTTGGGCGCCCCATCCTCTGCTGCTTTCCCAGGCTCATTAGCAGAGGATTGGATCAGAAGTAGAGCAGCTGGGCCTCAAACTGGTGCCCATATGTGATGCCAGCTTTGCAGGTGGAGGCTTTACCTGCTGCACCACAATATTGGTCCCTATTGTGTGCTCTTATGAACATTATTCTGAGAGGATCCCCATGGATTTCTCCAGAAAAACCAAAGAGGTCCTTGTTACAAAGAAGCACCCTTGGGTGGCTGCTGTGGTTTGCATATTTGTTCCCCTGAACTCAGGAATTTAGTCCCCAAAGTCACATGTGAATGGCACTAAGGACAGAAAGTTAATCCAATCAGGGTGTTTAGAGCTAGGGACTTTGGGGAGTGACTGGGATATAGATTAGGTCAGGAGGGTGCAGCTCCCATGACCAAATCCCAGCGGATTTCTAAGGAGAGAGAGGACTATGTCTATACTTGTGCTCCCTGTCTCTTGCTGTGTGATGCCCTGCACTGCCTCAGGACTCTGCCAACAAGAAAGACATTGCAGAGGTTGAACCAACGGGCCCAATCTTGGACTGTGAACTTCCAGAGCTATAAGCTAAGGAAACCTCATTATAAAAATTTATTTTCATGGGGCCAGTGCTGTGGCGCATTGGGTTAATGCCCTGGCCTGAAGCGCCAGCATTCCATATGGGCGCCGGTTCAAGACCCGGCTGCTCCACTTCTGATCCAGCTCTCTGCTATAGCCTGGGAAAGCAGTAGAAGATGGCCCAAGTCTTTGGGCCCCTGCACCCATGTGGGCAACCTGGAAAAAGCTCCTGTCTTCTGGCTTCTGATCAGCACAGCTCTGGCCATTTCAGTCATTTGGGGAGTGAACCAATGGAATGGAAGACCTCTCTCTCTCTCTCTTCTCTCTCTGTGTAACTCTGGCTTGCAAATAAATACATCTTTAAAAAATTTATTTTCATGTTCTTTGAAGGCAAAGAGAGACAGAAAAAGATCTTATATCCACTGGTTCACTTCTCAAATACCTGCAAGAGTCAGTGCTGGGAAAGGTTGAAGCCAGGAGCCCAGAGTTCCACCTTGGTCTCCCACATGGGTGGCAGGAACCCAAGCCTTCACTTGCTGCCTCTTAGGATTCACTTTAGCAGAAAACTGGTTTGGAAGCAGAGGAACTGGGATCAGACCCAGGCACTTGGATATGGGATGTTGGGCATCCCAACCAGCAACATAACCACTGTGCCAAATGCCCACCCATAAACCTCTTTTCTTTAAAAAGTTAACCTGCCTGGGGCACTTCGCTATGGCAATGAAAAGCAGACTAATGCAGCAGAGTTCTAGGAACCCTGCCCGAGAGCATAGCATATACAACCTTTTGGGCCACACTTTTGTAGTGGCGTACTGCAGTGTACATCCAGTGCCATGACCTAGCTGCCCTGCTTTCTGACACAGGCACCTTCTTCTTTCCCCACCCCACCCCATTCTTTCCATTCTCTGTTGGAGAAACCACTTGTGCTCATAATTTCCATCCTTATTTCCATAAGAACAATTAACCTGAATACCCAGCCAGTCCTTTCGCTGAGTCCCAGTCGATCATTAACAGCCATCTGTATATCTGGTTGAGTGGCCAGCATTATCTAGAGCCCTCCATCTTTCTCCACACATTACCTCTTTTCCACAATGACTCCCTTCTCCTATTGTCTCAAGAGCAAAACACAGCTATGACTCAGTACTCTGTCTCCTAAGCTTCTGCTATTCAAAAAACAAAACTCTGCCAATGTCCGGGTATGAGATTGTTTGTGTGGTTTTCACTTTAAACCATTTTAGATATGTGTGTGTGTGTGTATGTGTGTAGAGTAACATTAATCTGCCCCCTGGCTGTTTGCATGTGAAGTTCCCTAATATTAGGAGCCCGTACTCCTGGGGGAATGAGTTAGCATTTGAAGGGCCCCAGTCCGAAATGCAAAATGTGTTCTCTACAGGCAGGTATACAAGCCCTTAAAATGAAATGATAGGCTGTCTGGGCTTTGCTTGCAGGATGGGGGTGCAAAAAAGTGATGACACCTGGGAAGGAAGACCGGCCTTGAGTTGGTAATCGTAAAACCGTCTACAATTCAGCTTTGGAGGGTCATTTAAAAAGAGGAAGAGGCGGAATGTTAGCTCTATAGCTTCCAAGGACTAGGGTTGAAAATTTATTTGTACCCAACACAAATTGGGAAGACCTCCAGGGTCCTAAAGGTGCTGTTAGGTAAGGGACACGCTTTCCTTCAGTGCAGTGCAGTGTTGTCAGCATAGGTGTCCAAAGAGCAGAGTTTCTGATCTGTTCCCCTCCTTTCTCACATTCGCTCATTGTATCATCCATCCATCCCCACTAGATGAATAGATGGATAGTGAGAGTAGTGTGTGTGTGTGTGTGTGTAACAAGCTTTCCATCTTCTGGACTCCCAGAGCCAGGAAGTTAAGTCCACCTTAGCCCAAAGGGACCCAACTGGGGGAAAGTCTATTGATTCTCTTTGCTCACCATGCCATAACTGTGGCTTTTCCATTCTACATCACAACCTTTTAGCTCAAATGCCTACCATCAGCTCCTTATGTCATTATGTTCTAACTTAAAGAGATAGGATCTCTGTTGGCCATCTTGTCTCTATTTGGGTAGAACCTCTACCTGGAAACACACCACAGTGTGGGGTTAACCTGTGGCTAGGTCTCCTCGGTTTGAGCACCCTCTCTCCATTTCTATAGCTACCTCCATTTCAATAGCTATTGTAGAGTGAGTAGGTGGAGGAAAGGTGCCCCTTTGAAACCTGTGAATGGGAACATTTAGTAGTTGAGTGTGACAGAGGCATAGCAGGAAAAGCTGCCACCTGCAGTGCAAGTCTCCACTTCTGATCCAGCTCTCTGCTGTGGCCTGGGAAAGCAGTGGAAGATGACTTGTCCTTGGGTCCCTGCACTCACATGGGAGACCTGGGAAAAGCTCCTGGCTCCTAGCTTCAGACTGGCTCAGCTCCAGCCATTGCAGCTATTTGGGAAGTGAACCAGCAGATGGGAGACCTCTCTCTCTCTCTCTCTCTCTCTCTCTCTCTCTCTCTCTCTCTGCCTCTGCCTCTCTTTAACTCTTTCAAATAAAAAAAATTTTTTTTTAAAGTTGGGTGTGACAGCAAAATTACTGAAGGTATTCACATCACAGCCTTAACTTTCACAATCCTGCCTGAGAGAATGGGCATCACTCAACATCCTTGAACTTCAGACCCCTTATCTGTAAAATGGGTATGATAATCCTTGCACACGTTTGCTGTGAGAAGTAAGGCAGATAAAAGGAGTAGAACATTGAGCCTGATATATTGCAGGTGCTCAGTAATGAACAACAGGAATGAGTATTTTGGCCTAGCAATTAAGACATCGGTTGGGATGCCCATGTCCCATATGGGAATGTCCAAGTTCAATGCCTAACTGTGCTTCTGAATCATTTCCTGTTTATGGTGACTCTGGGAGACACCAGCAATAGCTCAGGTAATTGGGTTCCTGCCACTGCTGCAGGACAGCTGGATTGAATTCTTGGCTCCCAGCTTCAGGCTGGCCCAGCCCCAGACAATTGCAGGCATTTGAGGGAATGAACCTGTGGATGAGAGTTTCTCTCTCTCTCTCTCTCTCTCTCTCTCCATTTCTCTCTCTTTCTCTCTCTGCTTCTCAAATAAAAATTTAAAAAATAAAATAAAGTGCCCTCCAAGGGGAAAACACAGCCTTTGATAACTCTGCATTGTTGAAATGGCAAACTTCTGGGAACATAAACTGGTACAGCCACGGTGGAATACAGCATGGTGATACCTCAGAAACCTGAATATAGACTTACCATATGACGCAGCCATCCAGCTCCTGGCAATTTACCCAAGGGAAATGAAAACAACATAGGAAAGAATAATCTGTACACCCATGTTTATTGTAGCTCAATTCACAATAGCTAAGATACAGAATCTACCCAAATGTCCATCAACTGAAGACTGGAGAAAGAAATGATGGGATGTATATACCATGAAATACTACACAATGGTAAAAAAAAAAAAAAAAAGGAAAGAAAGAAAGAGTCCTGTCATTCGCAACAAAATGCATGAAACTGGAAAATATCATACTTGGTGAAATAAGTCATTCCCAAAAGGACAAATACCGTATGTTCTCCCTGGTCTGTGATAACTAATAGAGCACCTAAAAGATAATCTATAGAAGTGAAATTGACACTTTGAGATGCAATGACTTTGAACAGCCCTGGTCTCAACTGTTGAGGAACAGTTTTGTTTTGTTTTGTTTTTCATACTATTTGTTGAACTCCTTAGTATAGAGTTAACCCTATGTGTATAGTTAACTGAAAATAGATCTTAGTAAAAAATAAGATTGAGAGGCCAGCGCTGTGGCACAGTGGGGTTAACACCCTGGCCTGAAGCACCGGCATCCCATACAGGTGCCAGTTCGAGACTCAGCTGCCACTTCCAATCTAACTTTCTGCTGTGACCTGGGAAAGCAGTAGAAGATGCCCCTGCACTCTCGTGGGAGACCTGGTGGAAGCTCCTGGCTTTGGATTGGCGCAGCTCTGGCCGTTGCGGCCAATTGGGGAGTGAACCAGCAGATGGAAGACCTCTCTCTCTCTCTCTGTGTAACTCTGATATGGCATCCCATATCAGAGTACCTAGTTCAAGTCCTGGCTTTGCTTCTGGTTCTGGCTTCCTAGTGATGCACACCCCGAGAGGCAGCAGGTGATGGCTCAAGTACGTAGGTCCCTGCCACCCGTGCTGGAGACCCAGATGGAGTTCTGGGTTCTTGACTTCAGCCTGGTCCAACCTGGGCAGTTGTAAGCATTTGGGGAATGAGCCAGTGGATGGGAGACTGACTCTCTCTCTCTCTCTCAATAAAATGAAAAAAGAAAAAAAAAATTGGTGTGTGTGTGTAGCCAGTGATTACATCACCAGTTGACACACTTGCTTCCCATAATGGAGTGTGTGGTTCAAGTCCTGGCTCCTGTGCTTCCTGTCCAGCTTCCCGCTAAGGCACACCTTGAGAGGCAGCAGATGACGATTCAAATACTGGAGTCCCTGACATCCATGTGGGAGATCTCGACTGAGATCAGGCATGATTATCAAATATACGCGCCCTGTGCCTTCCCTTCCCCTGGGAGCTGTGCTGATACTTACAGTCGAGTCAAATTGATAAAGTGCCTCTGACCTTCAGCGGAGAGATGAATGCTGGTTCCAAATCTTCCACTGCCTGTGAAATTCTAATGGCTGGATTCGGCTTAGGAGAGCTGTCAGCCGAGGCAGCTTTCCCCCTAGAGTATGACTAATAATGGCACTTACTAAAATTGAAGTTAAAGTGCCTAGAATTCAAATTTGGGCAGAACATCTTAAGATAAGCCATGGTTTGGGACATTTTAAGTATATGCCTTGACTAACTCTTCACTTCTCACTTCATGATTTGAAAAACAAGAGGTGGAAATAAATGACGGAAGTAGAAGTTATATGACATATTGCTTCAAAGGTCTCTCCTCAGTGGATCTTAAAAGTAGGAGAAAAGAAGGCAGGGTGAGCGAAGCTCCAGTGTAAAAGATTGCAAACAGCTCAGAAAAACCCTGGAGGAACAGAGAAGTATTTTTGGTCGATGTAAATTTCCTGGGGTGATTGGCTGGTTTGCAGGGTATAAAACCTCGAGAATTATCTCTCACTGTCAAACCTGGCACAAGGTTGTAGGTGAAATGATTTCACGTGGCACAGTTTTGTCATTCATCTGCATCTCTAGTTTCCCTCTGGCTGTGCAAAACCAGGCACACCCCTCACTGACAGAATTGGAACCTACTGAGGCCCCTCCCTGTGCTCCCTAAAACCTCCCCCTGAAGTTGGGCCTGGTGGGCTGTGGAGGATTTGCATTTTCTCCTCTTGTCCTGGCTAAGAGCAGACAGAGCTCTAAGCCACCCCAGGGACCCCTTTTGCCCCAGCTGGCTGATTCTCTCCAAATACAACAAAAATTGCTTCTATGTGAAAGTTGCTGTTGCAAAATTTGTCTTATTCTCTGAAGCAGGGCTGCTTTATTAGGGAGACCATCTTTCTCCACATTTAATTTGTAATTGCTCTAGCTCTGCTGCTTCTGTGCCCCACCCCCCAGGGGCCAGCTCTGCCTGGTGACTATTGCACCCTGTGACCTACGTGGCATAATGATTCTCCATCAGCCCCGTAGGCACTGTGGGCTTTGTGATCATGGCTGTTCATCAGTCCACTTCCACAATTACTGTCACTGCTCAAAAACCCACTTCTGCAGATTCCAGCTTCCTGCTAACGTGCACCCCGGATGACAGCAAATGCTTGTGTTCTTGCCACCCACATGGGAGACCTGGACTGAGTTCTGGACTTAAAGACTTTGATGTTTCATTCCTGGCTGTTGGAGGCATTTGGAGAGTGAACTAGCAAATTGGAGCTCTTTCTCTGTCTCTCTGCCTTTCAAATAAATTTTAAAAATTTGAAAATTTTAATAAAAAGAGTTCCCCCAAATGAAACCAATGTAAGTTTTACCCAGCTAAGCTAAATATTAGAATAAAAGGCATAGACAAATCAGACATTTAATGTTAAAATACACTTTTATAATGAACAATTATGAAAATGGTAAAGACTTTATGTTACTTTTTTGTTTTTTCTTTTTCTTTTTTCCTTCTTTTTGCTATGTTATGTTTAAGACTTTATTAAAGTGAATTTTTAAAGGAGAAAATTTAAGGGCAGCTAAAAGATTCAACTTCTCTGAGTTTACTTTTTCTCTACAACTTGCTAGCCCCTTTTGCAAATTGTTACTAAGGCTATACACCACTTGGGGGCGCCAAAACACTAGTTTAAGGATTATTTTAACACCTTATTAAAGAGTGTAAAGAAAATGTTTGGGCAGATTTTTTGCCTCTTTGAAGAAGAACATGATCGTGGATGCTGGCAAAGAAAAGAAATGGCTCAATTAGAAGATCAAAACTAACTGACAAGTTACCATGAACAAAAGCTATGTTTCCTGTTGCTGAATGGCAACACAAAAACTTCATGCTTGCTTCCTGGCACCTCATAACTTTCGTGGGTAATTGAGTAGAGCCAAACAAATGACAAACTCAGTTGCACATGGTCTGCTATCTATTTTGATGGTTTAGAATACGTGACTCTAGAAATCTACTTTGTAGGGGCGGACGTTACAGCACAGTGGGTTAAGCTGCTGCTTGCCGCACTGGCATTCCTTATCTGAGGGCTGGTTCAGGTCCTAGCTGCTGCACTTCTGATCCAGTTCCCTGATAATGTGCTTAGGAAAGCAGAAGATGGCCCAAATGCTTGCGCCCCTGCACCAACATGGGAGACCTGGAAGAAGCTCCTAGCTCCTGGTTTTAGCCAGTCCTAGCCCTAGCTGTTGCAGTCATTTGGGGGAGTGAACCAGTGGATGAAAGATCTCTCTGTGTCTCTCCCTTGCTCTAACTCTGCCTTTCAAATAAATAAACGAACATTCAAGAAATAAGAAATATAGATTGGAATAGCTTCCAGAGAGATCGTTATTTGAGCAGGAACAGTTTTAGCCACACATTTGTGGAGTGGCGAGAGTATATGATAAGGAGTGGCCAGATGACATTCTTGGATGTTGGGTGGCATACTTCTCTGGATACAATAAATAACAAAGGCTCTGCTCATTAACTGGAAGCCAAGACCAACACTGTGAGAAAATGAGTATACTGTTCTAAGAAAGGGAGGGTTTTACAAATTATTTTTAGTTTATTCAAAAGAGTTACAGAGAGAGGCAGACACACACACACACACACAAAGCTGATGTGAAACACAGGGCCCAGCCTGGCAGGTCCATCCTGGGGTAGGCTTTGCCCTCTGTCCCTGCAAGGGGACAGCCCTGGACTGCAGGCGAGCTGAGAGGCAGGCAGCAGCGGTAACGTGAGCAGAAAGGGAGGCAATGGAACACAGGTAGTACCAGCTTCAAACGCAGGCCTTTGAGAGCATGTTTCTCTTCGCCTGGAGCGAGACCTGGGTGGGAGGTTATCAAGCCTCGGAAGGGAACTCCTTGAATGTCCTCAGCCTTAGTAGGCAGATGGCAAACCCTGAGAGGAAGGCGCTAGCTCACATTAGCTAATGTGATTCAAGAGGCCCCATCTGAGGGCAGCCTGGAGGAAGCCGCCCCGTCTGATCCAGGGGCAGCCACCCCCAGGGAGAGCTAGTCTGGCCCGGGGACACCTTTGAGAGAACCAAAGTGAGGCTGGGAGCAGGAGTTGCCCTGGAGTTTCTGGAGATGGAAAGGAGGGTCTTGTGGTTCTGCAGGCCCCGTAGAGGATGCCTGAGGATGCCTGCCTTGCCCTCAACCAGCTGGCCTCCTCCTCCCTGTGTGTAGCAGGGGCCAGAGGGAAGGAGTGCTTGGATGGGTGCGGTTGAGCTGCTCTGTGCGACCAACTGGAAGGTGCTGTAACTCCAGAGGGAAGCAGGGTCACGCTGGATTCTTGCTCGGGAGAGAGTTCTCTGGAGCATCAGCAAGAGGAACTGCAGATAAAGAAGCCCTGTAAACAGGCCTGCACTGCCTGCGGCTAATCCCACCACCCGCACCTTTCTCTCATTATCTCAGTGGGCGCCCACAGCAGGTGAGCACTGTTATGCCAATAATGCACTGACAGAGACTTCCCGAAGTTAAGAGCTGGAATTTGAATATGGTCTACTGCGGTTCTGATGACTTGCACTGAAGAGTGTTTGGTTGGTGACAGAGGGGTCGTAAGTATTAGATCTATTAATTACAGAAACACAATGAGTTACTACTGGTTAAAAGCAAACACTGCCTGGGTTTGTATCCCAGCCCCCAGACTTGCTAGCTCCGTGACTTTGTGCAAGTAGCTTAACCAACCTCCCTCTTTAACCAGCCTCAGTTTCCCCATCTGTAAAATAGTATCAGCTCCATGGGGTTTAGTGAAGATTAAACTCCCGGCATTTGCTAAGTGCAGGTTACGCGCATTGCTTTGTTCATAAACCATGCATCAGTGCAGTGGGTTTGTTTGAGACTTTGGCTCTTAAATTGCACTTTCTTTATTTAACCATCCTTTGAGATTCAGGTCTTTTCCTTCCTCAACTGAATGTTCAAAACCCAAGCTAACTTTCAGAACAACATAAACCATCATTTAGTCAGTGCGTGGGTTAGCTCGGGCTGCCATGACAGAACACCACAGATAGGGCAGCTCGAGCCACAGACATCAACTTTCTCAAAGTTCTGGAGGCTGGAAGAGCAAGATCAAGATGTGACTGCTGGGGCAGTGCTGTGGTGTAATGGGTTTAAGCTACCATCTGCAGTGCCTGCATCCCATATGGGTTGGACTCCCAGTTGCAGTCCAGCTGTTCCATTTCCAATCCAGCTTCCTGCTAACATGCCTGGGAAAGCTGCTGAAGATGACCCTAGTCCTTGGGCCCCTGCATACATGTGGGAGACTCAGAGGAGGCTCCTGGCTCCTGGCTTTGGATCAGCCCAGTTCCAGCTCCTCCTCCTCCTCCTCCTCCTCCTTCTTCTATAACTCCAGCTTTCAAATAAATAAGTAAATCTTTAAAAAAAAATCCAAAAAGCAAAAATGACCAACGCTGTCATTTGTGACAATACAGATGGAACTGGAGGCCATTAGGTTAAGTTAAAAAAAAAATAGAAAAAAAAAAAGCTAGGTACAGAAAGACAAGTAACATTTAAGCTCGTTCATATGTGAACTCTAAAAAAGTCAATCTCATAGCAGTTGATGGTAAAATGGTGGCTCCTGGAGGCTGGAGAGAGTAGAGGGGAAGGCAGGATAGGACAGACCGGTTCGTGGGCCCTGAGTTAGACAGGAGGCTGAAGTTCTGTTGTTTCACTGCACAGTAGGGACAGATAACAATAGCTTACTGTAGTCTTTTTTTGTAAGCTAGGAGAGAGAATTTTGAGTATGTACACAATAAATGACAAATGTTTGGTTAGAAAGATAATTTACCTTGATATATTTACCTTGATATATTACATGATATATGTATGTATCAAGACATCACACAGTACCCCATAAATACATATAACTCTTATGTATGCATTAAAATTTTTAAAAAGATTTTATCAGCAAAGGTAGCTAAAAGGGTCCTTGCTAAGAAAAAAAAATCTTTCACATTTTAAAATTTTTTGGTAGCAGTTATAATATAAATTGCCTGTATAATTTTAGCAACTTTTAAAATTTACTAATTCCAGCTCCTCCTGGTTTCTAATTTAAGATGTTTCCATGGTTATCAATTTGTTTATTAGTGACTAAATTTTTTGTGTATTTTAATTGGAGTGAAAATAGGGTGGCATTTATGATACCTTTTAATAGAACCCTGGTGTGCAAATACACACACACACACACACACTGACACATAGTTTTATGGTACATCTGCCAAGAATACCTAATCTAGAAATAACTGCAGAATCTGATAGTATAGGTGGTGCGCCTTGTCAGAAATACTTTGTTTATATGAAGAGATAGGAATCCCTTTTAATTGTGAAACTGAACATTAAAGTTAAGTCACTGCCTTCTTCCTAAATATGCATTTAGCTAGAGGAAGAGAAATAATGAATTCAGGGGAGGAAAGCTTCAGCACTCAGGAGCTGTCATCTTGTGACCCCCTCTGAGTGGAACACTTGTCTGTTTTTGAGAGAATCTATTTTGGAAGACTCTTCGGTCTGCTCTTCTTGAGAAAGACACTTGTCTCCCTTTTTTAATGTTTTTTAGAGCAACATCTAACACAAAATACATTGGGGAGACTGCATGAGATTACCTTTTGAGAATTTTACCCAAAAATGTGGTGGGTATTTGCTCTATTAGGCCACCATTTGGGACACCTGCATCTCATCTCAGAGCAGCTGGGTTCAAGTTCGGGCTCCACTTCCGATTCCAACTTGTTGTTAATGCTCACCCTGGGAAGCAGCCAGTGATGGCTCAAGTAGTTGAATCCCTGCCAATCACGTGGGAGACCTGGACTGAGTTCTCAGCTACTGGCTTCAGCCTGGCCCAGCCTCTCCCCTTGCGGGCATTTGGGGAGTGAACCAGCAAATGGAAGTCTCTCTCTTTGTGTCTCTCTATCTGCCTTCTACATAAACAAATAAATAAAAATATGTTTTTAAGAAAGAATTCTATCCAAAAGAAGAAACACAGAAAACCAAAGAATGCATGGTATCAATTCTCTGTTTCAATTATTTTAGAGAAATTTGCTCTATTGTTAAAGTTGTTGTATTGCTTTCTATACTGACATTAGCTGCTAAGTTGAACCTGCCAGTATCCTCATCAACTAAGCCCCTGAAATGAGTCAGATAACCTTATTTTTAACTGCTTTTTAATTGCCTGCCGAGACTGTCAAGCATAATGTAACAGGATTTTCAAAGCTTTTATAGGAAAGTGTTGGTGTATCAGATCAAATGAAAAGATGGGTCAAACATTCAGAATTCTCAACTTCTTTCTGTGTACTTTTGTTTTTCTTTCGAAGTTCATAGTTGCAGGCCATGGGTAAGTGGTAAAAATCCCTGCGGTTAGAGACCTTCCCTCAACTCTTGCTTTGATATTTCATGGACAGGACACACGTGGCTCCTGAATTCACAAAGGGCTGGGGAGATGTTGGCAACCAGCGTGCATAACATGTGAGCGTGAAGGAGCTGGAGTATGACTTGGAACAAACAGCAGTGATTCAGAAATCACGGATTTACTTAAGTTGAAGTAATTTGTATAGTAACAAAAACCGGCCCACGAGGTTGTACCGATGTCAAAGAACAAACATTTTATCCCTGTTTCAAAGCACTTTAAGACATGATTTCAATCCTTACAATACCTTTTTGAGGTACGTAGGTGGCAAGTCATAAGATAAAAACTCAAAATGCAGAGTAAATGGAACACTACTTAGGGAATAAAAGAGCTTCTGGTCGTGCTCTGTTGGTTTTCTGCTTTTCTTGAGAGATCCATTTGTGATTTTGCTTGATTACATTTCCCTATAGGACAGCTACGCTGGCATATTGACAAAGGGCTACGTGAGCTGTAGCCAGCCACCCCGTATCCTCAGCTCTCTGCTCACGCCAGCCCTGGCTGGAGGCGGCCGAGGGACGCCGCTTCGCTGTTTCCAGAGGCCCTGCAGTTGGGTGGAGCCATCTGTTCTTCCCCCACCCTCTTTCCCAGGTCTCTGTGGGGCTTCCAGGATGGCTGTGTTTACAGTGAAAAGTGAAAAATCGAGTCGCGTTTCAAATGTATAGATACCAAAGAGGAGAGACAAGACAGGTGAACATGGGATGATTGACTGGTTTTGCTTCCCTTGGTTACCGTGTACCACTGAGCATCCAAGTTCCACCTCTGCGGATGTCTGCCCTCAGTGGGATGCCCAGAGCAGCGCTCACTGGTCCTTACACCTAGAACTCCTGGTTTCCCCTTTGTGATTGGTTGGTAATTTAAAGTGCTCTGGGTAGAGTGGAATGCAGCCTCAGGTGAGCTCTGCCTAGCCCTGGCTGGCTGTGGTCCCAAGCCGCTGCCTGTTCCTGTCTACCATGTGAGGCTGCAGAAGAGAGGCTGGAGAAAAGCTTAGCTAAAGGCTGTTCCATTTTTTCTTCTTTTAATGAAAACTTGGGACATTGACACCCGATCCCACCCCATTCCTGCAGTCCGTTTTTCTAACAGTGCTTTAAAAACAGTTCCAATATTTTGTGTTCACTTGGCCGTAGAAGGGGAGATTCCAAATCACAGTGAGACTATCTTCCAAATAGAGAGGAACACAGGGGGTTGCTGTTAGTTTTGTTTACTGCCTCATGAAAGCAAACTTAACGGCTTTGACCAATTCCCACGTCGGTACAGTGGTGGAACCAAGTGAAGCACTACTGCACCATTGATGCTGTAAAATAGATGTTCATTTTCTCTAACTCCAAGCTTCTGAGGGAAGAAAGACTTTGAGAAAAAAAAAAATCCAGTGCTGATCACATTCTTTGGTGGGGATAGAGCTGAGTGTGTCTGTTGAACTTGGTTTCCTGTGCCTTGATTCAGGATAAGGAGAGCACTGGAAAGAGCCCAAGATAAACCCACCCTCTGGAAGGGCTGCTGGCTCTCGTTTTATATAGTCTGAGGCTGTCTGTGGAAAGAAGCTAGTGCCAATGGCTTGAAGTTCCCTATATCACTCCTGTTACACAACAGCAAACATCAGCATCATGGAGGTTTATGCTGTCTCCAGGCTTCCCTCATGAACATAAACTGTCCTGGGGTCAGACAGAACTGATTGCTGACCACGACATACACACACACACACACATATGTTCAAATGTCAATTTACTGGGGGAAAGGTTGAAAGATCACATTGGAGGCAGAAATGCTGTATTAAATAGGAGATGAGCTGTGGGTTTGGCTCATGTTAGGTTCAAGTCTGATCTATAATTAGATAAGCTTCCAAGATAGACTCTTATGTAAATTTATTAGCTCTTTTTGTACCTCAGTTTCAATTTCTTTAAAATGTAAATGAAAATTATCTTTACATTATTGGTTTGTTTGTACGATTGATTCAGATAACAGCTGTAACATGCTTGATCCATAGTTATTGGTGAAAAAAATAGAGTTTCTATTAACATTGGCACATAAAGAAAATAATCTCTATGTGTATATTCTGGTTCTTGGCAAAAAAAAATGGTCTATGGATTAGAACTGAAAGCATTTTGAAACAAGATATAGGTATCGACTTATGCGTCATCTTGTTTCAGATGCAAAAATCTGAAAAACAAGAGGAAGAGAGTTCAAGGGGCCTGGTCTTGGGCTGAGGGATGATTTTTCCAGGTTGGAATCTTCCAGAATTCAGGCAGGCAACACAACTGTCAAACGTTCTGTTTTCAATTTGTTGTCGAAAACACAGAATTATTTAAAGTACATATGGTGTCACATGTGGCGACAAATCCATTCTTCCTCCAGCACCGAATCAGCAGTCAGCTAACTAGAAATTCAACTTTTAAACGTTAAACTTTAGAATATAGAATATGTCTTATGTTTTAAAGGCTGTATTTGCTGCAAAATAGACACCTGATATCCTGGAGAAATACTCTATTCTTTTGTGGCACGGCAGACTGTGTATGGGTGGGCCCCGTGAGTCAGCCAAATGTGAAATTTGATAAACTCTCACCTCTTGCTTTTACACCCTAACTGACACAGTGACGATCTATCATTGCAAAAATACACGGAATTCAACCACACAGTCATGACTTCCCGTGATTGATGTTATCGACAAATGACAAGCAACATGGTGAGTTGCTGTGGAAGGCTGTTTCTTCTTCCTACCTTCTTCATCAACTACCTATCTTCCTCGGTAGTTTGTTTCCAGTCACCTTGGACTCCCTTTCCCTGCTATAATGTTTTGAAAATAGAGTGATTAGATTTTTTTTGAAAAAACTGGATTCTTATAAAACAGCAATTAATTTTTTGCTGCTTAACTTGAACATTCATGCACACTAGTTTTCCAAGTAAATAAGTAAAATGCCTTGTTCAACTTCTTTTCTGCCAAAAACATGCTGCCATCTGTGTTCTCCATGGTAGCATTTTCCTAGTTAATACATATGTCCCCCTCTTCTTTGGAAGCATGTGAGGAGCTTTAATATGACAAGAAGCAGAAATAAAAGAGTGAAAACACATTGTGTTTCAAACATGGATTCAAGCTTCAGATTTGTGACATTCGGAGAACTTGAAATTTCATGTGCCATCGTTTAATTTTACAGCAAATCCATGAGTCCTTGATGTTAGAAAAAATTCTAATTCTAATGTGGATGCAGTTTGAAACTTGGGAGAGTTACTGTGTTATCTCAAAGATGCTTAAGGACCTAGAGACTAATGCAGGCTGAATTTCATGTAATAATCTGAAAATGTCCAGTTAGAAAAGGTCATGTTGTGAAAGGCAGCACAATAGAAGTCAGAGGTTCGGTCTGAACACTGGCAGATCTGAATTCTGGTCCCAGCACTTCACCAAATCTGTAACCCTTGGACAAAGCACTTAATATCTCAAAATTCTCAATATTGAGATATTCTCGATACCCTGTTTTTTTGACCTGAAAAGTGAGGGGATTTACCAAAAACAATCACCCACAAATCCATCATCCAGACACAGCCACAGGTAACATTCGAGCTGACAGCAGTTCCTCTGGACCATTTAAATATTGTGTCACCAGGGGTCAGCATTGTGGTGGGGGGGGGGGGGGGGGGGCTAAGCCACCCGCGGAGATGCCAGCCTTCCATATTAGAGTGCTGGACTGCAGGTTTGAGTCCCAGCTACTCTGCTTTGGATCCAGCTCCCTGATAAGGCACCTGGGAAAGCAGTGGAGGGTGACCCAAGTACCTGAGCCCCTGCTATCAATGTGGGAGACCCAGATGGAGTTCCTGGCTCCTGGTGTTGGCCTGATCCAGCGCTGGTGGTTGAGGCCATTTGGGCAGTGAACCATTGAACAGAAAATCTTTCTCTCTTTCTCTGTCATTGTGCTTTTCAAAGAAATAAATCTTTAAAAAACAAAACAAACAAAAAACACACAAAAAAACACAAAAAAAACGGGCCTGTGCCGTGGCGCAGTAGGTTAATCCTTTGCCTGTGGCACCGGCATCCCATATGGATGCCAGTTCAAGTACCAGTCGCTCCTCTTTCAATCCAGCTCTCTGCTATGGCCTGGGAAAGCAGTAGAAGATGGCCCAAGTCCTTGGGCCCCTGCACCCATGTGGGAGACCAGGAAGAAGCTCCTGGCTCCTGGCTTTGGATCGGCTCAGCTCCGGCCATTGTGGCCATTTGGGGAGTGAACCAACAGAAGGAAGACCTTTCTCTCTGCCTCTCCCTCTCTGTGTCTGTAACTCTACCTCTCAAATAAAGAAGTAAAAAAAAAAAAACTTAAAAAAAAAAAAAACTGTGTCATTAGAATTGTTAAAATGGCATTTCAAAATCTTTGTCAACACTTTCCTTTTAAAGGATTGTGCAAAACTGTAGGTTACAGATGTACCATTTTCTATTGGTGGTTATTTATGTTATATACTATTTATTTCAGTATTCTTGGAGAGAGTCACTAACTCCTAAAGTGAAGGAATTGAGTTTATTGAATCTGACAAACATTGACTCTTCACAACAGAATTGAAAAGGAATCTCTGGGGGTTGGTGCTGTGGCGCACCGCCGCCTGCAGCGCTGGCATCCTGTATGCATACCGGTTTGAGGCCCGGCCACTCGACTTCCAATCCAGCTCCCTTTCCTGGGAAAGCTGTGGAGGATGGCCAAAGTGCTTGGGCCCCTGCGCCCATGTGGGAGACCCAGAAGAAGCTCCTGGCTCCTGGTTTCAGATAGGCCCAGCTCTGGCCATTGCAGCCCTTTGGGAAATGAACTAGCAGATGGAAGATCTCTCTCTCTTTCAAATAAAACCTAAGAAAATGAATTTCTGGTTCATGCCTCTCTTCTGTTACAAGTTAGAAGGCATCAATCATTCTTACCTGTGATAGATAATCAGTTGTAGCCTCCATCCCTTGCGTACATAGAGTAAGATCATTAAACCCCAAGGTCTAGTGACCAGAGCTCATGTTCCCATGCCTGTTGATGGCTCATTTATTTAGCTTTCCTACATCCAGATTTTATTCAAAATGACTATGATATTTGTATTTTTCCTGCCTTAGCATTTCTTATATTTATCACATAATCTTTTTGTATAATTTTTCCAAGTAAATACTGTCAATACCCATTGCTGATTATAGAATAACATAATCTTAACTTTGATATCAAATATCATGTCAAGGAAAATATGCAGTTTTTTAAAAAAGATGTATTTATTTATTTGAAAGGCAGAGTTACAGAGAGGGAGAAGGAGACACAGAGAGAGAGAGATCTTCCATTTGTTTGCTCACTCCCCAAATGGTTGCAACTAGTGGGGCTGGGCTAGGGTGAATCCAGGAGCCAGGAGTTTCCCCTTGGTGTCCCACATGGGTGTGGGGGCCCAAGGACCTGGGCCATCCTCTGTTGCTTTCCCACTCGCATTAGCAGGGAGCTGGGTTAGAAGTGAAGCAGCTGGGACTCAAGCCAGTGCCCATATGAGATATTAGCACTGTAGGCTGCGGCTGTAACCCGCTCTGCCACAGTGCTGGCCCCAATACGTGGTTTTTGGTCTCAAGAAATTTACCATCAAAACAATGGACTCCAGGGACTGACATTGTCGCACACTGGGTTAAGCCACCACTGGTAATGCTGGCATCCCATATCAGAGTGCTTATTCAAGTCCTGACTGCTCTGCTTTGGATCCAGCTTCCTGTTAATATGCCTGGAAAGGCAGCAAATGATGATCCCAGTGCTTAGGCCCCTGACACATGGGAGACCCAGATGGAGTTCATGGCTCCTGGATTTGGCCTGGCTCAGCCCTAGCTGTTGTGGCCATTCGGGGATTGAACCAGAAGATGAAAGATCTTTTTGTCTATGTCTCTCTGCCTTTAAAAGAAATAAATAAAATTTAAAAATTCTTTTACTTAATACAATGGACTCCAAAAATGCCATCTGATATGTATGTAATAAGTAACATTTAAAGAAAATCATTCCTTGAGAAAAGCGAATGATTACTTCTGATATTATTACCATTTAATAGATTAGCTTTTGGAACACTTAAGGTTTTGTTTTTGTTTTGTTTTGTTTTTAAGATTTATTTCAAAGGCAGAGTGACATAGAGAGGAGAGACAGAGAAAACGAGACTCTTCCATCTACTGGTTCACTCTTCAAATACCTGAAACAGCCAGGGCTGGGCCAGGCTGAAGCTAGGAGCCAGGAACTCCATCTGGATCACCCATGAGTGGCAGAACCAAGTACTTGGGCCATCGCCTGCTGCCTCCTGGGCACATTAACAGAAAGCCAGACTGGAAGCACGTTGCAGCTGGAACTCAAACAAGACACTCTTATATGGGAGGTGGGTGTCTCATGGTCACCCATGGTGCCACAACGTCCATGCAGACACTCAGGTTTAAAGACCCGAGGCTCTGTATGTGTGTGTTTCCGGATCATTATTTTCTATGGGCAAATGGGAGAAAGGCTATTTTAGAGTCATAGCAATATCTCACAATAATTCAGACAAAATATTGGAAACGAACAGTTGTTGAAGGGAACGTGAAATACGGAGGGACGTGCCGTGACTAAAACCTAAGCATGCAAAAATTTTCACTTATTTTCCTGGACTGAAATGACCTACTCTGAGGATTTACACCTGGAGCCCTGTGTTGGTGAGAGGCCTGTGCAGAAGTCTCTGCCTGGGAGTTGATGAAAGGCAACCATCTCTCATCTTCCTGTCATGGACAAGGCAGCAGGTACCCTGAAAATCCAGCACAGGAAAGAGCATCCCATTGGTTGGTGAGATGGTCTTTGTGAGGATAAATTTCCCTTTTCATTTTAATTGTCCTTACCTGACATGAAACATTTTTCCTTCCCTATTTTCTTCCCAGTTGGCTACATTCAGCAACTAATAAGTGATAATCATTAGAAAGAACCTTCAAAGCAAACCGCAACCACAGAAAATACCGCAGGAGCAAAGAAATGAATTTTTCCTCTTTAAGTAGAACCAGTGCTGACCTAAATACTTTGACATCCTCCTGAGAGGGAAAACATTAATTTTTTTCTGTCCTTTTTTTCTAAAATGTATATTCATTTTTATGTAGTTGAAAGGCACAGCAACGGAGAGAGAAAAACACAGAGAGAGTGTGTCTTCCAGCCACTGTGTCACTGCTCAAAAGTCCACAATGGCTAGGGCTGAGCTAGACCAATGCCAGAAACTCAATCTGGGTCTCCCAAGTGGGTGGCAAAGACTGAAGTACTTGAGTCATCAGCTGTTGCCTCCTAGGACAGGTATTAAGAGGAAGCTGACTGGAAGTGGAGGTGAGACTCCATCCTAGGCACTCTTGGGTGAGATGTGGGCATCCCAAGAAGTGACTTAATGCTGAACCACCACCATCTGGCCCCAACACTTACATTTTTGAGTAAAAAAACAAAACTACGTATTTTATATTCTTTTTTCTCTTGTTATCATATTTTTGTCATTTTGTGGGTGTGTCTGCTTTCTTAATCTTTTAAATCAAACCTTCATTCAACTCAGTGGAGTTCATAAAACTGAAATTACTAAGATCTGTGGGTTGACTAAAAGGAAATACATCACAGAATTACAGCGACTTTAGTCATATTGGGCTAACAAGATACTTACCATTTTCTGTGTATTGACAAGGTTACTGATGGAAAAGCAAGAAATTGGGAGTGCTGGCCTTGACACCACCCACCACTGTATGTGTAACCTTCAGTAATCATTTTCTATCCCTGCCTCTTGTTTTTTTAACCTTTAAGTCAAAAAGGTTCAGAGATGATCTCCAAGTTCACTTTCAACTGTTATTTAAGTAAATATTTATTTATTTATTTATTTGAAAGACAAAGCAATAGAGCAAGGGAGACACACAGAGATCTTCTATCCACTGGTTCATTCCCAAAGGGTTGCAACAATGGCCAGGGCTAGGTCAGGCCAAAGCCAGGAGCCAGGAACTGGTGGCAGGGACCCAAACACTTGGGCCATCTTCTGCTACCTTTCCAAGTACAGTAGTGAGGAGCTGGATAGCAAGTGAAACAGCTGGGACTCAAATCCATGCTGCTAGACAGGATGCCCAGATTGCAGGCAGTGGCTTCACCCACTGTGCGACAACATTGGCCCTACTTTCAACACTTACATTTTGTGGGTCTCCCTGAAAAGGTCGGCTTGGTACAGCACTTATGGAGGGCAATGTGGCAGCATCTTTCATAAGAACAAATGCATATACATGCTGACCTGGTGGTTCCCATTTCTGGAAATTCTTCCTACATACTTGAATGCATGAAAAAAATGACAGTTATTCAACAATTCCTCACAGAATAGTTTGCTGAAGACAGGGAAAAGTCAAATGTTTAGCAACACCCTACAGATCAATAAATTCATATTTATTTATTTATTTTAAAGATTTATTTTATTTACTTGAAAGGCAGAGTTTTTTTTACAGAGAGAGAGATTGATCTTCTGTCTGCTGGTTCACTCCCCAAATGGCCATATTGGCTGTGTCTTGGTTAAAGCCAGGAGCTAGAAGCTTTTTCTGGGTCTCCCACATGGGTGCAGGGGCCTAAGGACTTGGACCATCTTCCGCTGCTTTCTCAGGTGCCTTAGCAAGGAGTTGAATTGGAAATGGAGCAGCTGGGACCCAAACCAGTGCCCATATAGGATGCCAGCATTGCAGGTAGTGGCTTTACCCACTATGCCATAGCCCCAGCCCTTAAATTGATATAGAAATACAACAGTATAGTAGGCAATTATGGAGACTTTTTCCTATCTGTTTAAAAAATATTTATTTATTAATTTGAAAGGCAGAGAGGCAGAGAGCCATCTTCCATGTGCTGGTTCACTCCCCAGGCAAAGTGGGAGCTGGGAACTCAAACCAGGTCTTCCACTTGGGTGATAGGAATCTAACTACTTAAGCCATCACATGCTGCCTCCCAGGGTACATAGCAAGCTGCACTCCGAAGCCAACTCTGGACTTACAAATGCAGGCACACCTAATAGATATGCCAATGCCTGCTCCCAAGTCAAATAAAAAAAAAAAAGCTAACTATGACATTTAAAGAAACAACTGGGCAGAATAGCCTCAAAGATCAAGGATTTCGGGAAATTGTGTAGGGAAAGCCCCTTAACAAAATATTCTCCTCTCACCCAGGCCCTGACAAATAAGATTGGAAATGAAGGCCCAAACTGCAGTTGGCCGAGAACGACCCACTGGGGCACTTTTGTAGGGTGTGACTGTCCGAACCCCGCTGGCTTCTGCACAGCCTAACTGGAAAGGCTGGGGTTACAGCAGCAGTACAGGGCCAGGCCACCTGCCTTCGAGCTCATCATCTGGGTTACTGAGGTCCCCTAGCGGCTGGCAGAGGAGGGCCGTTCACATTTCCGTGAATGTCAGCCACCACTACAAGAGCATGGGAAGCAATCCTTAACCGCAGTCCATCTGGCTCACCACTCCCACCCTACCCGTCCCCAAGAATCAGTACGGAGTTGCTGGACAAATGGATTACGAAGACACAGGGGCCCGGACCAAGAAAAATGATAGTGAGACTACAAAGGAAGAAATAAATCTTTCTTCTAAATCTTTTCTAAGAAGCCTGCTTTTCTTTTGATCCTTTTTTTTTTTTTAAATAGAGGAATTACTTAGGTTTTTTTTTTTTTAAGACTTGGCAGCAGTCTTGTGGACAAGGTATTTAAAACCCTAATGTCCATCTTCCATCCTGAAGTGTTCCCATCCCTCTGAAAGGAATAAATAAATAAATAAAAGCAAAACAAAATAGAACTTGAAAACTGTCTAATGCTCCCTGAAGACACAAGGGTAATTGTGTTCCCACCCTTGGCCCCACTGCTCCCGGACAGGACGTCCCGGACCTGGAGCCCAGATGGAGCAAGGTGGGGAGGTGGGGTGGCATTGACTGACGGACGCAGCGGGCAGCCCCACAACCTGGGGGTGGGGCAGCGCTGTGGTCAAGGCTTCGGTCTCAGCCCCTCTCGCGTTTTTACTCAACACTTCATCACTTCTAAATAAAAAAGGAAGTAAGCCAACTGTTACACTTAATTACGGGCAAGGAATAAATGGACAAAGTGCTCGCTAACTTGCTCTGCCGAGCCCTCGCCGCCGCCGGCCCGGTGGACAGTGCAAGGCCGGCGCGCTAGGGCGGAGTGTCCCAGAGGATAGGAGACCCAGGGACCCTGTGCTTGCCCGGCCCTTTCCCTCGTTTCTGCCCTTTTCGGTCAACAATGGCAGGATTCGGGCCGGACGGCCAGCCCCGGGGGCGGCGCGCGCGGGTGGGTCCCGTGCCGGCAGGGACCCGACCACGAGGCCCACGGTCCCCCGGGGTGGGGACGGGGAGGCGTGTGCGGCCCGAGCGGGGGCAGCAGGACTTGACCGAGCGCGGCCAAAGAAAACACTGCACGAAAACAAACCCCGCCGACTTCCCCGCGCCGCGCGGACCGCGTGGGTGGAGCGGAGAGGGGGCGACCGAGTGGAATTCCGCGCGGCCGCCTCCACCCCGCGTCCTGCCCTGCCCTGCCCCGGCCTGGGCGCCGAGCGGAGGTCGGGGCCACGGCAGCCGCTCGTTCCGCTCGGGCTTCGCCAGTCCTCGGCTCGGCTCCCCCGTAGTAAACAAAGTGTCGCCGCCGCCTCCACGTTGGTTTGCCTCTCAGCAGTCAAAACAGTAAGAGGGCGAGAGACTCGCAGAAATACTCGAGAATTACCAGAAAATAATCACAAAAAGAGAGAGAACGTGCGAGTGCGCCAACGAGAAAAACACCCCACTACCCCCCTACCAACCCACAGCCGCCTCCTCGTGGAAAGCCGGGCCCCGCCCCGGCCCTCGCCCACTGGCTGCCTGGGCGGCGGAGCCGCGCGCCCATTGGCTGCGCGGGCTGTCCGTCGGGGGCGGGCCGGCGCGCGCGCCGCCGCGGGCGGGGGGCGGTGGCAGATCCCGTAAGTCGGGCAGCCGCGTAGTTGCTGCCGCCGCCGCCGCCGCCGCCTCCAGCGCATTCAACAGGCAGCTGCGCCGCGCTCGCGCCGCCGGCCAGAGCGAGCGGCCCGCGGCGTCCGTCCGTCCGCCCGCGGCCCTGTCAGCAGGAGCGCGGCGCTGGAGCTGCCCGGCGGCTCTGGCCAGCCGTCCTGGCGGTGCAGCGAACCCGGAGCAGCCTTGGATGTTGATGGACCCACGAAGTTAAGTTCTGGGCTCGCGCGGCTACTCCGCTGCTCCTTCCTCCCGGTTTCCGTCGGCTCGCGGCACTGACTGCGTCCTCCCCCCCACCCCCCCAGGATCTCGGGCCAGCCCTTGCGCCCCCTCCGCTCCGCGCTGCGCTCCCCCCCTTCTCGGCTCTCCGGCGGCTGGGGGAGGGGCGGGGGTCACCATGGCCGAAGCGCCTCAGGTGGTGGAGATCGACCCGGACTTCGAGCCGCTGCCCCGGCCGCGCTCGTGCACCTGGCCGCTGCCCAGGCCGGAGTTTAGCCAGTCCAACTCGGCCACCTCCAGCCCGGCGCCGTCGGGCGGCGCGGCCGCCAACCCCGACGCCGCGGCGGGCCTGCCCGCAGCCTCGGCGGCCGCTGTCAACGCCGACTTCATGAGCAACCTGAGCCTGCTGGAGGAGAGCGAGGACTTCCCGCAGGCGCCCGGCTCCGTGGCAGCGGCCGCGGCGGCGGCGGCGGCGGTGGCGGCGGCGGCCGCGGCTGCCGCCACCGGGGGACTGTGCGGGGACTTCCAGGGCGCAGAGGCGGCGGGCTGCCTGCACCCGGCGCCGCCGCAGCCGCCGGCGCCCGGGCCACTGTCGCAGCACCCGCCGGTCCCCCCCGCGGCTGCTGGGCCGCTCGCTGGGCAGCCGCGCAAGAGCAGCTCGTCCCGCCGCAACGCGTGGGGCAACCTGTCCTACGCCGACCTCATCACCAAGGCCATCGAGAGCTCGGCCGAGAAGCGGCTCACGCTGTCTCAGATCTACGAGTGGATGGTCAAGAGCGTGCCCTACTTCAAGGATAAGGGCGACAGCAACAGCTCGGCGGGCTGGAAGGTGAGCGGCCGGCCCGGGGCGCGGTGGGGCAGGTGCGGGGGTGGCTGGGCGGGTCGCGCGGGTGGCAAGTGGCAGGTGCGGGGGCTTGCCCGGGCGGAGAGGAGGCGCGCGCGCCGCAGAGTTGCGGTGGGACAGGGGCTTGTTGGGGGGAACTGAGGCGTGAAGAAAGTGCGTCAGGACCCGGGCGTCGGAGCGGGCAGGAAAGTTTGCCAGTCGGAGAGAGAAGGTTTCGCGCGGAGCGGCTGCCCCGTTTGCCTCCCGGACCTCCGGCGGGGAGGGCGGCTCCTCTCCGCCCTCGCAGCGCGGGGCCGTTTCCGCCGCGCCGGGCGGTGGAGGGGGCGGCGAGGGGGGCACCCAAACCGGGGCGGGGGGGGCACGGCTGCAGGTGGAGGGGACCGCCTTGCGACGGTGCGGGGTCGGCCGGTGCGCCTTCGGCTTTGTTTTGGTTTTGTCCCGGGTGGCCTCGGGTGCGGGGGGCCCCGCGCGCCGAGCCCGAGGGAGCGCCTCCGACACGTGCGCAGGGGCGGCCGCCGCCTGCGGAGCGCCGGCGCCCGGCCGCGCGGGGCGAGCTAAGTTCAAGTGTGACCCTCGGCGGGGGCGGGCGCCGGCGGCGGCTGGGGAGGGGCCGCGGGCGCAGGAAGCGAGCGCCTTTAAAGGGCCAGCGCGGCGGGCCGGCCCCGGTCCACGCAGGGCAGCGCCCCAAACATGGGCTTGGCCACGGTGTGAGGCTAATAATTAGAAACACGGAGGCAGGCCCGGGTGTGTGTGTGTGTGTGTGTGTGCGTCCGCGCGCCTTTTCTGGGCCTTGCCACCTCGGTGTTCTGAAGCGCGGGGGCGCCGGTGCGGGCCGACGCAGGGGGTTTTGTGACCCTTGTGGCCGGGGAAGTCGCAGAGGAGTGCGCGTCCGGGCCACGGCAGGACATCCTGAGCGAGGCTGGCAAAGACTGGGGCGGGGGGTGGCTGGCGCATCCCTTCCCCGCCCTGAAGGCCGCGGGAGGACGCGCTCGGCGCGGGGCCCCCGAAAGGTGACAGTTGCTCACGGTTTTGGATGTGAAAAGGCTCGCTGCTTGAATCAGACCCCTGCCTCGCCTCGCCTGGCCCCTTAGCGTGACTGTACGGCGTACCACGGAGTGGTCTTCCCCGCGCGAGCGTCACGGCGACCGGCTCACATACCCTGTCGCTTCTGTGGTTAATGTGTCAGAAAGGTCAGCTTCCTCACATCTCACTGAGGTTCCTTGGAGAAGGGGTCAGGACTGACTTTTAAACACTGTTGGGAAAAATAATCACTTATAACCTCATTAGTAGGCACTACGTGCAGTTCTGCCAACTGGTTCGTAAAAGTAAAGTGCCTTCTTGCTGTAGGCTCCGTGTATCTTGTATTCTCAGTCACAAAATCAAGACTGTCAAATCCAATTTCACGTAGCATTGGAATTTAAGTACTTGACTGACTTTCTCATCTGTCCATCCTACTTAAGCTATTAAAAAGCGTTTGCAATTAAAAACAGGTTTTTTTTTGGGCATTCAGTACTTAGCCATTCTTTCACGTCCTTGGAAATGGATACAACTTACTTCAACTTGCTGGAGTAGCTTTCTTTAAAGATAAGGGCAGTGTTTCAGGATATTTTTAGTTTGCCTCTCAAGGCATTGTCAAGGTATTCTGACACTAGGAATATAACTTAGAACTTTTTAAGGCTTAGGCTTTGTATGTATGTAGACTCTAAGGTCATATCACCCCCTTAACCATTTTCCTAAGTTCTTGTTTTAACATTTTTTTTAAATGCAGGTATAATTTTGTATTATTTTAAAATTGTCCTTAGGAGAGCTATTAAGTGCTGAGTAGGGACCGTGTGCTGAGTGGCAGCTCCCAGAGGGAACCCCGAGCCTGGCCTTGGGAGGGAGTAGTCTGTTTGTCAGATGAGTAGATGTTTCAGGAGTAATGAAGCATCAGTTGGTGCAAGTCAGATTCCAGCAAGTGTATTTTCAGTTTGAGTAAAAGGGTATTTTAAGGAAAAAAAAAAAAAACCTGAACTGTTCTAACTCATAACTAGTCTTCTGGTTAGACATTTCATAAAAATGAGTTACTTGTTAAAACCGAGTTTCACTCTCAGATCTGAAAGACTCTCCTGCTCTGAAGATTTATAAAAAGGACAAATTGTACTATGTGACTTTTAAAAAAAAAATCCTGTTCTAAAATGCAGATTAGCCAAAACTTAACTGTTTTAGGAGAGGCTGTTTTGGAACAAAATATTTCCTGTGATTTACTACTGGGAATTAAAGCGAATCTTTAATTAAATATAGTTTCTTGTGCTTGACTTCCTGGGGCCTGCCTGAGAATTTGAAAGTCATTTGCATAGGACAGAAGAGTTGCAAAGCTGTTAGAGTTCAAAACCTTCTTGAATAGTTGCCAGCTGGTTATATTTGCGGGATATACATGTAGTGTGTGTGGATGACATGTTAAATCTCTTACACTTGTTTTAATATTGGTTAGAACTGTCATAAGTTCACACACAAAGTAGAACTAAAGACTTTGGAAAATCTGGGATCTTTTAAGGCTGGTGTGGTATTTATAAATAGTGAAACTCAATTTCCATGGCTTGTTTTCTCATATAGAAAGTTTTCTAAAGCTTGGGAAGTAGTACTGTGAACTCTTTTTTTTTTTTTTTTTTAATGGCGGTTTTGAGTTGACTTTTTTGGTTTTGATACTATTTGATGGAACACATAATTTAGATTAAAAATGCTTTGACTATAACCGTTATTAATGGTATTTTTATTTTTGGTCTGGTTTGTGAACTGACAGTATATTTTAAAATTCACATCTATTCTGTGATTGGGGTTTTTCATCCGCAGGTGTGTAATTTAGCCACGGAGCTCTCATTAGGAAGATGGCTGTGTTCTGACTGCATAGCCACATTTAAGTTAATACTGGTGAAAATGATTAGAGGACCTGAGAAATCTTCTAGTTTGTCAGTGAAGTTACCTTAAAGGAAACCATTTTTTGGTAGTCTGGCAGAAATTTGAATATCTGTATTTTTAGAGGCCAAAAGTTAGCCTGAATCTGCAGTGAATGTCTTAACGACTAAATCAGTTTATGTTAAAAAGTTCCAAAATACATGCTAAATTTGAATGCCTTACGTGACACTCAGAAGAACCTTATTTTTGTCTTTTACATATGGTTTTGTGTCAGTTGTTTGGGAGGATGGAAGGGAGAGTAGCTCCTGTTTTTGAGTAATATTCAGCTTTTTTTGTTTAAAGTGGCGAACATTTGAGCACTGAAGAGAAGGCATTTTAATTTTTATGTAAACTTTAAAAAAGTTGAAGTGCTTTGAGACCCCCCCCCTCCCCAATTGTCAAAAGGTTGTCATGTTGGCAGTAGACAGACATGTATGTCCTGGATTCCATGCTCTGCACAGGGAATGTTCTCCATGGCTGGCTGAAGTCCGGCTAGGCCCAGGGCAGGAATACTCAGAGGTTAACTTAGAATCCCTGGTAGACTGCAGGTGTTTTACCTGTCTTCATCCAAGCTCCCAAACTGCAGTTTGTGGTAGGCTTGGGAGCAGCTGTCTGTATTTACTGGAAGCTCGAGCTGTTTGCATTTTTCTGGCCCACTCTGCCCTTGGAAACTACCCAGTACCCTGGCATAATGGGAATGTACCTGGTATGCTTTTGTTTTTGAGGGAGGGGGTTGTTTCTGTGTGTGCTGTAGCTTTGGAGCTCCCTGGAATCCTCTTGGAAAGACAGTGTAAAATTCGTAATGATTGGAGAGAGCAGAGTTTCCACTGTATGGAAGGCAGAGTAGATTTGCCCCCGCTTCCCCAGAGTTCCACAATTTACGTTGGCCTTCATAGCAACAACTTGCAGAGAGCTGTCCAGACACAACAGGTTCTCCCTTGGTTCAGGTAACATTTTTCTTGGTGCACACAAGATTTTGAAGTTGATGTTGTGAAACAGAGGACCAGATGAACTTGGAAAATGTTTATTTTGATGTTGAGTTGAGCAAGGCTTGTATCCCAGTGGATGTGCTGTATACAAAGAGATGTGTAAGAACTCTTCTTTTAGCTAATCGCTAGCTAACAAGTCAGTCAGTGGCACAAGCATTCTGTGTTACTTGTTGTCTTCTAAGGAACATAGGAAACATGAAATTACATTTTTGTACATTGATAATCTTATACAGTTCAGCCTTTAAAAGACAACACTTTTTCCCACTGGTATATTCTAGTTTACTCAACTCAGTCTGCTTACAGTTTCAAACTTGTGAGATAAGCATCGCAATGTTGAATATTGGGTAAATTATGCTTGCTGCTTGGAAGGCATTTGGCCACCTTCTGTTTTTCTTTATCCATCTTCAAGAGATAAAGGCTTAGAAAAAGCAAAAGAGTAAAGCAAACTGGATTTGCTATTAAGCCTAATAACAATTGGAAAGCTAAATCTGTGGCTTTTTCTCAGCATGTCAATTTTTACTTTACCTAAATAAGGGCATAAATTCAACGTGAGTCCTTTATTTTAAATGAGAGCTCTGAGTGTTTAGCCTTTGCAACCCTGATTCTGGTTTTTGTTCTGAAACTGTACTCTTGATGGTTGGGAATCCCTGAAGGCTGGGACAGTGAAGGATGTCTGAAGTGTTCCCTTTTCTCGACTTCGCTTTGAGCAACCGTTTCTTAGTTGGGCTCTGTTGCATTGCTTTGTCTTATCTCCCCATCCCCCATTTTTTCTGGCTTCTTAACTGACTCCCCGTTTTTCCTCCTCTTACCTTGCTCTCTTGTTGTGGACTTTCCCTAGGTAACTTCCACCTCCATTGCCTATGTCCCGGTTACCCAAGAGCCCTAAATATCCCACTTTCACCTCAAATTAAACATATCTGAAACCAAACAATGTATTTCCCCTTACTCAGGATGTGATTCCCATCTTGAGGTCCCCATTAGGTTCCTGGTCTAGTTAGCCTTTTCCCTAGTTTTCAGACCTACATGTTCACTCTCTTCTCTGTTTAGTGTCCCCAGGGGTCTCTTAAGCTTTTCTTTTCCCAGCCACTGACCATTCCCCTAGGCTAGCTCTTATTTCAGGCTTGGCCATCTCATCCCTGGAACTTGGATATTTTCGTGTCCTACTGGAAATTCTGCAGATCTTGCTTAGTCTGCAAGGATCAAGTCGGTTCACCCACTTCCAGTCTTGGCTCCTGCCCAGAGGAATTTTTGCCTTCTCTGAGTGAATGCTTGGTAATCTCTTAATTCACACAGTTTAACTTTATGTCTGCATGTTTTTGTTTCTCCATTATATGGTTAGGGAAAAAATCCTTCCTTGGAATATGCATCTTTTATATTTCAGCTTTTGTTGTGTAGTGGTTATCATAAAATGCATCATGCAGAATAAGTGGTGTAAGTAAAAAAACTGATTCTTTCTGATAGATGTTCAATGTGTCCTCCACCAATTTGTTGAGAAAGATTACTGTGTATAAGATGTGGTGCTAGATGTTTTTGAATGGCATATGACTCAAAAGATCCAGTAGGGAGACTAGAATTGACATGTAAATAACTATGATACCAGGTAGGAAGTGCCTTGAAGAATGAAGATGTGTATTGACCCATTGAGCTGGGCCTTGGAGATGGGAGTATTCCCCCAAGATTTTACTGTGCAGGAAGGTTGAGAGAATGATACATTGGACATCCATATATTTACCACCTAGTTTCTACTGCTGCCAGTTATACTTGTTTTATCATAAGTTTTCTTTAATTAAATGCACACCCATCTTCCTATACATCAGCTTATCCTATTTTTAAAACTTAATTTTGAGATGATATTCTGTTATTCATAAACTCATGAAAATAGGGGAAGCATTAGTTTCTCTTAGTGATAGAAATGCATAGGCTGAAAAGTAACTCCTGATAAATGAGTGTTTGTTATCAAGTATAAACTTGGATTTTACATATGTTAGCAAAGTAATACTGTGTTACAGGCTGAAATCATTTTAGGAATACATTTGTATACAAATAAAGAGATCCATGGAATGCAACTTAAAACTGGTATACAGCATTTGATTGCAAAACTGACATACAGAATTTCATAACACATAAAGGTGATTATGTAATTGACTTATGTTAATGGTTGGTGTTTATAAAATATTTAACTTTTTGCTTGTTGTGTTCTTTTTTCTAAATTAAAAAAAAATTTATTTGAAAGGCAGAGGGCCATGGTGGCTGTGAGGGAGGTGGCAATGGAATTTATTTCTTCTGCTGATTCACTCCCCAGATGCCCCCAATAGCCGGGTCAGGCCAAGACCAGGAACTAGGAACTCCTGGGTCTCCCACGTGAGAGGCAGGGGCTTAAGTACTTGAGCCCAGTACCTACTGCCTCCCAGGGTGTGTGCGGTTCAGGAAGCTAGATTGAAAGTGAATCCTTGGCCGGTGCCAAGGTGGAGGATGGCCCAAGTACTTGGGTTCCTGCACCCACATGGGAGACCAGGAGGAAGTACCCAGCTCCTGGCTTCGGTACTGCGCAGCACCGGCCGTAGCGGCCATTTGGGGAGTGAACCAATGGAAGGAAGACCTTTTTCTCTGTCTCTCACTAACTCTGCCCTGGCCCCCCCCCCCCCCAAAAAAAAAAAAGTGAATCCTGGACACAAACCAGCCACTCTGTCATAGGATGCAGGTGACCCAAGGGGCCACTTATCTGTGCCACAACATTTATTTCAGCTAGATTTGTTCTTCAAAATTAACTTTCGTGGCCAGGGTCCAGGTGGCAGAGTGATTCAAAAAAGGAAGATTACTATATGAGAAATTCTGAATTGAAGTTAGTAACCTTAAAATGTACTTAAAGCAATTACAAGGAAAAGTTATATTGGCTTACAAAGAAGCTTCAAAACTTAAATGTCAGTTATAATACTGCCTTGACTAATATTAGATATGCTTGACAGCTTTCTCATAATTTATTAGTATCCAGTAACCCAAGTGCAGGAATGAAGATTAAAAAGAGATGTTTTAGTGAATCCAAAGGAGGTTAAATTTGGAAGGATATAACTGAAATAACTGGATATTCAAAATACTTGGAATAAGTTAGACTAGCTTGTAAAGAGCTACAAGACAAAGGTTTATGCATACAAATTTGTATTATGGTATAGGAGAAGGACAAATGCAGATTTTAAAAAACTGATGAAGCATTTTAGAAATGAGTGTTGAAGTACAGAAAGCTGTTTTACTACTGTGTTGATATGTAGTAGCAGACATTATTTTTTGAAAGATCCCCTTGTTGGAAGGTGGGCGATAGATTAGCAAAAATAGATTGAAGCCCACTATCATACAGTGGGGTTTTAACATGCACATTATCTCCCACATGGAGAAAATAGCTTTTAGTGTGAACCAGGACATCACACTTGTGTGATTGTTAACTAGTCAAAAATAAAAATAAACTAGGAAACAATATGGCTTTGCCCACTCTGAGTTGTTTATTTATTTATTTATTTATTTATTGACAGTGGACAGTGAGAGAGAGGCACAGAGAAAGGTTTTCCTTCCGTTGGTTCACCCCCCAAATGGTCGGTACGTGCCGATCCGAAGCCAGGAGCCAGGTGCTTTCTCCTGGTCTCCCATGAGGGTGCAGGGCCCAAGCACTTGGGCCATCCTCCACTGCACTCCTGGGCCATAGCAGAGAGCTGGACAGGAAGAGGAGCAACCGGGACAGAACCGGTACCCCAACCGGGACTAGAACCCGGAGTACCGGCACCACAGGCAGAGAATTAGCCTAGTGAGCCGCGGCGCCTGCCTCCCACTCTAAGTTTTTATCGCTACTGATGTTTGTAGGTCTAGTGAAGTTCAAAGTTACAGTTTGTCTTTGGTCTTTTTGTTCTGTGAGTGGGGAGGTGGGTAGAACATCATCAACCCTCAGCTCCTCATCTTGGTTCTCATTTTGCAGGGAAGGTGTAGGGTCTGAGCTCCCTGAAGGAGGAGAGGTAGATTTTGCTTTATAGCTTTCTTGGGAGGCAGACCATTTCTGTTAAGGTAGCATGTTTCTGCAAACTCTTTGTGGTGACTTAATTCTTAGGGCCAGCAGAAAATGTTTCTGCTTTCTCAAAGAGTGGCACCCCTGAAGTGTTGTGGCTCATCAACAGAACTCCAATCTGGGAAGTGCTGTTGTCTCTAACAAACCTTACTTCCCTTACACACCCCCTGGCCAGCCACACTAAGAGAGACTGCCACCTTTCAGTGTGACTTCGTTCCAACCTCTCTGTTTAGATCTTTGAGACCAAAAAGGAGAATCTTTTTTTTCTGCCATGAGATATTTTTCCTGATATTTGTCTTAATTACAGTTGTTCATTGTGTGGCTTAAGTTACAAAACCGGTCCTGATAATATATATATCTAGTGGCCTTAACAGCTGTAGAGATGCTACCCAGCTTCATCTGATTAAAGCTATGCCAGTATGAGAAAGAGGGTAGGAAAAGAGGGGTGGCCTGTTTTCCAGTTGTTTTCTCTTGTCTGATTAAAGACATTTCTTGGCCAAGCAGAATTTTCTTAATTGCTCTTCACAAATCTGGAAAATGGGTCATGGTTTTTTGTATCTTTACTTTTATTACGTCAGAGTCCATAAGCATCTGAGTTGAGAACAAATGTTTTCTGTTTACAGCCATGGTTCCCCCACTTTTTAAAAAAGATTTATTTACTTGAAAGGCAGAGTTACAGTCAAGCAGAGAGATCGATCGATCAATCTTCCATTTGCTGGTTCACTCCCCAAGTGGCTGCATCAGCTGAGGCTGGGCCAGGTCAAAGCCAGAGCCTGGAACTCCATCTGGCTATCTCTTGTGGGTGGCAGGAGCCCAAAAATTTGGTCTACCTTCCGTTGCTTTCCCAGGTGCATTAGCAGGAGGTGGGTCAGAAGTGGAGTAGCCTGGACTTGAACCAGCACCCATATGAGATGCCAGCATTGCAGGCAGTGGCTTAACCTACTGTACCATGAAGTAGGCCCCCTTCCCATTTTTTAAATTTTATTTACTTATTGAGATGTAGAGTTAACAGGCAGAAAGAGGGAGAGACGGAAAGAAAGGTCTTCCATCTCCTGGTTCACTGCCCAAATGGCCCAAGCTGGGTGGATCCAGAGCCAGGGGCCAAGAGTTTCTTCCAGGTCTCCCTTGTGGGTGCAGGGGCCCAAGCACTTGACCCATCTTCTACTGCTTTCCCAAGCTATAGCAGAGAACTGGATTGGAAGAGGAACAGCCAGGACACAAACTGATGCCCGTATGGGATGCTAGTGCTGCAGGTGGAGACTTAGCCCACTACATCACAGTGCTGGCCCCAGGGTCCCCTTACTTGAAGTTAACAGTACTAGCTTGTCCCTAGAGGGGCCTCCATTCTGGGTTTGCTTGGTTATCAGTTTGAAAGCAGTTCAATGAACCTGGTATCGGAAAGGGAGGAGGTCTGTGGTTGCATTTTGTAACTACTAAGAAAGCCAGACGCTGATTAGACCTCCAAGTCTTACTTAGATCCTAGGCAAGAGAGGAGTCTGAGGAAGGAAGGAGGTGAGGGGAAACTGTTTTGGATGATGTAGGATAATACAGCAGATCTCTTCAGTTGTTTCTGAAGTCTTAGCTGGGGCATGGAGACACTGAGCCCTGTTTCCTCTGTTTCCCTCCTCCCCTTTCATATCAGTTTTTCTTTTTTTTTTTCTTCTTAATTGGATTTATTTTATTATTTGAAAGAGTTACAGGGAGAAGTAGAGACATACAGAGAGAGGTCTTCCATTCGCTGGTTCATTACCCAAATGGCCTCAATGGCCAGAGCTGAGCTGATCTGATCTGATCTGATCTGAAGTCAGGAGACAGGAGTGTCTTCTGGGCCTCCCACGTGGGTGCAGAGGCCCAAGGACTTGGGCCATCTTCTGCTTTCCCAGGCCATAGCAGAGAGCTGGATCAGAAGTGGAGCAGCCAGGCCTATATGGGATGCTGGCACTGCAGGTTGGGGCCGTAACCCACGGCGCCACCCCCTTTTTAATCTTCAAAATGAGTGTTTTTCCTCCACTAGGCCAAAGAAAAACCTGCAGAGCAGATGTCTGAGAGAAACCTATGGGTTTGAGTACGGAATCCCCATGCGAGGAAGGATCTGGCCTTTATGATTGCATAGTTGACAAGGGTAAGAGTGAAAAAAGAAATGCATTTAAACTTCAAATCCACTTTGGAGAGAGAAATTATAATGGGATCAGCTAATTCTCAGGCTTATAAATACTGTGTGTCCTTCAAAGCTTGAAAACCAAATAACCACATAAATATTTGGGGATAGTCTATACAAGTAAATGTCAAATGCTTCAGATAGTTTGGTTGCTTGGAAGCAAGGTCAAAGGAAATGGTTTGCATATGGTTTAGCTAGAAATCTTTATTTTGGCAGAGCCTTGGGTAGTGACAGTCACAATGTGGATTTTATTGTTCTACTGAAAGTTTTTTCTCAGTTACTCTCACACAACCTTAAGTGTAGGATTGTATAAATAACATCAAGATAGGTGCTTTCAGTCACCAGTTTTTGCATCAGAGGTGGTGCAGCTTCTTAACTCTTGTAGTGAGGGTTAATTTGCAGAATCATCAATTTGTCACACTAGTGTGTGTTCAGTGTTAGGTTTCAGCCCTCCCCACTGCAATTTGGGTACTGAAGAAACCCAGCTACCTTAAGCCAAGAGTTACAGTTACTTCATCTGTGGGCATCAGGAAGCTTCCTCCCTGCAGAGCCAGCTCCCAGGGGGTGAGGGGGGCTGGGGAACTGGGAGAACTTGTAAGTATCAACTGAGGTTGTTTGTGTACTCAGTACCAAGCTGGCTGTATCTCTCTAAACTTCAAAATAAGATTTTTTTCTCCAGATGGGTAGGTATTCAGGTTATTATGAAATTCACATGCAATGAAGGTGAAAACTGTCTGTGGATCATCCTAGGAGAGTTTTCTGTAATCTGTGTGATTGGTCTCTCCAATCTTTTAGAATATAATTTTCGGTGGCTCATTGTGACATTAGCACACCTGTTTTTTTAATATAATTTCTTTTCAGTGAATGACATAAATATATAGATTTATTTATTTGAAAGGCAGAGTTAGAGAAAAGGAGAGACAGAGATCTTCCATTTTCTGGTTTACTCCACAAATGGCTGAAACGACCTGGACTGGGCCAGGCCGAAGCCAGGAGCTTCTTGTGGGTCTCCCATGAGGGTTCAGGGGCCCAAGGACTAATGCCATCCTCCTGTGCTCCACTGCTTTCCAGGCTCATTAGCAGGGAGTTGGGTCGGAAGTGGAACAGCTGGAACAAAGGGGATTCGGGTGCTGCAGGCATGGCTTAACCCTCTGCACCCTTAGTGCACCTTGAACATGAAATTCCTTTGTTCCCATTCTCTTGTGTTACCTGTGTGCCTGAAGCGATTTCTTGAATTTGTGAAATTTCTGAAATAAAATGATGATGTAGGGCCTGGACTGATTTTTATTATATGCATTTGTATTAAGGCTTTCATATTATGATAGAACACTAATTTTAAACACTTAGCATTTGATAGCTTTATGTTTTACAGGAGGTCATCAAAAATGGTTTGCATTGCTTTTTTTCTCTCCTATGGTATTTGGTGTAATTAAAAATTAATGCCAAGGAAATTTATCAGGATTAGAAATTCCTATAATTAGGCGTGTTTGATGTAATTCACATCCTCTCTTTGGGTCTGTGATTGGTACTTCCCCAACTGTGACCACACATCTCTGTGGTAGCCTTCCTGTAGGATTAGATCCCAGTAATCCTGGATGTTCCCTTCAGGTGCTTTTTATATTTCTTAAATTGCCACTTTTAACGTGCTTCATTGTCTGAGTTTGATATAGTATTTGATATGCTGAAAACATAACCCTAAAAAATAGGAAGCAGATTATTAAAGTAAAACTCTGCAAGTATAATTGTCATAGACTTTAAGAATTCTGCTGCCTGCTGCTGGATGTATGGGTTGGCCCTGACTCTGTTACTGAGTAGTCCCTCTCAGAGACTGCTACTTTATGATCCTTTTAGCCTGGAATGTCCTCTGTAGTGCCTAATTCAGAAGTTAACATTCTCAATCTGTCCAGGCTAGTTGAATTTCAAACTATTTAGTGTATAGTTTGAATATTAAAGCTTGTGCCATTGCCATTGTTATTGTGATGCTTTATTTTGAGCTAAAGGTGGAAGGTGTGGGAGCTAGAATGAGAGAATATTATATTGATAAAAGTGTAGTCCATATTTATGCTGAATATTTTTCTCCCACAACTATTGGAGGGTGTGTATTTGAAGTCAGTTTTTTAATTAATTACCATTTCATTATATGCCTATAAATTATATTTCTAAGAAGAAAAATCTAAAAATAATTATTGTGCTATGTGATACCATTTAACAATGCAGATGGTCTTGGGTTATGTCAGATGCTGAACATATTAAAAAAGGGTCCTACTTTCTTAATATAGGGACATTTTAAAACAAACCGGTCATAGTTACAGTTCTTAGATTAGCCATGAATTCTGCCTGTGTTTATATAAAAGAGGCAAGAAAGGAAAAAGGAAATCACTTTGAACTGCGGAAGTCTGCAGCTGAGATCCATTCTATACTGATTGACAACTTAGGGCTTCCAATTAATCCTCATTTACACTCCCCACCCACATTTGTGTTTCAAATAACTCACTTTATTAATTTGAATTTTTTCCCCCAAATAACTTGTTTTAGAAAGTATTGGGGAAAGAAGTAAAGTAAGGAAGTCAGGGGGATGAAATGAAAACTTAAAAATTTGATTCTAAGGTAACACATCAGAAGGCTTCTTTGCATGACTCAGTTCTTCCTGATCCTTAACCGAATACACCCATGGGATTTGAAGCGGTGACACCTCCCCCCGGTCACGTGCCCTCTCAGTGTCTCTTTGTGGGCTTGCTGAGACTATTTCAGAGATTCTCTTAAAAAAAAAATGACATTGACTTTTATTGAACCAGCTCCCAAGCATGTGACGTGCCTTTTGCTCCAAACCTTGGCTCCGGGAGAGGTGTCCTGTGGGTTTGATAGCTATCTTGTTACTCTGGCCTGAAACTAGCAGCCGCCTTCTTGCAGACTTAGGCAGGCACATCACTTCCAGGGCCTGCTAAAACAGAGCCTCATGACTTGTTAGACCTCATTTATTGTGCAAATGAACTTGAATATTCCCAGAACAGCTTACTCTAAGCTTACAGGCTTAGAAAATTTAAAACCCCTTCCATCTTTCATCAGAATAAAGCTTTTGGATTCATAGTTTACTCATTCTGGCTATAAATATAGTGATAGTATTTCAGTTTGGCCAAATATGGGGCATGACCTTTGACATCTGCTTGGCTATGCCTGGGAATGTAACATCCTTCAGTTTAGATGGAATTCCCTTGTTTTGTTTCCTGTGATAGTGAGGGGAAATACAGTTTTTGGCTCTTTCAACCAGAGGTGGAGGAAGACAGGAAGAAAGTAAAATTGGAATGCATAATGGGGTATTCATGGCTATTTCTGCTGGGTGTGGCTGAATTGGTGTACTTTTATGGAAGTCAGACTGCGAGTAATTAATGAAAAATACTTTAAAAATGCTATAATCACATCTAGTTTTTCTTTTTCTTTTTTTTTTTTTTTTTACTAACTTGACATTTTAAGGTCTTTTAACTGTTTTACGTTTAAGTGCACACGGTAGAAAGAACTACAATCACTATTATGTCTTTCTGTTATGCCTTTACTAGTCCTCAGTGTACCATAACAGCTGAGAAGAGCTTTAAAAGGGAACTTGATTGTATTTCTCCCTCAGAAGGGAAATATTTTGCTACTCCCAAGGAAAACTTTATGTCTGTGTTTCTGTTTCCTGAATGTAATCAGAACCACCGGCAATAATTACTCACTTTGAATTATGGAATTCAAATATCCAAATTTGATTCAATGGAGAGATGTTGAAATCGGAGTTTCACAGTAATTTCCATTTATTTATTTTTTATTTATTTATTTTTGACAGGCAGAGTTAGAGACAGAGAGAAAGGTCTTCCTTTCATTGGTTCAGCCCCCAAGTGGCCGCTATGGCCAGCGCTGTGCCGATCCGAAGCCAGGAGCCAGGTGCTTCCTCCTGGTCTCCCATGCTGGTGCAGGACCGAAGCACCTGGGCCATCCTCCACTGCCTTCCCAGGCCACAGCAGAGAGCTGGCCTGGAAGAGGCAACCAGGACAGAACCGGTGCCCCAACCGGGACTAGAACCCATAGTACCGGTGCCGCAGGTAGAGGATTAGCCTAGTGAGCCGTGCTGCCGGCCGTAATAATTTCCTTTTAAAAGTCACAAGAATCAGATTTTGCTTTAGATACTTTAAACACAAAGTATGACATCCCCACCACCACCACCACCGCCGCCGCCACCACTAGAACCTTGTGTTTAGTCTGTTAGCTTTTTCATGTCCCATCTAAGGCTGCTGTCCGGCGCAGACAAGTTGAAGCTCTAGGTTGCAGGGAGTCATCTGCATTGTTCTCAGATATCCACTAAATGGAGACTGCCACGTGTAGCTTTCTGGGCCTCTGAAGGTAAAAGTCTGAATGGCTTATATTAAGAGGGTACTACCTCTTTTGGGTTACCTCTTGCTCTGCCTCCCTACTTTTTCCACTTTTGCTTTTCTTCTCATTTTCAGCCCCTAATTTAAAATACTTGATTTGAATAAATTTCTCTAACCTGTTAATGTAAGCTAGGTGAAAGTTTTCTCTAAAGATCATCTGCTGTTGCTGGTGTGAGTTTTATATTCACTATCGTCACTTCATTGTATTAATACTACCTTTGGAGATGGTCATTAAATTATGAATGGAACTGATCCCATGTGGAAGTGTTTTGCAGGTAGATTTACTGTGACAAATTGTCTATGTAGGAGTTCTCTTGAGATGTTGGCATTCCCATTTGTTTCACAGTTCTTGGATTTTGGCTCAGGGGCTTTCACATGTGGTGAACTGTATAATGGAAGGTATGAAGAGTCAGATTTAGGTTTGAACAGATTTTAAAGCAAAACCTGAGGCAGGATGCCCTTGCTTGGTCATTCGGAGCTTTTGAGAATTCACTGTCTGCTACAATGCTGAAAGTTTGATTTCTGTATTGAGCCTGTGATTTCTCTTAATTCCCTCTTCTCCCATCTCTGGCTTGCTTTTAATTCTGGATTTGGGAGCTACACTGAATTAGCTTAATTTATTTCAGTTTTACGAATAGGGAGGAAACTAGTGTCAAAACACAGGATCCCAAACTGAGCCTTCTGTTCTGGATGGGGAGTAACCAGTGTGAGAAGCACATGGTGGGGGGGTTGATGTGTCCTTTTCAGGGACACTGTGTGGTAGGGTGACGAGAAAGCTTGCACTGGCTTTTGGTTTTACTTAAAAGATGGGTAAACAAGATAATAGAGGCTTGTACATGCTTTTCTTTATAAAGAAAAAAGTAGGAGCCTGCAACAGTAGCATCAATTTGTGTGTCTATGGCTCCACTTCTGATCCAGCTCCTTGCTAATGGCTCCTGCCACCCTTGTGGCAGAAGAAGGTCCTGGCTTCAGTCTGACTCAGCCCTGGCCATTGTGGCCATCTGGGGAGTGAACCAGCAGATGGAAAATCTGTTTCTCCCTGTCTCTGTAGCTGTCAAATAAATAAATAAAATCCCTTTAAAAATTAAATTAAAGGCAGGGTGCTGTGGGTAGGGGCAAATATAGACAGTGGCTGGGCTGGGCCAAGAAGACTATGAGCTGGAAACTTGTCCCAGCTCTCCCATGTCGGTGGCGGGACCCCAACTATGTATTGCTTCCCAGGGTGCATATTAGCAGGAAGCTATAATTGGGAGTGGAGCCAGAAGACCAACCCAGGCGCTCTCTTGCAGGATGAAGGCATCCCTTGTATTGTCTTAACCACTATTGAAACACCTGCCCCCAGGCCTGAATGCCCTAACCAGTGTTTGGAGAATGGTGGTAATGTGCATCACACTGGGCATTAATAAGCTACAAGCCACAGTTAAGCAAGGTTCATAAAGAGGACATCCACAAGGAGAATTACTTAGGAGAGCGAGCTAAGTGGAAACTATGCTATGTATTTTAGTCTTTAAGCTAGAAATCTGTACGTGTTTGTTTTACACTATTTTTACTAACTTCAGTGTGTTCTGGTAAATAGGAGTCATGAAATGGTCAGGGGATGAGAGGGAAACCACTTTTCTGGTATCTGTTCGTCTAGATGTAGAAAATTAAAGTTCCACTGAATCTGTATCTACCCAGTCCATCCTGTTCTCTAACTTTTGGGAAGAGGGAGTACCTGCATGCAGGATAACTGATCATGGTGTGGGTGTTGGGCAAGTGGGTTAACCTGCTGCTTGGGACGCCTGCATCCCAGTGAGAGTCCTGGCTCCTCTACTCCTGATCCATTTTCCTGCTAGGCAGCAGATGATGGCTCAAGTACCTGGGTTCCTGCCACCCACATGGGAGAACTGGATGGAGTTTCAGGCTCCTGGCTTCAGCTTGGCCCAGTCCTGGCTGTTACATGCATTTGGGGGAATGAACCAAGCAGTGGGCAATCTGTTTCTCTCTCTTTCTTTCTCTCTCTCTCTCTCTCTCTCTCTCTGCGTTTCAAATAACTAAATCTTTAAAAAACCAAAACTATTCATGGGCATTTCAACATTCCAGGCAGACATTGTCATCAGCTGCTCTTGTTGAACTAAAAGTGCATTTGTGCCCTTCAGTGGTAAATCTTGAACTGTTTTAACAAGTAAGCTGGTTTAACAGATTCTGCCACCTTCCCACCACATCTGTGTTGAGTGCTAAAGTTACTAACATTGGGTAGGATGGGATTGGCTGCTTTCATTCTCTGAAGTTCTGGTCTAAAGCTTAGGAGATCTGGGCTGAAGTCTCTTAGATTAGTAAAAGGAGCTAAAATTCTCCAGGTGGCTTGTTTTTTTTTTTTTTTTTTTAAACTCAGTGGGGATGGGAGAGAATACTGCCCCTGTGTGTGTTTGGTGAGTAATTCTGCCTATCGACATTTTATGTGTTGGCCCAGTCAAACCAGGGCCTATGGAACTGGGATCCCCCGTACTGAGGACTCTCAGCTCCTGTAAACCACTCTGGAGGTTTTTTTCTACCTCCTGTTGGATTTGGCTGTGGCTCTCTCTGGCTTCTAATCAGTCCTGCTTTCATTCTTTCACTTCATCTTCCCCTCACTCCCAGTAACTTTTTTCATTTCTATTTGAAGCAGCAAAGTCCCTACTCCTCATTAGGCCACACGAAGCTTTGCTTACTTGGCTCCCTGTGTGGTGGGATGAGGTGTGAGAGGACAGCTTGATGCTGTCGTAGTCACAGGTTGTTGGGGATGTTTCATTTTTGTCCTGTGTCAGTTTTGGCACCTGTAATTTTAGGTGGTGCCAGTGTGTCTACAAAGCAAGCTTTGAGATCCTTGTCCATAAAGGCACCTGTTAGGTATGTCTTCCAGCACATCCTGAGAGACTGTCTGAAGATCACCAGGGTGTTCCAGAACTGATGTTAGAGTCAATTCCGAACTGTCAGAATTCCCTCTACCATTTGCTTCTTACAGTGCCCTGATGGGCTCAGCCCAGATCTGTAAGTTTGCGGTAGGTATTAGAGGAGTCTTAGATTCTAGTTCTAGATTGCTAAACAGATAGTTCATATGTAGACAAGACACATCACTGCCGTACCAGCCTCTTCATCTGTGAAATGGGGTTAATGATGCTTCTGGGGAGTACTTGAGGTGCTCGGAGCAAGGAGCTGGGTAATGCTGTTGCATTGCACAGTTCAGCATTAGCCAAAATACTGGAGCATAAAGGTCAAGGACCTGGGAGTCTGGGGCTTTCATTTTTTATTTATGAGTTTCATGACTATATGGAGTATTTTAAGAAGAGATCAGAACCAAAGAAAAAATCAAAACACTTAACTAGACCTGTCTTTCCTAACTTTCCTAGTTAATTCTATAGCAAGTTTGATAAAGGCATAATGGGAATATTGCGTAATTTTCATGTTTTGGAAGAACTTCTGATGGGATGAAAGAAATACATAGCAGCATGAAAAAGCAAAATATAAAATTGTGTCTAAATGGCTTCTAATCTTATGAAGTATCTCTGGCTCTGAATAACTACATCTAGGAAGAAATACACCAAATGTTTGAGTGGGTTGTACTAAGTATGGGAAATTACTTTTTCTTTATATTTTTCCTTTTCATCAACACACATTTAGCAGAAGCATTAAGGTTTTTGAAGTGTAAATGCAGTTTGTGATTTTTCAGTCTCCTCCTTGAGAGAATGTTGGAGCCAAGCAAGTGCTGAACTTTGAGAGAGCAATGTGGGCAAGTAGACTTGAGAGTCCTTTATGTGCTATGGAACAAGACAGGACTGAGCCGATGTTGGATTCCCAAGGGGATAAGATGTCCAGGTTCTGTGTGGCGACAGCCGCAAGAGATGCCTTTGCAATGATGAGGCAGACAGACTGGGGTTGAGGGGTACACTGTACCTTCATTTCATTTTGAGGGTGGTAATGTGCAATGTTTAGAATGGGTTTGGGTGTGCTTGTTACACATCCCAGCAATTCTTAGGTGTATGCAAAAAAAAAAAAAAAATCTTCAGGATTTCTCTTGTTTTACAAAACAGTGATGTTTTGTGGGGCTGGCACCCTGGCTCTGTAGGTTAATCCTCTGTGTGCTGTGCTGGCATCCCATATGGGTGCCAGTTCATGTCCCGGCTGCTCCACTTCCCATCCAGCTCTCTGCTATGGCCTTCCCAGGCAGTAGAGGATGACCCAAGTGCTTGGGCCTCTGCGCCTGCATAGGAGACCTGGAAGAAGCTCCTGGCTTCGAATCAGCGCAGCTCCAGCCATAGCGGCCATTTGGGGGGCGAACCAATGGATGGAAGACCTTTCTCTCTGTCTCTCACTGTCTGAAACTCTACCGTTCAAATAAATAAATAAAATCTTAAAAAAAAAAAAAAGAAAAGTTATGTTTTAGTAGCTATAAAGAAATAACTAATATTTATTGTGTGCTTACCATGCCCTGTACTTCTGTAAGTGCTTTTTATGTATTACTTAATCTCATATGACATATAAGGTACGTTTTTATTACTTTCCTCACTTGTAGATGTGGAATCTGAGACAGTAAGGCTAAGTTATTTGTCCAATTTCAAGCAGTAAGTGATGTCGGGGATTTTAATCTAGATCTCTGGCTTAACTACTTCACTGTACTTCATCAGAGATGGTGATTATCTTTAGAATCTTGGAGGAAAACTAAATTGGATATACTAAGGTAAAATAAAATCAATGTATAATCAGTTATTTCATAGAATCTAAAAAATTAATGTATATGCTGACAATGTGAAGAATGGGATCTTAACTAGTTTGGCTAGCTAGCTAACGAGACTCCTCAACAGATGGAAAAATACTTTCACTTAGTGAGTCTTTGGATTAGTGGATTTTTTTGTCCTCCAAGGAGAAAACGTTGGGTCCATTTGTGGTGATGATTAATGTGTGGTTAGGAGGAATTGACCAAGTGACCCAGTCATAGCTCATGGTGGCAAACAGAAGTCGCCTCATGGTTTCCTCTCCAGATTGGGGAGGGTGTGGGATCTAGTGGGCCCCACCATTTTTTGTTACTCCTTCCACATACTGCTTGGAAGACAGAGGAAAAGTACTTCTTTTTACAGGGCATGGACTTGTCCTTGTTGATGCTGTAGGATAGAAATAGAAGTGACAAACATTGCCCCATTTGGACAGAAAAGAGGATTCTTGGGGTTAGCTTAAGTTTCAGGAAGGCTGTAAGCCATGTAAGGGAGAAGGACAGTATGAAATTCTTCCCACATCTAACATTTTGCTGTTCAGTCCTGTTTAGTGTGTGGTACCAGCTCCATTGCCCAGGTGGCAAACAGGCCACAGGAGGCTAAGTGACCTTCCTGGTCCACCCTCCTGCAGTTTGGAGAACCTGAGACTTACGCTGTGTGATGCCAGAGCTGTCCTTTTCCCCTTCTCATCATCCCATGGGCTGTTTCTGGGGAATCCCCTTCTTGAGAAAGCCTTCAGGTTTTGCTTTGGAAAATGGATAGAGAGTGTGGTGTGGTTCACAGTCAGTTTGCTTGGCTTGGGTCCTCATCTCCAAATAGCGGTCATCCTCCCTTTCGATTCTTTGAACTCCTCTTACCTGTGTTGTTTAAGAAGTGGCAGCACGTTCGTTTTCTCTTGGGCAAATGGTTCCTAATGGGTAAGATTTGTGTCATTTAATAAGGATTATGTAGAGGGTTATTAATATTTGCTTTATTAAAAATAGTGAATTTATGTTCAATTACATGAAAAGGCTCCTTGGGCCAGAAATCCTATAGTGTTTAGAACTTAAATCTGTGCAAGATTGTTGAGCTAATGCTTGGGCAAGTTAACATCTTTGCATGGGTTTCCTTATCCGAAAAAATGAGAATAGTGCTATCTGGGACTATTGTGGATATTAAGAGATTGTGGTTGTCGCATAGCTAAAACTTATTGTTCACCCCCCCACCTCCTCTGTCATTTTACTTTAAAAAATTATTTTTCTGAGAAACAGAGATAAGACAGAGTGATCTTCCACTCTCTGGTTCACACCTTAAATGCCCACAACAGTAAGGGCTGGGCCAGGCCCAGGCCAGGATCCTAAAATTCAGTGTTGCCTCCCAAGGTGCACATTGTCAGGAAGTTGAAAGTTCAGGTGGAACTGGGGCGTGAACTCAGGCAGTCCAACAAAGGGTGGTTGTCTCGGGCAGCATCTTCACTGCTGCACCATGTGCTGCCCACCCTCATCCCCGCCCCAGCAGTCATTTTGTTTGCCGAGGTTTTCTGGATAAAAGGGAAAAGAGAAACAATTCTAAGTATTTCTACATTGATCCTTACAAAAGACAGGGCCATTGATCCTTAACTGCTCCTCACATCCCTCTAGGGGATGTTTGGCAATTCCAGAAACATTCTTGGTTGTCATAACTTTGGGGAGGGTTTGCTACTGACATCTGATTAGATCGAGGATGCTGCTGAACCTCCTCAATGCACAGGACTTGCCTCCCGCAGCCAAGAAATATCCTGCTCCAAATGGTAAAGGTGTTGAGGTTGGGTAATGCTGCTCCGGGGAAATTTTATTGTTTTGTGCACTAAAATCTTCTTTGTTATTTACTCAGTAACTTCAAACAGTTGAAACAAGCAAGTGAGGGAATTCTGCACTTAGTTCCTGTCTTTATTTACTGTACCTTAAACTAGAAGAATGATGTAGGGCCCTGCTGCGTGGGAGATCGAAGCAGGGTTAGTATGTCAGAGGGTGAGACCTCCTCTTCTGTCAGCCTGGAGGCTTGTGACCTTGCTGTAGAGATGGCAGAGCTGTCGTCTGGCTTTGTTGGACCTTCTTACCTGTCTCTGTTGTCCAGCTACTGCTCTGGGGTTATTGAGGTAAGTGAGCTGTCTCCTCCCTCCCCTAGCTTCCATGCCCCTGCAGAGAGAAAGCAGAAAAGTCTGCTTTAGAAAATGCGTTCACGCTGGCGCCGCGGCTCACTAGGCTAATCCTCTGCCTGCGGCACCGGCACACCGGGTTCTAGTCCGGTTGGGGTGCCGGATTCTGTCCCGTTTGCCCCTCTTCCAGGCCAGCTCTCTGCTATGGCCCGGGAGTGCAGTGGAGGATGGCCCAAGTCCTTGGGCCCTGCATCCCATGGGAGACCAGGAGAAGCTCCTGGCTCCTGGCTTCGGATCAGCGCAGTGTGCCTGCCACAGTGCGGTGGCCATTGGAGGGTGAACCAACGGCAAAGGAAGACCTTTCTCTCTGTCTCTCTCTCACACTGTCCACTCTGCCTGTCAAAAAAAAAAAAAAAAAAAGTGGGTTTAAACAATTCTTTCAGTGTTTGAACTTTTGTTGATTCCTAGAAATTCCTAGTGAGTCTTTGAATATGCAGCAGTAGAAAGTATGTTTCCCTTCTTGTTATTTACCCCATCCCACCTTTTACAGCCTCCTCTCTTTAAGTCAGGAAAACAGGAGGCCCTGGGTGCTCACCAAGGACAAGGAGTGTGTGGGACTGGGGGTCAGTGTGTGCTGTGACAGAGGTGGATGGACTTGCAGTCCTCACTTGCATTTGCTGAGGCAGCCACAGATGGTGTCTTGCATTGGCAGCGGTTCCTTTAGAATCAGAAGTGAACCTTCTGATAGGAGATTTCTTACACATTAGGAAGTTTAAAAAGAGTAGCTGCCCATGGTCTTTGGCTGCTTTCTCTCAGGTCCTCCCTTCCCTTCCATTTCCATCATCTTAGCTAAGCATCTTCCAGCTCCTCAACTGGGTGGAGCTCTCTCTAAACCTCGTGCCTACAGTCTCAGCGCATCACCACTTACCTTATTTCCATTTCAAAATTTCCCTGGAATTTTTGTTTTAAAGAATTTATTTTAAAGATAGGTAGATAGACCATTTTCTTGGTTCACTCCCCAAATATCCAGGAGCAGGGAACCCAATCCAGGTCTCCTTTGTGGGTAGCAGGGACCCAACTACCTGAGCCATTACCTGCTAGGGTGTGCATTGGGTAGCAGGAATCTCGAATGGAGCTGTGTCTTGAACCCAGGCACTCCAGTATAGGATGAAGGTCCCTTTAACTGACAACTGAACTGCTACATCAAGTGCCTGCCCCCTTTGCTGGAAGTTTCTTATGCACCCCATGTCCTAGGGTGAACATATTTTGTCTCTTCTTGTCACTATGGTAAAGAGTGCATGTGTTTCTTAATGTGGTTGGCTGCCTTCTCAAATACTCAAACCCTCGATCCTTGGGGTGTATGTAGTTGGGCCTAGCACTCTGTTTTCCTGGCTGTTTTATTTCCTCACACCTGTACCAAACAGCTGCTTCTGCTTTCCTCCTTGGATCCTTCCTCTATCCTCCTAGACTGTCTCTTTTGCCACCTCCTCCACCAATTTCATCTTGAGTTCCTCTGCAATTGTTCAGACTCTCTTCCATTGCTTCCCTGTAACAGGGTGTGTTCTCCAGTGGACGGTCTCACAAATTAGTTTCTCGCTTTTGCCCTGTCTCCCCTCAGACTGCAGGCTCTTCCACGTGGAATTCTGTTCACTTCTCTGTCCTGGAAGTCCCAGAGTGTAGTTACAGGCATGAGACAGACATTAAAAAACAAATGACATGACAGTTTTTTGATGGAGAAGTAAAAATAATTTATTTTTTTCATATTATATCATTTTTAAAAGATTTATTTATTTGAAAGGCGGAGTTTCAGAGACGGAGAGGCAAAGGCAGAGAGAGAGAAGTCTTTTTTTTTTTTTTAAGATTTTATTTATTTATTTGAGAGGTTGAATTACAGACAGAGGGAGAAACAGAGAGAAAGGTCTTCCGTCTGTTGGTTCACTCCCCAAATGGCCACAATGGCTGGAGCTGATCTGATCTGAAGCCAGGAGCCAGGTGCTTCTTCCAGTCTCCCATATGGGTGCAGGGGCCCAAATATTTGGGCCATCTTCCACTGCTTTACCAGGCCATAGCAGAGAGCTGGATTGGAAGAGGAGCAGCCGGGACTAGAACAGGTGCCCATATGGGATGCTGGCGCCACAGGTGGAGGATTAACCTGCGCCTGCGGCGCCGGCCCCCAGAGAGAAGTCTTGCATCCACTGGTTCACTCCCCAAATGGCCACAGCGGTCAAGGCTGGGCCAGACTGAAGCCAGGATCCAGGAGCTTCATCTAGGTCTCCCAGGTGAGTATGGTGGCCCAAGCACTTGGGCCATCTTCTGCAGCTTTCTAAGGTGTGCTACTAGGGAGCTGGATTGGAAGTGGAACAGCCGGGACTCGAACCCAGTGCCCCTATGACATGCCGGCGCTGTAGGCATCAGCTTACCTGCTATGCTACAGTGCCGGCCCCTTATCACCTTATTTTTAACATTCCTTTTTTAACTCTTCATAATGGTGATGATGCTAGACATTCTCAACTGGCTTGACATGTTTTTCTGGTGCAACTTTTAAATTGGTAGGTCCTTAAATTATCTGATTCACTATTGTCATTGTACTAAATTAACCTTACTATACCAATCCTTGACATTATAGAATCCAGAAAAAGAAAGAATATTTTACAGTATTCCTGTTATCTACTATTGAACTATGCCAACAGAAAACTGAATTTCAAGAATTCTTTTAACATGAAAAATAGAAAGTGGCTAGGTGTGTCATTGTTAGCCAAAGAGTGGTCTGTTGGTGGTAAAAATGTGTACTGTAGCTTAGAAAGGAAATGACCTAAGTATGGTGCATCCGAACTTTCAATCTCATCTGAAGTTATTCTGTAATTTACAGAAAAGCATAAAGCTTCTTCAAAATTCTAGAGTATAGGTTATCTGCACCGTGCATTTGGCTGTTCTTCCCATAAAGTTAACAGTTGTTCTGGAAGTCAGCATATAGGAGTGGTTAAGAGCTTGGGTCTTGCTAGTCATGTTGCCTGGGTGGGGCCCTACCTTCAGAATTTAGCAACTTTGTCACTTGGGCAACTGGCATCACTGTGCTGTACTTTTCTCATATGAAAATGTATAGTAGCTCATAGATCATTGTGAGAAATGAACAAACTATGAAATGTATGCCAGAGTAGTGTTTGGCATGTAGGAAGTGTTTTATAAATGGTGGTAGTTGTTGTTAGCATAGAACAGAGTATATGCAGAAGGCAGAAAATAAGAGGCTGACATTTTTTGAATTGGTTAAAATGTGATGGATAGGAGGACTAAGGCCAAGGGTGAGATCTCTGTGGGGACCTTTGTAGGTAATGGGGACCAGGATCAATAGCTGCTGCTCACCCTGCCTGTATTGAGTGGGAATCAGTCGTATTTTGACTCCAGACTTGCTGCACTTGTGAGTGAAGTTCTTAATCTTTATTGCTCACTTACAGATTGGGGTAAAATGATGGAAGGTTGTTTAAGAACTGTGTGAGTTAACATGAGTGTAAAGATGCTTAAAGAATAATGTCTGGCATGTAGTCAGTGTTTAAGAAATATTGTTTATAATTACTGTCGTGCATTCAGCGTGTACACTGGGCCAGGTACTGTCAAGGCTTGCTGTACATATTATTTCATTCTTTGTTTTTTTTGTTTTTTTTTTTTTAGAATTATTTTATTTATTTGAAAGAGATACAGAGAGAGGTAGAGCCAAAGAGAAAGAGGTCTTCCATTCTGCTGGCTCACTCCCCAAATGACCGCAGTGGCCAGAGCTGAGTTGATTCAAAGCCAGGAGCCAGGAGCTTCTTCCAGGTCTGTCATGTGGGTGTGGGGGCCCAAAGACTTGGGCCATCTTCTACTGCTTTCCCAGGCCATAGCAGAGAGCTGGATCGGAGGAGGAGGAGGCTGGGTCTCGAACCGCCACCCATATGGGATGCCAGCACTTCAGGCCAGGGCGTTAACCCACTGCACCACAGCACCGCCCCCCTCCCCCCCAAAGCAACCTTTGAAAGTAAGCATTATCATCACCAATTTACAGTCTAGGAAATGGAGATCGAGAGAGGTAGAGGACCTTGCCCAGGGTTGTGTAGCCTGTTGCGGCAGAGGAGGAACTGGTCTGCTTCTTCTGCAAACATGTTCTTCTGTGGGTCTGTGACATGAATGAGGTCGGTCCCCAGGGAGGGACAGCAGTTTGAGTGCAGTTCATCCTGATGGTCAGGACCATAGTCAAGCTCCGGAGAGTGGGCAGGGTAAGCCTTTAAGCAAAGGGTAAAGGATGGCTGAAGCCATCGCCCTTACCAAGAGGGTGTGCCTGATTGACAGAAGCTCTTCCTGCAGAAGGGACCAGCCTGCTCAGTTGTAGAGGTCAGTGATTAGAACTGATAATTTTTAGTTTAGGGGATTGCCAAGATGTGGTATCTTTGAAATTTTTGTGTGTAAAAATACTCTGCTGTAATTGTGAAAATGTTTTCATTATAGTCTTAGCAGGATAGTTGTTCAAGGATTATAAACCTGACTGCAAAAATTTCAAGAATGTGTGACAAGCAGATTATGAAGTTGAGTAAAAACAGAACTGACCAGGATTTTTTTCTTTGTTTAAAAAGATTTATTTATTTGAAAGGCAGAATTACAGAGAGGCAGAGGCAGAGGCAGAGAGAGAGGGAGGTCTTCTTTATTCACTGGTTCACTGCCCAGATGGCTGCAATGGCTGGAGCTGTGCTGATCCGAAGCCAGCAGCCAGGAGCTTCTTCTGGGTCTCCCACATGGGTGCAGGAGCCCAAGGACTTGGACCATCTTCTTTTGCTTTCCCAGGCCATAGCAGAGAGCTGGATTGGAAGTGGAGCAGCCTGGATTTGAACCGGTGCCCATATGGGTTGCTGGCACTGCAGGTGGTGGCTTTACCCGCTGTGTCGCTGTGCCAGCCCTAGATTTTTTTTCTTTTAGAACTGCCTCAGCAAGGTATGTCTCCTTTTCATCCCAAGGATTTTAGTACTAAACTATAAATATTTAAAACTTGGCCTCTGTGTTAATACAATTTTATTAGAAACATTTAAGTTCCTCCTAAATATTAAAAGTTTATAATATAATGACTCTGTAAAGCTGCAGATAGATTTTAAGCAATTTACAGAAAAATTTTATCATCTTGAATTCACTCCTTTCTTCCTACTTGAAACTAAAGAATCAGAATGAATGGGAGCCAGCATTTTTCTCTTTTTATTTGTAATTTTTTAATTTTTTAAAAGATTTTTAAATTTATTTATTTGAGAGGTAGAGTTACAGACAATGAGAGGGAGAGACAGAGAGAGTGGTCTTCCGTCCACTGGTATACTCCTCAAATGGCCACAACCGCCAGAGCTGCGCTGATCCGGAGCCAGGAGCCAGGAGCTTCTTCCAGGTCTCCCACGAGGGTACAGGGGCCCAAGGACTTGGGCCGTCTTCTACTGCTTTCCCAGGCCATAGCAGAGAGCTGAGTGGGAAGAGGAGCAGCCGGGACTAGAACCGGCACCCATATGGGATGCCGGCGCCATAGGTGGAGGATTAACCTGCTCCACATCGCCAGCCCCTTACTTTATTTTTATTTGAAAGACAGAAAGGGAAAGAGAGTGACAAACTGAGATCCATCTTCCATCCATTGTTCACTGCTGTAATGCTGATAAAATTCAGGGCTGGGCTATCCTGAAGCTCTCTTACGTGGAAGGCAGGAATTCAACTACTGGAGCAATCACTTGCTGCCTCCTGGGGGTGTGCATTAGCCGGAAGCTGGAATTGAAAGTAGAGTGGGAATGTGAACTCAGGCACTTTGATGTGGGTATCCCAAGTGGTTTTAACTGGTGTGTCAGATGCTTGCCCTGGAACCAGTGTGTGTGTATTTTTGTTTGTTAATGTGGAATTAGACCTTAAGGATTGATTGAAAGCCTGTTTTGGAAGCATTTCTGATGTCTGATACTCATCTAAGGCAGATAGAATAATTCCAGATGTTCCACAAGTTGGATGTTTGATTAAAAATAATAAATGATATGTGTTTAGAGACTTAGATTTTAATGAGTGATGCTAGATTGACATCGAGTTTCTAGAAGATTTTTGTTTCAGAAATTGGTACCAAAGGTGCTTTTGTTAATACACTTAGAGTGACTTACAAATGTGTTTTTTTTTTTTTTTCCTGCAGCTTCTTAGGTTTGTATTCAGTGTATTGAATGCAGGACTATTCATTTGTCAATGTCTAAGTGAGATTTTGTTATTATCTATATAGCAAGACAATTATATATGCTTGTGTATAGCCTTGTAGACAGGAGCCAGTTAAATGCCAAGTCCTGTTGCAGATCACTCCAATACAAAGCAGAGCTCTATGCTGATTGGGAAAACTCCAGAAGGACTTCATTATGGGTGGTGTATTGGAAAAGGAAAACTTTCTTAAATTCTTCTGTAAAATCACACAACTGTGGAATGTGGAGTATCCTTCATTTCCTGTCACTTACCTGTAATGTGGGCTAACAGTTTGATGTTCATGAGCTATTGTCAAGACTTCAATTGTAAAATAGCTAATTAAGGGAGTAGGCGTGAAACTTCTCGTAATTAAGTTTCCAGCTTTGATAATGAGTGCCTTATTTGGTACAGTGCTTTGTAACTTTTTTTAATGACTCTAGGTGCTTGACAAAATATGTATAGGATTTGTTTCTCTTCTCTTGCCAGGTACCTGTCTTGAGGAAAGTAGAATTCCTATAATATATCATAAGAAGCCTTGTAAATGCTTTCCTTTGCCATTCAAAAAGTTACTGTGACTAAGTGTGTTTAGATATGGAATAGACAAAGACATCCCCATTCATATTTTCAAAGCTACTGAGATAGTCACACACCATATAATTCACCCATTTATAGAGTAAAATTCAGTGGTTTTAGTATTCACAGTTTTGCAGTCATCACCACAATCAATTTTTGAATGTTTTCGTCGCCCCTGAAGAAACCCATACCCATTGCCCACCACTTCTCATTACCCTTTATGCTCCAGCTCTGGGCAGCTACTCACCTGCTTTCTATGTTTGCGAATTTGCCTATTCTGAACATTTCCTATAAATGATGTGAACACTTGTTATTTTCTTCTGTAACACTTGTTATTTTCTGTCTTTTGTTTTAGGCATCCTAGAGGCTGTGAAAGGGTATCTGATTATGGTTTTATTTCTCTTTTTTCTGATAACTAATTATACTGAGCATCTTTTCATGTGCTTATTCCTATTTGTAGATCTTCTTTGGGGAGGGGGGAATGCTTACTCAGATCCTTGACCTCTTTTTAGGTCTGTCTTTTTATTATTAAGTTTTAGGAGTTCTTTATATATTTTAGGTGTAAGTCCTCCTTATTATACATGTGATTTGCGAATAGTTCCTCCCTTTCTGTGGGTTGTCTTTTTAGTCTTCTTCCACGTTAACTATTTGTAAGTGTATGGATCAGGGACAGTAGTAGATTTACATTATTGTGCAGCCATGGCCACCATCTATCTCCAGGGCTCTTTTCATCTTGCAAATCTGAAACTATTCCTATTAAACAATGACTAACTCCCTACTCTCTGTCCCTCCTGCACTTGGACTACCCTCTTTTATTCTCTGTGCCCGTGAAATTGACTACTCTACATACTTTCTACGAACTGGTCCTTTTCTTACTGGCTTATTTGCCTGGGCATCATCATCTCAAGGTTTATCCATGTTGTGGCGTGTGACATTCCTTTGTATGTGTATAACCACATTTTATTCATTCAGCCATAGGTGGACCCTTGCATGGCTTCCTCTTTTGGATATAGTGAGCAATGCTGCTTCAAACATGGGTGGTTGGTATCCTTTGAAGCACAAAGTTTTTAATTTGGATGAAGTCCAATTTATCTTCCTTTATTTTCTCTTCTGTTGCTTGTGCCAGTTTTCTTCTAAGATTTTAACGTTAGCTCTGATCAGGTTTTTGATCCTTTTGAGTTAATTTTGGTATATGCGGGGAGGTTCCATTCACATTTAAGGAACATTTCAGTTCTTGGGCCTGCTTTGGTTACTCTGGAAAATGGGAGAACACAACTTTCAGCAGGGACCCCTTTTCCTTCATGGCACTGCCGTTCCACCATCTGCTTGGCCTCTCTTGGCCCTCATGAATGAGAACTCTAGGGCAAAGATTTTGGCAATAATTATTTTATATCTGTTTTATTTTTTTAATTCACCATAATGGCTTCACTCTACTTGTCCACTCCCACAACATAATTTAGTCAAAATTCTCCCACACTTAAGTAAGCCTCACTGGGGGCATTACCCCTTGGCTCTCCTTCCCAACCACATTGCATTGAAGAGGTTCGGAGGGAATCTTGGTGTTGTACCTCAAGCAGCTTCCCTCCCACTGGAGAAATGAAAAGATTTAACAAAGCAAATAACAGAGTGGTGCTGCCGAAGCATGTAGTCTTCACAGTACTTAAAGGGGAAAATAGAGAGTTTTGGGCTCTTTTCTTGAGTGCCAGACCAGTCCATTAAAGGACAAGCCTTTCCTGGTTTTTCCAATGTTGACAATTTTTGCCCTGCAGTAGGAATAAAGTGGAAAACAAAAAACAGTCTCAGATTGTTTTAAAAGGTTCCCCACAATACAGAGAAGATTAGCATGGCCCCTGCACAAGGATGACACGCAAATTCGTGAACCATTCCATACATTTTTTTAAAAAAGTAAAAAATAAAAGATTTCCCCCTGGCTTACATGTGTATAGACTGTACCTGGGTGTTTGGTATAATCAGAGATTCTCAGGGTTTCAGGTCCCCTTGTTTAAATTAACAGTGCTTGAAGTCCTAAAGCAAGATGCTTAGCACTGTGGGAAGACTAGAGTTCCTGGTATCGCTATTTACATTTCAGACCGCTTTTCCTTACTTTTTTTGAGATAGAAAGATAGAAGGTATTATTGAATATTTTTAGGTGGTAGGTGTTATTTCATAACTTAATACTAAATGATATGTTTAAATGTTCTCACCATGTCGTGTGTTGATGGGCTTGAGGGCTGAGCAAGAAAAAGCGTAAACTCAGCTGTGTGGTGTGTGCTGGAGCCTGCCTGACCTCCAGTTCCCATCTGCATTGTAGGCCTCACGGTTTCAGGGTGATTTATACTCCCTCCAGTAACACATTATCCCCTCCCCCCCAAAATTTATTTTTTGAAAGGCAGAGGGAGAGAAAGCCCTGTTGGTTCACTCCCCAAATGGCCACAGCAGTTAGTTCTGGACCAGGCAGAATCCAGAAACCAGGAACTCCATTCTGGTATCCATGTGAGTGGCAAGGGCCCAAGCACTTGGGGCCATCCTCTGTTGCTTTCCCAGGCACGTTAGCAGATAGCTGGATCTTAAGAGGAACAGCTTGGGAGTCCGATATGGGATGGCCGCATTGCTGGTGTTCCCTTAACCTACTGTACCACAGCACCAACCTCTACCAACATATTTAATCACTCTGAAACTTCTCATTTGTGCTTCTTGTTACAGAACCCAGTGTCCCACAGGGAAACCTTGCATGTGTGGTCTCTTCCCAGGTTTTAGCCTAGGCCCACAATCAATTGTGCAAAGGAATGGCCACTGGTGGGTGGGCCCCATGTTTGTACACTTCATCTAGCTATGCAGGTTGTGATGTCTTAGGCAGTTCAAAATTCATTGTCATGTAATGACTATTATGTTGTTTTTTAAAAAGATTTATTTATTTATTTGAAAGAGTTACACAGAGAAAGAAGGAGAGGCAGAGAGAGAGAGAGGTCTTCCATCTGCTGGTTTACTCCCCAGTTGGCTGCAACGGCCAGAGCTGTGCCAATCCGACGCCAGGAGCCAGAAGCCTCCTCCAGGTTTCCCATGTGGGTGCAGGGGCCCAAGGACTTGGGCCATCTTCTACTGTTCTCCCAGGCAATAGCAGAGAGCTGGATCAGAAGTGGACCAGCCAGGACTTGAACTGGCGCCCATATGGGATGCCAGCACTACAGGTGGCAGTCTTATCTGCTACACCACAGTGCCGGTCCTGACTATTATGTTTCGTAACCATTGTGGTCTAATCATTGTATTCTATTGATTAATACTGAATTCAGGTATTGATCTTAAGAGCAAGGCTTTGGGCTGGCTCATAAAGATTAGACATACACAGGTTGTGTTCTTTGCATTAAGTGTGTCCTGTTCACAGGCTGCCCTTGTGAATAAGCTTCTAGACCACTGGTTGCCTCAATCTCTAGTAGTCTTGTGTGAGTTCCTGCAAGTGGGAGGTGAGTCTTATTTTCAGAGAAGGCACTTGGGGGACAACTTGGGAGAAGGTTGAGCCTACAAGGCATTAGGTATGTGGAGGTAATGACATGTAACAGCATTTTGTATTACTTCAGTTTACAAAATACCCCCATATGTTCTTCTTCCATTAACTTGATCTTAACAACCACCCTGCCAGTTTGCACCTGCATCTTGTGAGTAGGTGGCCATATCCCCATTCCACAGGTTAGGACACTTGGCTTCTCTCTGAGCATGTGAGTTGGCGTAACCGAGATTTGAGTCTACATTGTTTGAGTATAAGTTCCACACATCTCTTTTCTAGGAAGTCACATACAACAGAAGACAAATAGAGATAGCATAGTAAGCTCTTTAGGATTACAAGAGGCAAGTGGGAAGAGTTCAGCAAAGAGATAAGAGGACTACATGGTGACAAGGTTTGTTGAGATTTCGTGTGACTGCCCAGAAATATTGAAACCTTTCAGAATATTCATGTGACGAAAAAGCTTTATTAAGTAATCACTACCAAGTATAGTCTGCACTTTATGGTGTTCAGTTCGATAAGTTTTGACACATGTGGTATACCTACACTGGTGAAACATTACCGTATTCAAGAGAATGAAATGGCCGTCATTCTGATGTTTCCTTTGTACCTCCTTGATGGACTTTAAAAACAAACTTATTTTGAAATATTTCCAAAAGGTAAGTTCAAAAAGCAATTTAAAAAACTTGCTTTATATTTCTTACCCAGATTTGTCAGTGTTTAATATTTTGCCACATTGAATTGCATTTTGTATGTGTGTGTGTGTATATATATATATATATATATACATGAGCATTTATATACATACACATATTTTCCAAACCCATTCAAGATAGTTCCTATAAGTGGTGGTGCTGTATCCCCTAATGATTCAGTGTTTATTTCTAAAGAACAGGAGTATTCTCTTGGATTCATAGTACAGCTGTCACATTTAGGAAACTTGCTAATAAAATATTTGGAAAAAATTTCATCTGAAAGGCACAATGACAGAGAAAGAGATGGGGGAGGGGAGAGATCTGCATTTGTTGATTCACTCCACAAATGCCCTCAGCCGCTGGGGCTGTGCCACAACTAACCAGAAGTTGGGAATACTTGGGTTATCACTTGCTACCTCTCCAGCGCATTAGCAGGGAGCTGGGTCAGAAGTGCAGAGTAGCTAGGTCTCAAACCAGGTACTCTGGTGTGAGTTGTGTGTATCTCAAGCATTGGCTTAAATTGCTGTGCCACAATGCCTGCCCCTATAGTATGTTAATTCCACTTTTATTCCGTGTTCCAGTGTCCATAATAATGACTTTATTGTGATACAGAATCCAGTCTGGGGTCACACAATTTATTTGTTTAAAGATTATTTATTTATTTGAATAGAGTTATACAGAGATAGGAAGAGACAGGGAAGGAGGGTGGGAGAGAGAGAGAGAAATAAAGGGTAGGAGAATTGGGAGTGATTTCTGGAGGCCTGTATGGGTGGAAGCTGTATGGGAGGGAGTACTGGTAAAATTGCTTGGATACAAATGAACCACAGAAGCAGCCGAGGTGATTGCCGGGTTCTATTGCTTATGATCTGGAAGATTAAATAAATAGAGAGGAAGGAGGTGTAAAGATAAAACTGGGAAAGGGGCGTTTTATGCCTGAGAGTTGTGAGTGAGCATGCCTTCCTGTGGGACAATATAACTCCCCTGATGGTTACTCTACATAGATAAGAGGTTGTGAGATTTTAGGCGTTTTGGCCAGATTGAACTTTATTGCATGAGATGCCAGTTAAGTCATCCTTGGGCACATGTTGATTGTTTAGGAATTGAGGCTGATGTCATGGTCGGGGCAGAGGCTGGTGGTAGGCAGTTCAGGGAAGTTCATGGGTTGGAGTGTGTGAGAGTTCATCTAGGCATCTTTCCTCAACTGAGAGTCAGTAGGGACCTTCCCCTCAAGGGAGATTTTTCAAGGGGAGGTGTTGGTGGGGGTTTATCACTTTGTTACCTAATACAGTTAGCATGGATGCAGAGGTTTAACAGTTCACCAAGTGGAAGGAGCTCCTGAGGTGGGCGGCGGGGATCCTTTGTATGGTACTGTGTAGACAAATAGGCATCTTTAGAGACATGGAGTTCTGTTCATAACTGGTGTGATGCAAAAATGCATTTACTCTTTATTCTCTAAAAGTGAACAGAGAACTTTTCAGGGTGTGAGGCAGAAGCTCTCACTGATAGGAGGCTTTAGAAGGTGGTGGGTTTTCAGTTTTATATGCTGTTTACTGCTTTGTTAAAACCATTTTAACTGCTTCAGAGTCAGAGCTGTTTACTGTTGCCTGTGTGAGGAGACCTGGGAATATTGCAGCCTTCAAAGTTTTTAAAACCATGGTTTGAGAAGTGGGGTTAGTTAAGAATACATTCTGTTACCAGAATGTCTGGCTAGAATTTGTTTTTCTATTACTTTATTTCGTAGACTATATCATGTAGCAGGCGTTTTCGAAATACAAAGCAGCAAGGATGAAAAAGGCTTTTCTTTCTTCCCTGGTCTCTAGGTACATCATATGAACTCTCAGTGCAGTTTCAGCATCTGTAAAGTAGGGCCAATGATCTGTACCATCCTGGATTGTGTGTGTGTTTTTTTTGTTGTTAAAGATTTATTTATTTACTTGAAAGAGTTACACAAAAAAGGAGAGGCAGAGAGAGAGAGGAGAGGTCTTTCATCCGCTGGTTCACTCCCCAGTTGGCTTCAACAGCTGGAGCTGTGCCAATCCGAAGCCAGGAGCCAGGAGCTTCTTTCTGATCTCCCACGTGGGTGCAGAGGCCCAAGGACTTGGGCCATCTGCTGCTGCTTTCCCAGGCCATAGCAGAGAGCTGGATTGGAAGTGGAGCAGCCAGGATTTGAACCATTTCCCATGTGGGATGCTGGCACTGCAGGCAGTGGCTTTACCTGCTATGCCACAGCACCTGCCCCCCTGGATTGTGTTTTACAATGTGCCTGCTAAGGTATGTCTTTCAACAGTAATAGGAAGGTTATTACCTATATAAGGGATCTGTCACATGCCACATTTTCCTTTAATTTTTGCTTTTATTTGAAAGTGGAGGTTATCTTTTTTTTTTTTCAAAGCTTCCCCCCCCCCCCCAATGAAACCTTTCATGCATTTCGTAAGTACACTTAAGGAATATACTGATTCTTCCCACTGTACCCACACTCCCACCCCTCTTCTGCCTCCCTCTCTATTCCCAGTCCCATTCTCTACTAAGATCCATTTTCATTTAACTTTATACACAGAACACCAACTCTACTAAATAAAGAGTTCAACAATTTGCACACACAAAACTGTTTGGAGGTTATCTTATATAAAATGGTCTCAAGATCGCATAACCACTTTCCCCTTTGTGGTAATTGAGTTTAAGATAAAGGAAATTTTAAGACTGTAAGAAGCTCTGTTTTATATCAGAATTTTCTGCTGGGCCATATATTAATTTTCTGCTATTGCCATCGTGAGTGTTAACAGTGGGAAATTGTGGACATTTTCTAATCGATACTTAGAATTTGGATGTACTAGGAAAGCAATCCAGTAACATTGGAAACTACAAGCAGTACACATCGTCAATACCATATTTATTTTCTTTTGGTGGAGAGAGTTCTCTTGAGAATTTTTGGGTGACAGATTATTATTTGTCAGATTATCAAAAGTTTCTGGATGGCATCAATGTATTTGTCAAGTTAGTTCTTGGTCATAATACATTTATAATCAATCATGCCACATTTGTATAGTCATGGGAATGATTTTGTCTTCATTTTTCCCCTGCTAAAAGTCCAGATCAATGTAATATATTAATTTATGATTATCTCAGTTCAGTGTGGTAATACCATTGCATTAAAACTGGAAGCAATTTTGCCTTTGCTAATCATCCACTTAATGATCTATCACAGAGATAAGTGCTTCACAATTTCTATTAGTTTAAGATTATCCAGTTAGAACTTTATATGGTGCTCAAACTTTTTGTTACTTTCAAATAGCATTTTAAACCTTGTTTTATGATTGTCAAAGAACCTTGAATTCAAAATCCTAATGAAGTTGATGTAAATTTTCTTCCTAGTGCATTGCCAGCAATGTTGTTATATATATTCCATTGTATGCATATCAAAAAGATAAGTCAAGGGAGTAGGTGTTCCATAAACTTTAAAAATTTCCAAAAAATAATTTGAATGGAACTGATAAACTTTAAAAAGCTGTTAAATGAAATTGCCTGGCCAACCACCATTTGCTTTGTGATGAGAAGGGTACTTGAGTGCTAGAATTCTCTTCCGTCCAAAAGGGTACTTGAGTGCTAGAATTCTCTTCTGTCCTTTTTAGTCAGAGTGTCATTCTCATGATATGAAGCAGAAGTAGAAATGATACAGGTAACAAATTAGGGCAGGAAATACCTGATAAGTGTTAGGTATTTGAGTATTTCTCTTCTTTGGTATGAGTTTTAGGTGTTGTAAAGCAAGGCATTATTGCAAGGTCTGGTAACCTCTTATGAAGCTCCTGTAGTACAGCATCTTATATACTCTCAGGAACTTCCTGGGTGATGCATTTTTGCAGCAATATTGGTTGTCAACAGTTTTGATCGCTGCCAGCCTGGTTTCTGTTGATGGTCAGGCTACAATGTGATGACAGTTCCCAGGTGCATGAGATCTTAGAGTTGAGACCAGATCACACATTCCCTTTCAGCTTCTGCAGAGGGTTACCTGGTCTGTTTATCTTCAGGGCTAGGGAGCTACTTTAACCATAGCTTCTTGAGCTGGACCATTTATCAGTGTCCTTTTCTTAGAGGTGCCAATGGAGAGCTCAGCCCCTCTAGATACAGTGTGATCAGTTCATAGTGCAGTGGGACTTTCATTTTCTCTGATCATGACATGTACTTTGGTTAATGCAGCCTAAGACGACAATGCCTTTTTCAGTATTTCTATCAACCTGGTGGTTCATACAAAGCTTTACAGTCAAAGAAACAGTTCTTTGCGTGCCTCCAAACACATTCCTTTAGTTTCTCACTTTTTATTTTTTTCTCAAACTCTGTTGAACTTCCAGTTTTATGTTTATTTTAAATCCAGCATTCTAACTTGTCAGTGTAATTTAATTCTGTTGTTGACTTTATTGCTTATCTCATTTTATTTCTTGTTATTGGCAAGTTTGTGGGTCTGTATTCTGGGTTATCATGTGATATACAGAGGAAAAAGTTTATTTTCAAAACAGTCAGCTACAGTAATAACTAATGTCCACATGATCTCCAGCTTTTGTTCATAGAGTGGCTTACAATGGGTAAATGTTTAAATGGTCATAGTCGGAGAACTGCATCTTAATATAATGGTTGTTATTTTTCAGAAGCCAGCTTTTCTGTTTTCATTGTTGCTCTTCCCTTTTAACAGTATTGTGTCTTTTTCCATTGAAGGACTTAGAGGAAAAATGAATACGTGCAAATTAGGTGGTTTTTGTTTGGATTTAGTTACCACCTTTAGTAAAAGGTATCTCTTTCACCTGAGATTTTGTCTGTATGAATGGGGTACCACAGCAGACATAAAGACATAAAATGATTAGCGTGGCCTTTAGTCTTTGAATGACACCCAATAAGATTCTTGGGAATTCTGTTGTCTGAAGAAGTTATTTCTTAATGAGTAGAGCAATTCCTTCTGCATGCTTACTTACAGCTCTAGTAATTCTGGAGGGTATGGGCAAGATACGAACACACTGGGCAATAATTTCCAAAGAGTAGAAATTTATCAGTAATTTTAAAGATGAATTTTCAAAAATCATAGAGTTGTGTACACATGATGAGTATTACCTCTGTTAATCATCACAGTGATCCATTTCCCTATTTTAGAGTTGATGAAATGGGCTCAGGCAGTAGTGAGATCTTGTGGAGCTGGCAGGAGCCTTGGCGACTTTGTTTGGAGATCTTTGACTTGGGAAAGATAGATTTGCCTCCTGCATAGATGAAACTGCTTGAGTGGCTACTTTGAAAGTTGATGCTGATGTCTCAGAATGTCTTGCTGCTGTTCAGCCAGTTCACTTGAAGATCGTGGTGCTTAAATAAACACTCCTTCCACAAGTCTAGCTCTTTGCCATTTGTGAAATTTGAGATTTTCATTTTAGGATGAAGGGTAAGTCTTTAATGGGATACAGGCTGATAGTACATAAGAGGTAATGTCAAGCTCATTTCTTTAGGAGAAATTATAAAGATGTTATGTAATGTTGTATACAAATGTTATGCAACTCTGAAGAATGAAGTTAATACTTCAGATATCTTTTGAGTAGCCCCTAACATATAACAGACAGTAGTCTCACAACATACTGTGGGGCTTTCTACCATGGAAGTAAAAATTGAGGTTAAGCTGTCAGCAGGTTAATGGGATAGCTACTTTTTGTTGAGTAGTTATTTTGTGCCATATGTTAGAGCATCTTGAATGTGAATTCTTACTCTGCATATAAGGTAGACAGTTTCCTTCAAAGAAAGCAAGGCTTAGCTATTTTATTTAGATCACATAGTTAATGAAAGTTGTAACCTGGAATCAATTCCACATTTGCCTACCTCCAACGCTGTTGTTAGGAGTACTTTTAAATATTCCACCATTCTAGTAATTCTGCCATTCAATAAAGTGAAAATTACGTCCTTTCTTCCTTTATGATTCAGCCAAATTGCCTGCCATAACACTGCCCTAAAAAAGTGGAGCACAGCTCTTGGGAGAAAAAAGTAGACATTTTAGTATGTATTGTTATTCTACATATATATATATATGTATGTGTGTGTGTGTATATATAAAGATTTATTTACTTTTCTTGAAAGTCACAGTTACACAGAGAGAAAGAGAGGCAGAGAGAGAGAGAGAGGTCTTCCATCCACTGGTTCACTCCCCAGTTGGCTGCAATGGCCAGAGCTGCGCCAATCCAGAGCCAGGAGCTTCTTCTGGGTCTCTCATGTGGGTGCAGGAGCCCAAAGACTTGGGCCATCTTCTACTGCTTTCCCAGGCCATAGCAGAGAGCTGGATTGGAAGTGGAGCAGCCAGGATTTGAATCAGTGCCCATATGGGATGCTGGCACTGCAGGCGGCGACTTTACCCACTGTGCCACAGAGCCGGCCCCTGTTCTACATATATTTAATGTTCCTAAGTCTTGAACTGTCTGGAGGCAGTGTGTGAACAGTAGATGTAGTTGTGGTAGGTATGTGACATGTTGATTTCTATTTTGCTGATGAAAGAATGAGGCCTAAAGTGTGTGTGAGATCCAGACCTCTCCATTTCATGGTCCTCATAAATTTTAGGTGAAAGCTGTAGACAGGTTTCTGAGATAGCCACCTTTCATTGAGTCTTTATTTTGTTGCAGATGGGAAGAACGTCTCTAATTTGAATTCCTTCTCTTCTCTCCAGAGAATTTCACATGTAAAACATCTCATTTGTTGTGCCCATGGATGGTACAGAAAAGCATTTTGGTTGCAGAGGAAACCCTGAAATTAAGAATGGGACGCCAGGGGGGTGAGCATTGTGACACAGTGGGTTAAGCCTCTGCTTGGAACTCCTCATCTCATTTCACAGAGCTCATTTGAGTCCAGGCTACTCTGCTTCAGATCCAGCTTCCTACTGATGTGCCTGGGAAGGCAGCGGATGATGACTCACAAAGCACACCCACGTAGGGACTTGGATGGAATTCCTGGCTCCAACCCTTGGTTTGGTCCAAATCTAGCTGTTGGCAAGCATTTGAGGAGTGAACTAGTCAATCTGTCTCTCCCTGTCACTCTGCCTTTCAAATAAGAGAATAAAATACCATATTTGTTTTTGCTTCCTTCTCAGTCATTGTTATTTGAATCTTTTTCCCCCCTTTCAGATCATGATTTTTTTTTTTTAACCCCAAGTGGCATCTTAGATGTTACTTCTTTCTGTACTGTCGTTCCTTCACTCACACACACGTTAGGAGTGCTGGCCTATTGAAGGTTGTGTACTGTGTCTCCATGTGTCTCTTGGGTGGGACTGAATTTCCTCTTTTGCCATTGGATGCTGGGGACATAACCTACTACTTTTTGGGGGGATGTGTGCCACAAGAATCTGAGATCTGATGTGATTTCTTCCCCTTTCTCTTTTCAGTGATCAGCATTAGCCTTTGCCTTCTTACTCATAAGGGATAGATTGCTCCCTGAATTGCCGTTTCTCTTCCTGTCATCCCATTTGAAACTTGTACAGAGAAGCATACTTTTGTATAACATTTAAAAGTGTTGAGTTATTTATGTTTAAAGTGACTTGGCTCCAGCAGGGAGGGGTGTGGGATTTCAGGACAAGGGAACTCTAAGAAGTTCATGAAAAAATGGAATTAAGAGGTGATGTGGATTTTCCATGAACTGTTAGAAACTCCTTTGTTATGTGTTTACAAGTTTGGGTAAGGAGAAGGGATTTAGTTGAAGAAAGGACACCTGGGACGCTTTGGCTGTGTCAGGTGTTTCCTGTGAGAATCCACCCTACTGGTGCATTACGTTGGCCCTGAAGGTTGGTGGTAGTAGACACAGATGTTACCTGGTTCTTTGTTTCTGTCTCCATCTATTCCTTTGCCTGTCTGAGGCTCCCAGTTTAGACCACCTCGTAGTACCAATTTGTTCTTTTCATCCCTTTTTTCTGTATGTGTTTGTTTTTTAGATGTTTTTATTTATTGGAAAGGCAGAGTTACAGGGAGATGGCGACATGCGCACACACAGAAAGAGCATGTGTTTCTATCCAGTGGAATGGCCACAGTCCCAAAAATGGCTGCAGCGGCCAGGGCTGGGTCAGTCTGAAGCCAGGAGCCAGGAGCTTTTTCTGGTTTTCCCAAGTGGTTGCAGGGGCCCAAGCATTTGGGCTGTCTGCCTGTGCTTTCCCAAGTGCATTAGCATGAAACTGGATCAGAAGTGGAGCAGCTGGGACTCTACCCAGCACCCAGACATGAGGCCAGTGTTGCAGGCGGTAGTGAAACCTGCTGCGCCACAATGCTGGCCCCACAAAAAACACCTTTGGTCCAGGAAGAAGACTTTTTCCTTTCCCTCCTTACTTCACATCCAATTTATTAGCTAATTCTGTCATCCTTACCTTCAAAATACATAGGCACCTTAAGAGATCATAGAAAAATGGAATGGAAAAGTAAGTTCATTTTAGTGCAAAAATGTTTGAAATCCATGTGTAGATGATTCATAATACACATTTTACATAAACTTCTGGAAGACTTCTTATATAAACAATTTCAAAGCTTTTTTTTTCTCCTGCCTTGAAATATGCTTACCTTTTAATTTCACTTCCCATGAACCTTTTGAAGCACCATCCTCGTGTATCTAAGTGCCTTCCACTTCTTGCCTATTCTATCCTGCACCCTGGTCCAGGACACTATAGTTTCTCACCTTATTGGTTACTGGCCTGTCGACTTCTGCCCTTGCTTCCCTGTCTTCAGTAGAGCACAAAGTGATCCTCTGCTTTGTGCTGTGCCTGCCTGGCTCATTGAGCAAAACAGCTGAGGCTCCCTCTAATGGCCTATGAGGCTCTCTGTGGCCCAATCCCCCAGTCATTTCTCAGCCTCATTTCTCAGCCTCATTTCTCTCTCCTGTGTGTCCTTCTGGTCACATTGGCCTCCTTTCAGGTCAAGCATTTTCCCCACTCAGGGCTTTGGTATCACCCTTTGCCTCTGGTTGGAACACTCTTCTTCCCAAGTTGTCTGCCCAGTGACTTCTGTCAACATCACTTCCCTCACTCAGGTGATCCCTTCTCAGTGCCGTCTTCCCTGATGGCTCCTGATCATCATTGGCATCGCTTCCCCAGTGTGTGCCGTCTACCCTATCCTCTTTGCTTTGTATTTCATAGCGTTTGTTGACATCTATCTCTGTATGTGTTCTGCTTGTTTCTCTCCCTACTTACGGAGGATGAGTCTGTAGGGGCACACAGATTTTGTCTGTTATGTTCATTCCTTTGAACTCAGCAGTTGCTTGTTTGCATGAATGTACTTCTCTGCTTCTGGGTTCACTTTACTTTTCTATGTTACTGGGGTGACTGGAGGTGGTCATTGGGAACATGGGATACCATAATGTCTTCTGGAGCTTTGGAAGTGCTTCCTCACACAGTGCCTTGATTGGCCTTCTTGCTACTTGAATGTGGTTTTTTGAGCTAGGAAGGGGTGAGCTTCTCAGGAGAAAGCTGTGTAATGAGATGTTAAATAATGGGCCTTATTTTATACACAGTTGGAATGCAGGAGGTTCTGGATGAGGGGCTGAGGGGGTCTCCATGCTGCTCTCGTGGGTCTCTCAGTCCTGTACAGATAAGAGGGAGTATTACTATGATTAACGTGTTCAAGCTTTCTTCTCTTCAGGGCCCAGAGTAGGGTTTCCACTGCCTGTGCAGCACCCAGAGCCTCTGACATTCTCGGGGACGACACTTTCTATGTGATTTGGCTTTTTCCTGCTTACTAAATGGCATGGGCACTGACTACATTTTCAGACCTTTTACAGCTCCAAGGACCTTGAGTTGTGTAGGCTGTTCTCTCTGGGTAGCATTTGCAGATAAATCAAATGTGACACCATCATGTTACAGGATTGTGATTTGAAAGGGGGTGGGAGGATCCTGTTCACCTTGGTGCGCTTGCGTTTCCAAGTGAACTAAGCACATAACCTGGTGGTTAAATGTGGTCTAGCTGTAAAATTTCCAGTCACTGGAAGAAACTGGGGCATTAGGGACCAAGTGTTCTGCAAAAACTTCAGCTTTTAGAAGCATCCTGGCATGGCTGGGTGGACTTATACAGAACCGCTAGTGCCAAGTTAGTTCCTTGGGACTTTTACAACATTTGTTTCTGTATTGATTTTTGTACTTATTCCTGAAACGGGGTGGCCACTGAAATCAGGAACTAGAATTACTGGAAAATACCTTTGAAAACCACTGTTTCATGGTACAGAAGAGCCAGTGGTTAAAATGCTGGTTTTGGGTGCTGTCTCTCTTTCCCTCCTCATTGTTTATCTTTAAAGAGGGTTCTCATTTACTTTCTCTTCTCTGTGTTAAAGTTCTTTACAGGCCATTGGAGAAACTAGCCACATAGTGGAGGCAGCCCTGAGGGCCCAACTTTAAATTGTATGAAATATATCCTGGCAGGCCTGGTCACAGGGTCCTAGTGGCAGACCGTATATCTGAAAAGGCACAGCTGCCAGATGCCCTGGTGTGACCCATGTTCATTTCTGCTCAAGTGACTTCAATGTGCTTTCTCTTTGGGGACCTGTTTTAAATGCAGATGCTGACGCCCCACAGTCATCTGCTAAATTCTACCAAGTGAGAGGAAATTCAAATTCATAGTATCAGTGACTTGGCCACACCGACCCAGTGCATAACAGGCTCTTAAATTGGAGAGGCAAGCGTACACAGTAATGCTGTAGTTGTAGACAGGAGCACAGTTGCTGCTGCTGTGGGAACTGCAACTTTGAAGTTGCGGACTTTGTAATTCAAGGCTCAGACTTAGTCTCTGTGTGTGTGGTAACTTTTTTTTAAAAAGTAAACTGAAAAGAAAAATTGATTTAGATTGGTGATGGGTTGGAGAAGCATACCATAAAAGGAGGAGGCCTCTTGCAAACCACATGCAACTGTGTCACATCCGTGTTTGCCTAAGAACAGGCCAGAGACCTGTTCATGCTCTTCCTGCTTCTAGCTGCTTCTCAGGTAGGCCCTGCCCTTCGATATACATACAACTCCAAGAAAATGGATACCTTCGCTTGTGCTATGTTTCAGTGACCTAGTGATGATCCTCCTGTAGAAATAGGGTTTTCATGTGTCTGGTGTACTTTCTATATGCAGATCCCAAGGTTCCAATTCTTAGAAGCATTCGTCATCTCACAGCTTTCTTACAACTGTGACTGATAAAAGTTCACTACTTCGCCTCTGGCTGCTGAAAAGAATATGTGAACAGGGAAAGCAGAGTTTGTGGGTCATTTCCTCATTTAAAAAGTTGCTGTGGGTCCACTGTGACACAGTGTGTTGGGCTGCCACCTGTGACACTGGCATCCTGTGTGGGCAGCATCTGGAGTCGGGGCTGTTCTGCTTCCCATTGAGCTCCCTGCTGATGCACCTGGGAGGGCAGCAGAGGATGACTCAAGTGCTTGGGTCCCTGACACCCATGTGGGAGGCTGGGATGGAGTTCTGGCTTCTGTCTTTGGCCCGGCTCATCCCTTGTCATTGGTGACCATTTGGATGCCACTGGGGGCCAGCAGATGGAAGATCTTTTTCTCCTTTCCCCCTCTCTGTAACTCTGCCTTTCAAACAAACAAATCTTTAAAAACAAAACAAGGGCCAGTGCCGCGGCTCAACAGGCTAATCCTCCGCCTTGCGGCGCCGGCACACCGGATTCTAGTCCCGGTCGGGGCGCCAGATTCTGTCCTGGTTGCCCCTCTTCCAGGCCAGCTCTTTGCTGTGGCCCGGGATTACAGTGGAGGATGGCCCAAGTGCTTGGGCCCTGCACCCCATGGGAGACCAGGATGAGCACCTGGCTTCTGCCATCGGATCAGCGCGGTGCGCAGGCCGCAGCGCACCAGCCGCGGCGGCCATTGGAGGGTGAACCAACGGCAAAAGGAAGACCTTTCTCTCTGTCTCTCTCTCACTGTCCACTCTGCCTGTCCAAAAAAAAAAAAAAAAAAAAAATTGCCATGAAAATTGTAGATCAACAGACTTACCAATAATGGAGTTATCTTTCAAAAAACAAGAAATGTGCCTTAAATGGTAAAATTTCTTGTCCACAGAAGTGGTAGGACCAGCTTTCTTCATGAAAGAAATCTCCTTGGGCACTTTGGCATGTATATGTATGTGTGTATATGTGTAATACATACACATGTCAAGAGCCTCTTCTGTTTTCTGTCTTAAGTTTGAAAACCTGTCGTATCATTCTGATAATTTAATGGCATTCCTAGGACATCCACCCCCTACCCAATAAGTGATACCATTTATGCCCAAGGGGCCATTATGTGTGCCTGCCATGCTCTGTCCCACTTGATCTTTATAGACGCTTGTGGGTGAGGTTGAGAAGCTCTGAGTTTTCAGGGAAATAAGAGGTCTCCCTGGTGTGACAGCTGATAAATGGAGGATGGATAACTGGAACCCTCAGGCCTGTCAGTGCCTTTTCTGCTAAGAGCCTTCTGACCCTGTCCTTGATATGGCCTGCAAACAAAGGCAGAGCAAAACATAGCCCCCTAGTTCTTAGAGTGCTTTTAATTGTTTACTGTTGATATGAACTCTAGTAGCTGTGATGGGAGGAGGGTGATAATAAGGCTCATCAGATGGTGCAGAGTTTCTGCCTTTTAAAACTCATTTGTGCTTGAGAAGAGTACTCCCTGCTTCTGGAAGTCTCCCTATGTGTGTTCTCTCCTGCTGTGCCATTCCTGTTTTAGTGGCACAAGAAGGGTTCCATGGGGAGCAAGTGGACAGCTCAGAGTGTGGGTTGTCTTAAAGCATGGTTTGCTTCCCTCAGCAGTGTTTCAGGGAGACTGATGGGAATCATGGCTCACTCCCTCAATGTCATAAATCAGAAGAAACTGTGAATTCTTTGTTATTTTCACATGTATTTCACGCTGAGAACCTTATATATGATTCTAAATTTATTGGTCATATCTTAAGATACACAATGTACCTAATAATGGCTATGGTGGTATCTTAAAATCTTCTTCTTTAGTAATGTACTGAAGTCTCTGTAGTAGACTTGTAGTATAATTTTAGGTACAGTGACATCCTAGAGTGGTATTCTAAATGATCTCCAGATCCGATGAGGTCATGAAGAATATGTTTAAACAACAGGACAGAAAGAATGACACTCACTGTTCGGAAACTGTGTTGCTCACTCATTTTAGTTATATTGTCTCCAGGCATTATGGCTTTGTAGTGTATTTACAGTCTAAATACCGCTGTTTTAAGCATTTACTTTTTTTTTTTTTTTTAAAAAAGATTGATTTATTTATTTGAAAGTCAGAGTTACATAGAGAGAGAAAGAGAGGCAGAGAGAGAGAGGTCTTCCATCCACTGGTTCATTCCCCAACTGGCCACAATGCCCCGAGCTGCGCTGATCCAAACCCAGGAGACAGGAACATTTTCCGGGTCTCCCACGTGGGTGCAGGGGCCCAAGGACTTGGGCCATCTGCTGCTGCTTTCCCAGGCCATAGCAGAGAGCTGGATCAGAAGTGGAGCAGCCGGGACATGAACCAGCGCCCATATGGGATGCCGGCACTGCAGGCAGCAGCTTTACCTGCTATGCCACAGCGCCAGCCCCCAGCATTTACTTTTGATAAAGATGTGACTTTTCTTTTAAGACTTTGGGTTCTGGTGTTGTGTATAAATGCATGTAGTTTTATAAAATCTGACAACTTTAATGGATGGCGATAAAAGGTTTTGGCTGTCTTTTAACAGCTTTACCATGTGGTTGGCCATTTAAATAAGCAGCATTTTATCTTGATGAAGTGAATGCATTTAATTGGTTATCTTGGCAAGCCAGAATGTTTGTTAGTCACAAACTTAATTTTCTGAGTGTTTATATTATTTTTACTTCCAGTTGTTTGTGAACTGTTATTTTTATAGACTGTATTGAAAAAATGCCTTTTAAAAGTAGATTGTAATATAGAGCTTTCCTAATAAGAAAATTAAAATAAAAATGGTAAAGCGGAATGACTTAGTTATTTTTACATTTTCCTGTAAAAACAGCCTCAGTTAAGTGAGCCACAATGAGCCATGATGTATTTCCTCTGTCAGGATGGAAAATAAGCCATTTATTATTTCAGGTCTGACTCACAGTGAACCTGCTGACACTGGGATGTTTTAAAATCATGATCATAAGGAACAGGTTAGGGCAGAAACGTGGACGCTGGGCCTGGGATTACCTGCTTATTACAATGTTTTACAACTTGGCTGCTTTAGGTTTTCTGGCATGGTGTCCTAAACCTCACACACTAAACACCCCCTTGTTGTACAATTATTGCTTGCCTGTTTTAGATGGTGCCAAATAGACAGATGCCTCATCATAATTACCATTTTTTAATTTCACTGTTATAGACCTACGTATAGATAGATAAATACATGTATATAAATAGGTTGTTACCTGCTCTCCCTCCCCCACCCCCCAGAAAAGCATTCCAGATGTCCTTAGTAAGGATGGGCAGCTGAAGAGTGAGGGATGTGCTAGGTAGCTACAGCATGTCCTCACCGCCCTAAAATACATGCTGTGAGACAGGTGGCACTGCAGAGAAAACCAGTTATATCGAAGGCAGTCATCAAAATTGTCAAATTGTCATATGGTAATAGGTGTGCTTTATCAGTACATTAAATGACAAAATTTAGTGGCAGGTCACAGTAATTTTGAGTGGTGAATAAGCAGTAGCTTGAATTTCTGACAGCTGTAGTGTGAAGATACCAGCTCCCTGTTGATGTCCAAGTCACAGACACTGCCAGTATGTAGAACAGTGGTTCCTAAAAGTGAGCATGTGTTTTTTGCTGTCCAAGATCCAATCCAGTCTCCTGAGTTTTAGCCATGGTTAAAAACCTTTGGCCTTGAGGGATTTTTCTTCCCCCTGAAAACTGTCTTTAGATGTCAGTTTGAATATGTGCAAATGCAGCCTTCCTTGAAGACAGTGCCATTATACTATCTTGGTCTGAAAACAGGGAGGGTCATTTAATGCAATTCTCCTGGCCACATTCTAATTACGTGTAGTCAAAAACGGGAAAGGGAGCCTTCCATTTCCCAAGAAAATCACCCACCCTTTTGACATCAAAAGATAGATGCCCTCAGACCTGTATTTTCTGTGGTGTTACATAAATGGATTTGTAAGTAATCATGTGTCATTGTATACACACTCCAGGCAACTAGTACTGGCATATGTAATTTTATTTCAAGACTACTGAGCTTCAAAAAGTTTGAATTTTTTAAAGTCCATACTTTTTTCAAAGCACATGTGAAACTTTTTGAAGATGCCTTATGTGTGTGTGTGTGTGTGTGTGAGAGAGAGAGAGAGAGAGAGAGAGAGAGAGAGAATAAGGTGGAATACTAGCATTCTTTCCAATGAATTTTTCTAAGAAGAATAAAGGAAACAAATTAACCTTGTCAGTACAAGCAAAAGGAAAACTAAACAGTAGGTTCCCAGTTTGGTATTTTTTTTCCTCAAGATTTGTTTTTGTTTGTTTGAAATGTAGAGTGAATAAAGAGATCATCTTCCATCTGCTGGTTCATTCCCTAAATGGCCACAGTGGCCAGGGCTCCTCTGCCAGGCTGAAGCCAGGAGCCCAGAACTCTCAGTCTGCCATGTAGGAAATAGGGGCCCAAGCACTTGGGCCATCTTCTGCAGTTTTTCCAGATAGGTGCATTAGCAGGGAGCTAGATTGGAAGTGGAGCAGCTCTGACTTGATCCAGTGTTCTGCAACAAGATGCTGGCATTGCGAGCAGCTGCACCACAATTCCGACCCCTCTAGTTTGGTATTCTATCCTCCAGATGACTTTATTGCGTGATGTGTTTTGCTATCCCAATATAATTTTATTTCAGATCTATTGTGTGTGCTTCAAAAGTTGCAAATAATAGCAATAACTAATTAAATTAGTTTTTTTTTTTAACAACATTGAGTTGTATACTGAACAAAGAAAATGGCAGAATTGAAGGCCATTTACTTTGAATGTCATCATTTAATGTTACGTTGATTTTGATAGAGGCCCTTAAATACCAAAAAGAAGTGCATTTCAACATTTATTCCAGCTGAATATTTTAAAACCGCTTTTAAAAAAACTTTAGTACTTGCATTGAAAGATACATGTACTCTCTTCCCACCTATCTGTTAGGAACCATTATATGAGCTGAAAATCATTTTTTAAAAAATTAACTGTGTTTGTGACAAATCTTACTGTTTTGAAGGGAGAAGGGAGGTATTTCCTGAAGTGGTGCTGAAGGAATGACTTTCTCCCACCCTCTTTATAATTCCTACCTTAAGAATCAGTAAAACACTTGGAGGTGACACTTTAATTTGGGGAGATGTTCTTTGAATAAAAGATGGCCTAGAGAAATTAGTTAAGATGGAAATAAAGAATAGAGTGATTGCTACTTTTAACAATAAGCTGCTGTTCTTCAGTGCAGAGACATGTGTTTTTGTACTTGAAGCATAAGACCGTGTATTAGTCAGCTTTTGCTGCACACCAGCTACCCAAAAAATCTCAATGGCATTCAGCTATTTCTTTTTTGCTCACATGTGTGTGGTTGCATGAGGCAGCCCGCTCAAGGACCTGACAGTGTACGGTAAGTTACTGTCTAGGGTGGGTTCTCATGGTGGTGTCAGATGTGCAAAAGGACAAGCCTTGCTGCACAAGTACAGGGGTACATCAGATGTGGAATAATCAAGATTATGAGTTTATTTTGCTGCAGAAAGTTCTTTTTAAAATATATGGAAATTTGTATTATGAAAGAATTATCTGTACATAGATTTAAACCTTTTTTTTAAAGATTTTATTTCTTTGAGAGGTAGAGTTAGACAGAGGGAGAGACAGAAAGGTCTTCCATCTGCTGGTTCACTCCCCAAATGGGAGTTAAAGAGAGGCAGAAGCAGAGAGAGGTCTTCCATCTGCTGGTTCACTCCCCAGATGGCCGCAACAGCTGGAGCTGGGCAGATCCGGAACCAAGAGCCAGGAGCTTCTTCCAGGTCTCCCACACGAGTGCAGGAGCCCAAGCACTTGGGCCATCTTCTACTGCTTTTGCAGGCCCTAGGCAGAGAGCAGGATCAGAAGAGGAGCAGCTGGGAAACAAACTGGCACCCATATGGGATATAGGAATCCCAGGAGGAAGCTTAGCCTACTATACCATAGCCCGGTCCCCCAAAATAGTTTTTGTATCAAAATAAACTCCCAGTCACATCTATCCGTGAAGTTTTTGGAGTGCTCTTGTATGTTTCATGCCTCTGCTAGCATCAGATTGGATACCATCTTGCTGGCCAAAGTAACCCTGAAATCATGAGGCATAGAAATACACTTTACCTACTAAGAGGCCATGGGAAATACAGCTACCAGAGAGTGAAGAATTGGGACCAATACTTTGATCACAAATGCCAAAAGTGCTAGCAGCTGAGGGGAGTGTTTGGTTTTGAGATTATATGGTGCTACCTTATTGTTTTTGGCTTGGGTCATTTTCTCTGGCCTAACACTAATTCAGTTTTTCAAGTGGATGTGGGCTGAAGTTAATACATGGAGGCAGACATGCTACTATTAATCAGGGAAGGAACACAAGAAAGGGGGAGAGATGAGCTGAAATTTAGAGATTTGGGTTCTAAATCTGGCTCCACTCCACAGGGACTGGCTGGTGCCCCAGGCAATTCGTGTAGTCTTTCTGCATTATAGAAGAGGTATAACTCTTCTGTGAAATAAAATGCCCTGCTAATCCATCTCCTCTGGTCTTCCTACCACGAGAATAGAGATTTGATTTCCTTCTATAAATGCAGTTTTCATGATTAGTACCTCCAGTTTCACCTGTTGGCCTGTGTTGGAAGGGTACAAAGCTTGTAGAAGACCCAAATTCAATAAAACTTAGTAGCCAAATAGGGTTAAGTATTAGACAAGATTAAAAATCACAGAGCGTACAGAGACTTGGTATGTGACATGATATGTGCTATGCTAAATGATATGGGTATTGTCTGTTGAATGCTGTGTTTGGGGTTGTAGAATCCTCTGCTAGACTCTAAGCTCTCTCTCGGCTGATCCAGAACCAAGAGCCAGGAGCTTCTTCCAGGTCTCCCACACGAGTGCAGGAGCCCAAGCACTTGGGCCATCTTCTTCCTTTATTCATAGTACCTGGTGCAGTGTTTGACTTGTAGTAGAGCACACTTGGAACAAATGAAGAAAGAAGCCCCAAATATGAAATGTAGGTGGGAATAAGAAGAATATTGTTTCTGTGGTGTTCATAGTTGGTGACTAGGATGGATAGCCCTGCTTCTGAGGACTTGGAATGTTAGGTGATCAAAGGATGGCAACGTTGATGGACTCAATTGACCTCCTGATAACATCAGATGTTGTTAGGCTCTCAGGGTGCAGCAAAAGGATGAGTGTTTTCAGCCTTCTAGTTTTCTCTGGAAAACAGATGTATAAACAGTGGCAGCAACATGTGACACTTTTGTTTCAGGCATAGGAGAGCTGAGTTGGAGGCATTGGGAGACTTCCTTTGCAAGAAATTTGGGTCTTGTCTCAATTGAGGTGTAAGGAGAAGTTGGCCAGATGTAGGAGTTTATTGAGAGCCACCTAGGAAGTGTGGAGTGGCACAAGATATTTTGGGGGCTCAAGTACCAAGTCTGAAGGAGACACAGGCTGCTGAGGTGGGCCAGATCTGAGAGCTTTGCAAGAGCTTGATCTTTTACCTGGTGGAAAAAGAAGTCACTGAGCGGTTTTAAGCAGGGTCAGGGTTGTGATCAGTTTTTCTGTTTTAGGAAAGAGCAATAGGAATGACAGTGAGTTGGCCAGGCAGGAATGAGGGACCCTCAGGCTGCAGTATGACTTGGAGAGGGTGTGCTGGGCTGACACCGGCAGGTAAGGTATTGCATGGTTGTCTACTCCCACAGCCTTCATTCATCTCCTTTGTTACCTTGTCTTCACCATCCTCCCACCCCCACCCTCTGTGACAGAGAACATGATGAAGTGTCACTTAAAAACCTCTTTTCCTAAGCTGACAGAAGTTGGTGTACTAGTTCTGAAATGTTGCTAGTCCTTGAAGTAGTCTATTTTTGGCCGAGAGTTCCAGGTGACAGGATAGGTGTGAAATGATAGAATCTGTTAGGAATATTGTCAAGTTGATATGTCTGAAATCACCTTGTTCACTAAAGTAATGGATGTCATTTTGAATTTCAGTTTTTACATTGGCTTTATCTTGCATGTGAAAAATAGTTTTTGCAGTATTTTGGTTAAGTAGAACGTGATTTTCAGTAAATTACCAAGCATTGATACATCAGAATATCTTTTCTGTTGTCCTAGATTTGTTGGTATTTTTGTTACTGCTTGGTCTATTTATACCACTACTTTAAACACCTGTGAGCTGATATTAAGAAGTACAGGGGTTTTGAAATTATTTTGCACCAATGTAAGCTTCTAATTCCATTTTCCATGAACTTTTTGAAGTGCCCTTTTATTAGTGGTTAGTGTCAGTGGCATTATTGGTACCATTTGTGGCATCCCTTACTGGTTGTTTGAGCCCAGCCTGCATCACCAGTGATGTTCTTTCCTTTCATGCAGTCTGTGATTGCACAGCCTCTGCCTTAAGGGGCTAACTGGTCAGAGCTTACATAGCTGCTGTACATTGCATTGTCATAAAGTGAAGGGGGAAGTCCGGCTCTCTGCTGTGACCCGGAAGTCAGTGGAGGATGGCCCAAGTGTTTGGGCCCCTGCACCCGCATGGGAGCCCAGGAGGAAGCACCTGGCTCCTGGCTTTGGATTGGCGCAGCGTGCTGGCCGTGGCGGCCATTTGGGGGGGTGAACCAATGGAAGGAAGATCTTTCTCTCCGTCTCTCTCTCTCTCTCTCACTGTCTAACTCTGCCTGTCAAAAAAAAAAAAAAAAAAAAAAAAAAAAAAAAAAAAAAAAAGAGGGGAGTACTTTGGGGACTTGGTAACCAGAAATGTCACTTTGGGTGATGCACCAGAAAAAAGTAAGGTCCATGATTCAGATGGGTACCAAAGCTTGGGTAGAGTTTCAACAGACTGAGGCTGTATTTAGGCCAGACTGCAAGGAGATTCAAGGTGGAAAGGCAGCCTGAATAAGGGGATAGTGTTGAAGGTCAGTGTGGTTGGAGTTAGGTTATTGGCCATAAGGCTGGAAGAGAGACAGTTGTATTTAATCATAGAGTAGGGAGCTGTGAAACAGGGAATTTTCATGTCTGTATTGCTGATGATAACACTGTTAAAGTAGCAACTACGAAGCCTTGAGCCACGTAGAATTATAATACAGCACCTGCAAACAGATGGAATTATCCTCAAAATATCCTGGAAACGTTCACTTGTTCCTCAATCAATGAATAAAATGATATTGTAAGGCAGTGAATTTTGAGTTGTACTTTTCTATTTAGTTATTTAATCCTATAAACATGTAGTAGTAACTGTATTCTAGTGTTAACTTTAAAAAAATTTATTTATTTGAAAGGCATAGTTATGGAGAGAGAGGGAGAGACAGAAAATGAGAGATCTTCTATCTGCTGATTCACTCCCTAAGTGGCCACAATAGTCAGGGCTGGGCCGAGCCGAAGCCAGGAGCCAGGAGCCTCCTCTGGATCTCCCACATGGGTGCAAGGGCCCAAGCACTTGGGCCAACCTCTGTTGTCTTCCCAGCCCCATCACCAGAGAGCTGGATGGGAAGTGGAGTAGCTTGGTCTCTAACCAGTGTCCATATGGGATGCTGGTGCTGTAGGCAGTGACTTAACCCACTGAGCCACAGTGCTGGCCCCAGTGTTGATGTTTTTCTAGAATGTGTGGTTTTGCTGACTAGAATGAAGACCAAATGAATGACAGTTGATTAAATATCAATAGTCATTTGGAATATTTGAATTACCAGTTTTGTCTACCTGAAAGAATTTTAACATAAGTAAGCATAGTTTCATGCGAATGTCTATTTCTTTATTATAAATTCAGAACATAAATTTAAAATTTTTTATATGTTTTTTTTTTTTTTTGAGTAAATGATGAATAACATCACTTACCTGCTTTTATTTGTTTGATTTCTAGTAAGTCAAGAAATACTGAGGTGAGCATTTGGTCACATTCCATATCAGAGTACCTGTGTTTTAAGACCTAGATCAATGTTTGATTTCAGTTTTCTGCTAATGCAAACCCTGGGGGGGCATTTCACTGGGCAACTGGGATTGAGTTTCCTGGCTCCTGGCTTTGGTATGGCCCAGCCTTCCCTATTGTGGGTGTTTGGAAAGTGAGTCAGTAGATGGGAGATCTGTCTGTCTCTGTCTCTCTTTCTCTCTCTGCCTTTGAAATCATACATACATACATACATTTGTACTTTTAAAGGGAATATTTACTTAACAGTGTGATTATCCATAACTAAATCTGCATTCTTGAGGCAATTTAAGGCCCAAAGGAAAGTTTGGGCGATACATGAACCCATTGGATTGTTAGTAAGAAAAAGTTAGTATTCAGCTTGTTTTGTTCTCTATAGTGTTAAACAAATACACTTTTGATTTCTGTCTGGGGAAAAAAGTAACATCATAGCCTAGAGGTGTATATATATAGAGAGAGGTCTTATACTTCAGACTTTAGGGATGATGGTAATATTTACAGATATGTGACAAATGCAGAGCTGTCTGGTGTAAAGTCATATTGCCTTTATGGCATTTTCAAAGAAGAAAGGTTCCAAAGAGAAAGGCTCATGGTGATTGAGTAGCATCACCTTTCCGTTGTCTGAAGAATAGATGATGTGGGCCTACCTGCCTTCCCATCGATGCTGGCAGCTCGGTGTCCTTGCCTGATGCCAGTGTGACACTGGGCTGACAGCAGCTCAATGAGTTCTGAGTGTAAATAACATGTGGTGAGATAAACATGCTACGAGTACCACATAAAGACTGTGCTGTGTATGTCAAAGACAAAAAACTTAAAAAATCTGGCATCAAGGTAATTATGAGATAATCCGAAGTTATACATGATGACATGTGCACATTAATTAACGCGAACTTACATGTACATGCACACAGTTAAGATTTTCTGAAAGATGGACTTGTAGGAACAGGGAATATTAACTGGTGTACATTTCTTTTTTTAATTTTTTGACAGGCAAAGTTAGAGAGAGACAGAGAGAAAGGTCTTCCTTCCATTGGTTCAACCCCCCAAATGGCCGCTGCGGCCGGCGGGCTGTGCAGATCCGAAGCCAGGAGCCAGGTGCTTCTCCTGGTCTCCCATGCGGGTGCAGGGCCCAAGGACTTGGGCCATCCTCCACTGCCTTCCCGGGCCATAGCAGAGAGCTGGCCTGGAAGAGGGGAAACCGGGATAGAATCTGGCGCCCCAACGGAGACTAGAACCCGGTGTGCCGGCACCACAAGGTGGAGGATTAGCCTGTTAAGCCACGGTGCCGGCCATGATTCCTCCTTAAAACACCCCTCCTGGTTGTCACTGTATTTGAGCTACCCCTCCAGTGTTATAGTGGTGTTCTGGTTTTCATGGAACTCAGTTGTACTGTTTCTGATATCTGTTTAATGACACTTATTTCCCAAATTAATAAAAATAAATATTAACCAATTAGATACGCTTTGAACTTAACATTTTTTCTTTTCCTCAAAAGTGGGAGGATGGAGAGAAACAGAAGGGAGGCTTCCCACATTTCCTTTGAAAGCTTTTGTTTCATGTACCTATTTCTCTCTGTATACTGGGCTTAGTTTATTGCAGATGCCTAGTTTAAATTCCAGACACCATATTGTGGTTTACTGTTCCAGCCCCTGTGCTCAGATTCACTCAGAAGATGAGGTGAGGAAGTGTGGCAATACTGACAGTAAGGGTACAGGTTCATTAATTTGTAATTAGTAAGTAAAAAAATTTTGAAATTTTAATTAGTTTCTACCATATTGGAACTAAATGTAACTTAAAAGCAGAATGCTTATCGTTTTGCTTTAGTGATGGGACTGTTGTTTACATGAATTTTGCTCTGTGTGATTTCACTCAATACCTCTTAGGTGTGAAAAGTTATTTGTGTATAATTTCATTATTACCTATAACATAGATATCTCTCAAGATTCAGTTTCCCCTTATTTTTAAATTTCTATTATTTGAAGATTTTTAAAAAGATTTATTTATTTATTTGAAAGGCAGAGTTACAGAGAGGCAGAGGCAGAGAGAGGTCTTCCATCCTCTGGTTTACTCCCCAACTGGCCGCAACAGCAGGAGTTGCACCCATCTGAAGCCAGGAGCCAGGAGCTTCCTCCAGGTCTTCCATGTGGGTACAGGGGCCCAAGGACTTGGGCTGTCTTCTACTGCTTTTCCCAGGCCACAGCAGAGAGCTGGGTCAGAAGAGGAGCACCTGAGACTAGAACTGGTGCCCATATGGGATGCCAGCACTGCAGGCGGCAGCTTTACCTTCTAGGCCACAATGACAGCCCCTCTGTTGGTTTTTAAAAACAAAAAATCTGAACTGAGGTTCTTGCAAATCAGTATATTGATGATGAAACTTACTAGTGCAAAGGTTCTTAGTTATTGCTCTGCATTTTATTTATTTTTTAAAGAGTATCTTTTTTTTTCTTTTTTTTTTAATTTAACAGATATAGTTAGACAGTGAGAGATGGAGAGAAAGGTCTTCCTTCTGTTGGTTCACCCACCTAATGGCTGCTATGGCCGGAGCTACACTGATCTGAAGCCAGGAACCAGGTGCTTCCTCCTGGTCTCCAACACAGGTGCAGGGGCCCAAGCACCTGGGCCATCCTCCACTGCCCTCCCAGGCCACAGCACAGAGCTGGACTGGAAGAGGAACAACCGGGACCAGAACCTGGCGCCCATATGGGATGCCGGTGTTGCAGGCGGAGGATTAACCAAGTGAGCCACAGCGCTGGCCCCACTCTGCAATTTTCTTAAAAAATAGCAAAACAGATACTACACTTGATCTTAGCCAAAAGGCCTTAGCAGGAAGCTGGATCAGGATTGGAGCAGCCTGAGCTCCAGTGCTATGATGTGATGCTAGTGTGAAAACTGGTAGCATAACTCCCTGCTGGCCTAGCCCATCAGTCATATTTTTAAAAATTAAAGCTTATGTTAATGTTTTAAGCAGTGCTTCTGGTTTCTTTTCTCTGTATTGTTTTTTAAAAAAACATTATTTAATGCCACACATGAAACACGTCAACTTTTAATTGATAGTAAATTCAATTAGCAGATAACATAAAATGCAGTTATTGGCAGCATGATTGGAAGTGGCTTTCCCTTTTGTGTTATCTCTTGTCATCATTTAGAGAAAAGAAACAAACCTCTCTTAGGGATTCCCATTTAATATCCTCCAAAGACTGGCCTTTAATGAGCAGATGAATTATTTGTAATCTTGTCGAGGTTACTGAGCTGGCACAAGGGGATGATGAATGCCAGGAAGGGAAATCAGAGGTGCCGAGTTACAACCTGTAGCCATGGGATAACTGGGTCTGTGCGTGCTGGACGCACTACAGGATCCTACTTCCAAACATTGTGCTAACATTAATCTCAGATTTCCTGTCTCTTCTGAGGAGGGATTGATTTTAGATCATGTGGAAATTTCTGATGATTAGGAAGTCTACATAAAACTCTATTAGATTCAACTTGGGAAGAAATTTGTATGCCCAATTTCTCATGGATTGTTGCTAAATTCTTCTGTGATATGCAAATTGAGTTAGAAATTCTGAGCATCAGAAGCCTGTTAGGAGTAAATTAGACAGTTTGGAAGCTCCATTAACTCTTTCAGTGTACTAGGCTACTATTTAGTCTACCCAAACAATAATTTACTAAGTTTAGTATACCTAGACAGTAATTTACAAAATAATACCTTGAAGATTTTGAAAAGAGTTAATGAAGTTTCTGAGGTCCTTTGTATTTTCTGGGAGAATCCAACTCAACATTTGTAACAGCTAGACTTGAAGAAAAGCATCTTTAAGTTGAGTGCCTACAAGACAGGAATTGTTACTAAATCTATGCTATGATCCTTTGGTTTTGCTTTGCGAGTGTTGTGGAGATTGAGTTGTCTGCCTTTTCTTGGTACCCCCTTCTCTCTTTTTTTTTTTTATTTTAATATTTTTTAATTGAAAAGCAGAGTTACCTAGAGGCAGAGAGAGTCTTCCATCCTCTCCATTACTCCCCAGATGGCCACAACAGCCAGAACTTCTTCTGGGTGTTCCATGCGGGTACAGGAGCCCAAGGACTTGCACCGTCTTCCATTGCCTTCCCAGGCCACAGCAAAGAGCTGGATTGGAAATGGAGCATCTAGGATTCGAACCGGCGCCCATGTGGGATGCTGGCACTGCAGGCGGTGGCTTTACCCCTTCTCTTTTCATTGGCTTCAGTCTGGACTTGACACAGGCAGGTGGCTTCTGGAGGCTCATGTACTTTTTTCTTCTTCACCCTGTATACATTACTACCTCTGTCATTTTGATCAGTGAGGACCAAATGGCTGCTTGCTTACTAATTCCTTAAATTTATCTTCCTCTGTGAAACTGTTTTCTTCTGAGTTCATCAGGTTTCATACCACAATTACTGCCATTACTGGCTTTCAGTGCAGGAACCTTGGGAAAAACTCCCTTCTGTCTGCATCAAGATGAGGCTTCATGGAGTCCCTGCCTCCACATTGGCCTTCACTGTGTCATCATTTCTTATCGCATCACTGCACTGATCCTTTCGTTGCCTCAATGCCTCCAATTTCCGTCTTCACTCTGAGCAAGTTGCCGCATCAGGTTCTTTAATTATATCATCTGTTGCTTTGAACATCTTCACACACTGCCTTGAGAATAAAATCTAAATCCTTTTTTCTGGCATTCAAAGCTTCCTTTCCTTCAGATTCCCCTACCAGCCCAGCCCATGTCCTGGGGCGCTTTTCTCCCTCCTACTTATTTTACTTATTCTGTTCTCCCAGCCAGGCATTTCCTTTTCCCTGTCCACATTGATCTTTCTAGAGCTACTTAGTGAAAGAAGCCAGGCTTAAAAAGGTACAGTGTGCATAATTCCACTTGTGTGGCTTTCAGTAAAGTAGCAAAACTAATGTATGTGCTGGAAGTCAGGATGGTGATTACCTGTGGGGAAGGGACTTGTGACTAGGTAGGGTCTGAGAACCTCCTGCTGGGTACTGGTGATTATATGGGACATATAAATGTAAAAAGGCACACAGATGTACAAGCTTGTCCACCTGTAGACGACATGTAGGAAAGTCCCCCCCCCCCCCCCCCGCCCCAATCTTCTGGCTACCGGGGATACATCCATTGAGTGAAACCTACAGGATAGTGCGAGTCAGGGTAAGGAAGACTTTCTTAGCAGAGCTGTTAAAATGGGTGTAAACGATTTTCCCAACTTCTTTTAAAGCCTACAGCACCTGGTCTTTCTTGGTGGTCTCTCATCCAGGTACTAACCAGACCTGACCCTGCTTAGCTTCCAAGATTAGACGGAATTAGGTATGTTCAGGGTGTTGTGGATATAGACTTAAAAATGGTTTTTAAATAATAAAACATCTGGTTACGATGATTGCTTAGCAGACTTTAACTTATGTGTATATATGAATCGCTTGGAAATCTTGAGACCTGAAGTTCTGCATTTTGTTTTTGAAAGGAAGAGATCTATTCACTGGTACACTCCTCTAGTTCCCGCAACAGCCAGGGCTGTGGTAGGCAGAAGCCAGGGACCCAAGCAATTGAGCCATCCTCTGCTGCCTCCCAGCTTGGGAGCATCAGTAGGAGGCCTGTTCAGAAGCAGGGGAGGCATTCCAATATGGGATGCTGGAGTCCCAAGCCGTGGTTTAACCTGCTGTGCCACAGTGCCCGCCTCAGAGGTTCTGCCTGTATAACCAGTTCCATTCCCAGGTAGTAGCAGTCTTGTGGTCCTGGAACCACACTTAGAGTAGCACAGAGTTAGGGGTATACTCAGGTTTAGAGATGTGGCATTATGAAGGGCAAAACAAGAACTTAGCTCATAAAAAACACCCCACAAATTTGGATGGGTAGTGACCTTGTGAACCACACTTGTGTAAATATTCCTGAAGGAATCCATTCAAGGAAGTATTAACCCTTAAAAGCTTTAGTGTGATCTGGATTTTTTTTTTTTTATGGTAATGGAACAAGACTGGTTGATGTGTGGTTGGATTGTTTTGTTTTTGTTCCCTATCATAGCAAGTAATGTATCAGTAGAAATGGTCATGAATTTGGCCAGAATTTTTAGAGAAATTTAGAAATAATTCTGAATCTGTTGTGTTACTGCCCCTACTGAAAACAATAACAAACTAAACTGAAAACACCACTGGTGATAATGCAGCCCTTGCCCTTTTGCCATGTACAGTACTTGACAAAAATCACTGCTGCTGTGCCGTGCACCATGTCAAGAGCCAGCTGCACGTCCTCACCCACTGCAGGTAGATTTCCATTCCCCTCTGAACTGGGGCTCTTACACTTTTGTCCCCTTTGCCTGTCATAGCCTTGACTGGGTTGAGAAGGATTTTGTGGCCCGCCAGTCTTTAATAGACTGTCAATTCATGATTTGAAACTGAGAAAAGTCCATGTTACAAATTGAAAATGAGATCCCAGCCCTTTGAAGTTGGGCCAGCAGCGTACACAGAGGACTTGGCCCTTGCTCTGCCCACCAGCCACTGTAGCAGGTTAACAGGAAGACTGTGGTCCTGCCTGAAGGCTCCTGGGCACATTCCTTTCTGTTTGGGGACTGAAGCACCGGACACACACATTATTAAATTACTTAATGAAGATTTTGTAGCACACCTCTAATCCCTTTGAAAAGGCCCTTTCAGCTGGAGAAGGGTGTGTGGGCAGTGTGGGAGAGGAGCTTTCACACTGGTGTATGGGGCCCCTCAGATGCCCCAGGGCTGGCTGCTCCTTTCTGGTCTGAGCTGGCAGAAGAGACTCAGGCAGGCTCAAGGGGAGGTTGTTCCTAAGTCAGGGTCCTTCACCAGTGGAAAACAGTGTTTTAGCCCCGTCTTTGAGAAAGCATTGCCATCCACATTCCAATACAAGAGACCTTACTTAAACTACAATTGGAGCCTCATTTTGTTCACTTACAGCAATGCAGCTCAGGCTGATCCAGGACCTGCCTCAGAAATGCATGTGTAATTGAATTACATAGATGGTTCTAGTGACAAAGGTGATTCAAGCCCCCACCACACTGTCAACTGGGGAGATCTCTGAGAGAACAAACTCCAAGGCAGGGAGACCAGGGCTCACTCATGTCTTACATCAAACTCTTTGAGCCTTTTTCTTTGTCTGTGGTTTCAACAACCACCACAGTGTTGAATATAGCACAGGGTTATTGTAGGGATTGAGATTTTATACACACACACATATGTATGTGTGTGTATTGTGTGTGTGTTTGTGTGTGTGTATATATATATATATATATATTTGAAAGGCAGGGCGACAGAGGGAGATGGATGGAGAGAGGGGGAGGGGGAAGATACCGATCTTCCATCCTCTGGTTCACTTCCCAAATGGCCGGGGCCTGACCAACCTAAAGCAAGGAGCCTGGAACTCCATCCAGAACTCCCACTTGGGTGACAGGAGTCTAAGAACTTGGGCCATCTTCTGCTGCTTTCCCAGGTACATAGTAGAGAGTTGGATTGGAAGTGCAGGAGCTGGGACTTGAACACTGCTCACATGGGATGCCTGTGTTGCAGGTGGCCCCTGAGTGAGATAATATATAGGAAAAACTGTGACTATTAAGGTACCAGTTGCATGCAGCTGTGTGTGCACGGTGGCCTTCTGAGTTTTTGCTTTCAATGAAAATGTGATCACTGCCAAACTGGTGGCAGAAAGGCAGTCCGTTTCTTCCCGCATCATGTTGGGCAGACGCTGGCTCAAGAAGGACACGTCTCCTTGATGTGGGCAGAGGGCATCTTTCTCTTTGGGTTACTGTGCTGTCTTTTGACAGAATGAGGATGATAGGAGTCAGAGAAGGAGGGAAGAATTGATGTTGAGATGGCATTGTGGACAGAGGAGATATGGTTGTGCATATGATTTCACTGGTCTTTCCTGAATTCCTTAGCGATGTTTAAAAAATGTGACTGGCGTGGCACTTAAGCTTAGTGCCCTCAGTGTATATAGTGTATATTTAGGACAGTGTGAATTGGGATTGGTCACCTCAGTTGGAGAAGGGTGGCCTGATGGTGACAGTGTCAGTGTCACCATTGAAAACTTGCTGGGCACACCAAGCACATAATTCCACAGGAACCTCAGTAGGTGGCTATTGTCATCACTTTATGTTGAGGAAACAGGCTTAGAGAGCTTAAGTAATTTGCCCAGGGTCATAAAACTAGTAACTGGCAAGGATTTCTGCCAAGATCTGTGACTCCCAGAACCACACCTCTTCCTAAAGCTCATTTTTAAAGTTTTCTTCCTTAGAGATGGAGCAGCCCACAAAGGTGATGAGAGTCTTCAGAAAGCCTGTGTTTCACCAGGGTATGTGGCAGTGCAGAAAGGAATGTCGGGTGGTACTGATAATAATTAACATGCCTGGATGAGAGCAACCATGTTCTATGGTCATGGATCCCAGATTCCCTGTGGGCTTAAAGAAAAAGGTTCTAGGCCGGCGCTGCGGCTCACTTGGCTAATCCTCCACCTGCGGTGCCGGTACACCGGGTTCTAGTCCCGGTCGGGGCACCGGATTCTGTCCCGGTCGCTCCTCTTCGTGTCCAGCTCTCTGCTATGGCCCGGGAGTGCAGTGGAGGATGGCCCAAGTCCTTGGACCCTGCACCCGCATGGGAGACCAGGAGGAAGCACCTGGCTCCTGGCTTCCTATCAGTGCCGTGCACCAGCTGCAGCGGCCATTGAGGGGTGAACCAACGGAAAAAGGAAGACCTTTCTCTCTGTCTCTCTCTCTCACTATCCACTCTGCCTGTCAAAAAAAAAAAAAAAAAAAAAAAAAGGTTCTAGACTCCTGAAAAACTGCATAACTCCTTGGGTTTAATTTCCTTTTCATATAAGGAAATATGAAATAATAAGGAAAGATTAGCGTCCTTGCAAGTGAACTCTTGGTCTGTTTGGCCCACTCAAGAAGACTTAAATTCACGATCCCCAACTCTGTCAGCCCGTACTGTCCCCTTGTCCTTTTATAAATACTTGGGCTGAATTCCCTCTGACCCCAAGAAAATTTTGTTGCATTAAATAATCATGATGCTATGGACTGAATGTTTTTATTTTTATTTACTGGACTTAACACTACCCACTTTCCCCAAAGAGAAATTACATTGGCACTTATATATACCACTAACCAGAAAGAAGATTCATTATGTCAGTTTGTAGCCAGCAATTGGAGTTGTGAAATAAACATACCCTGAAATGTGCCTTTCATACCTTCTGCATTTTATGGCCTTACTACGTAAAGCATACCGTCAGCAGGGAGCTTGTTAGAATCTCAGGGCTGGGAGCGGGTGTGTGGCCGTTAAGATGCCTGTGTTCTACACTGGAGTGCCTGGGTTCCATTCTTAGCTGTGTGCAGACCCTGGCAGGTGGTGGTGATGGCTCAAGTAACTGGGTTCCTGTCATGCACATGGGAGACCTGGGGTCAGTTCCCAGTTCCTGGCTCCAGTCTTGGCCCAACTCTGGCCACTGTGGGCATTTGAGGAGTGAACCTTTTGATGGGAGTGCTGTCTCTCACGTGTATTTATTTATTTTCTCTTTCTCTCTCTGCCTCTCAAAGGAAAGAAAGCAAATAAAAATTCAGGTCTGTCCCTGGACATGCCATACCAGAATCTGTATTTTGACAAGTTTCCTGGTGATTCCTGTGCGTGTTTGGGGATGAGAAGCACTACTTTTTATTGTACCAAACCCTCTCCAAGTTACCAGTTAAGCGTATTGAATGGGGCTTTTTTTCTTCTCTGCAAAGTCAGTTTTGAGGATAAAATCCTGTGTTTTTAGGGTAGGATATGAAGTACCGAAGTCTTAAGTATAGCTGTTCAGCATCAAGGGGTCTTTTGCCATTTCTAACAGAGTCTAACCAATTTATTAAACCTCCTGGTCACTCCATAGCATTTTTTTCTTTATAGTGTGTTTATACTCCATCTGTTAAATAAAGCTGCTAGGGTGTTCCTCCTTTTGAGAGGAGGGAGGTTTCATCTTGGGCTCATAAAAGTTTAAACCAACAAACACATATAATATCTTCTGTAGATACCATCCAAGATAGAATCCAGTTTGTGTTACCCAGGCAGCCCTTCCTCCTCCTTCACTTTGTGTTTTTTCTTGGAGAGGAGTATGAGGTGAGCACCTAGAAAGGTACCGCCCACTGAGGCAGGTCAGACTTCTCCACTTACTGTCCACACATCTTGCTTTGTCAGCAACCCAATTTGGGCAACCGAGGCCTGATTTTCATCACTTGCCAGTCTTGTGACCATGGGCAAATAATTTTTGTCTTCGTGGGCTTCCTTCACCTCCAAAATGAATGAGTTGAATTCCAGACCACCTCTCCAGCCAGCTCTTCCGGAACCTTTGCACAGACTTGGCGACACATCCTGGTACTGGTCTGTTTTCTGCTGCTAGTAATACAATAACGTGGACACGGTAGTTAGAAAGAAAAGGGGTTTATTTTGCTTCCTGGTTCTGGTCCCTCTTAGAAAGTCACCAGGATTCAGTCAACTCAAAACGGTGCCTTTATGGGATGCCAGCATAGCAGGCATGCACTTAACCGGCTGTGCCACAACGCGAGGCCTGAACCTGAAATATTTTTAAAGCCCACTACATAATGGTAATAACTTATTTGCTCCAGTTTTACCTTAACTACATAGGACATACTACCATCTTGGAATGATTGTAAACTAGTGCATGAGACCCTTCGGGGTGAAGTGTTTTCTAATTGCTGGATTACATGGGTTGAGTGTTAGATTTTAAATAGTCTCATTCAGAATGTCTCCATCTGTTTTTGAGGCATTGTTGGTGTTTTAGTTATCTTAAGTTCTATAAGCATAATCTTATGGAGACTCTGACATGATTGCTTATTATATTGGTAACACTATAAACCTTGTGTTTAATAATGTGGGGCCCAGAATTGCTCCCTGCCTCCACACATTCCTTTGTTATTTCACAGAAGGATAGTAGTGGCCTGCTACTGTTGTGAAGCAGTGAAATTACTTAAGGAACTGGGAAACAGGACTGGGGATTATTGGAATTGGGAGAAAAGAATTGCTGAGTTCTTGCAAAGAGATAGTCTGTGACCAAGGGTTAGTCCTTTAGGAGCTTACATTCAAGGCAGGGGTCACCTGACACAAAAGTTCTGGTTGTGTTCCTCTAAGAGGCAGATGAAGAGTATGGGAGATATTCAGAGAATGTTCTGGAGGAATGTAACAGTCAGGGCCCCCTTCTGGTTTGGTCTTTGTTCTTGCTTTCATAAGTCTTCAAAAAGAGAAGGCTGTTTGTCCTGATCTGTGGAATACAGATCTGTTAAATTTTTTAAAATTTTATGGTAATGCCCTCAAAGATGTGGCAAGCCTAGTTCACAAAAAAAAAAAAAAAAAAAAAAAAAAAAGGCAGCACAGCAGCCAGGAAGCAACTTACTCTGGATCCAAGGTTTGGATAAGGGCTTACTAGCTTATTTAGGTGGAGGACAGGTCACAGGTCCTCACGTTAGTTTGTAGTGATCTCCTGGCTGAGGAGGTGAGGAAAGCATTGAGGGTTCAGTAAGATGGGATTGTCGTACCCAGATTGCAGGAGTAATCTGTGAGTAGTGTTGAAGGGTGAGGACACCAGTGTCACACTCTGAGAATTCAGCCAGCCCAGTGGCTTCATTCAATCTTGTGACTTAAAAAAGGATCTTACCAATAATTTCTAATAGTTTTTGGCATAGTTTTAAGTTACATACTATACCTGGGAAAAATATACAACTAGCAGCACATAGCAAGTATATGAGGATTAAGAGATTAGACATAGCACCAACCCTTTTAGTTCAAGCCTCCTCTTAATTGAACATTTAGTTTCTTCAACAGAAACTCGATAAACAAAAAGTGATTGGGAATATGATGCAGCTATACCTGGAAATACTGGTAATGATTTTGACTTAGAGGTTCCAGTGCCTATTCTGTCAAAAGCAGAATTTCATAAAAGTCAATGAAAAGGCCTTCAGGATTAGCCATTTTCATTCTGAGATGCACCTGAGACAAGGCTGAGTGTTCTGTAGAAGAGTAATGTTTATTTTGGAGTTCCTGAACAGATCAAAAGTTGGCAAATGTAGTGTTTTACATAGAATCATGTATGGATTCCCTCAATTAGCAGTCATGTGAAGAATATTCATGTATTCATCCAGTCATCGTGGATTAAATATCTAACCTGTACCAGGCACAGACCTGGGTACTGGAGACCCACCCTCATGTGGAGTTTACAGTTCCAGCAGCAGCAGAGACAGATGATAACTGGGTAAGTATAATCTGTAGAGCACATCATGGTGATACATGCTTTGGAAAAAAGGAAGGATCCTTAGGTCTGGGTGGCTTCATTGAAGTAAAATGTAAGCAAACACCTGCAAAGGTGAGGTCATTTGAATATTTTCATGCACCTGTATCTCATCAAAAATAAACATTTTAGGAAAAGACTATATGGTATATACATGGTGCCTTTTTGACAGGTGGTGGGGCCCAAAGGCAGGGAAAATGGCTGAATATTGAATTGGGAGACATTTTATATGGAAGGAAATGTTAGTTTCAGGTGCGTAAATTTTGTGTTGAAGGTTTGATGAGATTAGGTACCTGCTATTGCTAGAACTTCTTGCTTGAAACATTTCCCAATTTCTGTGGGTCAGGGATCCTGGGGCCAACTTGGCCTGGTGTCTGGAAGGGAGGAGATGACCTCAGGACTGAATGTCAGGAGGCGGAGATCAGGGGGCATTTTAGAAGTCATTTGCCACATGAGGTCTCTCAGGAACTCTGTGTCCCTTCTAAAACATGAACATTTACAGTGGCCTTGAGGCTGGAGTCAGTCAAAGAGTCACATTTCTTCTTGCCACCGAGGAAAGGAGAGAAACTGATTTCTTGACTTTTCCATCAGCTACTCAATTAAATATAACATCTATTACAGGGAAACAGGCCTTAATCAAAAAACAAAAACAGCGGTAAGATCACACAGCGGCTGGTCCTATGGTCTTAAGCATTCTCAGTTGTAGCCTCTGCAGACTGCACTCTACCGTCCGTCCTTCCCAACCCTTCTGTGTGCTCTCTCTGCCTGACCAGCCAGGTGAGGACAGCACCAGGATTCTTGTTCTGGGCCTCTGACAGCCTTGCACTATAACCTCTTGTCATACTCTCCACTGCTGGAGATCTCTGTGCCTTAAGTTGCTCCACATTCTAGTGTCCCTCTATTTGGTTTGCAGTGTTACCCACATTGGCTGAAGCTGCTTGCTGAGGATTGTATCCTCTTTGAATGGGCCTTGCTTCCTCTCATTCTCTCTGCCTGGACCTAGTCCTGGTGCTCTGTGTCCAGAGAGTGGGGCCTAGCTAACAGGAAACAGCATCACTGTCCTCCACCAGCGACAAGCTCCCACCTTGCCCTCTTCCAGAATGTCCCCTCTCGGTACTCCCCACACAGGACTCCCCCTCCCACGTAGTACTTTGTGTGTGTGTGGGGGGGGCGGCAGGAAGGCCTATTTCCTTCTCTGTTGTTTTCTAGAACAGAAATGAGGGACCTCTGAAGTGACTGTCCTGCATGGGACATTGCCAACCCTCTTGCCCCATCCACTGTGTCCTCCACTCCCAGAACTCCCCCCAGAACCTGAGTAATGTGTTCTCTTCAGTGCCTAGTACTTTAAAAGCCAGAAGGGATTAAAAGGAAGAGGGGAGTAGACATTAAGTAAAGAGGATTTTTTGGCAGCCAGCTTAGAAAGTAGAACGATAAGTGAAAAATTGTGATCTGAGCAATTCAGTATTTTTGAAAGTTTCAATACTGCTATGCGAGTGAGATGTTTACTTAATCTATGCAGGGCCCACCCTCCCCGGATTTTGCTTTCTTAGAGAATAAAAGATGCACAGAAGGCGTCAGTCTAGAGTGGCATGTCATTTACACTGCATTTGTGTATGTCTCCGCCTTCACATCAGGCTTCCACAGACCGGCAATCTGAGCCAACAGGGCAGGCTGGCAACTCAGACTAATGGGAAAACATGTACTGTGGAGATAGAAGATTGAACTTGACCTGTTGAATGTTCTGGTTTTGTGCTGTGTGGGGTTCATCTTCGGTATTTCAGTAGTTCTGGTTCTATTATCACACTTTATAGAAAAGATTCTATCTCATGGAGTATTCTCAGATTTGGGTGCATTTCTAAGAAGCACTCCTAGTTTTTTAGACTTGAAACCTCAGGTCGCCAGGCTGATTAGTGACACCAGGTGGAAATGAAAAGACACATTTATTTTGGTGCAAACATTTTTTTGAGATCCATGCTTAATTATCTCATTCACACATCCTTTGAATTGGGAGGAGTTGGGCAGGTGCCACACCGGTAGCCCCTGTGTGGTGAGAGGAGAGAGGTTGTCACAATACATATTTACTGTCTTTTGTCAAATCTTATTTCTTGGTTGAAAATCATGCAGAAGAATAAAGCCTTGAAAACTCTGGAAGTTATTAGTATTTCCAAGCACCACCTACACATTTGCTGCTTCTGGTCTTGTGCATTCATGCTCCATGACCAGCCCCAGAAAGCTGATGGCTAGGCTCTTCCTGCCCTCACTCATGTCAGTCCAGAACAGCTGAGCATCCCCTACCCCTCCCCCATCTCCAACAATGGGACTCCTGAAAACATTTCCTCTTTCTTAACTTCCAGAAGGAGTTAACTATGGTGCCTTTGAAACTTGTTCTGAAACAGAAGAAAATCAGAGGATTTTGTTAATCTATTCTGATTTATTTAGAAGGCATCAGCATTTATTATTTGACTTAAGCTAGTGGTTAATTAACCAAACTAGAACATGTTTCCTTTTTACAAATTCAATACTGAGAGAGTAACAAAGAGCAAATATTTTACAACACTGATCCTTGAATTTTACTCTGAAATATTTTATTTTGCAGCAAGTTCTGATTTTAGTGACACTTAAATACAATCTTTACTATTAGCAAGCTTTAATTTTAAATAAAGTGGACTGGAAATGAAAGTTGTTCCTAAAAATAGTATAAACTGTACTTACATGAGGGTTTTTTTTTTTTTAAGATTTATTTTATTTATTTGAAAGAGTTACAGAAAGGCGGAGGCAGAGAGAGAGGTCTTCCATCTCTGGTTCACTCTCCAGATGGCCGCAACAGCCGGAGCTGTGCTGATCTGAAGGCAGGACCCATGAGCTTCTTCCGGGTCTCCCACGTGGGTGCAGGGGCCCAAGGACTTGGGCCATCTTCTACTGCTTTCCCAGGCCACAGCAGAGAGCTGGATTGGAAGAGGAGCAGCTGGGACTAGGACTGGTGCCCATATGGGATGCCAGCACTGCAGGCCAGGGCTTTAACCTGCTGTGCCACAGTGCAGGCCCCCATGAGGGTCCCCCTACCCCCATATAGTTGTTGGTGAGGATGGCCTTGACTGGGGAGAAATTGTAGGTTTCTTGACAGTCTCTTCTTGTTTTAAGTTGGTGAGAATTGTATTGAGTTGGATTAAAATTCTTATGAGCACAGATAGAATCTTCTTTCTTGCAGTCATTTCTCCATGATTGCCTTGACTGCCCTTATGGGCAGTTGGCCTCAGGGACACTTTTAAATCACCTCTGTTGAGGTTGACTTTGTGAGGGACTTTCTCTTTGTTTTACTAAGGAAGACTCCATATTTGCTTGTTCTGATGCTTAGGAGAAGGTTTGGTTGTGGATTGCTGTGATTAGGCTGGGGCCTTCCATCAGTGTGAGTTGAGGAAATTGAGTAAGTAGGAAGTAATCGTACTTTTTCCCAGTCCCTTTAAGTGAAGTCTTCTAGGTGTCTCTGGCTTGGAGTAAGTCCATTGCTTAGGAAATCTTCTACCTTCAAACAAGGAAGGAGAAGGATGAAGACACATTTTCCAGGACCTTCTTTTAGCTGTGATTATGGAGGGTTTAATTCTCTCCTGCACACCAGGTTTGAAGTTCTTCAGTGGAAAAGGAACAGGTAGGCAGGAAATCTTATGACATCGTTTGGCTTATTCAGATCCAGGTGAGTCAAGGTTTGGCAGCAAAAGAGGAGAGGCCCGTTCTGTAGATGCCTGACTTTACTGGTCATTTTGAGAGGAAAGCTGGGAGAGGAGCATTCCCTTAATCCTCCACTACTCAGTTTCTTTAGAGCTAAATGGACATTTATTTACACATAGGATTCAGTTTGCCTGAACCGCTCACCTTTTGTTAATTGAATTTCTTCCTTGATGTCCTGGACTGCCTCCTGCATCATAGGAAATTCGGGGATATATGGAGCATAATACAATACTCTGGGTTGTGTAATTTGAATATAATTGAAAAGCACCCTCCTTTTTATCCTATAAAAGTTAGTGCATTGGTTCCTTTCACATGGAGGACCCCTCAGTTTACCTTCGGGGGAGTCAGCCTGGGATAGCACAGAGGCTGAGAACCATTTCCTCTACCAGCCCACCCCAGCCAGCTTCAAAAGGTGAAGAAAGGATGCTGTGCATGCCAGACAACACTGTAATTGGATGGCTTTCCTAACTAATGTTTCCTTAAGTGAAGACTTCTGTTTTATTTGCATTGCCAGGCCATTTGGTAGAAACTGCAAAGGAATGAAGAAGGAGCAGTGCATCTAAGTTGGCAGGCAGAAAGAGTAGGGGAAGTATTCCTTGGTTGGAAGGTGGATATTTCCTCCAGGCCCTGGAAGGAGATTGGGTTCTTTCTAATGAGCCATGCTCCAAATACAGAGGATTACTTTTGGACCATCCTAGTAATTATAATACCAGCTTTTCTATCCATTCTTGAATCTTTTAGGAAAAATTACTTCTTATTTGATTCCTCAACCAACAGTACCCAGCTTTGGAGAAGGAATGAAGTGTGGATAGTTATATTTTTCAGAATTTACATTTGAAGAAGAAGATTAAATACTGTTTGGCTCCTCTGTACTTCCAGTTCATTTTTGTGTTCCTTCCTCTGGATAGTTGATCTTTCACTACCTGCCCCATGCCTTCTTCTGCCCATGGTCTCCTCTGCTTCCTTTTTCTCCTGTACTCTAAGTCCTCCTCAGGCAGAGTAGGTCAGGTAGGTACACGTGCCTTTATGGAAAGGGGGGGGATGGAATAATGAGTCCTTCTTACTTTGGATTCAGCAATTTAGCTCGGGTGCAGTAGGTGGAGTTATTCTTGGAGCCCCAGTTTGAAGATTGCTGTGCAGAAACCCATCTGTGCCACTGGTTGCCAACATTTCTGGTACAAATATTGTCATTTGCTCTTGAGGCAATCTGCTATTTCAGTCCTAGATGCAGTTTTGTAATATGCTGGGCAAAATAGCAGGGAAAAAAATATCTTAAGTGGTGGTATAATCTTCAGTTTAAAAACACTTTAGAAATGTTTCCAGTAGTGGATTGTTCAACGTGTCTCCTTTCTTCGGCTGTAAACATAATCTAAATTCATTTTTCCTCACTTGCGTGAGCCATAATTCCCCTTGTGCCGATTCTGCATGTCAATAACTTGCATCCCCTGAAAGGAAAGATGGAAGAATAGCGTAGTCCAGATAAAAGGCTTATGTAATCATGCTTCTTTCAGATTGTACTATGTAGAGATTTAGCATCTATCATGTTTGTTGTATTGATTAGAAATTGATTAACTTCTTTAGGAGTCACTTGGTTGACATAATTTCAGACATGATCCTGGACAACTATTTTCTGTCCAGTAATCTCTGTTTTTCAGGCTACAAGATTTACGTCTGCCACGCAGGCTGCTTAACAGCTCTGTGTACTGTGTTGCCTGTGCAGAGTGGGTGCTCCCTGAAAGTAGAAGGAGCTCTCCAGAAACTTTGAGGACAGGGATGTGCTACTGTTTCATTGGGCTTTTGCCATTAAGCCTTTCTTAGAGAAAGCCCATCCTGTGGGAAATAGTACATTTCCTTCTGTGTCTGTGGCTTTCTCGTTTTCTTCCCAGCCTGACACATAGTGAGAAATCTATTTTACAGTCTGACTCATTGCACACACATGATATAAGAGTTCTACAAAATAGTATTGTGCTTTCCCGTTTATGTGAAGCATGCCTGCTCTGTTCTACTAGTTAAAAGTAAATGCTGTCCTCAGTCCTCTAAATTGATTTCACTATTTTATGGGTTTTAGCTTCAGGGTATTCCCATGTTCCTTGTAGACCTTCATGTCACAGCAGCAGTCTTAAAGTTGAGAGGTAGAAGCATCCGTATAGGGAAGATTGGCTCACAGAGCAGCAGGGAGGAGGGAGCTCACAGTTCGTGACCACACACTGAAGGGTTTGGTAGGTAGTGAAGTGAGCCCTCTCGGGATAGGTCCAAGCATGGAACTAGTTAAAAAATCATAGACCAATTTAAAGGATCCTAAAAGACACAGTTTGTCTCTTAAATCCTGATGTGACAGACTAGCCAGGATGGTGTTTTGCCCTCCTTTGGACACCTTGTTATGTAGATTTTGCGTTCAACCCTTGAAAGCTTGCAGCTGGCTGGGTTTACTTTCCTTAATGAGGTTTTATGCTCTTTCTAGATTAACCTGAATCAGGCTCACCTGACCTCTGCCCAGCTGTCTGCAGAAGCTTTGATCCCTTTGAGAGTACAGTCCCCTTTTGGCTTCCTCAGAGAAAACACAAATTCCGCTTGCATCCTGGAGTCATCAGATGGGTTGTCAGAAATGGAAAGGAATTTCAGGTGATGCCAGAGTTTGATAAGAAAGCAGTGGGCTTCCCTGAAAGGCCAGAGCAGTTGCAGTGAGTGTGATCTGGCTGGGATAAGGCTGTCCTCTGTACCAGTGTCTCTCCCACTGGGGCCATGACTTGCAGTCATTTTTTCAAAATTCCATTGTGAAGTTGGCTGTGTGTGTGAGTTCAAAGGAAATACTATATATTAAAGGGAAAAGTGGGGGAGGAAAATTCCAGGAAATTGAAAGGTGAGGTTGACGTTCCTCATTTGCTAACACACTGCTTCTGTTTTTCTTTCTGAAAAACAATGATGACTTAGAAATTGATTCCAGAACGAACTGACTTTTATCCATAATCTCATAATTATTTTTTATTTTTTTAAGATTTATTTATTCGAAAGACAGTTACAGAGAGAGCTAGAGTCAGGTACAGAGAGAAATGTCTTCCATCCATTGGTTCACTCCCTAAATGGCTGCAATGGCTGGAGCTAATACAGTTTGAAGCCAGAAGTCAGGAGCTTCTGGGTCTTCCACATAGGTGCAGGGTCCCACGGACCAGGGCCATCCTCCACTGCTTTCCAAAGCACATTAGCAGGGAGCTGGATCAGAAGTGGAGCAACCGGATTCGAATTAGCGCCCATATGGGATGCCAGCACTGCAGGCCAGGGCCTTAACCCACTGCACCACAATGCTGGCTCCTATAATTAATTTTTAGACATCTTTTCTTAAACATATGATGAATTGCCTCTTACTGTTCGGTGTTAGTGACTACAGACATAGTGTTTTTCAAACTTGCCCTTGTTTTTCAATTTTAGCTTTTTTAGTTTTAACCAGTTCGGTACAGTTGTAAGGATATAACAGTATTCCCGTTCTCCTACCTTCCCCCTTTTCGCCTCCTGTCCTTCACTTCTGAGATAACATTTCTAATTTACATTATAGTCAAGGGATTAATGCTCCACTAAAAGAGTTTAACAAGTAAAAAGCAAAAAGACCTAGTTTATTGGAAATATAGGCAGAGGTTGTAAACAATAATCAGATGGAAAAATGACCATTTTACTCACAATTAGTTTGACAAAGGTATAAAACAATCAGACTTACCTGTGACTGAGGTACTTGTTAATCAACATCCTGAGTCACCCCCTCCCCAAATAAGAGTAACACAGTTGACTTTTTTTTTTTAAGATGTTAGAACTGAAAAGAGACTTGGCTATGAAGGCTGTTCCAGTGTTCCTAGACCTGGTGGCCATCAGCAGCATGATTGTGTTGACACACATACCTGGGCCTCACTCCGTCACCATCAAATCCTAAGTGTCTGAAGCTTCCAACCATTGTTCTGAGTGGCAACCACTCATCTACTCAGCATCCCTTTGGGAAGGGTAATTGACTTGATGTGCCTCATTTCGGGGCTGGTTAATAGCAGGAGAAGTCCTCTTCTGATTTTTGCTAATAGTTTACATTTGGGGTACTGCCTAGGTGAGTGGGGAACAGTTTCTAGATGGGTGAGCAGGGTCCCAGTCCTGGAGGTGCTTAGATTGTTTTCCAGCCTTTCTCACAGGATGAATTTGAGGGTAGCAAGAACCATTTGGGAAACTTTTCAAGCCATATACAATGCTAATCCAGCTGTCAGATAGGCACATGTGTTGTCAAAGGGATATGGAGCCAGCTTACATTGTTCCCCTCTTGGCCATTTGGCCTTCTTTTACATGAGTACTTCAAAAAGTTATGGGAAAATATAATTAAAAGGCAAATTTAGAAGTGGGTGTTTGGCACAGTGGTTAACATGCAGCCCCCTTGGCACCAGTGCTGTGCCAAGGATAAAGTTGTTGCCTGAAGCGCTGGCATCCCATATGGGTGCCGGTTGGAGTCCCAGCTGCTCCACTTCTGATCCAGCTCTCTGCTATGGCCTGGGAAAGCAGTAGAAGATGCCCTGGGTTCTTGGGCCCTGCTCCTGGCTCCTGGCTCTGGAATGGCCCTTGTGGCCATTTTGGGGAGTGAACCAGTACATGGAAGACCTTTCTCTCTCTCTCTGTCTCTGCCTCTCTGCCTTTCAAACAAATAAATAAGTCTTAAAAAAAAAAAGAAAAGAAAAATGCAGCATCCCATATTGAAGTGTCTGCCTCCAGGTCCAAGCTCTCCTTCCAATTCTAGCTTCCTGTTATTGTATCCACTGGGAGGCAGCACGTGATGGCTCAAGTAATTGGATCCCTGCCACTCATGTTGGAAACCCAGACTGAGTTCTGATCCCCTGGCTTTGGCCTGGGCCAGCCCTAGCTGCTGTTGCGTGGGTTTGGGGAAGGAACCAGCAGATAGAAGATCTCTGTATCTTTGCCTTTGAAATTAAAAACAAACCGATAAGTTTTAAAATTAGATAAGTTTATTTTGGAACAGAAAATTTTGAGGTCCAGGCGTATGTGGAGTCTTTCAAGAGTTCAATGAAAAATGTGTATTATGAAAAAACTGCGGGGCCGGCGCTGTGGCCTAGCGGGTAAAGCCACTGCCTGCAGTGCTGGCATCCCACATGGGCACCAATTAGAGACCCGGCTGCTCCACTTCTGATCCAGCTCTCTGCTATGGCCTGGGAAAGCAATAGAACATGACCCAAGTCCTTGGATCCCTGCACCCACATGGGAGTCCCAGAAGAAGCTCTTGGCTTTGGATTGGTGCAGCTCTGACTATTGCAGCCAACTTGGGAGTGAACCAGCAGATGGAAGATCAATCTCTCCCCCCACCCCTGCCCCGCTTTTTCTTTTTCTCTTTCTCTCTGCCTTTCCTTCTCTCTCTGTATAACTCTTTCAAATAAATAAATCTTTAAAAAAAAAACCTGCACAGTTCTCAAAAGTTTTGTCACTAAAACTTTTAACTCCATTTTACATGATCTTTTTGAAGTACTTTTGTAGAATTTTATGAAATATTTCAAACATCCAGAAAGGCTTAGAGGCTAATGTAATTAGTACCCAGATTCCATTTCCCAGTTTTAACAAATACCACCCATCTTGCTATTAATAACCTTCCTGCTTCCCCAGAGACAGCCACTAATTTCATAGTTGGTTTTCTGAGAGCACCTTTCCTGCCAGAAGCTTGCTTCTTGGCTAGGAGGATATGTATGGGCCCATAAAGTCTATGTAAGATTGCCTTAAAAAAAAAAAACAACTTTACATAAATGTTACCTCGTAACATGAATATCAGAACTTGATTTTCTTTAAAAAATCAGCACTGTGTTTTTGAGATTTATCTGTGGTTGTTAGATGACCTGACATGGCCTCATATTTAAGAATAAATTCAGGAAATTGAAGCCAGACAGCTTGAAAACCTTAATGGAAAAAATGCAAGAAGAAGTGGGTGGGAGAGAGTTTCTGTTGAATTTTTAGTAAAGAGCATTGTCATTTATGGGAAAATAGTTGATTCGTGCATTAATTTGAATAGCGTGCTATCAGCCAAATGAGAATTAACCACATCTTGTATGAAACGCTAATTGTTTTTATTTACTATGGATGTAGTCACTGCAGTTTGATCCAGACAGGTGAAAGTTAAGATTTGTGGCATAAAACAGGAAGCAGATGGGGGCTAATTAAAGTTCTGTTGATGATGAAAGGGTGACTGATCAGGGAGCAGCTGGTTTCCCGATTTAAACACAATTTGTACTGTTGTATGTGGACATCCCCCTGCAAGTTCTCATGATCATCTTTCAGAGGTGAAGGCATGTGTTTCAACAACAAGTGTGAAGGCCATTGTGGCTCTATTTGTGCTCACTTTTTTTTTCCCCCTCCCTAAGTGCCTTTAGGCAGTGTCTCTACAGAGTTTATCCAGGAAGAGAAGGGATCCCAAAACATGGACAGGATTTTCAATGATGTGCTATCCACTTTGGACACCTGTTGTGCCTAGAAAAGCCTGAAATCCTTTCTGGATTCTCCAAGAAAGTGCTCATGCATTTGATTTTATTTGAGGTTCATTTTTATTCCATTTTTTATTTATCCCAACCTCCTTTCCTGGTGGATTTTAAAATATTGGCAGCCTGGCTATAACACAGGATGGCCCACGTCCCGCTAAACCAAGGGTTGGATTTATCCATGCAAAGGTGACTGCTAAGTGGTGCTGTGGAAACCTCCTTGGACTTCACCTGCTTCTGAAATTGAAATGTCTTTGAGCTTCTGGCCCTAAGAAGCTAGGGGATTCTGAACTTAATTACCCTGCATGCCTTTCACCTTGAAGTGAAGGCCTCTTGTTGCTACTGCTAATAATAGTTGCATAAAAACATCAAGATCCAGAGCCTTGTATGTGTTTTGCCTAAAGAATTCACCAACACTACTTTATTATTATTATTACTATGTCCAAGGTTATGTGAGGTTTGACTGGCCTAGATTCATGGGTTAGGCATTGCTTGAAATTTTGTACCAGTAATACCTAATAAGTGCTTTCCAGGCTTATTTTAATGCTTACAAAAATCTGTTAAAAGAGCTGCTATTACCCATTTTATAGATGAGTAGATTGACTCCTGGAAAGTAGCTCAGCCAAGGTCATACATTTGCCAAGTGCCATGCCTGGGTCCAGGATCCAGGTTTGTCTGACAGTAAGCCCATGCTCCTCAGAAGCACTATGTTGGTTTTGTGTAAAACTAGCATTCTCCTCCTGCTTAAGGAAACATGTCTGCTAGAAAAATAAAAATCTTAGGATATATGTTGCAAATGACACTTATTTGGTTACACAAATACACATCAGCTTGTGCGTGCACATCTATGTATAAGAGTATCTAGATTTCACTTGAATATATTCCATTATTTTTGGATGTACACATAAGAGAAAAATATGCAATTTTTGCTTGTTGCAGCAGTGCAGCTTTATTATGATTATAAAAGGTAATACATGGTTTTTCTCTAACAGTAGCAAAAAGACGACCTACTAAGATAAACTAAGAAGTGAAAATCCGCACCACATCCACCACCCAGAGGCGGCATCATTATACTCATCAGGATTGCCTTGTAAAAGAAATAGTGGGCTTTATAGAGTCATATAACTGGTCATTAAGAGTACTGTTTATTTTACCTACAAACAGTGGCAGTAGAGGTTTCAGGGATGTCATGATTGATGTTCCTAACTTTTGTATAGAAATTTCCTAATCTAGATGCTAGTTTTGTATAGTAGCTAGTTCTAGTGTAGTACATTGATTAGTTCTATTTACTACACTACTGGGGAAAACTGTGTGTGGGTAGCTTCATTTCCATGACCCTAATTGCCTCTGCTGATATCGCTGTGGTTACCGTGTGAGGCACGGTGTCAGCCAAAGCTAGTGTGTTTTGCTGCTTAGGAGAGGTCTGAGGGTTTTTCTCATTCTGCTCCCTTCTTAGCAGATCAGCCTCAAACGCTCTTCTCCGGCGTTCTTTTCCCTTCCTCCTCTTTGCTGTATCTTGTTTCCTTTCTCTCACCAGAAGCATTTATGAAGGTAGAAGAGAGATTTGTTCAGTTTTTTTGCCCTCATAACTCTGCAGTATGCAATTTTAAATGATTTTTAAAAACATTTATTTATTTGAAGGGCACAGTGAAAGAGAGCACTCGCTGCTTCACTCTCCAAATACTGAGAGCCTTGTGCATCTTTTGAAGGTACTCATGTTGACTATTATTATATGATGTTTGGGAGATAGAAGTCAACCGTGGGTCTTGCTTGTGTGAGTAATCAGACCTGACTTGCATAGTCTACATCTGCTTGTCTTTTTCTTTTTTTTTTTTTTTTAAGATTTTATTTATTGATTTGAGAGATAGAGTTACAGACAGTGAGAGGAAGAGACAGAGAGGTCTTCCATCGTTGGTTCACTCCTCAAATGGCCGCAATGACCGGAGCTGCGCCTATTCGAAGCCAGGAACCAGGTGCTTCTTCCTGGACTCCCATGTGGGTGCAGGGGCATAAGGACTTGGGCCATCCTCTACTGCCTTCCCGGGCCACAGTAGAGAGCTGGACTGGAAGAGGAGCAGCTGGGACTAGAACTGACACCCATATGGGATGCCAGTGCCGCAGGTGGAGGATTAACCTACTACGCCATGGCGCCAGCCCCTGCTTTGTTTCTCAAAGAATAAGAGGCACAGGTCTATCAAGTCCTACAGAACACCTGTAGGGCTGCACAGACTGGTGTGTTCTTTGACAGGAAGGTTAGGCAGCTCTGGGGCTTTCAGTCAGAGCTCCCCACCTTCTGCTCTGGGCCTAATTCTAACATTTCAGAAATGTATACCACTTTATGCTTTCTGAAATTATGTCCAGTACAACTGTTCTGTAAGTTGGTTAAGGCAGACATTGCTTTTCCATTTTACAGACAAGGAAGCTGAGCCATATGGGTTATAAAATTTGTTCCGAGTTAGGCATATAGTGATAGAGCCAGATTTAGGTCTTCTTCCTCTTGACCACCATCTTACCATTTTCCACAGTGGGTGCCCCTAAACATTGGTTTCCTAGTGCAGTCCGTCACAAAGCTGGTCAGAAGAATGTGATGTAGCGTGAGTGGGTGGATGTTTGTGCATGCACATTATTCTGTCCCAAAGTACAAGTTAATGGGGAATTTTGCTGTGAGGTTTTTGTTTTTGCTTTGCTTTGTGTAGTAACATAAAATCAGTGTGTCGAAGGCCCTAAAACCCTGCAGTTAGGAATCCTGTTTAAGTCTGAGGGACCAGAATTTCACAAATGTATTTCTTCAGTAAATTATTTTTAGTCTGAAAGGAACCTTTACTTTGTGGAAGAACACCTGTTGAGTACTTTACTTGGCTGTCCTGTGCTGCTTGTCTTGAAGTTATCATTGGAGTTGCTATAGGAGATGCCAGTGGTTAGAGGGAACTCTTCTTTGGGGACTCCGCAGTGGAGAATCCAGGAGCTGCCACTCCATGAGCAGTGGTTGGAGATACGTTAGGAGTAATGATGAGCCTGGAGGTGGGGTGGGGATAGAAGGCTGGCTGCAGGGAATCCTAGTCATTGTGTCACCAACAGCACCAGGCCTCTGGTATTTCATATTAAGGTGGATTTTAATAAGAAAATACAGTCTGTCTGCAAGATCAGCTGTGTTAGGGAAAGATCCATGAACTGTAGCCTGAGTGACAGCCACAGTGTTTGGAAGCTTAAGGATGGAGTTGAGAAATTTGGAGCCAGCTCAGCACACCGCTGCATCTATGCATAGCATTTGACAAGGCACATTCCTGAGTGAGGCCATATGCATCAACACCCTCCCCACCCCCACCTTTTCTTTAAAATTTAATATTCAACTTGGCCTACAGTTGTTGCTCTTGTTAGATTGGTGACTGCTGGGGTATGGGGGACAGATGGTGGTAAAGGTGCCAGTGGCAGTCTGCATTTGTCTCATGAATCAGGTCTACTTTCTTTCAGCAGAGTTGAACTCCTTGGTAAAACTCTTGAGCTGAAATCTCAAACTGAAGCAGTGAATCCAGTCTCTTAGAACTGAACCATGGATGTTACACTGGATATTTTCTTCTTCCTGTCTGTGTGCCCTCCTTGCCTTCCTCCCACCAAGGACCTACCTGCTTTTCATCCAAGCAAAGCAGTTCCAGGCATTGAATGTGGATCAAAAGTTCACACACAATAATTTAAAACCCAGAATATAGAAACTCTAAGAGAGTTCTTTGTTTGCTTTGTGTGGTTGGGTAGGGAAAATAAAATTATCCCAGTAGGAAGAATGGCTGTAAAACATGCTATGGAATAGACAGGAAAAATTAATAACTTAAATGTGATATTTTTCTCAGTCCATGTTCCTTAACTGCTCCCATAAAATGTTTGGACAAAGCATAGACTCTGTGACCTATGTTTTACAAAATATTTGAACTATGCTGATGTTTCTTTGTTCCCTAGTAATTTTGTGACTTTTAGACCTGATTGCAAGTTGTGTGGCACTAACCTGTTTTGCAACAGGAAGGGAGGAGGAAGCAGTTAGAGGCTGGAGGCAGAGCAAGGTGAGTGGGGTCTGCTGAGATACATGCCACAGTCATGTGCTTTTACACTGTAATTCTGATGAGGGGTAGGGAGCATCAACTCTTTAAAAATGAAGTTTCCAGGATGTTGACATTTTGGCTTCTAGTATATGGGTGTGTGGTGCCTTTCATGGTGATGGGGTGTGATGGGGGACTGTGGGGAGCCTGCACTGTCTCAGTGCGTCCTCATACCCAGCAGTCTAGCCTTGGGTTAGTGTTGGCCCTGGATCTCTTCTTTACATACCCAGTACAGGGTGTTGATTAAGTTGTGAGTAATTTGTTGTCACTTTACCCATGTTTATGTTGAATAATCCATGGTTACATTGTAGGGCATTATTTCCTTTAATTTCCTTTTAGCTGTTCAAAACAACCTGAAAGATGTTATGGTCGAGCCTAGACAATGACCTCAAGAAACAAAAATAAACCTTCAAAATATAAGAACCGGATTTGTATGCCAAACGTGAATGATGGATAAGATGTGTGAAAACATGGTAGGCTTCATAAAGAGACTTAAATTTGTTTTCAAAACAAATGGTCCCTGCTCCTGTGTCCTGCCCTCTGGCTCTGAAAAAAGTCAAGAGATTATGCCATGAATTTCAAAACAACCAAAAATCATATAAGTCATGAGACAGAAAGCAAATAGCTGTGGCAGAACGGATAAAGCCGCCGCCTGCAGTGCCAGCATCCCATATTGGTGCCGGTTCGAGTACTGGCTGGTATACTTCTGGTCCAGCTCTCTGCTGTTGCCTGGGAAAACAGTAGAAGATGGCCCAAGTCCTTGGGCCCCTGTACCCTCCTGGGAGACCCGGAGGAAGCTCCTGGCTTCGGATTGGCACAGCTCCGGCTGTTGCAGCCGACTGGGGAGTGAACCAGCAGATGGAAGACCTCCCTCCCCTCCCCCCTCTCCCCCTCTCCCCCTCTTCTCCTCATCTCCTCTCCCTCTCTCCCTCTCCCTCTCTCTGTGTGTAGCGCTTTCAAATAAATAAATCTTTAAAAAAAAAAAAAGCAAATAGCTGCTTGAATGTAAAACCCCATCATTTTCAGAGAGAGAGCAAGGAAGTCCTGAAGATGCCACTTAAGTCTAGAGAGTTCCTCCTCTCCACATCAGCCACTCAGGCTGACTGCAGGGTCCAGGGAACAGAACCAAGTCCACTTTTAGGGTGGAGAAGAACTCTGAGATGCTACCAGTCTGTTTTGTGTTACTGTAACAAAAATAACCAAGGCTGGGGAAGATACAAAGAAAAGAGGTTTATTTGGCTCATAGTCCTGGGGGCTAGAAATTCTAAACAGCATGGCACTGCCTTTGGAGGGCCCCCTGCCTGTGATATAGCAGATGGAATCGCATGGACAGAGTGAGGTCACATTGGCAAGAACAGCAGCAAGCACACAGGGAGAGACAAGTCTCTCTCTCTTCACCTCATACAGGATAGGATGAACATAGTGTTTCATTTTCATGGAGATCAAGAGGCTGCACCTCTGAAAGATGCCACTACTTTTCATACTGCTGCATTGGGACCAGGCTACCAGCACATGAGCCTTTGGAGGATAAGCTGTATCCACACCCCAGCAGATGCTTTTACTTAATCAAGAGAAATTTATATGCACATAAAAATATAGACACCCACACATATTTAAATTTTTGGGTAATCAAAAATATCTTTCTGCTTTCCAAGCAGGGCCCTGACTCTTCTTCTACCATCTGGATAGGAGACATGTTTGGTGTTTTTCCCCTAGGTTCTGTGTTGTAACTTGGGTCTCTTGTCTTCTGAACTTTGATTTGCTGTCCTGTGTATTGCATGGAGGATAAAACACATGTACTTAACTTGTGTGTGTGTGTGTGTGTTTTAAGATTTATTTATTTGTCAGAGTTACACAGAGAGAGAAGGAGCAGGAGAGAGAGACAGAGGTCTTCCATCTGCTGGTTCACCCCCCAATTAGCCTCAATGGCCAGAGCTGCGCCTAACCGAAGCCAGGAGCTTCTTCCGGGGTCTCCCATGTGGGTGTAGGGGCCCAAGGACCTGGGCCAGCTTCCACTGCTATCCCAGGCCATAGCAGAGAGCTGGATTGGAAGAGGAGCAGCTGGGGCTTGAACCGGTGCCCATATGGAATGCCAGCGCTTCAGGCCAGAGCTTCAACCCTGCACCACAGTGCTGGCCCTTGAAGAATTTTCTAATATGCTTGAAATTGTTAACAATTATAATAATGGTTTGTGTGTTCCAAGCATGTTTTCATTTGATCTTCACTGTGCACCTTTAAGAAAAGATTTATTTAGTTAAATGTCAGAGTGAGAGGGAGAGACATCTTTCTTTTTAAGTTTTATTTATTTATTTGAAAGAGTTACACAGAGAGAAAAGGAGAGGCAGAGAGAGAGGTCTTCCATCTGCTGGTTCACTCCCCAATAGGCTGCAACAGCCAGAGCTGAGCCGATCCGAAGCCAGTAGCCAGGAGCTTCTTCCGGATCTCCCATGTAGGTGCAGGGGCCCAAACATTTGGACCATCTTCTGCTTTCCCAGGCCATAACAGAGAGCTGGATCAGAAGTGGAACAGCCGGGACTTGAACCGGTGCCCATATGGGATGCTGGCACTTCAGGCAGCGGCTTTACCTGCTATGCCACAGTGTTGGCTCCAAGAGACATCTTCCACCCACCAGTTTGCTCCACGAAATGGTTGCAATAGCTGGAGCTGGGCCAGCCCAAAGCCAGGAGCCAGGAACTCCATCCTGGTCTCCCACATGGGTAGCAGGGTCCCAAGCATTTGGGCTTTCATCCACTACCTTTCCCAGCTGCATTAGCAGGGAGGCAGATGAAAAGTGAAGTAGCTGGGACTCTAATTCACACTCCAGGATGGGATGCCATCATCACGAGCAGCTAGTTAATCCGCTGCGCCACAATGCGGGTCCTTTCACAGTGCACATTTGGGTTACGTAGTACTGAGGCATCAGGGTACCATACAGCCCAGGTTCACATCATACATCTTGGGATCACATTATACAGATCATACTCATGTGTGGAGCTAATGGCCTGACTGGTACACAGACATAGAAGCCCTGCCTTTGGTGTCCTTTCTACTGAACCATACTGGCAGATTCATAATTTTAAAACAACATGGAGAAGACACCTTCCTGCATCCTCAAATGTGCTATTGCACATACTGTGGAAGAAAACTATAGCCACAGTTCATTGTATCCTTGAATGTAGTAACAGCTTGGGCGAGAGGAAGACATTTGTACCACACTAGTAGCTATTCAGTTCTTTTTTTAAAGGAAATTCAAAGTGGTAACACTAAAAACAATGAGGACTAAAACTCCCAAGAGGAACTTCAGGTGTACCGTTACTAATCATCCACTCAAGAGAATCCCCAATTTCTCATTGGTTTGAATCATTCTAAGCAATGTTTGCTTCAGTCAGTCATGCTGTGTTTGCTAGATTCCCTGTGTTTAAGTCAGAGCTAAGTGTACAGAATTCTCCTTTTTTTCATCCCCAAATAGCACATGTGTATTGCGTGTAGCCAGCACATTTTAAAAGATCAACACCTTCCTAAAAAGCATATTCATAACTTCCAAAGGCAGCTGTGAGGTTTTTGTCTTTGGAGATTTAGAAAGATGATCTTGTATGTTTGGTTCATGATTGCAGTGTTGTTCAGGTTAGCAAAAAGGACTTGGGTTCAAACTGCAGCATTAGAGTGAAAAGTTTAATACAAGGAAGACTCAGAGTGGTGAGAGTCGTTAGTCACTTAAGTGATGTCCCTTGGGTGGTTAAGGGATCCTTTTTGTCCTACCTGACATTTCTCCTGGGAACCCAAAGAATTTGCGGTTCTCCAGGTCTTCTTAACCTGAGTCTAGGGCCATCTCTGTTCGGGGCCTTCAGCCAGGCATGATCCTGCCTCTCTTGACCATGTTTTTGTTAGTGATGCTCACACGGATTTGCAGCTTAAGCACAAAGTTTAAACCCAAGTTCTTGTGGGCATCACTGCCACAAATATGCTTCTGGTGGGGTGCCAGTAGTCACTGATACTATATAGGGGTCACTGCTTGCTTTGCAGGATCCTTTTCAGTTGCATTTTCAAACAGAGGAGTGCCAGCTTTGGGGTGGAAACTTAGCCTTAGGATTAAGCAAAGTATAGGTTGTATGTTAGGTCTGCGCTGATGGCTGTAGGATGGACACAGTGTGGATGACCTTGAAGGATCATGGGATTTGTAGGCCTTTAGGTAACTTTATGAAGGCAGATTTACTGAAACATCTGTTTGGGGTTCTTCCAGACTTCTGGAATAGGTCTGGGCTTTGATAGTGCTGAGGGAGCAGCAGTCTGTTTACGAGGTCCTCTTGTCTTAATGCTTAGGAAGAAGGTGTGGAGAGTGGGGCTGTCATCTAGATGACCTACTGTGTCTTAGAGTCGAGTCGTGACAGGCTTGCTCATGTGGATCCCTGATGTCTGTGGGAAGCTTGTGAGCTCTGGCTTGGACTCAGGCTCTCACAGTGCGAGAATTTTACTTTAGCATAATCCTGGGCCCAAATAATTCTGCTAGAATTGGGTCAGCTCATGAATTTTGGATAGGTTTTTTTTTTTTTGATAATTGTTTCGTAACCCCCAAACAATGTAACTTAGCTGTCATGAGTTGTCACTGCATTAGGCTTCCTAGTCAGAGTGATAGGCAAGCTGTTTCAAGATTCTGTATAAACCCTCCAGAGAAACCCTACATTGCAAGTAATATATAATTCAGAGTATTATACTTTATTGCAGTTTGCTGCTCTTATTTTGTAATCTGGATTATCATATCTTGGTACCAAAATAGAAAAACCTTGTAAACTTAGACTTTGTGCTTTAATTCTGTTTGCTAAGAGTTAGCAGTTCTTAGTGAGTAAACCATGTAGCCAATGGATTGATTATTGTCTAAATTTCCCAAGCAATAAACAAGTCCAGGATAAAAAGCAATGTTGATTGTATATCCTGTGGGTGAGATGTTGTCCTGGAGATTTAAATGCATCACAAGTTTGTGTTTTTGACTCTAAATTTATATCCATAAAGTTTTTCATTGACTTTTGTAAACAATTTGGTCTCCTACCTTGGATATAGTTTAATAGAAGCAAGATTCATGGGTTCACCCCTGTAACTCTGGCAAAAAATACTTTAGAGTCACGTGAGTCCTTTAAAGCTTTACAAAACTTTAAAAGTATTGATATTCGTTTTATGCTCAATTTACGTTTTTCATCAGAAGAGAATAGATTCTAATGTGTTCTTTGTTTTTGGTTTTTATTTTGCCTTATTCTGGTAGCCAAATAGATAAGGTAGTTAATTGCATTGCAATGTTGTGTGTTTATAGAACCATTTCAGATTAGAAAAATGGGGATGGCCTATAAAATAGACTAAGATTTTCATTAGGAAGCTGCAAAATCACTTTAGTACAAATGAGTTTCTTCTTAATATTCTCATGGTGGGGCCCTATGTGTCTGAAACAGCCATTAGGCATGAGTGGCAAAAAAGAGTTTGTATTTTGGGCAGTTAATTAAATCGAAGTTTCAGAAAGGATAGGCCCCTTAGGTTCCTAGATGGGCAGGGTGGGGGAGTTGTGGCTGTCTTTGTGGACTTTGGCAGTTGTGGACTTTGACAATACCTGTTCTCTATGTCTCCCTAGGGAGGAGGCTCTGAGTGGGTTTAAAGGGTCACCAGGGATGCTGGCACACTGCACTGAAACTAAATTAATCTCAAGAGAAACAAGCTCTACTTTGAAATCCTTGGTAGCCTGCAGCTCCCTTTAAAAAAAGGAAGAACCAATATATTTAAAAGAATTTTAGCTAAATGAAATTTGGTCCCTGGATATCCTCCACTGGGATCTTATTAGCTAGGGTTGATGATACTCGTTTGAGAGTTGGCCTTGCTGGTTTGTATGTCTGTGTTAGGTTCAGGCATATTAAATATGAGTAATTTCTGTTTCTTTAAGTTAGATCCACATTGCCAATTTAACACTGAGGTTATAGAAAGTGGGTAAGAAAAATGGCTCATGATCTGGATGGAAGGCAAGTTGCTTATATCTAAGGGGACTTAGATCCAATCTTAACTTGCGTTGTTTTGGGGTTTGTCTTGTATGTAGAGCACATAACACTGATTAATAGGAGCCTCCTGTGTTCATATTCTAAAAATAAGGGTTTTGCCCTTCCTTTCACAAAACTAGCTTAGATGTAGTGTTTTCCTATGGGACATACTTAAATTTTATGGTAATGGGGAAGCACTGCTTTTAATTACTGCCTCTGAGAAACAAAAAGCTTGGTATAGTTTAATATCATCAAGGACATTTTCTGTTCTATATCTGAAGGTTTTTCTTTTAAATCCTGGGTATGAGAAGTTACGGCTTAAATTTTGCTGTGATGTATTTAGGCTTTTGGCTAAGCAATAGCAGGTAAACTGCGAGTGTCCTTCGTTTTTTCTGTTGTAAAACTTCCCCCTCCCAGTCTTCTGGCTAGTGGTGCCTCTACCTTCCTTCTGTGTCTCTCAACACCATGGTCACCTGTTACCTCTTTACCAAACTTCTCGTTCCATAGCATGCGCCCCCCCCCCCCCCCCCCGAACATGTTTGAGAAGAGATGAGAAAGCGCATCATTCCAATAATTGACATTGTGGGTGCAATCTCATAGCAGCTACCTGGAAAATCTCCTCCTTGAATAGCCTCAGGAACACATGTATGTCTGACAAAGGTCCGCAAAAACAGATGACAGACTATGGTAAACACTCTATTTACAATTTAAAATGAGATCTTTCAGTTGAAGGATTGCAACTCAGTTGTGAGGATGTGGGAACAAGCTTGAGGAGGGCTCTCTCTTGAACAGGAAGTTTGTGATGAATGACTTAATCAACTTGTAGCCATTCGTGATCGCTTAAAAATTCCTGTTTATATATTCCTTTATTTCCTAGAGCAAAATGGTCCATGTTCATTCTTTAGCTTTGTTTGAGGTATTGCACCAGTTACTTCCATGCATACTGTCATGTAGCCCCTCACAGTCCTATAGAAGCAGGCTTGGCGAGACTGAAGTGGCATAGTGGCCCAGCAGCTAGTCCTACTCTAGAGCTGGCCAAACACACAAAGCTTTTCATGACATCTTTGGGTTCTCATGTTTGTCTTTTTGATATTGTTTTACATGAGACCACAATCTCCCACATTCTTTTTTTCAGTGGAGGCTCCCTTAATTTAGTCATATATTCCTTCCTTTGGGATGATTTGAGTCAGATAAACTGGAGCTAAATATGTATTAGTAGTGGCTTGAGAATCTATAGCTCAGGATTGGATTGGCTGGCAAGAATGACCTTGCATGTTCTAGTCTTTGTTTTGTATTTCTTCTAGGACTGAAGCCCCATGTGGTTCCACTTTTTGTAAATGAATACTCATAAGCTTTCCATCTGCATTTTAATGTCTCCGAACTCTGTTTTCCCTAACATAAAACAAGGGTGTTAGACCGCATGACCTTGGCAGTACCTTCTGGTTTTCTGAAGCTGCAAGTTTCTATCTGTAGCCCTAGGTCACTGGAGAAGCTCAGAGACCTCTGTTCAAACAGGGGAAGGGTGGAGATGTTCTTTGAGGCATTCAGGCGAGAAGGAGAGGGCTCTGGGGAATGCTTGCGGCTTGCTGGGAGGGTAGGACCACATGTCTAGATGAGCAGATCACAGCAGATCTTCTGTTACAGCACCCTTTTAACTTTACTTATGTGCTGTCACTTGTAAAAAGAACCATTGGCTAGAGGTCACATGTTTTCTTTCTGTTCACAAGCAAAATGGTTAAAATTGTTGTTTCACTAGTAGCTATGGTGGGAACTCAGTTTTTTTTTTTTTTTTTTTAAATATTTATTTATTTGAAAGTTAGAGTTACACAGAGAGAAGGAGAGGCAGAGGGAGAGAGAGAGAGAGAGAGGTCTTCTGGTTCACTCCCCAGTTGGCCGTAACGGCCAGAGCTTTGCCGATTGGAAGCCAAGAGCCAGGAGCTTCTTTTGGGTCTCCCACATGGGTGCAGGGGCCCAAGGACTTGGGCCATCTTCTACTTTCCCAGGCCATAGCAGAGAGATGGATCAGAAGTGGAGCAGCCAGAACACGAACCAGTGCCCATATGGGATGCTGGCACTGCTTTACCTGCTATGCTACAGTGCTGGCCCCAGGGGAACTCAGTTTTGAATAGAGATTTTCCTACTTTCTCTTCAGTCTGTTTTCACTTGTGGAAGTGCAGGAAGAGATGGTATGAAAGACAGGAAGCAGGAGGAGGGAATAAAAACTATGCAGGAGGCTATATAACAATCACAGGCATTGAGAAAGTTCACAGAAATTAGATAAAATGCTTTGGAAAAAATCTAGTTTGTCTAGCATTTTGAAAGAATTTCTAGAATTTCCAGAATAACAAGTTCATTTAGTCATATGTTCCAGTCTCTTAATGTGAGGTTCTTTTTATTGGATCTGGTGTCCGTTGACCACACCCTCAGACAGGCAGCTGGGGGAGTCCCTGGAGACCTTCTGTGTTCCTTGCGAGTCCTCACAGCCTCTTTACACACGCTTTCCCTGGCGATGTTCACATCTGAAATTCACACTTCAGCGGCTGTGGTTTCCTGCCACAAAGAGGAACCCACTGGAATACAAGCAAGTCATAGTGTGTACATTTATCACCTGTTGAGGCAGAAAAATGAGTTTTGTAAACTATTAAACAGAACTAACTCTGCCCCTCAAGGTGCACGCTTGTAACCTCAGTCTTGAATATGTTCCTTTGATTCTTAACAGTGATGAAGCCAAGGAGATGGTTTTTCATCCAGCAACAGTGTTGTAGGCATAGGCACCAAGACCTTGCTTTGAGCTCTAACTGGACAAATAAATTTCAGATCCTCAGTTTCTGCAGAAATGGGACCAATAATACCTGCCTCATTTGTCTGTTCCAAGAACAAAGTTGAATTATGTTGACAGCAGTGAACTATGAAAGATGTACGAAAGGCCACGGTTTCCTGAGCTGGGTGCATTCAGTTTAAGTTGCTGCTATTATTTTATTGCGGTGAAACATAAAGGCCAGGGTGATATTAGAAATGCCAAGCAGGAAGACAAGTAGAATGTAGCAGCAGTGGGAAGACCCCTGGCTGAAAGGTGGTGTTCTCCTCACTGGCTGAGGGTTGGGCTAGGTGCAAATGAGAAGGCAGCACAGGTCTGAAAGCAGGACTGGGGAGGGGAAATGAGGGTCTAGAGAAGCTCAGTGTGAAGAGACATGACCTGGAAGAGGGCCAAGCTCCTCTGACACTGTTAAGGGGAGAGACTGCAGGCAGAGGGCAGGACCAAGCCATTTTTTCAACCTGGGCTCATGGTGATGGTGGAAGTACCACAGAGAGTTGTCTACACTCTATTCAGGGCTAATTCTGTATTTCCTCCATCTTTGGTGGGATCTTCAGGCTCCTAGATGTCTACTGGAACAGCCTATTTGTTTGTCTCTCTTTTTTTTTTTTTAAACCAGTACCCATTTTGATGTATGTTTACTCATTTATAATTTAAATTTAAGTATGGACAGCATATTTGTGAACATGAGTTTTAAAAGAATGAGACAAAAAAATTTATAGTAAATGGAATTGTAAAGATATCCTTGATCTCAGTCCTGTATTTCAGCAGTGGTTTGATAATTGCTTTAGATGGTGAGGCTAGGAGCCTGTGGGGAGGGGCTTTGGGAGGTGGGGTGGTTTCTGGGGACTGGTCTTAGCACATAACTTCTCCCATCCACATAGGCAGTTGAAAAGGGGAGCTCCAGAGAACCACTCCCACAGAGCTCTGTTCTGGGACCTGTGGCTGCTCCCTGCATACACTGGCCGTGTCCAGCGCCCTGAGAACCCCTGGCCTGTGTGTGTTACATGGACCACAAGGCTCGGCAGCAGCGCCTCCAGAAGGCTTACAGAGTACAGTGACACTGGCTGGCAAAGTACATAGAAAACCTACTTTGGTGTTGGAGTTTAGTTCTGAGGTAGTAAGTAGTATGTAGAGAAATTGTATACCCACCCACCGCCCCCTGCACCAACCAGTTTTGCCCATAGCTAGCATGTATAAGCCTCATGTCATTAAGAGACTATAAAGGTGTGATAATAAGGAAATGAGATGAATGTTTATTATATAAGTAAGTCTATTATCCTAGCAGTGATAACAGTAACATCAGCTAATACAGATTGAGGTAGGAATTTCACATGTATTATGTCCATTAATCTTTGCAACAGCCCTGCAAAGGTAAGAACTCTGAATCCATTCATCAGATACTAGAGTGCCTACTTGGCAGTTGTGCCATGAGTAGCAGCAGACAGACAGGCTCCCTGTGCTCACCGTGAATAGGATCATCAAAAAATGCTCTGGGGAATGGAGGGACAGTTGGGCTGAGGTGGAAGCTGGGGGAGGGTGTGTGTGTGTGTGTGTGTACATCATTTCTGGAGGCCAGGCTCTGTAATTGCTGCTTCTTTCTTTATTTTTAAAGATTTATTTGAAAGGCAGTTGGAGAGTAATATTCAGTCTACTAATTCACACCCCAATTGGCTGCAATGGCTAGGACCAGAACTAGCTGAAGCCAGGCATGCCTTCTGGGTCTCCCACATGGAAGGCAGAATTTGGACCATGTTCTGCTGCTTTTCCAGGCCCATTAGTAGGGAGTTAGATTGGAAGCAGAGCCGTTGGGACTCCAACTGGTGCTCTGATACAGGATGATGGTATCGTAGAGATGGCAACTTAATCCACCAGCCTCTCTAATTGCTTCTTATGTCCTTTGCTGCTCTTGGCGCAGAATAGGTTCTAACAACGTTAGTTGGCATGAATTAGTACATAAATTGATGGAGGAAAAAGGAATATCTTTTGTAGGACATCATTACATCTTCTTGTAATAATTTTTGGATGTCAGTCAGCAAACACCCATTGAATATATCTTGTATGCAGAGCATGGTGTAGGGGTCATTAGGTTAGAAATTAAAAACAGATTTAGTCCTTGCCCTTTAAGGAGCTCAGAATCTGGACTGTAGAGTGTGTAGAATAGAACACCCAAGAATTACAAACAGCCAGCAAAACAGGTTGAGTAAGCTAGTACACCTTGTCCAGGTCGCCTTTCCAGCTCCAGCCTCCACAATCTGCAGAGCTCAGTGCTGTACCTGTGGGGTGGCTGGGCATGCAAGTGGTGGGGGTGGGGGTGTGTGTGGGGGGGGAGTCGGGGGTTTTGTGTGTGTGTACAGAGAAGTACAGTTGGTGAAGAGGAGATGGGCTGACTTGGCTTCTTCATGCAGCATTTGGGTAAGGGATTGACAAGTGCACCAGCCTGTGTCCTCACGCCCTCTGGCTCTTCAGGTTCAAGAGCAGAGTGCCTCAGAGCCACACAGCTGGGTGGACTACTGTTCCATCCAGCCCCAGCTGTGCCTGGCAGAGAAGTGCAGACACAACATCATTAATAGCAGCACATATTTTTACAAGATTTACCTCTTCAAACCCCGCCCCTTAGAAATCATAGCTTCTTCAATGTCCTGCTGGCTGTGTGAAAAACAGGAATTTATGTAATGAACCTTGCACAGCGGACCTTTTCCTGTTCGGAAAAAAATTTTTTTTAATTGTTGGCATAGTTAGGAGACAGCTCTGTTACTCAAAGAGCGACCTGAAATGTCCTCTTAGAAAAATACGTAGTATGATGTTTTGATAAGTAAGGCATTGCTGTGGCTGTTTCGTAAAGTCTGCATAGTGAATTAGTGTGTGTCCCACTTGAGTTAGTTGACAACGTCTTGGACTTTTTAACGATTTCATTATTATGTCTTCTGCAGTCTTACTAAAAATGCCACCCCCTCCTCACACTTGCAGTGATCTCATGGGGTCATCTTGCAAGTTTCAGAACTATACCCCCTATACCCCAAGTCATTGCAGGCAACCAGGAAACTACTATCTGGGATGATCTGTCTTCCCCTTTATCATTAACTAAATGTGACAGGGAAAGGAGTCAAGCTTCCTCTCGTCCGGAGATTTCATCGGTGCTTATCTGTGTGTCTATTGTGTTCCAAGAACAAAACTGTCATGATGGAATATTGTGCAAATGCACAAACCTCCAGACTATAGAAGTTGTTTCAGGGGACAGGGTTGGAGTATTTGGCCACATTCCAGTACTACACCGGGGACAGGCCCACTTCTTTTAAGGAGGAACTAGGAACTCAAGTTGCTGGTACTGATGGGCATAGCTGATAAGGCTATGGCTCTGTGAGCATGCATGCGTATGTGTGTAATGGATTTTCTCATAGGATTTTGGGAATCTTATAGGAATGGAATAGGGTATGACAGAAATACAGTCATTGACCTCTTTGGAGGATTCTTGTATGGCATTGACGCCCCTAAATTCTAGTTGGCTATAGATAAGAGGTGGGACAGGAGGTGGATCTTAGAAACAGTCACTGCCTTGTGCTCACACACCGGCTCAGCATCCAGCTGGGAAGTGGCTGCTCATTTGCTGCTCCCTGTGTGCTTGGCAGGAGGGCTTGTCACATAGCTGCTGTGTGCAGTCCTTGAGCAGAATTACTACAGAGGGGGTCAGAAGGCATTCTGAACTGGAGACCTCTCAGCTCCAGCTATCAGGCCTCATTCTGACTTTGTATCTCCTTTCAGAAAGTAAGATCTCCCACTCTCCCTTTCTGTTTACTCCTTTTAATGAGCAATGGCTTGACCTCGTAGTTGGAGCTGGAGCAAGGCCCCATCCTGCTGTGCAGAGATTCTGCTGTGGTGAAGTGGTTGGCACTCAGGCGCTTGTGTCCCATGTACATGGCATGAGGATGTGGGCACTGTGGCTGTGTCCCTGGCTGACCACAGATCCATCCAGAGCCTTTTTGTGGTCAAGGCGGGGAGGAGCTGCAGAGACACTTGGTACTTGGTCAGCTCATCCTGGCACCCAATTGACAGAGGAGGCCAAGGACACCCTGGAGCTATGTGTACAGTCCTGCCCCCAGGGGTCTGAGGTACCCAGAATCCTCCTCCTGGACTTGGAATCAGCCCCTGAAGAATGAGACTGCTACATGAATGGATCGTGACTGTGCCCTTATCTGTGCTGGGGCAAAAAGTTGTTAAGACCAAGGGTCCTTCTTGTTAGACGCTCAGAGTGTTTAACAGGCTCTTGCAAATGCCAGAAGCCTTGCTGTATACCTGTGGAGTAGGTGAATCATGTTGGGCCTTCCTGGTCTGTATCTGGCCCTCAGTGAAAGTTTTTTTTTTTTTTTTTTTTTTTTTTAAGATTTATTTATTTATTTGAAAGAGTCACACAGAGAGGAGAGGCAGAGAGAAAGAGAAAGTGGTCTTCATCTGCTGGTTCACTCCCCAATTGGCTGCAATGGCCAGAGCTGCACCAATCCGGAGCCAGGAGCTTCCTCTGGGTCTCCCACATGGGTGCAGGGGCCCAAGGACTTGGGCCATCTTCTTCTGCTTTCCTAGGCCATAGCAGAAAGCTGGATCGGAAGTGGAGCAGCCAGGACTTGAACTGGCGCCCATATGGGATGCTGGCACTGTAGGCAGCAGCTTTACCTGCTGTGCCATATTGCTGGCCCCTGAAAGTTTATACTGAAGCTCTGGTCCCATTTGCCATATATTTGCAAGTTGTTTCAGAAAGTTTATTAAAATTGGAATTAAAATTTATTTTGCTAAAAAATATTGAAATGCTTGCATATGAAGGCTCTTCAGAAAGTTCATGGAAAATGCATATTATGGAAGCATTATATATAGAGTTCAAAAATTTATTGGCAAATTAATTTTTTGTGCCTAATGGACTTTGAAGATGTGAATGAATCTAGGCCTTACAACTTTGCAGGCTTTCATTTCCCAGCGAGGAGTACATCTTGCTTCATCTATTACTTTTTCTTAATTAGCCCAATAATATAAACATTCTCACTTCAGCTAAATGACGTTGTCAATCTGAGGAGAATTGACAGTAGTTTGAGGGTAGAATGGAAGGGCTGTTGATAGCACTTTGATGCAGAGTACTACATATTTGCATTGTAGCTAAGCAAAATATTAGTGGTTTTGAAACCACTTCCTGTAATTTCCTTGTAAAATATAGCTGCATAAAAAAGCCACTTATAATCAAGCCTATTTTGTCCCCACATTAAATTAAGATATGGATATTATTTTCAAGATAACAGGCTATTCTTCCTCTGTTGGTTTAAGAGCTTTGGTAGTGGATTCAGAACTGTTAGGGCAGTTGAGATTGAAATTCGTACTGTAAACTCTTAAAATTATACCTGTCTTTCATGAAATTTTTTTTTAATATTTATTTATTTGAAAGGCAGAGTTAGGGAGTGGCGGAGGCAGAGAGAAGGGAAGTCTTCGATCTGCTGGGTCACTTCCCAAATGGCTGCAACGGCTAGGACTAGGCCAAACTGAAGCCAGGATCCAGGAGCTTCTTTCAGGTCTTCCACATGGATTCAGGGACCCAAGCACTTGGGCCATCATTGCTGCTTTGCCGGGTGCGTTAGCATTAACAGCGAGCTGGATTGGAAGTGGAGCAACTGGGACTCAAACCCATGCCCATATTGGATGCCGGCCCTGTAGGCGGTGGCTTAACCTGCTGTGCTATAGCGCAAACCTTCAGAAACATGTTTTTAATATAAGTTTTCCCAGTGTAGAAGTTTTGTAATTCTAATATCACGTTTTGTTTTACAGAATTCAATTCGCCACAATCTGTCTCTACACAGTAAGTTCATTCGTGTACAGAATGAAGGAACTGGAAAAAGTTCTTGGTGGATGCTCAATCCAGAGGGAGGCAAGAGTGGAAAATCTCCCAGGAGAAGAGCTGCCTCCATGGACAACAACAGTAAATTTGCTAAGAGCCGGGGCCGAGCTGCCAAGAAAAAAGCATCGCTCCAATCTGGCCAGGAGGGTGCTGGGGATAGTCCTGGATCTCAGTTCTCCAAATGGCCTGCAAGCCCTGGCTCTCACAGCAACGACGACTTTGATAACTGGAGTACATTTCGCCCTCGGACTAGCTCAAATGCTAGTACTATTAGTGGGAGACTTTCTCCCATTATGACCGAACAGGATGATCTTGGAGATGGGGATGTGCATTCTATGGTGTACCCACCGTCGGCTGCCAAGATGGCTTCTACTCTGCCCAGTCTGTCTGAGATAAGCAATCCTGAAAACATGGAAAACCTTTTGGATAATCTCAATCTTCTCTCATCACCAACATCATTAACTGTTTCCACCCAGTCTTCACCTGGCAGCATGATGCAGCAGACACCATGCTACTCGTTTGCACCGCCAAACACCAGTCTGAATTCACCCAGCCCAAACTACCAAAAATACACTTACGGGCAATCCAACGTGAGCCCGTTGCCCCAGATGCCTATGCAAACACTTCAGGACAGCAAATCAAGTTATGGAGGCTTGAATCAGTACAACTGTGCACCGGGACTCTTGAAGGAGTTACTTACCTCTGATTCTCCTCCCCATAATGACATTATGTCACCAGTTGATCCTGGGGTGGCCCAACCCAGCAGCCGGGTCCTGGGCCAGAATGTGATGATGGGCCCTAATTCGGTCATGCCAGCCTATGGCAACCAGGCATCTCATAACAAAATGATGAATCCCAGCTCCCATCCTCACCCTGGACACACTCAGCAAACGTCTGCAGTTAACGGGCGTGCCCTGCCACACTCGGTGAACACCATGCCTCACACCTCGGGTCTGAACCGCATGACCCCAGTGAAGACATCTGTACAAGTGCCTCTGCCCCACCCCATGCAGATGAATGCCCTGGGCAGCTATGCCTCAGTGAGCAGCTGCAATGGCTATGGCAGGATGGGCGTTCTCCACCAGGAGAAGCTCCCCAGTGACTTGGACGGCATGTTTATTGAGCGCTTGGACTGTGACATGGAGTCTATCATTCGGAATGACCTCATGGATGGAGATACGTTGGATTTTAACTTTGACAATGTGTTGCCCAACCAAAGCTTCCCACATAGCGTCAAGACGACGACACACAGCTGGGTGTCAGGCTAAGAGTCAGTGAGCAGGTAAGTCTACCCCATTCTCAAAAGGCCTTTTGAAAAACAGAACTTAGAGGAACTTACCAAGCGTCTTCCATGGTTAGTTCCTGTTTGATGTCAACTGACTGCCCCTTGCAGAGAGGTGTCTTTTGTTGTTCATTTTCAAACTCTCTTGCAGCTCATCAATTTTCCTTTTGAGTTTTAAACATAAGGCAGCTTCCTGAAACCCCTTTAAAGATTTTCTTTTGACAGTTAGATGGCTGCATCTTTTCAGTAGCTCTTCAATAAATTGAATACATTTGATAGAAATCAAATGCTGGGGGATTTTAAAGTGAAATTCCATTGAATGATTTCAGAGCTGTTTGAGAAAGCTCACAGTTTATTCCCCCCTTCTAAGTACCTCTGTCACTCTAATATATTAAATTGAATTGATTTTAATTTGGCTATATTTTCATTGTGTGTGTGTTTTTTTTTCCTCTAGGCTACACTTAAAAGTACTTCGAATTATCTGACAACAGGAACTGAGAGAAGCAGTCCAAAGAAGTCTTTCACCCTTCCTTTTAGTTTTCTTGATTAAAAAAAGAGAGGGGAGGGGGGAACCCTTCCTTTTTTTTTCTTTTTTTTTTTTTTCCTTTCGTCAGACTTGGCAGCGAAGACACTTTTCCTGTACAGGATGTTTGCCCGATGTTTGCAGGTTATGTGCTGCTGTAGATAAGGACTGTGCCATTGGAAATTTCATTACAATGAAGTGCCAAACTCACTACACCATATAATTGCAGAAAAGACTTTCAGATCCCGGTGTGCTTTCAAGTTTTGTATATAAGCAGTAGATACAGAATTGTATTTGTGTGTGTGTTGTTGTTGTTGTTGTTGCTGTTGTTTTTTAATATCCTTTTGGTCCAAGGAAAGTTTATACTTTTTGTAATACTGTGATGGTCTCATGTCTTGAGAAGTTAAACTTTTGTTTGTACTACCTGTGTTCTGCTGAACTGACGAATCACAAAGAACCAAGGTCTTCTCTGCACCTCTGCTGAGCAGCTTGGGACCTGTTCGTGATGCCACAGGATTCACATGAGAACCAAGTAGCCTGTTTGCAATCTGCTGAATAATGGACTTGTCAGACTTTTGGGGGGAGAATAGATTAAATGCCAGCCTTGTACAGGTCTTTTCTATTTTCGTTTATTTTGTTATTTGCAAATTTGTACAAACATTTAAATGGTTCTAATTTCCGGATAAATGATTTTTGATGTTATTGTTGGGACTTGAGATCATTTTTGGAATAGATATTGAACTGTAATGTTTTCTTAAAACTAGAGTCTACTTTGTTACATTGTCTGCTTGTAAATTTGTGGAATCACAGGTATTTGGGGGTAACATTCATAATTTTCATTTTGTATTTCTAACTGGATTAGTACTAATTTTATACGTGCTTTAACTGGTTTGTACACTTTGGGATGCTATTTGGTGATGTTTCTGACTGATCTTAAATCATTGTAATTAGAACTTGCATACTCAACGTTTCTCGCCCTGTTTGGGCAAGAAAGTGATGTATAGTTTAAGGACACTTGGCGTTTCATATATATGAGAACTTAATATGTTTTTATGTATGTATTTTAAACAGATTTCACCTGCTTCTATTATTATTCTGTGAACCATGTGCACTGCCTAGTGTTGAGTCTTTGGATAGAGGCCTGTGTGTTGCATTGTTACGTCGTTCCTAGGAAGCCTTGTAATGTTTATAGATCAGAGAGGGAGACCTAAAGCAACACTTCTTTGTCAGATTAGAGATTGTGATAAGCTTAACCTTTTTGAGTTAAGCTGCAGCACAGATTCTGCCTCATAATTCTTTGCTCTTTTTTTTTTGAGCAGCTGGAGGTTGATTTTTTTTTTTTTCTAAGCCCTGTCTTGAGGAATCATGTCCACACCACACTCACTCTCCATCCCGCTCTCCCTTTTGTCCAGCAGAGGACTTAGTGCACTGTGGAAATTTAAGATGAAGGGGGAAACCATTGATTTTGTAGAATGCTTTTGTATACTTAAGTACAGATGGCTACAAAGTGGAATACAACTTGTTTAAACATTGAGGCAATTAATTTAAAAACCAGCAAACCATCTGTAAGTTTGTGCATTTGAATTTATTTTAAAAGCCTTAGCTTCAGTTAAGAATTGGAGAATTTCTTCAGACTTCAGCAACGTAAATGATAATTCCTATCATTATGTTTCAATAATTTCCAGTTAACTGACAGACCAAGTTAATTGGCTTTGCATCCCATTCAGTCCAGCAGTAGTTTCAAGTCATGTGGAATGCCCAACGTGATCACAATAAAAGAAACAGGTGCACAGTAGTGCTTCTCCTGCCTTCTTGTGAAGCCTCCGATTTCTGTGTACATAGCCCAAACCATACACTCTGGCTTGGTTTTTCCTATGTGTCTCACAAGAAAACAAGTGGTCCTGATAGATTCCCAGTAACAGGCCAGCTCTCTTGTAAACTTCCCTCCATGGCTCTTACTAGTTTGAAAACTGGCTAAACAGCCACCGCTCCAAAATGACTAGTGTTCGGAAACCTTCGTTCCTTTAAGTAGTGCCTGGTGTGTCTGTAGTAGAACTTGTTGGTGCCCAAGTACTGGTGTTCTCATCTTGTCTCATCACTGTTCCACAAGCGGCCTCCTAGCTGCTGTTTGCTCATTAAAGAGGCAACAGCTAAAGTAACTGTAAAAATCAGACTGTTTCCTAGAGGGACTTTTTAGAAAGATGTTTCTTCCTCCTCATACCAGCCTCCCCTCCTCAAGTTTTTCTTTGTGTTGAAATCCTAACAGGAATCCTGATAGCTCCCTGGGGTACAGCAAAGGCCAGGGAAAGGCATCGTGTCTGTTTTGAAAGCAAACATTTTGCAGTCTCTGGTAGCTCTTTTCTCTGTAAGAATACTGACTTTCCAGAGTAACCAGTGTATTAGGTATTGTACATGATTGCTTTGTGAAATGTGCAAATGGTATCACCTATGCAGCCTTGTTTGATTTATTTTCTCTGGTTTGTACTGTTATTAAACGCATATTGTATTATAGAGCTATTCAGATATTTTAAATATAAAGATGTATCGTTTCCTTAATATAGATGTATGGAATATATTTAGGTATTAGATGCATTACTTGGAAAGTTCTGCTTTGACAAACTGACAAAGTCTAAATTAATTAGCAAGCTTATCCCAGTGAGCAGTAAATCAATGGAACATCCCAAGAAGAGGTTAAGGACACTTAAATTGGCAACAGTTCTCCAAAGGTATGCAATTTGAACTGGATATACGTTACCAATACTCTCCCTCCCTTCAGCGCCTAACATGCTTGAAATTTAGATTCAGCTCTTAAAAGTTCTTAATTTATAACTGATTTTTAAGTGAGAAGTTTTTCTTGTGGTTTTAATTTGTGAATAGTCATTCAGTGGTTCATGCAAAGTTGGCAGCCCGGCCTGACAGATGGCACCTCCTATAGGCGGGGCCCTGCGTGGCCACGTAAGTCCCGTGAGGATACAGTCATGCCCTCCCTCATTTCACTACCTGAGTTCAGTAGCAGTGCAGAGTCCATGTTCCTGTTCCGATCCTCTGAGAAGTGCCTGATGATGCTGATGTACTTACAGACACAAGAACAATCTTTGCTATAACTGTATAAAGCCATAAATGTACATAAATTATGTTTCAGTGGTTTGGTGTCTTTCTTTTCTAATTGCACAGAATAAGCTCTTTATTAGGGTTTTTTGTTGTTGTTGAATCAAGTACTTGACTTGAAATCTTATTAGCCACAGTGTCATGGTTTTTCATGTCTGATACTTTGGTGGAGAAGGGGAACAGCCCTGGTGGGACCAAACCATAGCTACCCCTTGAAATGAAGAACAAGTACACTGTCTGGCAACAAGCAGTCCTGGGGTAATTCATCTTTGGAATGTCTGAAACTACATCCAGCTAGTTATTACTAGGCTTATTGAATCTCATGTCAGAACAGACTGTGCTAAAGGTAAAAACGCCTTGAAGGCAAGGTAGCAGTGTCCTGGTGAGGAGGTCCCAGAGCAGGGCACCATGGACGATGTGGAGGCGTCAGTGGCGCTCTCCCAGGCCACTGGGGCTGCAGCCACTGCGGTACACCTTGCTGAAGCAGGAAGATCAGCCCTGTAGGTGGGTGCAGATCGGAGGTTTACATTTATATCTTGGGGAAATGCCTATGAGCTAGCATTAGGTTAACACAGTTAAAACATAGTTTAAAAATTGGCTTAAACCCAGATCCTTAACTTCTGACTCTGCCTGGTAGATAAGTGAATGAGTTAGAGTAGCAAGGAATAAGATTATTCTAATGTTCCCTTTAATTGGATACCAGAAAGCCAGTCCAATTAACAGGGTTCTTCTCCCCCCACCCCACCTCCTTTTCCCACAGTGGGACCATTTCATTAAAGGACACACTAGTTAGAAATCTGGTTTGTAGAACAGATAAAAGCATCCACTCCTGTACCTTGAAAGCCTGTGCACAGATCTGTTTGAAAACTGCTGACCTAGTCCAAATGCTGAAAAGCACCTTGATCATTCTGCCTGGACTCAAACTGGCTGTTCTTCCTCCCAGCTGCTTTAATTTATATTTACTTATTTTCTTTTTATTTGAAAGGCAGAGGCAGTTAGTTTTCTGTCTGTTGGTTCATTCCTAAAATGCCCATGACAGCCAAGGCTGGGCCAGGCTGAAGCTAGGAGCCCATAGCTCAATGTAGGTTTCTTATTTGTGAGCAACAGGAACCCAAGTACTAGAGTCCTCATCTGCTGCCTCCTAGGGTGAACATTAGCAGGAAGCTCAAATCAGAAGTTAAGGTGGGATCTTAACACAGCCACTCTGGAATGGGATGCACATGTCCCATGATTTAACTCACTGCACCACACCCCACCCCTGGCAGGCTCCTTTCGTCAACCTTTGTGCACTTAACACAAAACCATGTCCGTAATGCCATCATTTCTTGAAATCACTTCCAAGTTCTGTATTCTGTAAGAGGAAGCAACACAGCAGGGGGGTTTCCCTGATCTCAAGGTGCTTGGGACTCGGTTCCTTAGGGGGAAAGACTGCCTTCCTTGGACAGTTTGTAGGCCCCTGCTGTGACCAGAGGTGATGGTGGCATCAGGCTTTGTACCTAGGACTGATTCTTCCAACTGTGAGCCATCTACACCAGAGGACTTTGCCTTGGCTATTGTTTCTCCATGTTTGAGATGACCTATAGCAATGGTAGTGTTAGTTAAACTTAGAGTGGTTACTTTGGTTAGCCAGGGTAAGTGGAAGGCTGCCCCAAGTGATGGACTTAGCAGCCATCTGTGAAGTAGATGTAATATAGCTGCCGAACCTGGTAGCATTTGATCAAGCTTGTTGTGGGCCCGTGAGCCTACAGATTGTGGCCTCTAAAAATGAATGTGCTCATAGTAGATTTCCTTACTTTACTGTTTGATTACTTTGGTGTAAAAATTGCTCTAGTGATAAACAGATGGATTCAAATGTTTTCAGGGTTAAGTAGCTATAAAGTTTCTGGTGGGATAAGAAGGGAGAGCATCCTGGGTGGTAGTAAATAGGATAAATCAAAAACTTCATCAAGAGAGTCTTGGTTCAAAAAAGTTTTGGAATAAAGTCGTAGCTTTTTCATAATACCTGTTTTCTATGAGCTTTTTGCAGCTCCCTTGTATGCAATTTCAAGGCTTTTGCATCAAAATAAACTTTGAATTTCATTTCCATGAACTTTTTGAAGTACCCCTCCTTGTATCAGGAACCGGATGTGAGAAGGAGCTGAGGTGAGCCCTGAAGGCCTTGGGCTCCTTTGACTAAAGGAAGCTACAGAGTCCTGGGTCATTGAGAAGTTAGGAGAACTTTGGGTTTTTGAAGCCAGTCAGGAGAGGAGGCCAGCCCTGGGCAGTTAAGCTGTGGGAAGTTGAAGCTCCAAACAGAGAAAGTGTTCACCTGTTACCAGAAGAAAGGCAGAAAGGAGGTGGGAGCCAACCTTGCATGAAAGCCAGCTTCCCTCTGCTTGACCTGTGGCAGGACACTGACACCCCTGCCCCACCCCCTCTGGAATGGACTCAAAGGTTGAAGGAAATTCATTGTCATGAGTACTTACCGTATTCACAGCTCCCAAAAGGGAAAGTCTTTGAACCAGAAGCCACTACGCAGCTACATTCTTAGAAAGAGGGTGCCTTTGTGATGGCTGGTTCTTTTATTTTTATTTTTGACAGGCAGAGTGGATAGTGAGAGAGACGAGAGAAAGGTCTTCCTTTTTGCCATTGGTTCACCCTCCAATGGCCGCTGCGGCCGGCGCATCTTGCTGATCCGAAGCCAGGAGCCAGGTGCTTCTCCTGGTCTCCCATGTGGGTGCAGGGCCCAAGGACTTGGGCCATCCTCCACTGCCTTCCCGGGCCATAGCAGAGAGCTGGCCTGGAAGAGGGGCAACCGGGATAGAATCCGGCGCCCCAACTGGGACTAGAACCCGGTGTGCCGGCGCCGCAAGGCAGAGGATTAGCCTGTTAAGCTACAGCGCCAGCCAGATGGCTGGTTCTTAATTCCTTATGTTTTACCTCATGAGCTCCAGTGGCCAGAAAGCAACTTCAGAATTCTCGCAAAACATGAGTTGTAGACAGTGGCATAGGGACACCTTGGGTTCCTGTAGTTGGCTAGCGTATCCCCACACAATTTTGGAATTGTAACATTACTCGAATTGCTGCCCAAGTGAGATGACCTTGGATGAGACACTTACTTGAAATAGGGCTTGCAGTGGGCTCCTTTTTTTAAAAAATTTTATGTTTGTTTATTGAAAGGCAGGGATAAAGAGAAATTCATGTGCTGATTCACCAGTTGGAGCTGGACCAGGTCAAAATCAGTCTGGGTCTCCCACATTGGTGTCAGGGACCCAGCAACTTGAGCCATTACCTATGTCTTTACCTCAAGGGGGCACATGAACAGGAAACGAATCAGAAGTGGATCCTGGGCTTCCCAATATGAGGAAGACCCAAGTACTTTCTTAACCACTGCACTGCATGGCCCACCCCTGCAGTGGGCCACTTTAAGCCAGTTGTTTCTCCCTGGTGAATTGGGATAGAAGGGAGATCCATTTGCACTTTTGGGCTTGGTGCCAGAAGAAGGCAGAGAGACTCCGTTGTGGGTCCGTGCCGGTGTTGAGGACACTGGGCTGGAAGTTGTTTGCAGAGCACTAAGCTGCTGTGATGCTTGGGCAGCGATTTCCCCACAGATAGGTAAGTCGAGGATACCTTCTGCTTGCCTTGGGGGAGTTGCTGTGAGGATTAAGGGTGAGGTAATGTCTGTGAATGGCTTCCTGTGTCAGGGAGAAAGACTCTGGATGAGCAGGTGTCAGCTTGGGTAGGAGTGGTTCTTGGAGTATTTGTTTCTTCAGTGGGGTTTGTGGACAGTCAGCGTCTCCCTGCAGGGTAAGAGGGAGAGCTGCTTGGTTCGTTTCCAGTTCCTCTGCCTTCCCTCCATCTCTTCTATTTTTTTTTTTCTTTTAAAGATTTGTTTACTTGAGAAGCAGAATTACAGACCCAGAGGTCTTCCATCTGTTGGTTCACTTCTCAAATGCTGCAACAGCCAGGAGCTGGGCCGATCCAAAGTCAGGAACCAGGAGTTTCTTCTGCGTTTCCCACGTGGGTGCAAGGGCCCAAGGACTTGGGCCATATCTGTTTTCTTTCCGAGGCCACTAGCAGGGAGCTGGATCAGAAGTGGAGCAGCCAAGATTTGAAACAGTGCCCACAAGGGAAGCTGACATCATAGGCAGCCGCCGCTTTATTCCCTACGCTACAATGCTGGCTCCCGTTCTCCATCTCTTAAGCAAGGGAGTGTGTAGACCACCAGATCCAGGATCGAGGAGAGTCAGGAGGCTGCTTTTCTTGTAGTAACTCTAGAAATACCGCTAGTAGTTCATTGTGAACCTGTGCCCAATACAAATCAGTTGTGGTGTCGGTTTCCCAAAAAGTTGCCCACAGGGACCTATGTGTACTAAGGTTATTTAGAGACATTTTCGCTTACTTGATCTCATGCTAGGCTCAAGGTGTCCTTCCTTGTTGGTCCATCTGTAAGGGAAGAAGGAGAGGAGAGAAAAAGGCACATCAAGGGGATACTGTGGTGTGTTGGCAATCACCCAGTTCCCAAGCATGGATGGTTAAACTTGCAGGAATTTTGTGAGCTGATTTGAAATACCTCCATTATTAACAAATTAATGAGATGAACTTAACTGCTGATTCTGTTATATTTAAGAGCAAAGTAAATACTCAAAAACTCCCAGCACTTCCTGATTGCCATGCTACATTGGCTTGTTGTTCGCTTGTCTGCTGTTGAGGTTATCCAGGTCTGTTCTCCCGGTGTGGTGGGGACACTATACAATGGTGTGCCACTGCTATGCCCAACCTGCAAGAGTTTCAGCTTCAGGTGTCTGAACAAAGGTGAGAGAAGGGGGTTAATATAAGTGAAACAGTATGTGTTGAATTACTGAAAAGTCTGTTGAGAAAATAGTGGATTGAGTAGCAAGCCCACCTGTCAGCTCCCGGCTGAATTGCCAGCCTGCATTGGTGACAGAGGAGAGTGGCAAACAGCAACAACAGCGTTCTACAATCAGCTGACCCTGTATTAGCAGTGTAGAGTACTGTGTGTTTATTTGTAAATTGGTTATATTACACATCCTTTATACCACTGACGTTGTAATAAAGATTATACGGGCAAGGGGGCATGCAGTATTTCCACACAGAGCATGTTGATAAGCATTTTCCAGAACACCACTTGCTGGGTGTGTAACGTGTGAAGACCTGAAAGGGCTGGAGAGTGATTTGGGTGGTGGATAAAAGTGTGTGGGGGGGGGGAAGAAGGGGAAAGGAGAATAGGTTGAGGGAAGGTGCAAGAGGTGCTCAAGCAGTGGTGACAAGTGGTGAGATGTAGGCCCTCCCTAGAGTGGGATGGGCCAGGGAGATGAGCTCTCAAGATAGGGTGCCAAATGCAAATTAGACTAGAGCCAGCCCAAGGGACTGCAGGCCTCCAGTCTCTGGTGCTGCAGACTTTAATGTGGGTGAGAATCCAGGAGGCTGTGGCTGTTAGATGGCAACAGTTAGGAAAGGGTGCCCTCAGACTAACTGGATTCTGTAAGCATGAGCACACAGGCTTTGAACATGAGGGTGGAAAGGAGGAAGATTCTGGAGTTGGAAAAGGAATGCAAAAGATGATAGTTCTGCTTTTGAGGCTCATTGTCAAGAGGGAATAATTACGCCAGCTGACTGGAGTTTGTGGGAATAAAATGACCCAAGTTAACCCCTGTCACAGTGCCTGGCACACAGAAAAGGCTCAAAAAAAAAAAAAATACAGATGACCAAATATTGTGGTTTGCTCAAGACAGGCAGTCGATTGTCCCAGCGTAATTATTAAAAGTTCCTCTTGTCAATCCCAGCGTTGAGATTTGGAGGGTTAATCCACGTTTACACTATCAATAAGCAGCTGCTAATTCTGAGATCGTTGAATTAGGAGCCTTTGGGGGTGAGACAGCTGGTGAGATACAAGGGTAGGTCTGGAAGAAGCTGTCATGGACTAGACGAGAGTTGTTATGAAGAAATGTTGGTCTGGTGTGCAAGTAGCTTAAAGTATGATATATGCCATATGCTATGATCTGAATGTTCATGTTCCCCCTACACGCACACCCAAAAATTCAGATGTGGAAATCCTACCCCCCAAGGTGATGATATTCGGAGGCAAGGCCTTTGGAGTGGGGTGTTGATTTGGACATGAGAATGTAGCTGTCACAAATGGGATGGGTGTCCATAGACGGAGCCCAGGAAGAGCTAGCCTGCCCCTGCAGCCACATACAGGCACAGTGAGAAGGCGCCATCTATGAACCGGGAAGTTAGCCTACACCAGACACCAGTCTGCCTGCACCTTCACCTTGGACTTGCCAGTCTCCAGAAGTGGAAGAAATACATTTATGTTTTTCATAAATAACCCGCCTGTGTGGTGCTCCCCAGCCTGCCTTTGCATTTTTATCTCCTCCGCACCTAACACACCCGTCACACTTGGCCGTTCTCTTTCATGCTTCCAGCCGTTGCATGGCTGCAAGTTCTGTTTATCTGGAGTGCCGCGCAGCTCTTTGTCAGTCAAGGTCCACCCTTCTACCCTTCAAAGCCAACCGACCGCTACAGCAGAGTTAACACAGGTGAACTATATGAGTGCAGGACGCCTTTTCCAAATATATACATGTGGCTGTTGTTGAGCTCTGGCTAGATAATAATGATCCTTAATAATTCAAGATGACCCTGCAGGCATCTAATGAGATCAGAGCCAGGTCTGACTGCCTTTGGGTCCTTACCAGGCTCCTGGTGAGCCTGAAGCAACTGGCCAGTGCATTTGGCTACCGGACACGGCCAAAGGCATTCCTCTTTGGCAAACCCGTCTATATCTGCCAACATTCCAGTGAATTAAAGGCAGACCAAGAAGCCCAAAGTATTTTGACAAGTCTGGAGCTGCTATTCACTGTCTTCAACCAAGAAAAGTACAAAGGCAGGAGAGGAGTGAATGACCCATGATGGAATGTCTGACGGGGCTCATTGGACAGAGGTGATTGGCAGCAAGGCCCTTTTCCGTGCTGCTTTCTTGTGGGTCTGGGATGGAGCCAGCTTTTGGCTTAGCCCCCACCTCCAAAATTGCCATCAGCAGGACTGGCATGCTGGAGAAGGGTTGCAGGTCATAGGAATGGCTAGGTTGTGCTAAGCACCTGGCCACCTTCAATTAGATGTTTTGTCTTTACAGCTCCTCACCCGAGAAGGACAGAAACACTGCCCCTTGGAGTTTTTGTTTTAGTACTGTTTGTTGGGGGATGTCCCCACTTCTCCCCAACCAAAGGGGGTTGGATAAAATAGGGGCTTTCACATTCCGATTTTTAAAAAATATTTCAAGGGGCCATCGCTGTGGTGTAGCAGATAAAGCCACTGCCTGTGGTGCCAGCATCCCATGTGGGCTCCAGTTTGATTCCCGGCTATTCCACTTCAGATCCAGCTCCCTGCTAGTGTGCCTGGAAAAGCAACAGAAGACCACCCAAATGCTTGGGGCCCCTGCACCCACATGGGAGATCCGAAAGAAGCTCCTGGCTTCGGATTGGCTCAGCTCCAGCCATTGCGGCCATTCTGGGAGTGAACCAGTAGATGAAAAAGACCTCTCTCTGTTTCTTTGTCTCTGTCTCTATCTCTCTTTGCCTCTGCCTTTCAAGTAAACAAATAAATATTTTTTAAACATTTCAAAACATTTAAAATAATCAACTTTTGGAATATTTTGAAAGAAAGTGACTGTCCTTCAGAAGACAGAAGTTTTTTCTATCTCATTCACCACACCTTTCCAAACACCTGCAAAACAGTTTATAAAAAAGAGAAAGGAGATACTTCTGAAGTCAGGCAATGTAGTTTTGAAATAATTGTGAAGTTGTGATAAAACATATACCTGAATAGGAAAATTTCATTCTTTAAAAAGAAGAAACATTTATTGGAAAGACAGACATGAGAGACTGTTCATCTTCTTGGTTCACTTCCCACATGCCAGCAACAGACAGGGATGGTCCACGGCAAAGCTAGGAGCTTGGAACTCAACCTGAGTCTCACGTGGGTGGCAGGGACCCAAGTACGTGAGCCTGCCTCACAAGGTGTGCATTAGCAAGATGCTGGAATTGGAAGTGGAATTGTGACTTGGATCCAGGCACTCTGATATGGGATCCAGCCCCCCAGGTGTCATTTTAACTGTTGTGCCAAATGCCTGCCCCTCATTTATCCTTTTGAATATGTTGTCTGAGACCTCAAAAGTTCTTAGGGCCCTATTTGTATTGTAAATCAACATTTAAGCTTCCAGTTCCTTTGCGATTCCTTTTTCTCTGTCTCAAATAATTGATATTCCATTAAAAGCATGGATATAATTTTCAAAACCTTGGACTGGGCAGGCTGGAAGCATTTAACAGCTGTATGGAGTCTCATGTAACCATCATGTGCCTTTTTTTGGAAACAACAATCTGAGCAATTGTCCTTGTCTTTTGTAAGAAAATCACATGATTAAAAAATAGATGACTAGCAATAACTGTTGTCACTTGGTTACTGGCAGGAGTAAGGAGAGGGAGGAAGACATAAGACAAATGCTTTCTTGGACTCCTCAGCTGCACCAATCTGCAAACCTTCCCGGAGTAAATAATTTCCTTTGTCATTTCTGGGTAACTATAAAAAGGCTTCGGAATGTTTCCAGGCCTGGGTATTCTGTTGTGTAAGACTTTTGGAGTCTGTTACCTTCTTCACTCAAAGGGTTGGCTCAAAACCCGGCCATTTTCTCCATGCTAGATCTGACTCTTGGGGAAACTGATAGGAAACAAATGAATGAAAATTTAGCATCTGTTTTGGACAATAATGTCCCCTCTGGGATTAGAATTTCTTAATGTATTCGACAGCAAAAAAAAGTCTGAGTCAGCTTTGGCTCCCAAAGGTGCTGTTTTGACCGTCATTGGTGAAGTGTTGTAATGAACAATCTGCCTCCAGTGTCCAGCCGGGGAGGGCTGCACGTGTGCTCCTGGAGCGAGAGCCGCTCATGTGGGCAGTAGGGAGGCTCCTGTCGCCTGGTAGACTCCAGAGGATGAGGGCCCCAGTGCACAATGTTTGGAAGAGCGAAACCGGGCACTGGTCACCACAGAGAAGGTGCTGGAATTGGGAGTGTCTCTGCTCGAGGAGCTGATGCTGTCTTCCAGGGCAGTTCTAAAGCCTTGGTAAGGCAATAAGTGTAATTACGAAAAGTCGATGGCTTATTCGGAAGGGCCTTGATTCAAAAGGTTTTATGATTTTAATAGCATTCTGCATTTGTAATACCTTCAGTCAAAGGATAGCAGGCACTTGTGCCAGGGCTAAGTCCTCAGCCTCCCTCTGAATTACAGAGTAGAGCAAACCCAGGCATTCTGGCCTGCAGACCAGTAGAATCCATGCTCTTTGGAGGGACATGGGATTCCTGGGAACTCTAGAGGGGCCTGTGGTTATGAGCGGGCTTCAGGAGTGACATAGGGCATTTCCCCAGGTGTGAGCTGCTAGCTGTGGACCTCGGAATGACACTACTTAGGAAGAATTGAAAAATGCAAATTCCAAGGTCCCTTTCCCCAGACCTGGGAATCAGAATCTTAGATTGCAGGGGATGGGGGCAGGGTGTGGGGAGATGTGTATTTTAACTATTGCAAATGATTTTTATAAACACCAAGGTTTGAGAACATCCCCTAGTCTACCAGAATGCCTCAACATTTGCTGCTGTTCATTCACCACAGTTAAGTGGATCCACCAAGCACCTGCAGTGTAGTGGACCCTTGGCAGGTGCTAGGGACACTCCAAGACGTGAACAGGACAAACACGTGGCCTTCCTCTTCAGCCTTGTTCTCTCCTGCTTTTCTTTAGACCTGTAGCGAGGTAAAGCATTGTATTTTTTAAAAAGATTAATTTACTTGAAAGGCCGAGAGTGACAGAGGAAGAGAGGGAGAGGGAGAGAGAGAGGGAGAATGAGAATCTTCCATCTGCTGGTTCACTCCCCAAAAGCCCATAACAGCCAGGGCTGGGCCAGATTGAAGGCAGGAGTCAGGAACTCCATCCAGGTCTTCCCTCCTGGATTCCAGGGACTCAAGTACTTGGGCCATCATGCGCTGCTTCCCAGGGGAGATTAATTGAAAGTAGAGCAGTGAGGACTCCAGTCAGCACGCCGATATGAGATGCGGATGTCCCAAGTGGCAGCTTAGTCAGCTACACCACAGTGTCCGCCCCACAGTGAGGTTTACCTGAAAAGATGTGATGATGTATTCTTTTAAAAATAGGATACTTAGGCCGGCGCCACGGCTCACTAGGCTAATACTCTGCCTGCGGCGCCAGCACTCTGGGTTCTAGTCCCGGTTGGGGCGCCAGATTCTGTCCTGGTTTCTCCTCTTCCAGTCCAGCTCTCTGCTGTGGCCCAGGAAGGCAGTGGAGGATGGCCCAAGTGCTTGGGTCCCTGCATCCACATGGGAGACCAGGAGGAAGCACCTGGCTCCTGGCTTCGGATCGGCGCAGCGTGCTGGCCGTAGCGGCCATTTGAGGGGTGAAACAACAGAAGGAAGACCTTTCTCTCTGTCTCTCTCACTGTCTAACTCTGCCTGTCAAAAAAAATAGGATACTTAGAGCAAATAAATGTTGGGTGACACCTGGCCTTGCAACTCCAAATTTGTAGCCTTCCTCAAGGGCTTTTTCCTGCCTCACCTGCTGTGGGTAGACATACTGTCTGCCTGCTCTCTGTGTGCTCACAAACCAGATCTCATGGGCCTCTCATCTGGTTTGGCGTCTGCCTGGTGCAAGGATCAATCCCTGAACAACACCATGATATGGCATTAAAGGAATTTGAGCTAAGGGACAGACCTGGAAACCCAGGAAAACACAGCCTATTTGATCCAGGGTGGCCACACAGCTGAGCCCAGGTGTTCAGGTCCCAGGCAAAGAGCAATGCCTTCACCCCCTTTCCTCCCTTTTTTAATAGCTGCAGGAGAGGAGAAGCAGTTCTTCCTGCAAGATGGTTGAGGGACAGTAGTTGGGCCCATTTGTTGGCCACACGATGGACATCCCATATGGAGTGAGCTGTGCTGTGGTTCAGGCTCCTGGGCCAGATGCTACCTCCCATGTAGAGGCCTGTCTCAATTCAGGAGAGGAAAGAGCAGTGGCCACCAAGGTTGGAGCTACGTCAGGCAAGGTCAGATACCTGCTGAAGGAAACACATAGGAACTTCGCCTGGGTGGTGTCCTCAGAGTTCTGCTCCATCCTAGGAAATGTTCCAGTTCACTTGACATTGCTACCCTGTGGCTGCCTGGCGTTTTTCTATGTTGTTTGTAAAATGTCCCTGAAAGTAGGCTGTAAATCAATCTCTAGCAAAGAGAACCATATCCAGCACAACCTGACCTTGTCCAGTGACTCAGGGTCACCATTAGAAACCTGTGATTGGGCACAGCTGGTGACCACAGATGCCCTCAAGGCTGTTGAGGTGGGACCACGGTGAGACTCAGTCCTTCTTCCTTTCTGTTTCCTTCTCTCTTCTTCCCTCTCCCCTTCTCCTCCCTCCCTCCCCATTCTTTAACTGGGAACATTTCAAATACAAACAGAAGTGAGGACAATGAAGAGGATAATGAGCCTCCTTGAGCACTCATCACTAAGGTTAAGTCATTATCGACTCAAGACTCAACTTGCTTCATGTATACTCACTCTCAACCCTGGATGATTTTGAAGGAAATTCCACGTATCATAGAATTTCACCTGTAAATAAAGTAATAGATACTTTAGTATAGTATAATATTATAATATAGAGAGGTATAATAGATAAGAATTCTTTCTAATTTCAAAATATTCTTATTGACATATAAATTACATACAGACAGATCCTCAGAATGCAGGCTCTAAGTATAACATTAAATATAACATTTGAGTCAGTTTGACAACTTCATATCAAGTTACAAATATTTTTGTCATCTCCCTCCTTTGTGTTTCTTCTCTGTAGCAACCACCGACCTGAATTCTATTCATACTGCTTATTATCCTGAAATAGACTATAAGTGGGGTCATATACTGTACTATGTACTTTAGGCTCCTGACTTCTTTCACTCAGGGCATTGTTTTTGAAATTCATCCTTGTTGTTGCTTGGATCAGCCCTTTGGTCCTTTATTAACTTTTTATGAAAGATTTATTTATTTATTTGAAAGGCAGAATGACAGAGAGGGGAGACAGGGAAAGAGCGAGTGAGAGAGAGAGAGAGAGACAGACAGACAGAATATGGTATCCATTAGTTCACTTTCCAAATGGTTAAGCCAGGCTGAAGCCAGAAGGCAGGAGCTCCATCCTGGTCTTGCATATATGGCAAGGACCCAAGTACTTGGAACATCTGCTGCTGCCTTCCCAGGCACATTAGCTGGAAGCCAGGTCAGAAGCAGAAGAACCAGGACTCAAACCTGCACTCTGGGATGTTGGCATTGCAAGTGGTGGCCTAACTCACTGCACCACGCCATCAGTCTCTTATTTTATTTAATTTTTTTGACAGGCAGAGTTAGACAGTGAGAGAGAAAGAGAGACAGAGAGAAAGGTCTTCCTTTTTCCGTTGGTTCACCTCCCAAATGGCCGCTACGGTCAGCGCGCTGCAGCTGGCGCGATGCACCGATCCGAAGCCAGGAGAATCCAGGAGCCAGGTGCTTCCTCCTGGTCTCCCATGGGGTGCAGGGCCCAAGCACTTGGGCCATCCTCCACTGCACTCCAGGAAGCTGGACTGGAAGAGGAGCAACTGGGACTAGAACCCGGGTGTTATTCTGTTGTATGAATAAACCAAGTGGTTTATCCATTCCATTGATGGTTGTTAGGTTGTTTCCAGTGTTTACATTTTGAATAAAGCTGCTATGAACATTCTTGTGCAAGGAATTTTTGTGGAGATTTGTTTTCTTTTCTCTTGAGAAAATACTTAGGAGTGGGATTGCAGATCATAGGTTTATTTTTTAAAAAGATTTATTTATTTATTTGAGAGGTAGAGTTACTGACAGAGAGAGGGAGAGACAGAAAGTCCTCCATCTGCTGGTTCCCTCCCCAAATGACTGCAACGGCCAGAGCTGTGCCAATCTAAAGCCAATAGCAGAGAGCTGGATTGGAAGAGGAGCAGCCGGTGCCTCAGGCAGAGGCTTAGCCCACTATGCTACAGCACAGGGCCCCAATCATAGGTCTATTTTAAGAAAATGCCAAATAGTTTTCCAAACTGGTGGTACCAAATCTTTTCCTCTCTCACCAACAATGTATGCAGCAAGTCCAGGTTGTTTGGATCCTCTCCAAAAGTTGATGTTCATCTTTTTTACCTTTAGCTATTTAATGTGTGTACTGAGCCTCATTATGATTTTAATTTGCATTTCCCTGATGATTAATAATGGTGAGTGTTTTCTTCATGTGCTTTTTGCCCATTTGTATGTCTTCTTTTATGCCGTGTCTATTCAAGTATGTTGGCCATTTCAAAAACATTGGGTTTATCTTTTTAGTACTTTGATTTACTTGTTATCTTTTTTTTTTTTTTTTAAAAAAAGATTTATTGATTGGAAAGGTAGAGGGAAAGAGAGAGAGAGTCTCTTACTTGGCCATTCGCTTCTACTTTCCCAGGCATAGTAGCCAGGAACTGGATCAGAATCAAAGCAGCTGGTCTCAAACTGGCACTCTGATATGGAATGCTGGTGTTGCATGTGGCAGCTTAACCTGCCGCACCACAATGCTGGCCTCTCTTTGTTGTCTTTTTTATTCAGTTGTAGTAAGTCTTTATATATTCTGGACTCAAAATATAGGTGTTGATGTATATTTATATGTGTGTATAATATCAACATATTAAGACATATATAGATACAGATTAGATATGTAAGAGTTCTCAAAATCTCCATGAAAAATGTGTATGATGAAAAAACTATGCATGGATTACAAATTTTTTTAAGAAAAATAAACATCTTTTAATTTCATTTTCCATGAACTTTTTCAAGTCCCCTTAGATATATGAGTATTAAGATATATGTATTGAAAGATATAAATAGAATCTATATTTTTGTGTGTAGCGTATATTCAGATATAGGTTTGTACATATTTCCTCACAATGTACCACCTATTTTCTTGAGAGAGTCTTTGACGGATACTAATTTAAAATTTTTATGAAACCCAATTTACTATATTGCTCTTTTTGTGTCTTCAAGAAATATTTGTTTATTCCCGTATTCTGTTGTTTCCTTCTAATTATATTTTTGTTTACATATGAGATCAAAGACTTAAAAAGGCAAAATAACAACAATAACCTCGATATTGTTTATCACAGTTAAATAATAAAAAAATAAGGTTATCAAACATCCAATAAGCACAAAGTTGAATTTTCTCCATTAATTTCTAAATTTTCCTTACATTTTTAATCAAAGTTGAATTCAAATACTATCTGTGTATTGTAATTGTATTGTGATTTGTCTTCCAAGAGTTTCTTAATCAGTGGGTTCCCTCCTTCCCTTTTTTGCACTTTGTTGAAGAGACTGAATCATTCATCCTGTAAAGATCCTACAGTTGGGGTTGTGCTGGTTGCGTCTTCCTGGTACCATTAAATATATTTCTCTGCCCCCACATACGCTGAAAACTAGTAGTCAGATCTAGGGGCTTGGTTGTATTCAAGGTCAGTTTGTCTGTAGACTTCTTCAAAGTATTCTGTGGGTAGACAGAGTGGGGAATAGGTGATGTCGTTGTCTGTCTTCTGTATGCTGTTAGAAACTGCTAGTGATCACTGTTAACATCATTATTTCTTTAGGGTTAAAACCAACGATATTCTAAAGCTATCATTTCTTCTACATTCATTAGCTGAAAGCTTCAAGGAAGAGACTTCCCTGAAATAGCTACCTGGATACCCTGTAGCCTATCTTAAAGAGCTGTAGGAATGCAGTGGCAAAGAGTTATGAATCTGCCTTACAACCATTCACTCAAGCCGCAGTGGTTGCTGACTGATGTTTACGGCAATTGTCGTCATCCCTGTGTGCTGAGCACTTTGGGGGCAGATTCTAACCTAAAAACTCAACGTTCTGCACTCCTCAGGGCCTCCAAAGTGGGAATTTTTATTCATAGGTCCTTCTGGTCTTTGCTATAAGATAATATATTAAAAAAAATATTGATTTTATTTACTTGAAAGGCAGAGTTATGGAGGGAGAGAGAGTGAGAGACAGAGAGAGCGAGCTTCCATCTGCTGGTTTACTCCCCAGAAGGCTGCAATGGCTGGGCTGGGCCAGTGTGAAGCCAGGAGCCTAGAACTGCATCAAGGACTTCCTCTTGGGTGCAGGGGCGCAAGCACTTGGGCTGTCTTCTGCTGTTTTCCCAGGCCATCAGCAGGGAGCTGGATGAGAACTGGAGCAGCTGGGACACAAACTGGTACTTATGAGCTGCCAGGCATGGTAGGCAGTGGCTTAACCGGCTGTGCCACAGCACCGGCCCAGATTATAGATTTATCTGATGATCTCAGGTCTCCTGGAAGCGTATCTGCCAGGCCACTGTCTCCCATGCTCATATGTGGAACATTTCCCTCATCCTTTAAATTTTTAGGTTTGAAAGGATTTCTACTGTTAAATGCCTTTGTCTGTGTGAACTAATATGAACCCAGGACAAACACTCATGTAATAGGATGCTGACTATTCCCATTAAGGTTGAAAGAGAAGGGCATAGCTACAGCGTGAGTAATCCTAACTCTGGCTGCTTACCGAGTCAGTCCAGAAGTTTAAACAGAGTAGTTACTCCTCACAAAGGCTCCATTTCCTCCTTGGTAGAATGGGAGAAAAATAATAACACTGGGTCAGGATTTTGTGCCAAAGAGGTATTTCCTACTATAGAGCCAGTGGAGGCAGCTTGGGCAGATGGTGGGGTCTGTATCAGCTTCCAAATAATAAATACGGGGTGCTCCAAAAACTCCATGGAAAACTGCAATTAAAAGATAGGTTTATTTTAGTACAATTTTTTCTGAACCTCATGCCTCCGAAGTGTCTCCAAAAAGGTTATGAAAATGTATATTATAGAAAAGCTATACATGGAGCTCAGATTTTTTTTTTTGCACCAAAATAAATATATCTTTTAACTGCAGTTTTCCACAAACTTCCTGAAGCCCCCCATAGAAGACAGCAACATCCCAGAGACCACACGCTTTCCTGGAAGAGCCCTCATTATAGCTCCTTCAAGACTTAGTATCTTTCTAAGAGGAAATGATCTGAGTGACTCGGTTTTTGAAGGGAATTATTAGAATATTTAAAGTTAACTTTGACCTGAGAAAACAAAGTGTTAGGAATTGAAAAGCCACTAAGTTCAGTCTGTGTAGAGCCCCCTTTGCAGGGATGAGTGCCGTTCAGTTGGTTCGTGGGTGTGTGTTCTCGCTTGCACAAGAGATTGTTTCTTGTGCCACCTTCTGCTTCCTGGCCTGATTCCCTGCCACAAAAATGTCTTCCACATGCCCAGTAGTTTCCACCCCTTTGCACATTTAATTCATCCATAAAGCACTCTATTTTCCCTCAAACCCTCACCGAGGATTGCTGTTGGCTTTATTGAAGATACAGATTTTTTGGTTAAAGAATTATCTTATTTATTTGAAAGGCAGTGTTACAGAGGAGTTGGGGGGAGCATGCACTTCCAGTTGCTGGCTTACTCCCCAAGTGGCCACAACAGCCAGAGCTGGGCCGGTCCAAAGCCAGGAGCCAGGAGCTTCTTCTGGGTCTCCCATGTAGGTGCAGGGGCCCAAACTTGGACCATCTTCTACGGCTTTCCTTGACATAATAACAGGGAGCTGGATCAGAAGTGGAGCAGCTGGGACTTGAGCCGGTGCCCATTTTGGGTGCTGGCATCACAGGTGGCAGCTTAACCAACTATGCCACAGTGCCGGCCCCCTGTGCATCCCATATTTGCCTGCATGGCCCCACTGTGTGCTTGTTGACAGTATACTCTTTCCCTTTCCCGAGTGTCCTGGTTGAGTGATCCGTACTTGGGGACTCTGCCTATAGGCAGTCATTCCCATTCCTTTTCTTCAGGCCCCAGGCATGAGAAGGGTGGAGATGAGCTCCAGGGAAGAAAGAGGATTACAGTAAGCAGACTGAGAAAAATGCAGCTCTTCCTGGCTGGACAGATCATGGTGTCTCATGGCTGTCCCTGTCTGACATGGTCAATGACACTGGGAATACCACCCTGTTTTCTTTTTAAAAAAAGATTTAAATATTTATTCCAAAGATGGAGCAACAAAGAGGGACAGAGATCTTTTCATTCACTGGTTCACTCCCCAAATGGCTGCAACAGTCTGTGCTCATTCAGGCAGAAGTCAGGAGCCAGGAACTCCATCAGGGTCCCCTACATGGGTGGCAGAGGCTCAAGTACTTGTGCCATCTTCCACTGCCCCACCAGGCACTTTAGCAGGGAGCTGGATCAGAAGTAGAGCAGCTGAGACTTGAGCCAATGCTCCCAGACTGGATGCTGGCCTAATTCACTGCAGCACAGTGCCAGCGCCTTGGCTTGTTACTTTTGATAACCAGGAAACATCACTTCCCATTCAAAGCCACTACAAGTCAACCGTGATGCAGCCCATTTCAAGCCATTTGAGCCAGAATATAGCAGCAGCCAACATGTACCACATCAGCCTATCCACCTGGACCTGAGTTACTGTTCTGCAGAAGGAGGCCAGATGTTCCAGGTATGCATTAATACTCAGCTCCTTTTGTCTAAGCTACAAGAAAACCATTATGAGTCTGTGATGGCCATGGATGCTGCTTACTCCAGGCAGGTGTCTCAGTACTGTACCTGTGTGCAATAGTAAAGCGGCGTAGTCCAGTTAGTGGAGCAGGAGGGGGAATTCAGCTTGATTTGGCAAAGAAAAACTACCTAAGATCTTCTGATAAATGTCCTACACAGGATTAGCCTGGGTTAGAGAGGTGATGAGACACAGTTGAAATAACCAAGTGTCTTGCCCAATAGTGACTCTACTCAAATAAGGAAAGACAGGTAGTTGAGTTCTTAAGCGTGTTCAACATGGGTACCTCTATAGGTTATCTGTAAGTACTGTTCATGAATTACTCTGGCTGTTATTCATTCATACATTCTGACAACGTAAGGATTGGGGCCAGCATTGTGGCCCAGCTGCTTCAGCTACCTCCCGCACTATCAGCATTTCGTGTAGGGAATGGTTCAAGTCCCGGCTGCTTCACTTCTGATCCAGCTCTGGGAAAGCAGTAGAAGATGGCCCAAGTCCTTGAGCCCCTGCACCCACATGGAAAACTCAGTTGCAGCCATCTGGGGAGTGTACCAGTGGATGGAGGATCTCTCTGTTTCTCCCTCTCTCTCTAATTCTACCTTTCAAATAAATGAATAACTTTTTTTTTAAAAAAAGTATGAGAATCAAGATAATCTGATAACATCTTAAAAGGTATATAAATATTAACTTTCATTATTGAGAACGAACTATATTTGTGACATTGCATTAGGAGCTATGGAAATCAAAGAGCAATAAAACATATCTTCAAAATGCTTCTACTGTGGTAAAGAAAATCACAGTAACAATGAGATACCAATGGTCAATGCTAGAATGATCTGAGCAACAAAATAAATAGTAGTAGTATTTATATGTGTTATTATTTAAATATAGCCCATTATACAAATCTATAACTAACACAATTTAATATAATGATGCATGCTGTTATATGTGTACATGTTACATTTAATATTAACTATTATATAAAATAAATACAAATATCCTTGAGTTCAAACTGATAAGCCACCAAAACGAGTAAAGGGTAGGAGGGAAAACATTTCCTTACATGAAAATTCTTTGAGTGTGTTTGTACAGAGAATGAGCAAAATAAAAGACCAGCCTTGGAATATTACAGTAATAATAGCTGAAAGAAAATGTACTGATGGGGTCGGCCTTGTGACACAGCGGCTTATGCTGCTCCCTGTAGCTCTGACATCCATATGGATGCCGGTTTGAGAACCAACTGCTCCACTTCTGATCCAACTGCCTGCTAATGTACCTGTCCTCGGGCTCCTGCATCCACATGGGAGAGCTGAAAGAAGCTCTTGGCTCTTGGCTTGGCCCAGCCTTGGTCATTGTGGCCACTTGGGGAATGAACCAATGGAAGAAAGAGCTTTCTCTCTGTCTCTCTATCCCTCCCTCCCTCTCTGTAACTTTGCCTTTCAAATAAATAAATCTAAAAAGAAAAAAAGAAAACAAAATGTATGGGCAAGTGGTAAGTTAGAATACAAATATTTAAGGAGAAATAGGATATTTTCATAGTCTCAAAGTATCTCCTGCCAAATAATTGTTAATTTTCAAGGGGGAAAGTTAGTGAGGTTACAGTGGAGAGTCCTGGCAGATTCCGCCTTGGCCAAGTGATCAAGGCAAGCCTCAGCAGCAGTCTCCTATACTTTCGGATGGACGCAATGAGAAGGGCACTTTCCCTCTGTAGGATTCTGGCTGGAAAAGTGAAACCTAAGCTTGTGATGAGAAAATGTCAGTCCAACCCAAGACAGGGAATCCTACAAAATCCTGGACCAGTAGCCTTCCAAAGGGTCAACACCCTGAAAGACAGGAATACACAGGAATGGTCCCAGGTTGGAGGAGACTAAGGGAACATGAGGATTAACTGCAGGCAGAGATCTTGGATTGCATCTGGAAACGGAGAAAAAGGACATCAGTGGAAAATCTGGTGAAATCCGAATAAAGACAGTAATTTTGGTAATAGTATCAGACGTAAATTTCCCTGTTTTGATTATGCAAGTTGTTAATGCTGGGGGAAGCTGGAAGAACGGTCCACAGAAACTCTCTTTACTACATTGACAACTCTTCTGTATATCTAAAATTATCTCAAAAGGTTAGAAAAGAAAGAATAAAAAGAATGGACAGTCATCCATGGGGACTGGTTCCAGGATGTGCCCCACTCCCCCATACTAAAATCTGCAGATGCTCAAGCCCCATATGGTCCCGCATTTGCATATAACCTACACAATTCTCTGTATATTTTACATCAGTCCTAGATTCTTATAATGCCTAATGTGCATCCTATGTATGTATTCGTTATGCTGCATTGTTTAGGGACTAATGCAAGGAAAAAAAGTCTGTTCCTGTGCAGTACAGGTGCAGGTTTTTTTTCTTCCTGAATATGTTTGATCTGTAGCTGGTAAAATCCATGAATGCAGAACCCAGGAATACCCTTCACCCTACTTCCCGATGTTTAGAGTTTGCGTCAGTAGGGGAAGGGCCAGGAGACCTGTGTGTACTCAGAGGCCGGTGAAGATCCCCATGCCAGAGGAGGATTTATTTTGTGTGCCCTGAGGTGACCCGGGCAGCAGGTCTGGCTTTGTTTCTTTGTCTGGACTTGGCTACTGTCTGCTCCGTGGCTCTCTTGAAGTCTCCTATTTCGACAAGTTCATTTAGGAACCAAAAATTTTGAAAACTATGCATGGTTGTTTCCTAACAGTCACTCTCCTTCAAGTTAGTGAAGATTCCTTGTATATATGCACGTGCAAACACATACCTAGTGGGCAAATAATCTCTTTGTCAGGTTTTTCACTTTCTGGGAACCAGTTTGTTGGCCCTGTAGAGTCCTCGGGGCCTGAAATGGTCAAGGAAGTTTCTGTGGCGACATTCAACGTCTGGGGCACCCATCCCTTCCTGTCGCTCCCAGGAGCCCTGCTGTCTCTGGAGCCACCCCCAGTGTTTGGAAAGCAGGCTGGGATGTGGGGATGACTGCTGCTCTGCAGGAATGTGCTGGATTCTTATGTCATGGCTAGACAGCCCCCACGGGGCCTGTTTTCTGTCCCTGTGTCCGGTGATAGGGGGAATTTCTGACTCATCTTAGCAAGTGACTGTGCAAAAAGCGCCAAGGAAAGAGGCAAGGTGCAGGCAGTCACATGGCCCACAGGGTGTGATGAAAGCCGTCCACGTGGTTCTTGGCCGGTGCTCACCGTGAGGATGCTTGGCTCTGTCTGTGTTTGAACAGCGACAACAGCTGGGAAGCTTAGCAACTGCGAGGTCTCTCAAGTATCCGAAGGCTTTTGGACTTGGGTTGGCCCTGGGTTGTTGAGATTTGGACTTCAGCTGTGAGGACTTTAAGGATAGAGACAGCACTTAGCAAAGGAAACTCCAGCTCTCTGCCTCTTCAGTTCTGGAGACTCGCCAGCAGCAGCCCTGTCTTTCATGAATTTTCTGAAGACATGGACTCTAGGTGTATTGTTATCTATTCCAACTCCCAAGGTTTCAAATAAATATCTGCCTGGTTTTCTGGGACCCTAAAGTTTGCCTTGGTCCCCTTGCATACAATAGATAAGTCCTTCGTGGAAAGTTAGTGGCCAATGGGAGTGTAGTGGAGGATGGCCCAAGTGCCTGGGCCTTGCACCTGCATGGGAGACCAGGAGAAGCACCTGGCTCCTGGCTTCGGATCAGCGTGGTGCGCTGGCTGCAGTGCGCTGGCCGTGGTGGCCATTGGGGGGGTGAACCAACGGAAAAGGAAGACCTTTCTCTTTGTCTCTCTCTCTCTCTCTCTCACTGTCCACTCTGCTTGTAAAAAAAAAAAAAAAAAAAAAGTTAGTGGCCAAACAGGGTGGCGCCTAGCCCAGGCTCAAGCCACCCCTTCCTCTTGGCAACTGAATGGGGATTAATGAAATCACAGGGATTGGTAGAAGCCTGAGGAGTTGTGTCCTCTCCTATGGGTGGTCCCCAGGCTTTCTGTGTCCCAGGTGGGCAGCAGAGTGCAGGCAGTAGAAAAGAGAGGCTATGAGGGCTGGAATCTACAGTCAGTGTAAGAACTTGGCCTGGCCACTTATCAGTTATGTAATCTTGAGCAACCACCTTTGTGGAGCAAAACCTATCTGTTCTCATTGACAAAATGGGGCAGAACACCTTGTTTTCCTGGCTTGGTGTGAGGGCAAACAGCCCTGTGCCTAAGCTCCTAGCGCCGAGCCAGGCTCCATGTCCTTGTCAGTTAACTGCTTCTGTCATTCCTGCTTCCACTTTCACCTTCCCCATGCAACAGCTCTGATCATCTTCACGTTCAAAGAGGAGACGGAGGGGAAGCAGCTCAGCCCAGGATGTGGATGGGGAGAGGTGGCACCACCGCAGAGGTGAGGTCTGCCTGGCTGCCCCTCCATGCCCCACCTGCATTGCCAGCCCTGCTCCGAGGTCAGCAGCACCAGTTCTCACTGTGGGCTCCCAGAGGCTGCATCCCTCTTTGAAGTTCTTTTAAACCTCTTCACCAGAGCAGAATCGTCACTGGAAAATTCTCGTTGTCAGACATGCACCCTGCCAGGTCACCCAGCAGCCCAAGTGCCTTATTTTCAAACGTTTCCTGCCAGTGAAAGTGACTGCAAGGCCTGTATCCAGTTTAGTCTCTCTCAAGCACTGGTGTTAGGAACAATCACAGTGATGGGACTTGGTTTGGAAATCTCAGGTGCTAGGTATGATGGTAAAAGTCTTATAACCAGGGGCTGGTACCATGGCACACTAGGTTAATCCTCCGTGTGCAACGCCAGCATCCCATATGGGCGCCGGATTCTGTCCGGGTTGCTCCTCTTCCAGTCCAGCTCTCTGCTGTGGCCTGGGAGGGTGGAGGATGGCCCAAGTGCTTGGGCCCCTGCACCTGCATGGGAGACCGGGAGGAGGCACCTGGCTCCTGGCTTCGGATCAGCGTAGCTTTGGCTGTTGTGGCCATTTTGGGGGGTGAACCATCGGATGGAGGACCTTTCTCTCTGTCTCTCTCTGTCTCTGTCTCTGTCTCTCTCTCTCTTTCTTTCTCTCTCTCACTGTCTGTAACTCTACCTGTCAAATACATAAATGAAAAATCTTTAAAAAAAAGTCTTATAACCTGCGTTCTGTCATTGCAATCCTGCATCTATCCTGCTGGAAAGGTGGTTTTCTATTTGTGGGGTCAGAAAGAGTAAGAATGGGGGCCAGAATTGTGGCTTGGTGGGTAAAGCTTCAGCTTGTGACACTGGCATTCCATGTGGGTGCCGGTTCAGTTCCCAGCTGCTCCACTTCTGATCCAGCGCCTTGCTAATGTGCCTGAGAAAGCAGTAGAAAATGGCCCAGGTTCTTAAGTCCCTGCACCCATGTGGGAGACCCAGAAGAAGTTCCTGGCTCCCGCTTCAGCCCTACCAAGTCCTGACCATTGCAGCCATTTTGGGAGTGAACCAGCTGATGGAAGATATCTCTCTCTCTCTCTCTCTCTCTCTCTTTCTCTCTCTGTCTCTCCCTCTCTGTAACTCACCTTTCAAATAAAATAAATAAATCTTTAAAGAAAAAAAGGGCAAGAATGAACTCCAGCTTGCTGAGCAGGGCATGCTCTGTGGCTTTACTCAGGTACTTCTACTGAAAATTCTGGGCTTTTTCTTTAGCTCTGTGTCCAGGTCAAGAGACCAGATGCTCATGCTTAGCTATAGAAAAACATGGCATTCACCAGACAGGTGTTACCCAGCACAGCCCAAGCCTTATGCGGCTCTTGGGAGGTGAACATTATTGAGCACAGTAATACTGTTAGTGGATTGATTGGCATTTTCCAAGCTCTTTTCTGGAACTGAAGATTCTGGAACAAATAATCCAGGATTCAAGAAGGAAAGAGGGATTGGAATGAAATAAACTGTACTCACCAATAAGCAACTGGTGAGACCTTTGAGACTTGGCAGGGCTATTCTAGCACATTTTGCAGCAGGAGCTCGTTTCTACTCAGAATGCTCTGGTGTTAGTCTTGAGTGTGTTCCACTCTGATATTCATACAACAGTTTATGAGAAGGTTTGGGGCTCTCACTTCACCAGCTTGACCATGGTACACGGTCTGATGTTGAGAATGCAACTCTAGACCTGCACAGGCCGTGACTGAGACTTGTGCAGGTAATTGCTCAGCAGTTCAGGTTCTGTTTGCGGGGCCAGGTCCACGAACTGGTGGTTGGTTTCCATTCTCTTTGTAACATCCCAGGGAGGGGAGGCAGCAGTTGCATGCATTCTATTGCTTTGAAGATGGGCCTGGAGTTACCGGGTTGTCATTTCTTTCTTTCTTTCTTTCTTTCTTTCTTTCTTTCTTTCTTTCTTTCTTTCTTTCTTTCTTTCTTTCTTTCTTTCTTTCTTTCTTTCCTTCTTTCTTTTTTAAAGATTTATTATTTTTAATTTGAAAGGCAGAATTACAGAGAAGCAGAGGCAGAGAGAGAGGGAGAGGTCTTCCATCCGCTGGTTCACTCCCCAAATGGCTGCAATGGCTGGAGCTGTGCCCTTCTGAAGCCAGGAGCCAGGAGCTTTCTCCGGGTCTCCCACACAGGTGCAGGGGCCCAAGGATTTGGGCCATCTTCCACTGCTTTCTCAGGACACAGCAGAGAGCCGGATCGGAAGTAGTGCAGCTAGGACTCAAACTGGCTTCCATATGGGATGCCCACACCACAGGTGGTGGCTTCACCCGCTATGCCACAGTGCCGGTGCCTGTGTTATCATTTCTGTGCCATCTATTCCCATCAATCATTGACACTAATCTCAAAGGTAAAAAGATAGTAACTGAAAAAGTAAGGGAAAGTGAAATGATTCATTGAAAGACTTTCTCTTCCTTATTTTTTCCCTTTCTCTTTTAAATCATTTTATGCCTCATTATTTTTATTACAGAGAGTTTCTGACACGCACAAATGTAGACTAGCAAAAAGACCCTGTATGCTCATCACCATCCTTAACCCCTGGAGCCCCCATTCACCCCAAACCAGAGAATTTTGAAGCAAATGCTTTGAATTATCTGGATTTGTAAATACCTCAATGTTTATCTTTTTTTTTTTAAGACTTATTTTATTTATTTGAAAGACAGAGTTACAGAGAGAAGTAGAGACAGAGAGAGAGAGAGAGAGAGAGAGAGGTCTTCCATTCGCTGGTTCACTCCCCAGATGGCCGCAACGGCTGGAGCTGCGCTGATCCGAAGCCAGGAGCCAGTATCTTCTTCTGGGTCTCCCACGCGGGTGCAGGGGCCCAAAGACTTGGGCCATCTTCTACTACTATTTCAGGCCATAGCAGAGAGCTGGACTGGAAGAGGAGCAGCCAGGATTAGAACCGGCGTCCATATGGGATGCCGGCGCTTCAGGCCCCTTCAGGCTTTAACCCACTGTGCCATAGCGCCGGCCCCTCAATGTTTATCTTAAAAGATAAAGACTACTTTTTAAAAAACAATCACAATATAATAATCCTGCCTTAAAACAGCAGTAATTCCTTATTATCCATTAGTATTCACAGTTCTCTGATAGTCTAACACTTTTTTTTCAGTTTTATGGAGGTATAATTTACAAACTGTAAACTTCACCTATTGTAAACATACAGTTTCATTTTTAGTAAATTCATAGGGCTGTGCAAACATAACCAACATCCAGTTTTAGAATATTTATATGTGCTTAACGGTTTGTTTGCATTGGAATTTTACGGGGGCCGATATGCTGTGATTAGTTGTTTAAATCTCTTTTAATCAATAGTTTGCTTTTCTTTTTTTTCCTAGCAAAGAAATAGATCTTCACCTTTAGAATTTCCCAAAGTCTAGATTTTATCAACTGCATAATTGTGGTGTCATTTAACACTTCTCTTGCCCTTTCTATTTTTTTTTTTTTTTTTTTTGACAGGCAGAGTGGACAGTGAGAGAGAGAGACAGAGAGAAATGTCTTCCTTTTGCCGTTGGTTCACCCTCCAATGGCCGCCGCGGTTGGCGCGCTGCGGCCGGCGCACCGCGCTGATCCGATGGCAGGAGCCAGGTGCTTCTCCTGGTCTCCCATGGGGTGCAGGGCCCAAGCACTTGGGCCATCCTCCACTGCACTCCGGGCCACAGCAGAGAGTTGGCCTGGAAGAGGGGCATCCGGGACAGGACCGGTGCCCTGACCGGGACTAGAACCGGGTGTGCCGGCGCCGCAAGGTGGAGGATTAGCCTAGTGAGCCGCGGCACCGGCTCTATTTCTTATAAATTAGATTTAGAGAATTGATCAGGTGCAGGTTTTTTTTTTTTTTTCCTATTATGTTTATGTTGTAGAAGGTAAATGAGTTTACTTTCCATAGGATGCCATGGTGTGTAATTATTTTTATCTTTGTGGTGATGCCATGATTATTGCCTCAGTAGGATTGCAAGCCAGTGATTTTTCTAATTTCATCTTTCCTTTTTTCTTTATTACCTAGAATATTTCTCTAAATTTCCCTTAGACCATTTGGTTATCCTAAAGTTTAATTTTCAATATGCACAGCAGGATAAATGCTAAATTTTTTGCTTTATTTACCATTTTTCAAAATAATAAGTTGATTTTGTAGCATTCTTCAAAGGCAACTAGTGAGTTTTATTTTGTTTTTAGTGTCGTTGAAAAGTCAGAGATTTGAATATAATGGTAATGTTTCAATTAATCATGGGCTTACTCTCTTTGATAGCCAATTGTACCATCTTGGGCCAGCAGGAGTGTAATCAAGTTAGCAACTTGGTTCTTTTGGATGTGAGTCCAGTAGTATGAGATAGCTCTTCCTTACGGTTTGACAAGAATTTCCAGGCTTGTCTGGTATATGTTGTGCCCGAGATTCTGCAACCAGTCACCTCTTCAAGGAGCTCTGGTCCCTTTCAATGAAAATTGTGTCTAGATAGTACAGTCCAGGGGCAGGGGTTCACTAGTACAAGACGGATAATTTTTTCATTAGAGTTTTTAGTGGACAAAGCTTAAAAATCGCTAAGAAAAAATTCCCTCATTACCTCATACTGTTACTTTCAATTCAGATTCAGGGCTATTAGTTTTTGTTTAGTTTAATTCATCTTACATTTCTCATTCTCCTCTACTCTGAACATTCTTGTTTTCAATGATACCAATATGGTGATACATCAAAAAGTTCATGGAAAATTAAATTAAAAGAAATGTTCACTTTGGTTGAAAAAGTATTAAAATCCATGTATAGAGGGATCTTCAAATATTTCTGAGAAAATGCATGTTATGAAAAACTGCAGGAATTTCAAAAATTGCTGCCACAAGATAAAATTATTTTAAAATCCATTTTCCACTTACTTTTTTTTTTTTTTTGATAGGCGGAGTGGACAGTGAAAGAGAGAGAAAGAGAGAAAGGTCTTCCTTTTCCGTTGGTTCACCCCCCAAATGGCCGTTATGACCGGTGTGCTGGCTCACCGCACTGCACTGAGGAGCTTCCTCCTGGTCTCCCATGGGGTGCAGGGCCCAAGCACTTGGGCCATCCACCACTGCACTCCTGGGCCACAGCAGAGAGCTGGACTGGAAGAGGGGCAACCGGGACAGAATCTGGCGCCCTGACCGGGACTAGAACCTGGGGTGCCGGCGCCGCAGGCGGAGGATTAGCTTAGTGAGCCGAAGCGCCTTTGTATAATCACTTCTCTGCTTTATTAGTATAGACAGTAGTCTTAGAGTAACTATATCAACATTGCTACAAATACTATGCTTACTGAAAAGAGTTTGAGCTTTATTTTTTCTTTTTAATTTATTTTCATTTTATTTGGAAAGGAAGGAGGAGAGAGAGAAAGAAGAACAAAGATGAGAGAGGGAGAGAAAGAGAGAGGGAGAGAGAGAGAGAGAGAGAGAGAGAGAGAGAGAGATCTACTTGCTGGTTCACTCCCCAAATTCCTGTAATAGCCATAGCTGGGCCAGTTCAAGGCCAAGAGCCTGGAATTCAATCCAGGTCTCCCATATGGGTATCAAGGACCCAAGTATTTAACCCATCATTTGCCATCTCCTAGTGTATAAAATATCAGGAAGCTGGATTGGAAGTAGAGGCAGGACTCAAACCCGGGTACACCAATATGGATGCAGGTATCCCAAGTGGTGTTTTTTTTTTTTTTTTTCCTGTTAAGAAATATATAATATCATTGAGTTTGAAATCACTTGGAAATAACTGTGTTGATGCTATTAAAGGGTACAGATTTAGGCTTGTTTGCTTTATTTCATTTTCAATTTTTAGTAAGTGCTTATTTTAACAGTTTCACTGAGGTTTAATTTACATATCAAAAATTTATGCAGTTTAATTTACAGATAAATTTTAGTAAATACACAGAATTAGATACCCATCACTGAAATCCCATTTTGAACAAAGAGCACCTAGCACCATCTGTGGAAAAGACTGTCTTTTCCTCCATGGCATTGTCTTGAATGATCCTTGAAAATCAGTTGTCTACCAGCATAAGGATCTCTTGACTCTCAATTCCCCTTCCTTCATCTTGTTAGGAGCGAAACTTGCCACGCAGCTCAGCAAGGCTAATGCAATGTGTCGGAGCACGGGGAAGAATCACACAGAATCGTGATAATCTTTTCAATATAATTTATTGTTCAATACCACTCAACATATATATTCAACACACACATCTAAAGGTCGGTACCACTCAATATGTTATTAGTCCACAGGATACCACACACATCTAGGAGTAAGGCAACTTCTAAAAATACCCAGCAATAGTAATAAGTATAACACATACACGGCATAAAAGCATAATCAATCTAAATACTCATGGCTAAGGGTGAATATGAATGCTGCATTCTCAAGGTTCGTATCACGGTTACGAAAGTCAAAATCCAAAGTCCAGAGTCCAAAGTCTTCTTACCACTTTGAGAGGTGGATCTCAGAACAGTCACTTATTGGCAGGAGTCATGGGATGACTGGCACTCTGGGCAGTAGGCTTGAAGTTCTAAGATGGCCGGCGAGGTGAAGGGTTGGAGAGGTCACTGGTGAGAAGTCTGGTCCGGCTCTGATGTCAGCTCCGGCAGTGGCTGGGACTTCCAGGAAAGGCTGGATCTGGCAGAGTGCTGAGCAGAGTCTTGGTCAGTCAACAAAGATTTGGGCAGAGTTTCACTTGCACTAAGCCATGGTCCCTGTGGGGATGAAGAGCCGTTGTGAGGCTTACCTTTTTATCCCCTCTCTGGGGTGGGTGAGCGGTGAGTGTGTGATAGGGTATCACCAATCACAGACTTATCTTTTTGGATATCACCCACCAGATGTTGGTTCTTGAGTGTGACCAATGATGTGTTAGGGGTCTTCTGGGTGTGACCAGTCATGGTGCAGTAGTGTGGGTGAAGTAATATAGTAGCCAGCTGGTTGGTTTCTTCTTATGATGTAATGTCCCCCAGTCCGTATCCGTCTTCCATCTGTGTCTGTTCTGACAGATGGTCTGGGCAGTTCCTGGTGCCTAGTGGCCTTAGCTTAAGTAACTCCATTTTGGTTTTTCTTTTTCTCTTTCTATCTGGGTTAGCGGTGCTCTGTAACTCTTTTGGGACTCCTGTGAGATTCCCCACAGATCTGTGTGCCTATCACTGCACAGGAACTACACTGCCTTGTTTACTATAGGTTTAGAGTAAGTTTTGGAAATAGGAGATTTAAGACTTCAATTTTGTTCTTTTTCAAAATTGCTTTGGCTAGTTAAGGTCTTTTGAATGTCCATGGAATTTTATAATCAGCTTGGTCATTTCTACAAAAATGTCTGTTGGGATTTATTTTAGTATTTGTATTGGAGCTAAGATAAATTGAGTAGCATTGACACCTTAGCAATATTGAGCCATGAGCCTGTGATGTCTTTCCTTTGCTTTAGATTTTCCTTTGTTACTCTTAACAATATCTCACAGTTTTTGGTGTACAAGTCTTAAATTTTTTTTGCTAACTTTGTCACTATTTTGTTGGCTTTCATGCTATTGTGAATGTGACCAATTTTATTTTCATGTTGTTCCTTGCTAGTATATTGAAATAAAATATATTTTGTATATTGATCTTTTATCCTGTGACCTTGGTGAGCTTGTTTATTAGATCTAGTAGAGGTATAATTGTATGTTTGTTGTGTTCCTTCAGATTTGCTACATTCAGAGCTGTGCTGCCTGTGGAAAAAAGGACAAGTTTTCCTTTCAATCTGTAAGCATTTACTTTTTTCTTTTTCTCCCTTTCCCACTCTCCTTCCCATCTCCTCCTTCTTCCTCTTTTTGCCTCAGTGTACTGTGTAATCCCCCATTACAAGAGCCATCCATTAAGTTAATTGTTCAATTCAGCTATCCATGAAGAGCAGTAGCAACATTGTTAGTTTGTACTCCTGTGGGAAATAACTTTATCAACTAGACTACAGTGCTTCTGTGCAGTTTCTTTGCTTTTACTCTTAAAGGTTTCACTAAATTCCATTGCTAAATTACTCAGGTCAAGAACTTCTCCCCATACGCCATTTAATGCGGTCATTTCACACTTTTTTTTTTTTTTTTAAGATTTATTTGGAAGTCAGAGTTACCGGCTGGGTAGTGGGGGTGGGGTGCAGAGACAGAGATCTTCCATCCACTGGTTCACTTCTCAAATTGCTGCAACAGCCAAGGGTGGGCCAGGCTGAAGCCAGGAGCCAGGAGCTTCTTCTAGGTCTCCCACATGGGTGCAGGGATTTGGGTGTCCCAAGTGGTAACTTTAATCTTTGTGTCAAATGCTCACCTCTTCCTTTTCTTTGGAACTTGTATTTCCATCTCACACCTCCTCCAGAATTATCTTAATATAATTTAACTTTATGCTTAACAAACTGAACACTGTCTTATAAAGAGCAAAGTTTTTATTAGAAATGCATTTTGTTATGAAATAGATGAAGTCTCATTTGAAAATCACAATTTGTTCAAAAACCATGCCTGAATATGACTTATTGCTTGAATGATGCAAAGTTCAGCATCAATTCTGTTAGTAATTTGATTTCCATAGTTGTAAGTGCTAAGAAAGCTTATCTACATGCCTAAGTAGATAAGAGTGGAAAGATTCTGGTAGAGCAACGCCGCTCAATTCTATGAATTCCTTCTGAGTTAAATGCCAGAAATTACTTGATGATCTTTCATCAAAAATTATTTTTAGATGTCTATAGTGAATAGCTCTATTAGAGACTCCTTCCATTTTGTTAAAAGCAATGAATTAGGAACTACTTGAAATCCAAGAAGATATTTTATTAGTCATTAAAGTCATTGCACTCTCTCAAAAGCAACCTCAACATTTCAAATAAAACTTTGCTTGTCACCCTGGGAGTTTCCCATGGACAGTGCATCCTTACAGGATTTGAGATTTGCTTTTTTTGGTAGAGTGGGAAAAGGACAACTATTAAAGGGGACTTGAGAAGTGGGAATTTATAAGATACCTGACCCTTGTGAATTAAGTACACTGTTTTCAAAGATCCTTCTGTGGCCGCCTTGTAAGATGACATTTGATTTGAGACCTGAAGGAAGTGAAGGAGGAATGGTGTAGCTGTCTGGGAGAACTGTTGCCATGAGGGCAATAGTCCTCAGGCAAGAGTGGGTCTGGAATATTCTGAAAACAGCAAGGAGGCCAGTGTTGGTTGTAGCAGAATCAGTAAGTGAGAGGGTAGCAGAATTTAAGGTTGGAGAGGCAGTCAGCAACATGCTAGGTCTTGGAATTCCAGGTAGGTATTTGAGATTGTGTTGTGAGTGATATGAGAATAATGACTTTCCATTGGAGGTTTTAGAGCTTGTGGTGACATAATCTGACTTTTCTTTTAAGAGCCCCGTTCTGGCTGCTATGTCAATTATTCTATGGAGATATTTTTGTCCTTATCTTATCTAGGTAGCTTTGCTAATACTGTCTCTGGGTTCACAACTGTAGATGGCAGTTTTAGTGGTGCAGAATTATGAAACTTATCTGACCCTTTGGGCTGCCTGTTTGACCTGGGTGTGGATGCCTCAGCTTTATAGGCCTTGGAACTCTTGTATTAGAAAGGAAGCTGCCTCCTTTCTGGCTGCCAGCCCATTGCACTTGGGCTGTAAATGTTGGGGCTTGGGAGTCAGGTATGTGTAGGAACGCCCCAGCTGGTGTCCTGCAAACACAGATCCTGGAATCATAGGAGCTCCTGCAGGTGAGTTTCCAGAAATAGATCCTGAAACTCAGATTTGTGTGCAGGAAGTTTACTGGGCAACATTGCCTGTGATTGTAAGGGAAGCAGGACTGGGCAGAAGGGGACGCTGGGCTCAGGTACAGTTGCAGTGGAGCCCTTGACCATCCTAAAGGCGGATGGTCCCTTGGAAATTTTTAATTGAGGCTGAAGACCTGGGCCTTAATTCCTTCCATATCAATTAGTTGATGGTTGCAGAGGTCCCTGGAAAAGGGATGTGAGCTTGGACCAAGGGTCATCTTGGTGGGGGAGGACTTAGTTTGAGCCATTAGCTGCCAATACTCCAGGCAACCTAGGAACTGAGTGTGTGAGTCTTGAAGGGGGTGTCTGGGTGGCAGACCGCAGGATCCGCTACAGATGATGAGCTGAAAGAGCCCTTCAAGGTCTTCGGCCGCTCCTCAACACCAGACACTGCCATTTTGAAGCTCAAGAAACTGAGGCCCAGAGAGAGTACAAATATTGTGTGCCTGTTACTCATCTTCTCACATATTAATTACAACACATGAAAATTCTTTCAACACTGTGCCATATTTTCTAAATTAGGACAAATATAAAATTTATTCTTGGGGCTGGCGCCATGGCATACAGCGCCAGCATCCCATATGGGCGCTGGTTCTAGTCCAGATGCTCCTCTTCCAGTCCAGCTCTCTGCTGTGACCTGGGAAAGCAGTGGAGGATGGCCCAAGTGCTTGGGCCCCTGCACCCATGTGGGAGACCCGGAGGAAGCTCCTGGCTCCTGGCTTCAGATCAGCACAGCTCCGGCTGTTGTGGCCATTTGGGAAGTAAACCAACAGAAGGAAGACCTTTCTCTCTGTCTCTCTGTCTCTCTCTCACTGTCTGTAACTCTACCTGTCAAATAAATAAATAAAAAATTTATTCTTAATTTTTAAAAGTGTTTACTTCAGTGGCCGGTGTTGTGGCATAGTGGTTTAAGCAGCCGCCTGTGGTGCCAGCATCCCATCTTGCTCCCCTTCCGATCCAGCTCCCTGCTAATGCACCTGGGAGGACAGCAGAGGATGGCCCAAGCGGGTGGGCCCCTATGCCCTCTTGAGAGACCTGGGGGAGGCTCCTGGTTCCTGGCTTCTGCCTGGCCCAGTCTTGGCTATTGTGCCATTTGGGGAGTAAACCAGAGGATGGAAGACCTCTCTATACCTCTGACTTTCAAATAAATAAAAATATAGCTTTAAAAAAGTCTTTACTTCAGTTGACAATTTGCCATTATTATTTGTGCTGTAAATGTATTTTAGTTTTTAGAAACTATTTTTTTTTTTACATCAGAACAACTGCATGGACTATTAAGGCAGTTACCAAGCTTAGTTCTCACCCATTCCTATCACCTTCTGTTTCCCTTATTGTCCAAATGTTGTTCACTACAATGAAAATCTACTCTGTGCCTATAGCACATAATACTGAAATAATTTCTTTTTTTAAAAAAATGTTTATTTATTGAAAGGCAAAGTATGTATTTGAGAGGGAAGTGAGGGGGTGGGGAGACGGTGAGTCCAGTTGCTGGTTCACTCCCCAAATGGCTGCAATAGCCAGGATTGGACCAGGCTGAAGCAGGAACCAAGAACTCCATCAGGGTCTCCCACGTGAGTGGCAGGGGTCCAGCTACTTGAGTCACCCTCTGCTGCTTTCCTAAGCACATTAGCAGGGAGCTAAATCAGAGGTGGAACAGCTGGGACTTGAACCAGCACTCTGATATGGGATGACAGCATCATGAGCAGGGGCCTAATAATAGTGAAATAATTTCCATCAACATGAATATACCACTCAGATGATTAAGTCTGCTTTGCTTGAATGGTTCTGTCTTCTTGAGATCATTGTGAAATACATTATCTCTGACTACCCAGCAACAATATTCCCTGATTTAAAATGTTTTTATTCCAGAAAAGAAATTGCTCAAGATTGAAACAACCAGATTTTGTGATATTGGATAAGGTTCACACCAATTATAAGAAGACATTTTTGAGACACTTGGGGATAACCAAAGATATTAAGAAATAATATTAAAGAATTATTAATTTGTTCAGGAATGATAAAGGATTTGTGATCATGTTAAATTTGAATCTTCATATATTACAACTAATGTAGAAGTATTACAGATGAAATTATATAAGGTCTGGGATTACATAAATTACTTCAGAAACTAGAGGAAATAAATGAAACAAGAATGGCCAAAAGGATGGGCCTTCTGGAGCAATGGGCTAAGCCGCTGCTTGGGACACCTGCATCCTTTATTAGAGTGCCTGGGATGGAGTTGTGCCTCTGCCTCTCCTTCTGATCTAGCTTCCTGCCTATGCACCTGGGAAACAGCAGTTGATGGCTGAAGTACTTCGGTTTTTGCCGCCCATGTGGGAGACCCATGTGGAGTTCTTGGCTTCTGTCTTTGACCTAGCCCAACCCAGGCTGTTCCAAGTGTTTGGGAAGTCAATCAATGGATCTCTCTCTCTCTCTCTCTGCCCCTCACTTTGTCTCCACCTCTCTCTCTCTCCGTCACTCCTCTGCCTTCTAAATAGATAAATATATAAATAAATAAGTAAACCTTTTTTAAAAATAAAGAATGACAAAATGTTATTAATGGAACTTGGGTCATGGTTACAGGGGAGTTTTTACTACATTCTTTTTTTAAAAAAAGATTTATTTTATTTATTTGGAAGACAGAGTTACAGAGAGAGGTAGAAACAGAGAGAGAGGTCTTCCATCCACTGGTTCACTCCCCAGATGGCCGCAACCGGCAGAGCTGCACCGATCCAAAGCCAGGAGCCAGGATCTTCCTCTGGGTCTCCCATATGGGTGCAGGGGCCCAAGGATGTGGGCCATCTTATACTGCTTTCCCAGGCCATAGCAGAGAGCTGGATCAGAAGAGGAGCAGCCGGGACTCGAACTGGCGCTCATATGGGGTGCCGGCACTTTAGGCCAGGGCTTTAACCCGCTGCATCACAGCGCCGGCCTCACTACATTCTTGACTTTTGTATGTCTTCGAAAATATCCATAAGGAAACTTTTCAAAAAACTACTTTTTTTCCATGTCTGGTTTTAAAATTTCCTTTTACTGAATAAAAGCTGAAGAATGAGTTGTCCAACTGCATATTGGACTTCTCCTGGCTGTCTCGTGTCTCATTGTAAAGCAGAGACGACACTCCGCCTGCAAACATGCCCATCTGGGTTGTGTGTGTCATACTCATCCTCCAGGGTGGGCAGTACCACCACTTTGGGTCTCTGTGAACATCAGCAGGCATGGCTGAGGGAAGCTGGGAACCTGACAAAACCAATAGGCCTAAGTTCAAACCCTGGCCTCATTTTCCGTAGCCTTTGTGATCATAAAAGGAGTGCAGGTGCCCCAAGCAGTGGCTTAACCCAGTGCTCCGTGAGGTCCATCCCTTTTGCCATTCTTGTTTCATTTATTTCCTCTATTTTCTGATCAATCAAGCTCTCTCAGTCTCCTTTATACACTGGTATTTGTGTGAGGGTTAGAACAACGCATAGAAAGCACCTACTGCATAATTGATGTCCAGCAGGAGGGTCATCATTATTGCTTCAAAGCCATTCTTTTCCCTGTCCAGGGAAATAGTTCTCTGCCTTTTCTCCTTGTTGAGGGAGAAGCTTTCTCTGGGAATTTGTCTTGGTCTGAGAGTAATGAGTCTTTATCTGCAGAATTCCCTCATGGGGTCTCACATCACCCTGAACTTCTACCCTTTAATCCTTTGATGCAAGTTTATTTACCAGTCTGTCTTTGGGGCTTGGGTTAAAAATTTGAAATAGATGTTTATTTTGAACATGAGGATTTGGGAGGAAGCTTAAAAAGTTTTTAAGAAATCTTTTTATTATTGGGCTCTGGTATTTTTTGCTACTTTGGGATTTGTTTCCTTGAGGCCACATGGCTAATGGGAATCACCCAGGACTCCTGATTTCTTGTCCAGGGCTCCATCCCCTAAAACGGGGAATCTGCTCCTTGATGCAAAGCAAAGGCAATTAATAATAAAAAGGCATTAATATTTTCCGGTAGTATTTTATTAAATGTTTTTGCTTATTTATTTATTTATTTTTGACAGGCAGAGTGGACAGTGAGAGAGAGAGACAGAGAGAAAGGTCTTCCTTTTGCCGTTGGTTCACCCTCCAATGGCGGCCGCGGCCGGTGCGCTGTGGCCGGCACACCGCGCTGATCCAAAAGCGGGAGCCAGGTGCTTCTCCTGGTCTCCCATGGGGTGCAGGGCCCAAGCACTTGGACCATCCTCCACTGCACTCCTGGGCCACAGCAGAGAGCTGGCCTGGAAGAGGGGCAACTGGGACAGAATCCGGTGCCCCAACCGGGACTAGAACCCGGTGTGCCAGCGCCGCAAGGTGGAGGATTAGCCTGTTGAGCCGTGGCACCGGCCATGTTTTTGCTTTTATAACATGAAACTCCACTCAATTTTTTATATAATATTTCATTAGTCTATATTATAAGTACGTTTCGGTTTTAAAATTTAAACATATGTTTATTATTTCATTCGATTTCTTCTAGCAACATTCCTGTGACCTAGAGGAGCAAAAGAACTTTGGAGATAGAGAAAGCTAAGGTGAAGGACTTCATTCCAAACACAGGATCTCACTTCCACCCAGGGTTCTAGCCATTAATTAACCCAGTCTTTTCTGTGGGCAGATTATAATCTACCCATTGATCTTGAAGTCACGCCTGGTTAATTTCTCAGCTGACAACTGCCACCTGCTCCCCTCCCCATGGGAATTTCCCAAGGGGAACCTGGCCAGCACTGACTCAGCCAGCCCACACCCCGCCCAGCTTTCCTATAGCCACTGCTTCACCCACCTTGACTGGACTTGAAGGAAATCAAAAGTAACACCCTCTTGGGAAGGGCTAGGGCCTCTCACTGCTGTAGAGGCTGCTGCCTCCCACTCGGCAGCTGCTGTCTTGTTCATTCAGACTCATAGGTTAGGTGGAGTTTCAAGAGCTGCTGTGCGAACAAGAGTGAGAGAGAACCTGGGGGAAGAAGCTCATTTCCTGGGTATCTGTGGGTGTGACAGACTTTAAGTTTCTCAATCCTTTCCTCCTTTGCTCCAGAGATAGCAACAAAGAACAATGTTCTTCTTCCATTGGAGTACACTTGTTTTTCTCAAGTGAGTCCTGAGGTCAAAGGTTTCAGCAGATAGCATTTTGCTGACTTTAAAAAATTGTATTTAAGAGGTGGGGAGACAGACAGATGGATGGATGGATGGATGGATGGAAACAGCTCCCACCTGTTGGTTTACTGCCCAAATGCCCACAAGGGTTGGAGTTAGGCCAGGCTGAAGCTAGGAGAGGGCAACTCAGTCCAGGTCTCTCATGTGGGCAACAGGAGCTCAGTGACTTGAACCATCACCTATTGCCTCCTAGGGTGCACATTAGCTGGAAGCTGGAATCAGGAGCAGAGCTGCAACTTGTACCCAGGCACTCTGATGCAGAATGTAGGTATCCCAACTGACAGTTTATTTATTTTTTTAAGATTTACTTATTTTATTTGAAAAGGAGAGTTACAGAGAGGCTGAGGCAGAGAGAGAGAGAGAGGTCTTCCATCCACTGGTTCACTCCCCAGATGGCCGCAACAGCCAGGAGCTAGGAGTTTGGGTGCAGGGGCCCAAGGACTTGGGCCATCTTCCACTGTTTTCCCAGATTATAGCAGAGAGCTGTATGGTAAGTGGAACAGCTGGGACTCGAACTGGCACCCATATGGGATGCCAGCACTGCAGGTGGCGGCCTTATCCACTATGCCACAGCACTGGTCCCCCAACTGATGGTATAACTGCCAGGTCAAACACCCCCCTGCTGACTAATCTTTGTTGGTATGAACTGGATATTAATAAGAACTACTGTTTATTGATCTTATACTAATTTTACCAGAGCATGCTGGGCAAAATAGTCAGTCTGTGTACAATAACAGAGCTTCTGGGAAGACCATTGTGAATAAAGCTCTCCTAAAGCTCATAATCCTATGGGGTAACAGCAGCTGAACAACTACTTAGTCGACTGAGTGATTCCAAGCAAGTAAAGCACCATGAGTGGGAAGCCCACAGCTCTTAGGGTGTCTGTAACTGACATTACTTCTCTTAACCTTCACAGCAGCCCTGGGGAGTAGGTACTGTTGTCCCTCAGTTTTCAGATGAAGCAACTGGGGCTGCAAGAGTCTAAGGAGTTTTCGGGAGTGCCAGGCTTTGACTCAAGGTCCGCCTGTTGCTCAGGACCTGGTGTGCTCCTTCTCTATACTTAATACTCAAAACCATGAACCATTCTCGAAGTGCACATCTGCTGCAAGTTTAGATTTAGATCATCATTTTGTTGGAAGATCAAAGGTTCTTACCCAATGAAACTTCTGAAATTTTATGCAATTTCAGTTGGTATGTGCGAGTATCTGGGGGAGAAAGTCCCTAGATCATACTGTGTTCTCAAAGGGATTGACACCAAAAGGTTAGCTGCTCCATTAATAGTCCTGCACTTGACTATTTTCAGCCAACCCCATAGACTGTTGCACAAGCCCAGTACAAAAGACGTGGGCATTTGTTGGTCATTACATTTTCAGAAGATGTCATAGTGATGGTCAAGGGTCCATTTATGCCTTAATCTTTGCTCTTATCTGCCAAACTCTGCAGTTGGAATAAGTAGGACAAATGAGATGTAGGTCTCTTCCAGGCGGGCACCTAGGGCCTTCTCATGATATACCCATGCCACAGGGTCAGTGGTACCTAATAATCCAGAATTTCAGGTATTAGATTGGCTTTCTGGGCCACTGTTGCAAAGCACCACAAAGCAGGTGGCTTAAAACAACAGCAGTGTATTCTCCCATAGTTCTGGAGGCCAGATGTCTGAAACCAAGGTGTCTCAAGGCTCTAGGGGAAACCTTCTTCCCTGTCTCTTCTTAGCTTCTGGTGGCTCATGGAAATCCTTAGTATTCCTTAGCTGTGTTTGGGTCCCCAAACCAATATAACCTCATCTTAATTATATTTGCAAAGATCCTATTTTCATATAAGGTCACATTCTCAGGTTCTGGGGGATGGGCAATTTTGGGGGATGCTATCCAACCTGGTACAGATAGTTTTTTTTGACCATATCTCCTGCTACCAAAGTAAGTACTTCTTAGTAAGAGACCATGTCTCCTGCTACTTCTTCATAAGAGAGTGCTTCTTCATAAGAGAATACTTCTTCGTAAGAGAGCAGTAATGTCAGAAGCTGTTTATCTGGTGGTATGAATGAATTTCTCAGGTCTTTCTTTATCCAAAAGTAGGTTCTGTTTGGACAAGTAGGTATGGAGTTCCTGCGTAGATGGGTGGGGCCATACACTAGGAGGGCAACTGGCTAGATAGACTGAAGGCACCAAAGACAAATTTTCTTCACTTACTCAGGATACATCTTCATGTGGAATTTATTCATTTAAAGGACATTCTTTCATTCTAAAAATAATGAATGTTGAATATCTGAAGGAGAGTCAGCTATGGCCTCTGCCTTAAGGAAATTTGTGGATTTACAGGGGAACAACACACCTGTAGCTCATGGCAGAAAGTGCCGAATGCCCCACTCCATAACACCTAGAGTGTCTCCAGGCACAAGACATGGGAATGCTGTGTTTCTGCCTATCCTTAGGGTAGATCAGGGAAGGCCTCACGGAGCTGGGCTTTCACGGATGGATATGATGGCAGTGTGGGAAGAGGTGGGAAGCGGGAGCAAGGCAAGGGAGAACTTCAGGGCTGACACAAGGTGGGCGATCATGAGGCATAAAAGGAAAGTGGTGTGTTCGGCTGGAGCATACTGGGGATTATGCATCTGGATCGTGAGAGCTTGAATGCCAAGCTAAGAAAGTCACACTCTAGATTCTTTTTTTTTTTTTTAAGATTTGTTTATTTATTTGAAAGACAGTTAACAGAGACAGAGGAGACACAGAGATCTTCCCTCTGCTGGTTCACTCCCCCAGTGGCCTGAATGGCCTGGGCTGGGCCAGGCCAAAGCCAGGAGCCAGGAACTTCTTCCAGTCCTCCCGCATGGGTGCAGGGGCCCAAGGACTTGGGCCATCTTCTACTGCTTTTTCAGGTGCATTAGCAGGGAGCTGGATTGGAAGTGGAGCAGCTGGCACTTGAACTGGTACCATGGATGTGAGCATTGCAGGCAGCGGCTTAACCCACTGCACTGCAATGCCAGCCCAGAAGACTCCAGATTTTGATACTAGAACCATGAAGGGATCAATGAAGGTATTGGGCTGTGAAAGACAGGATTGGAGTTTGCTTTAAGAAAGCTAATTGGACAGCAGAGAGTGCGCTGGGTGGGAAAAATGGACAGGAAACCTGTTAGGAGATCACACAGTGCTGGTGCTAAGGAGAAGGGCCAGGACTGGGAACTGGACAGAAACCATTCCTCTGTTACTTGGTTTTGAGCTTTGTGTAATGATATCATAGCCTATGTCTCTCTCTCTCTCTCTCTTTATCTCTCTCTGCCCCCCCCCCAATCTGTCACTCTCTACAAAGATATATATTTAATTCAACACCATGTTTCTAAAATTTAGTCATAGTGGATGGTTTTGTCTTTCAAAGAGCTGAGAAGGATGATAAGTGTCATCCTAGATCTTTCTGTTTCTGGAAGGCCCCTGTGGCTGAAGATATGTAGGGAAGGAGATGTTTAGCTCTGTGATGGCCTCTGAAAGAGGCCTAGCCTTCTGTCTCTGTTCTAGCTCCTCCCCAGGGAGCAGCTCAGCCTTGGGAACAAGTTTGGTGCCAGGAAGTTCCATCAACAGGGTGGCAGCTTATGGTTTAGAGACTTGCTGGGGGTTATGGGGAAGAAGCTGGAGGTCTATACTTGGGAGGACAGCTCACCTTCTCCTGGCCATCGGGTGTAGACACCCTTCCAATCACAGGAGCACAGCTGTGTAGTAGTCACCCCCCAAGTTGGAGGCTCAAAAAATAACCATGTTAATTTTGCTCATAAATCTTCAGAGTCCGGGCAAGCATGGTTTAGTTCTGTTCCACCAGGGTTGAGTGGGGTGACTTGAAGGAGGAGGTGGGCTTGTCTGAAGGCTCACTCATCATGTGGTAGCACCTGGGCCTGGGGGGACACACTCAATAGGGGCTGGAATGGCTGCTCTCTCTACACTGTCTCACCACCGGTGCAGTTTTGAGGGCCACCTTCTTACATGGTGGCTCATGGATGCCAAGACACATGTCCAAGGAGCAGAGAGCCAGGTGGAAGTGGTGTTGCCTTCTTTGTCCTAACCTCAGAGGCCACAATGCCATACTTTATTGTTGGGAAGGTTACAAAGTCCCACTCAGGTTGAAGGGGAGAACACAGAGACATCATCTCTGGAAGGGGAAGTGTCAACATCGTGTTGTAAGGATGGAATGTATATGGGTGTGTCTGTCTCTAGAAAATCCAGTCTGTCGCAGACTCTAACCTAGAAGAAATTGCTTGATGTGTTTTCACAGGAGACCCTGAGAAGGAGTAGGGGCATGCATATGAAGAAGGAATAGGCTGGGGAGTTGGCATTGTGGGTTAAGTCATCACTTGTGAGGCAGGCATCTCATATGGGAGTACTGGATTTTGAGTCCTGGATGCTCCAGTCCAGCTCCCTGCTAATGTGCTGGGAAAGGCAATGGGTGATGGCCCAAGTGCTTGGGCCCCTATCCCTCATGTGTGAGACCTGGATAGAGTTCCTGGCTCTGAGCTTCAGGTTGGCCCAGCCCCAGCCATATCTGGGGAGTGAACAAGCAGATAGAAGACATTTTTCTCTGTTCCTCTGCCTTTCAAATAAAAATAAACAAATGTTTTATTTTTTAAAAAATAAAAGCTTGGAAAATAATTGGTCAGACCATAGGGTCATTGGTTTAGCGTCTAAGAGCTATTCCTCAGAGGACTGCTGCTTCATAAACCGAGGGAATGACACCAACCCACAGAAGGTGGGCTCATCTTGTGTGACTGGCAGTCACGAGCAGTAGCCCTGGAATCGACTGAAAAGCACCTAGTTTAATTATGCCGGGCTCCTGTTTTGTGTGAGGTGCCAGCGTATAGACAGCAGGATGTGCATGCCCTGAGACACTCACAAGCTGCTTCCTGGAAAAATCTGTGAGAGACAAGAGTGAGGAAGGTGCTAGAGGGAGGAGAAGGGAGAGGCTGGGGAAGACGGAGAACCAAAGACTGAAGAGAGGGAGAAAGGGAAAAGGAAAGCTCTGTGAAAGTTTTCCACCTCAGTTGGAATCTCTCGTTTTCACTTTGATGTAATTTTGATCTCTCCTCACAATGCTGCACACTCACAGTTTCAAACAAGGTTCTTAGGAGGGCTTTGCAGTGGTACTGTGTATAGACAATGGTTTTCAAGCTAAAGCCTTGAAGCCTTCAGGACCACACCAGGGACCTCTTGGATGGCACCCTGTCAGCACACGGCTCCTACTCTGGTTCCAACAGGATCAGCTCCTGGGTTCGCCGCCTCTGAGATGTGGGCTACCTCCTGGCACTTCCCCTGCAGGTTCTGACAGGTAGCAGGGACTCCTGTGGTGGAGCCTGAGCGAGGGCGGTGCGCTCCTCCTCCTCGCAGTAGGGGCCAGGTATGCTCTGCAGGCCGGAGGAGGGCTGCCTGGCTGTTGGTCTCTATCTGCACAGCGCCTTCCACCTGTGAAACTAAAGACAGGAAGGGGCGCAGGACACTTCCGTGCTCAGCGATTGGTCCGGAGCCTTTTAGAGGTTCTGCTTGGCTACACACTGTGACTTTTGCTGGAAGATGAGCCTGGTGGCCATTTGAAGGTGTGCAGGACAGGTCGTCCAAGCTGAGGAAACTTCTGATGCTAGCACTGAAAATAATAATTGCTTTATCGGGGTTGGTATTGTGGTGCAGTGGGTTAAGCCATCACTTGTAACACTGGCGATACATATCAGAGCACCAGTTCCAGTCCTGGCTGCTCTACTTCCAATCTAGCTCCCTGCTAATGCACCTGGGAACATGGTGGAAGATGGCCCAAGTACTTGTGAAGACTCAGATGGAGTTCTGGGTTCCTGGCTTCATTTTGGCCCAGCCTGTTATGGCTATCTGGAGAGTGAACCAGTGGATGGAAGATCTCTCTCTGTCTCTATCTCTCTGTCTCTGTCTCTCTGTCTCTGCCTCTCTCTGTTATTCTGCCCTTCAAATAAGTAAGTAAACTTTTTTTTTTTTAAAAATTGCTTTATTGAGATCCCTGTAGAAGTCATGTCCACACAATTCACTCATTTAAAATATATAATTCTGTGGTTCTGAGTATTTGCATATTTGTGCAGCCTTTGCCATGGTCACTTTTAGAACATTTCCACCCAAAAGGAAGCCCTATGCTCATCAGCAGTCACTCCCCATTTCTCCTTTAATAGTCAGTCCACACTCCTGCATCTAGGAAACCACTGGTCTACTATCTATCATTAATGAATTTCCCACTCAGGCCTTTTCATAAATATGGAATTATGCAAACCATATGCATATGTGTGTGTGTGTGTGTGTGTGTGAAAAAGAGAGAGAGAGAGAGAGAGAGAGAGAGAGAGAGAGAGACTGGCTTCTTGAAAGGTTTTTGAGTTTCATCTATGCTGTAATATTTGTTCCTCATTGCTTTTTACTATTGAGTACTATTTCATTTTGTGCTATAATATATTTATCAATTCATCACTTGATGGACATTTTTGTTAATTCTATTATTTTGTTACTATAAAGAATTTTGCCGTGAGTTTTTATGCGCAAGTTTTTGTGTGGTGATGCTTTTGTTTCTCTTGGTCATATACCCAGGAGTTGAATGGCAGGATCAAAGGGCAACTCTGTGTTTAACCTTTTTGGACAGACTATTTTCCAAACAAATGGCTACACTGTTTTACATTCTCAGTGGCAATGTAAGGAGGGCTCCACCATTTCCACATCCCTTCTCACACTTGTTATTTCTGTCTTTTTTCTTATGCCTACCTTAGAATGAAGTGGTTTTGATTCTCCTCTCCTCTCCTTGATGGCCAGTGATGGAATCTTTTGTGCACATACTGACAATCTGTCCACCTTCTATGGAGCAATGTCTATTCAGAGTCTTGGCTTGGCCACTACTTGAGCAACTTGGCTTTTTACTATGGAGTTGGGAATGTCCTTTATGTATTGTGGATACAAGTCCACTATTAGATTATATAATTTGTATGTATTTTCTCTTATTCTTGTAGGTTCCTTTACATTTTCTTCATGGTATACTCTGAACTGCAAGAGTTGTTCATTTTGACTGTGGCCACTTTATCTATTTTTTTGTGGTTGTTTTTTGTGGTTGTTTATGCTTTTGTATCATAGCTAAGAAATCAATGCTTAATCCAAGGCCACAAATACTTATGCCTGTGTTTTTTTCTAGGACTTTTATAATGCTTACAGGTCTTTGACTCATTTTGAGGTAATTTCTGTTCTTTTGTGTGTAGATATCTAGTTTTCCCAGGACCATTTGTGGAAAAGACTACTTTTTTCCCCCCCAGCAACATAGGAAATTGTCCATATAGCATGAACAAGTGAGATTATTCCAGGAATGCAAGGTTGGTTTAATATACAAAAATCCATCAATGTTATACAACATGTCAGTAAAGGACAAAACTACATGACAACTTTAATAGATATAGAAGAAGCATTTGACAAAGTCCAATACCCTTGTTTGATAAAGACACTCAACAAACTAGGAACAGATAGGAATTTCCTCAACTTGAAGCATCTATGAGAAACCCACAGCTAACATCATACATAATGGTAAAAACTGAATGCTCCCCCCTACAATCAGGAATAAGTAAAAGACAGCTGCTCTTGCCACTTCTATTCAATATTGTACTGGAGATGCTAGCCAGGGCACTTGGGAAAGAAAATAAAATTAAAGCAATCCAGATTGGAAAGAAAGAAGTACTTCTATTCATAGATCATGATCTTGTATATAGAAAATTCTAAGTAATATTTAAAAAAAGTATTGGAATAAATGACTTTAGAAAAGTTACAGTATACAAGATCAATATAAAAAAACCTTTGTATGTCTAGACATTAGCAATCAATAATTAAAAAGTGAGAATTAAGAAAAAATTGTTTGTAATAGCATTAAAAAGCATAAAATAACTAGGAAAAAAATTAACCAAAGAGGTCAAGATTTGTACACTGAAGTCTGTAGAACATCACTGAAGGAAACTAAAGACCAAAACAGTGGAAAGACATCCCATTTTGCATGGACTGAAAAACTTAATACTGTTAAAATAACAACATTCCTCAAATTGGCATACAGATTCAACACAATCACTATAAAAATTCCAGCTGCCTGTTTTACAGAAATTGACAAGCTGATCCTAAAATTCATATGGAATGCAGAAAAAATTATTTTGAAAAATAACAAAGTTGGAGGACTCATACATTCCAAATCCCATTAAAAGCTACAATGATCAAGGCAATCCAGTATTGGAATAAGATACACATATAGAACAATGGAATAAAGTTGAGAGTTCAAAAATAAAATTTTATGTATTTACAGTCAGTTTTTGTCATAGATGCCAAGACCATTCATGGGGGAAATGGGAAAAGACTACTCTTTCATCATTAAGGTGTCTTGGCATCCAATGTTAACTTTCCCCCCATTTTTATTGTTATAAAATACATGTAATTTACTGCCGTGATCATTTATTATTTATTTTTTTAAAGATTTGTCTATTTATTTGAAAGTCAGAGTTACATAGAGAGAAAAGGAGAGGCAGAGAGAGAGAGAGAGGTCTTCCATCCACTGGCTCCCTCCTCAGGTGACTGCAATGGTCAGAGCTGCGCTGATCTGAAGCCAGGAGCTAGGAGCCTCTTCCGGGTCTCCCACACAAGTGCGGGAGCCCAAGGACTTGGGTCATCTTCTACTGATTTCTCAGGCCACAGCAGAGAGCTGGATTGGAAGTGGAGCAGCTGGGACTCGAACCGGTGCTCATATGGGATGCTGGCACTGCAGGTGGAAGTTTTACCCACTAAACCACAGCACCAGACTCCTATTATTTCTTTCTTTTTTTCTTTTTAAAGAATATTTATTTATTTACTTGAAAGTCAGAGTTACACAGAGAGGAGAGGCAGAGAGAGAGAGAGAGAGAGAGAGAGTGAGAGAGAGAGAGATCGGTCTTCCATCTGTTGGTTCACTCACAAGATGGCCGCTACGGCTGGAGCTATGCTGATCTGAAGCCAAGAACCAGAAAGTTTTTTGGAGTCTTCCTCATGGGCATAGGGGCCCAAGGACTTGGGCCATCTTCTACTGCTTTCCCAGGCCATAGCAGGGAGCTGGATTGGAAGCAGAGCAGCCAGGACTTGAACTGCACCCATATGGGATGCTGGCACTGCAGAGAGCGGCTTTACCCGCTATGCCACAGCGCCACCCCCCTCCAATTATTTTTTATAACCAGAAAAAATGACAATGATAAGCTGAAGACATGGCAGAAAAATTTCTTGATGAATACCGGACAGTAACTCTTCCTGATACCTACCTTGTGCTGTGTGTGTCATGGCATTATCTCACTTAATTGTCACAAAAGCAGTATGAAGTAGGTTAAAATTATTCCCATTTTATTTAATGTTTTTAAAGGTTTATTTATTTGAAAGGCAGCATTACAGGGAGAGACAGAGAGAAAAAGAAATCTTCCATTGCTGGTTCACTCCCCAAATGGCGGCAACAGCCTGGACTGAGCCAGGCTGAAGCCAGAAGACAGGAACTTCTTCTGGGTCTCTCATGTGGGTGCAGAGGCCCAACCACTTGGGCCATCTTTTGCTGCTTTCCTAGGTGCATTAGCAGGGACCTGGATTGGAAGTGGAGCAGCTGACACTCCAACTGGTGCCCATATGGGATGCTGGTGCTACAGGTCAAGACTTTAACCCACTGAACCATTTTATGGAGGAAGAAACTGAGACTTCCAGAGGTTAAAAAGATGGCCCAAAAGCCAACTACTAATAACTAGTGGTGCTGGGCTGTCACTCCAAGCTCATGTAACTTCAGCTCTCCATTGGCAATGATTGACTTATTCTAGATATAACAGTGGTGGCTGCCGACATGTCAGCCACTATTCAAAGCACATTACTCACTTATTTTACTACTATAATAACCATATGGGGTGTGTGTTTCACCCTTATACCTACATATGGATGGATAAACTGAGATGCAGAGAGTTTAAATAACAGTTCATACTAGTCAGAGCCAGGATTTAAACCCAGGGGCTTTGATTTCTAACTGCCACACTGTTCTCTTCAAAGATTTGTTACTGCCATTTCAACTGTGGCTTCTGTTTTTGGATATTCTTATAGTCTATCCATTTGTGGTTTTACAAACAAGTTGCTTTAATTTTTTTCAAGGATCCTTGATTCAGGGATTGCTCACTATGATAGACTTGAGGAAATTTCTACGAGGTGTTTTTCTTAATGAGATGGGCATCTTTCATAACACTGAGCTGTTGTTTTTCTAACTTAGGGAAGTTACTTGTAATAACAGGCAATCAATAGCCTGTAGGAACCCCACCAACCCTGCTGTGGATGTCATTTAAGGCACGATGGATGGCTTTCACCCGTAGGCTTCTGCATCATTGCTCAGGGCCTACATGAGTATAATAAATGCTGCAGTTCAAAAAGATGACTAGTCTCATGCTCCCAGTTTTTACTGTTTCTTTTGAATCATGAATGTCAGAGCTCATTAATTCCACTTGTTCTTTTTGCAGATGAAAAAGCCAAGTGCCCCAAAGGTTATGAGACTTGCCCAGGACTTCTGATCTCGGTCCAGGGCATTTCCTGGTACCCAGGCTTCCTCTTGGTGACGTCAGAGTGTTTGGTTTTGTTTTTGTGGATGTGAACTATTCCAAGGTGTCTGCTGCTCCTGTCTTAATAGTAGAATACAAGACGATATAATGCTTCCCAGCCATTTTCAGTGCAAAGTTACTCCAGATAGTTCTTGTATAATCACAACAGTATTTCCTAGGTTGCCAGGCAACAGAGTGATGAAGTTTTAGGCTTTATTGCCAGTCAATGAAATAGAAAGGGCTCTAGCTTTAACTTCCAAAGTGAATTTCTCTTTCCCTCTTGCTCTCTCTCTCTCTCTCTCTCTCAAATCGTGTTCACTTTGTATTGAGGTCAAATAGGCATAGAAAAAAAGGTGGGAAAAGGCAATTTAAGAAGACAGGTGCATCCTTCTTTCTGGTTTTTCTCCCTGAATAAATGGATGTTGTGGACATTCAGTCTGAGTGTGACACTATGTTGAGTGAGAAAATTGACAACTTGGAGAGTTTCATTGAAACTCAACATAAACCTGGCTAATTGGGGGAAGGAAATGCATTTAATTAAGACAAAATAAAAAGGTTAGCACTACTGAGTGATTCACTTACATAAAATAGGCGCCTCTCTAAGGAAGGGCTATTGGGAACTTGGGAGTGGGAGGGCAGGAAAAGATGCAGTGGAAACTCACTGCAGGGTATAGCATGAGCAGTTGCCCACCCTCTTCTCTTGCTGCTCTTCAGCATGGGTCTAGCCTGCTCAGTGCTTTGTTTAGGAATCCTCAGAGGAAGTGGGAGGGTGGCGATCCTGGAGGTCACTGAAGAAAATTAATGAATGACTTGTGATGAGAGCAAAGACTAAAAGAATCTGTGCTGAGACGGATTGCTTCTTGTCACCCTCATCAACACACGGTTATGCCTGGCTCCTGACCCAATCTGAGGTTGGGAAATGCTTCTCAGGACTCTCCAGCACTTGGTTGTTCAGTCATTGATTTAGCTTCCTTTGCTTGATCTGCATGTGTTGCCTTTAAATTCAAACCATTCTTAAACCCTCTTTAGAGATAGGTTTGTATTATGATCCTCTTTCTACTATTAATATGACACATATTTTTTCATTGCCTCTATATACAAATCAAGGCTGCAATAACAAAAGAGAAAGATATTGAGAAAATAGCCAACCAAAGTGTAGAGAAGGCGAGAACAAACTGTTTAACAAAAGAAAGGGAGAACAAAACAATTTGTAACAAGTTAGAGTGAGAATTAGGTCTTCACGGGCATTTATCACCTACAGATGTTTATTAATCAAGTTAGCAGTCAATAGTAAGGGATGGTTACTGGTTAGCTGGGACTTGAACTAGCATTCTGATATGGAATTCTGGTGTTCCAAGAGGCGCCTGAGCCCGCTGCATTACAACACCCACTTCAACGCTGCACTTCTGAACCAGCTTCCTGCTAATGCGCCTGGGAGGCAGCAGATGATGGACCAAGTTCCTGCCACCTGTGTGAGAGATCTGGCTGGAGTTCTGGCTCCTGGCTTCAGTCTTGCCTAGCCCTGGTTTTTGCAGTCATTTGGGGAGTGAACCAGTGGATGGAACACATCTCTCTTTGTCTTGCTGTTACTCTGGCTTTCCAATAAATAAATATTTTAAAAAAGAAAGGAATGGAAGTAGCCAGAAGCTATTCTTTCCATGATCAGATATGTAAAATTTTAAGCAGAGGAATAGAAATTCTCTTGTGTCCAGTATATACTTGATAAATGTACCATATAAAGAAAGATTTTTCATACATTTCCATAGGAAGACCATAGAAAAATTCTGATGTTAACAACTGAATTTACCAAAAAATTTCAAGTCATAACAAAACACTAAATACATAAAGAAGATAATTTTTTAAAGATTTATTTTATTTAATTTATTTGAAAGACAGGGTTACAGAGAGAGGTAGAGCCAGAGAGAGAAAGAGAGGACTTCCATTCTGCTGGTTCACTCCCCAAATGACCACAATGGCCAGAGCTGAGCTAATCCGAAGCCAGGAGTCAGGAACTTCCTCTGGGTCTCCCACATGGGAGTTGGCCCAAGGAGTTGGGCCGTCTTCTGCTGCTTTCCCAGGCCACAGCAGAGAGCTGGATCGGAAGAGGAGCAGTTAGGACTCGAACTGGTGCCCATATGAGATGCGGGTGCTGCAGGGTGTGGCTTTAACCCATTGTGTCACACCATCAACCCCAAGAAGATAAAATTTTTTTAGAAAAAAAGTAATGGATAAGCTCTTGAGTACTTGACATTGCAATTAATGAAGGGGTACAAATCTAGTGTCCTCCCTAGACCTCGGCTACATGGGCCCTGGCTCCAGTGGGCCAGATGATAGCTCTTCTCTTCACCCCACTTCAAGGGGAAGGAGTCCATCAGGAGCAGGAGACACCTGCTTTTCAGTAGTGTTAACCCTTGCCACCCTTTAGATGAGAAATCTACACCTGCTTCTCCACACTGTATTCAGGTATCTGGAAAACACATTCAAGACAGAAATCCTTGATTCATCCTGGAGGGACAGAGTGGCAAACCAGGTCATAGAGCTGGTAGATTAGAGACAGGAGAAAATGAAGTGCAATCCTGTGACATGTAGTAAATAACCACCCACTTAGCACACGCCACAGGAACAAGGAAGAGCCGAGTACCTCAGAATAATAGGGTTAAGAGGAAATTGGCTGGTGCTCCAGGCCTTTGGAGAGATGAATGTCGTTGTGATGGGTGGCTGTTGGCTGGCAAGACTTGCCACTGGGAAGCCTGGGCTCTGCCTCCCAGAGCCAGCAGGAATGTGTGATGACCTTGTATCCTGCCTGGCTGACGGACTGAGGCTGCAGCCAGACTAGGAACTGAAATGAAAATATCCTTCTAAGGGTATTTCAGGTTCAAAATCCAGTTGGCTTGGGGGAAGGAAAGGATATTACCCGATGATAGATAGCGGCAGCCCGGTCTGACTGTTACTCACAGAATCAACATAGCTGGGAATTCCAGGGAGGCGCCTTCCAGAAAACTCAACTTTTGCTTTAGCGAAACAATGGGATGTCAAGGAGGGGAGGGTGTGTGTGCGTGTTTGTGGGGCTGAACATTCATCTCTAGTCATGGTGTGACTGGAGCTGTAAAGGTGCCTCCAGCATTCCTCAAAAGCTTGGGGAAGTCCTCAGGAAGCTAAGCCTGGATTATAAGGGTTGCCTTCATGCTACTCACTTCACAAGCATCTGTAGCAGGCTTGCCCTCTGCCAGCCATTTGTGCTAAAATCTGGCCTGTAAAGACACCAAAGACAGGATCCCTCCTGCTAGGGTTTGACAAGGACTTACAGAGTCATGTCATGAGAATAATCGGCCGGGCAGGAATTAGCTGCCGCTCGTTAAATCTCTGAAAGTTGGCATTGACTGCCCCGTGTTGAAGGAATTTTGTGCTGAGAGTAAAGATGGATGTTTGGAGTAAGTTCATTTTGGGCTCCAAGTCCTTCTGTCTCCTAACAAATCCACTTCCATTTCACTCTGCTTTTCAGCACATCGAGGTCACCGCCTCACTGTCTCATGGGTCCCTGGATGGGAGGAGTGCTGAGAGCATTCAAGAAAGGTCATGCCTCTCCGTTGCTGATCTCGTTACTATTGACTAAGCACAAAGCCTCCAGTGGCTCCTTGCACATTGGCCCTTTGCTGTGTGGATGGGGAGGGTGCTGATACAGGGCGCTTCATCTGGGGCCCAGTGCCCCAGCTGATGGGAGCTTTGCCAAAGCCGGAGTGCACTCGGGTTAACCTTCAGTGTGAACACAGTGGTTCTGCTAGAAAAGCAGATGCTCCTCCCTCAAGGAAGCCAGCTGGGCCAAAACGGTGGAATGCTTGCAGGGTTGTAACATGAGTAAATTTTGAAAACCAGTGGCAATGAAATCAGTGCTTTATCTTCTTCCAAAGCTGGAAACGTGAATGCTATTCTGTGCTTTAAAAGTTTAATGGCTTGTAGCAACCATGCAGAACATTCTTAGGTTATGAGGGACGGACCGTTCCGTATGGTGGTCAGCAAGAAGAGCTGCCATGACTCTGTGTTTGGGGAAGAAGGGAGAATGGCCAAGAACAAAGGACCAAAGAAGTGGATAAAGGTTTCCCTGAAAGTTATCCTTGGTGGTGACAAGGACTACCATTTAGCTATGATGTTGCCCCTTTGGACTTTGAAATTAAAGCTGCAAAAGTAAGACTACTGTGGTTCTAAACCAGCTCTTAAGAAGCAACCAACGGGAGTGGGCATTTGGGTTAGCAGTTAAGATGCCTGTGTCACTCACATCCCACATCAGAATGTCTGGGGTTGAATCTGGCTCTGGCTCCTGATTCCAGCTTCCTACTAATGCAGACCCTGGGAGGCAGCAGTAATGGCTCAAGTAATTGGGTTTCTGTCACCGACATAGGAGATCTAGATTGAGTTCCTGGCTCCTGGCATTAGCCTGACCTAGCCCTGGCCAATGTGGGTATATGGAATGAACCAGCAAGATGGAAGTTATTTATTTCTCTTTCTCACATCAACAAATAAATAAATAAAATTTTAAAAAGAGACAATTAACTTACTATCTAGAGTAACCAGCTGGCCAATATCCAGTGAAAAGGATGCTTCTTTGTTCTTACCTGCCTTTTAAACTAGTGCATTTGAATGACTTGTATGGTCAAAATTTAATGTTTTTTTGTGGCACAATTTGCTTTCTAGTTTAGAATTATGAGAGTTGCTTTGTGATTATGGTGTTTTCAAAAAGCTCATGGAAATTGCATGTCATGAAAATGCTGTTCATGGATTTCAAAATATTTTGCATCAGAATAAGCTTATCATAGGGCTGCCATTGTGGCATAATGGATAAAGCCACTGCCTGAAATACTGGCATCCCGTAAGGGTGCTGGTATGAGTTCTGGCCACTTCATTTCTGATCCAGCTCCCTGATAATGGCCTAGGAAACGTAGCAGAAGGTGGCCCAAGTGCTTGGGCCCCTGTCACCCACATGAGAGACCTGGATGAAGCTCCTGGCTCCAGGTTTCAGCCTGGCCCAGCCCAGCCCTGGCCATTGAGGCCATTTGGGGAATAAAAAATGGATGGTTGATCTCTAAAAAATAAAAATTGTAAAGAAATTAAGTCACCAGATTATGCAACCAAATCCTTCTATGAATTTTTTTTCGAGATGTCTCTCCTTAAAAAGTGAATGTGAAAAGGGCAAAGGAAAACGTATATATTGTTCAGGGGAGCAGATACTGTTTCAGGGGTTGCTTCCTGCTGATGGGCATGGCCCATGAGTGTATAAACCCAGCACTGTGCTGGGGGTTGATTTCTGAGGGAGAGGTTGGCAAAAGGCAGAAGTGCCTGGGAATTGAGTTAGCCTGATGAGGACAGAGAAGCCGATGAGAGGAGTCCCTAGGGGAGGAGAGGAGCCCTCACAGAGATGGTGGCACTCAGGAGGAGTGAGGCAGTGTCTGAAGGGGTGGGAAGGCCACTGCTGGAATGGCATTGCTAATCAGAGCCCTGTATGGAGTAGAACTGTTGACAGACTTTCCCACCACTCACTCTCTTAGTGACTTAGTCCTTCACTTTGTAAGTGAACGTATGTTGTCTTATTCTTCCTACTGGAAACCTATGAGATCAGTGGTGCAAAGATGATCTCACTTCACAGTCACAGCAATGGAGGGTCTGAGAGCTCAATTACTGTAAGAAAAAAGTCATAAGGCAAGGGGCCTGTGTAGTGGCATAGCGTGTATATCCACCGCTTGTGATGGCATTCCATATCAGAATGCCGGTTTGAATCCTAGCTGCTCTGCTTCCAATCCAGCTCCCTACTAAGCTCCTGGGAAGGCAGCAGATGATGACCTAAGTGCTTAGGCCTCTACCACCCACGTGGGAACCCAGGTGGAGTTCCTGACTTGGCCCAGCCCTGGCCATCGCAGCCATCTGGGGTGTGAACCAGCCCCTGGAAGACCTTTCTCGATGTTTCCCTCACTCTTTCTGGTGTTCTGCCTTTCAGACAAACAAACAAATAAATATATCTTTGGGAAAAAAGGAATGGTGGAGACTGTGGAGGACTAGAGAATACTTTAAAGGGAAACTAAAGTTTTAAAAATGCTAAGACAAATTGGAGAGCCAAAATATTAAGTACTTCTTCCCAAATGAACCAGTCAACAAGGAAGTAAGAATTTCTGATCCTGATCTCCCCACTGAAGCTCTTAGACTTTGAAAAGTTGTCACCATTTTTAGATACAAATCTTTTTTATAAACATATTTATTTATTTATTTGAAAGGCTGAGTTAGAGAAAGAGAAAGAGAAAGAGAAAGAGAAAGAGAAAGAGAAAGAGAAAGAGAAAGAGAAAGATCTTTTATCCTCTAGTTCATTCTCAAATGGCCACAATGGCCAGGGCTGGGCCAGGAGAAAGCACTTGGGCCATCTTCTGCTGCTTTCCCAGGTGCATTAGCAGGCATCTGGATAGGAATCGCAGTCGGTGGTAGCTCTACCTGCTACAACACAACTCCGGCACCTAGATGCAAATCTTTTAATAAAAATGCAGTATATAGTCTTCCGCTTTCTTTAACACGCTGTACTGAATATACCAAAGTACTCTCACTGGCTCCATGAATCAGGATGCTTTCATTTGCAGATCGTAGATGACATCACCGGAAGTGGCTTCACCTTTGAGGAAAGTGTGTTTGTGTCATACGATGTTGGAAACAGGATCAAAGTGTTTAGGGCTGTTCCAATGTTATTACCCAAGGAGTAGGCATTTAGCCTAGAAGTTAAGACACCCATGTCCTGTATCAGAGTGCCTGAGTTTGAGTCCTGTCTCCACTTCTGATTCCAGCTTCTTTTTTTTTTTTAGATTTTATTTATTTATTTGACAGGTAGAGTTATAGACAGTGAGAGAGAGAGAGAAAGAGAGAGAGAGAGAAAGAGAGAGAGAGAGAAAGAGAGAGAGAGAGAAAGAGAGAGAGAGAGAAAGGTCTTCCTTCCGTTGGTTCACCCCCCCAAATGGCCGCTTTGGCTGGAACTATGCCTATCTGAAGCCAGGTGCTTCTCCTGGTCTCCCATGCGGGTGCAGGGCCCAAGCACTTGGGCCATCCTCCACTGCCCTCCCGGGCCACAGCAGAGAGCTGGACTGGAAGAGGAGCAGCCGGGACTAGAACTAGAACCCGGTGCCCATATGGGATGCAGGTGCCACAGGCGGAGGAGTAACCAAGTGAGCCACAGTGCTGGCCCCCATGATTCCAGCTTCTTGCTAATGTAAACCCTAGGAGGCAGCAGTGTTATCTCAAGTATTTAGGTTGATGCCACCCACGTGGGAGACCTAGATTGAGTTCCTGGCTCTGCCCTGGCTGAGACTCCACCCAGCGTGAGGTGGTTGCAGGCATTTGAGGAGTGAACAGAAGATGAGAGTTCTCTCTTTCTCTCCTTCTCTAGTTAATTAGTTTGAAAAAAAAAAAAGTAACAGAATATCTGGGTCTGTGCCACCCACATGGGAGGTCTGGACTGAGTACCAAGTTCTGGATTCAACCTTGGCCGTAGTGGGCATCTGGGGAGTAAACCAGTTGATGGGTGCTCTCTTGTCTGTCTTTCTGTACACAAAAAAATCGCTGTTACCTAGAGCTGTGGTGCCATAATTCATAAGTTTTACAGTTGCTTTAAGGTTTTTCTGCCTCTTTTTCATTGGCAGGCTCATAGTAATGTTTTCTTGATATCATCAGCCTGCTTGTAGTAGACTATCAATTCCTTCTCATTTACTGTGTGCTTGGAAAGTGGATAACAGAACTTATCAGGACTTAATATAAGCGTGTGTATGGGACAAAGTGAGACAGTAAATACACACTGAATGGGAACCTGAGAGACTGGGTGCTCATGCTTTTGCCTGGTCTTTATAACTTCCATTTTCACTGTTCAAAGGATTTTTTGATTCCCAAGTCAAGACTTCTGAGAAAATTGAATTTTCAGAAGGTAAAATAAAACTTAGAAATGGCCTGTTGCTTATTTCAGAGTGGCCAGGGTAATACTTCTGAAAGGCATCTTGTAGGAGGGATAAGAACTTTGTGAAGATTGTGTGAGCTCAAAGCCTGGCTCTGTCACATGGTGGCTGTGTGACTTCAGTAAAGCATCATAACCCCTCTGTGCTCCAGTTTCTTGCCTGGAAACTGTGGTGATTATAATACCTATAACATAGGGTTGTTAGGAGAATTAAATGAATTGATATATGTACTCTCAGAAAAGCATTTGGCATATAGTAAGTGCTGCTCATATTAAAGCATGAATAAGAAATGTTGCCAGCGCTGCTCACATGTCCTCATATAGCTCCCACAACCAGCAGGTCAAGCTGGTCTTCAATGGTAAGGGGAGGTCACATAAGGAAGCTTCCTCTAAGATTTCTGGGTTACTATCCGCTGGCCATATCATAAACCCCAGCCCTTCCTTCTCGGCGGCATCTATCTGGAAGCCACAAATCCGGGGTGTGGGGAGAGAGAGTGGGAGGTGCAGATGGCTAAATATGATCTTCCCTTGACTGAATCTGCCATCCTGTGTTCTAGCTGCTGATCTGTTGCTTCTTTTGGCTCCCATCAGTTATTGTCTGTTAGGAGATGATTCCAGATTCCTGGGAAAGAGCTTTGGACAACCCAGCCTGGCCCAGCCTGGGCATCCACTCCCAGTTCCAGGGGCAGCCTCAAGTGGAATCAGCAGGCTGAGGGGCTCAGCAAGGAAGGTGCGAGGCAGTGACGGAGGCATGGACTGGAGCTGGCAGACTCTCAGAAACATGCACACAGCACTGATGGATCAGACCGGATTCTGGCTTGGGACGGGGGAGCCCTGGGGCTGGAGTTAGCTGCTGACTAGCAGGGTGGCCCTAGGGAAGCCATGTAACCTGCTTAAGCCCCGGTCTTCTCATCTGTGACGGGGTTGTTGCGATGCCTGTGCTTCTTCCTTTCCCAGACCAGGACCAGCTACGTGGCCTGTAGGCTCCAGTACAAGATAAAAACATGGGACTGTTTGTTCCAAAATGGTGAAGAACATCAAGACAGTGCCAGCAGAGCATGAAGACAAGGGTTGGATCCTGTTGAGCGTGGGGCCCTGTGTGGCTGCACAGGTCAGAAGTGCAGGAAGCCTGTCCCATCCAAGAGGGAGGCCATGAGTTAACACAAAGGCATAAAAGAAGGCATCATATGGCCTTCCCTTGCACATTGTGTTGTATAAGCTTATAGCATTCTTTAAAAAAGAAAACTTGATTGACATGGCTGTGGGGAGGTGATCCTCAGCCAACCTGTTGCCTGTAGCTGCATCCATTGGGTTAGCCCACCCTGGGCCCCTGAGCTTATGAGTGGTTCCCGCACCAGCCCTGCACGTGGGTCACTGGTGAGAGGACAGGTGTTCCTGTTCCCTCTTCCCCTGGACTTCCGGATGCTCAGAGGGAAAGCTCCAGAAGGGCTCCAGGAGGGAGCTCCAGGATGTGGTTGGGGCCCTCCCTGACTGCTGCTTCCTGCACAGCACACTGCCTGGGGCCCTTCCTCCAGCCCAGCGCCCTGGCTGTATGACTTGGCTCCCAGCACAGGAGTTCATTCTCCTCTGAGGGAGGGAGGGGGGCTTTTTCATGTTTCATGAAGCAAGTCATTTCTGTATTTCCTTCTCACCATAGCCCGTCCAAACTCTCTGGCAAGCAATCTTATTGTCCTCCTGGTCCTCTTATTGGTCCTTTGCATAGTCTCCTGCCTCTTCCACAGTCTGGCTCCCCCGGAGACTGCTTTACCCATTTCCTAATCCCAAGGGGCCTTAGAAATCTCTGCACTTCTGGATCCTGTCCTTCTCCTTGCATTTCTTTCTTATTCTTCTGATTTTGAGGACTTATCCCAGGTAGCCTGAATCCTGGTCTTGCTTCCTTTCTTTCCTGCTTCCCTGGATCCATACTGCGCTCAAGGTGGAAAAAATCATTCAGGACCCAGAGCCAGTCACACAGCCCCATCCCAGTCTTCCTTTCCACTGAAGCTTATCCCTGATTTCCTTCTGCGAAGTCCATGTTAACCACCCTGGTTGGTTTATCAGCCAAGAAAATGGCCTGGAGGAAGGGAAAGAGGAAGAAGGAGGAGAAGGAGGAAGGGAACAGCATGTCTCCCAAGGAAAGTCTAGATCATCACATTCCTCACCCCTGAAATACCGGAGGAAGAGCCTGTGTCTAGTATCTCAGGGCAGTTTCCTTTGGATGACTGGCTCAAATGCCAGATCCTAAGGCAGCCACTGGGAAATCTGAACTCATTTTCTTAAGAAACACGATGTTGCCTCGTGGCTCTGAGCCCAGCCCACCCAGGCCCTTTCACCACAGGCATCTGAAGGGTTACATGAATCAACCAGGTCAACACCCCCTGCCCCTGTCTGTAACAGGGCTTCTATGACAGAATGATCATATCCGGGTCACATTTTAGGGTGCTGGTGACTGTGGGCAGGATCCAGGGCCTAGCAGTTTGCTTCATTAAATGGCTTCTACCTTCTGGAAATCCCCTACCCCCCAGATATGAAGAGGGCACCTCTTGAGGTGGGACGTTATGGCACAATGGGTTTAGTTACCACTTGGGACCCCCCCCCCCCCCCATTCTAATCCAGCACCAGTTCCAGTCTTGGCTCCTCTGCTTCCAATCCAGCTTCCTGCTAATGAGCCTGGGAAGGCAGCCAAAGATAAACCAAGTCCTTTTTGGTTCCTGCCACCCACGTGGGAGATCTGGATGGAGTTCCTGGCTCCTGGCTTTGGCCTGGCCCAGCCATGGCTGTTGTGAGCATTTGGGAGTGAACCAGCAGATGGAAATCTCTCTTTCCTCCCTACCCCCTTACTGCTTGTCTCTCTGTCACTCTGCCTTTCAAATAAATAAACTTTTTTTTTTTAAAGAATTTGCTTTTTTGGGGGGGAAACACATCCTAATTGGCAAAATCTGCCCCAAGCAGGTGAAGGTCAGACTCAAGCCCAGAAGCCCCTGTTGCCCACTGCTCACAAAGAACAGTTTTAGAATATTATTATACATGTTTTTTTTCATTTTATTTGGAAAGCCCATTTTGTATGCATTCACTGCAGCTGCAGACCTCAAGAACTTGACTGTTTTTATAATGATGATGAATAGAAGCAAAGTCTTTGAAGAAAAAAGTTCATTTTGATTTTTCAAGACAAGTCAGCGGCAGCCCCCGAGACTCTGCCATCCTTTTTGCCCTGTGCTCTCTGCTCGGAGCTTCACATTCATGCGTTGTTTGCTGGAACTGAAAAATGCCTGGGTCTCTAGAAAGCTAAGTGGATGCAAATGGATTTGGAGTTGTCAGCTTGGAAGAGTCTCCAGCGGCCGGGACGACTTTGATGGCCCTGACAGAGCTGCCCTTGTACCTTCTTGGGAAAGGCGGCTGCCTGGCTTGCTTCTTGCCGTCACAGCTATCTGGGACCTAGCTTTCTATTTATGAGGCTGCGAGAGATGAAAGCAGGAACCACGTTAATTATTGCAAAGTGCTTTTTGCCTTCCAAAGTGCCGCACCAGCGTTAATTAGTCGGTCCTCCTTACAGCACTCTGGCGGGGGTAGGTCAGAGTTATTACCCCTTTCCTACCTTGGAGGAAATGAAGACACGGAAATTTAATGACTCCCCAGGGGACCTGGGGGAAGGTCTTCGAGAAGACAGTCAGGTTTTCAACCTGGCGTGGCTGGCTTCCTGCCCGGCTCTGTGCCTGTCGCCATCCTTGCGGCCACAACCAGTATCCTCAGAAGTGCGCAGGCAGGGACAGCTTCTGTCCACCACTGACGCAGGTATGGGCATCTGGTGGCTGGAGAGGTCGGTGTTCCTTTCATGGTCACATCCAGGCCAGGAAGCCTGTCTTCTCTGGGTCACTTATGCTCAGATGCCCTAGGGGGGTGTTGGGGAAGGGGAGGGAGAGAAGGCAGGAGGCCGAGGCTGGCTCCGAAGTGCTCTTGTCCCCGCCACATACTTTCTAGGTTATGTCCCCTCTGCAGAGGTGGCTTTGCGGCTGCCTCCCATTCACAGGCAGTGAGAGACTGAACGCTAGCAGGACCCCTGTTCTATGGCTGGGCGGCTGGACAGGGAGTTGCAGACTTTGGAAAGTTGGGAGCAGCTTTTGAAACAGCTCAACCTGCCCACTGCCAGCACTGGTCCCTGGAGGGGCCCCAAACTGTGTCTCTGAGGTCCAGGGAGATGGGGTGGGAGAAGGCTATTCTGTGAGGGAGTCACCTTCTCTCACCTCCACGCCTTCGGCTCCCTAGGGCTATTGCCTGTTCTAGACTGCTGTGCCCCACCCCTGACCCGGGGGCGGTGGGCGATGCCCAGTTCCACAGGAGCCAGACCGTCCTCCATGGAGACAGGAGAATGGAGACAGATAAACCGCAGGTGTTTTTGTGCCTACCAGGTGCAGGAAGAGGCGCCATTCCTCTGATGTATCCTGTCCCCAAGAGCCTTGACAGGGAAACCTGACTTCCTCTTGGGACAAACCTGGCCACTTGACTGCTGGGACCTGTGTTAGGAGAGAAATCCCCGGTCCTTTTCCAGGAAGGGCTGTCTGTTCTGCAACCCAAGGGGTGATCTTGGGTAAGTTCTTTTGTGGCTGTCTTCTCTCTCTACCCAGAAAATGGAAGAACAGTAATATCTACCTTGTTATAAGAACCGAATGAGCTAAGACAGTGGAAGCTCTGCAGCAGGGATGAATTAGCTCCCATCGCTGTTATTGCCAACTACAGTGTGTGGACTGGGCTACAAAGCGGGGAGCAATTCGATTCATTACCCTTGATGTGGGAGAGCCAGGAGTAGTGAGCACACTTTCACTCCAGGCACCCTCCTTCCTCGAAAATGTTTTGTACATCAATGGACAGGAAATAGATAATTCTTTTTTAAAGATATTTCCATTTATTTATATAATTTACTTGAAAGAGACAGACAAACATCTATGATCTGTTGGTTTACTCCCCTGAAAACAGATATAAATAAGTAAAACAAATAAAAAATTTTTAAAGTATAGGTTTATTTTAGTGCAAATATTTTGAATTTGAAATGTAGGCATTTTTTCATAATATGCATTTCTACTTATTATTGAAATTTTTTTCTCTCACCAAAAAGATTTCTTTGCACCCATATACAATTATGCTTTTAATTCCATTTCTCTATGAACTTTGTGAAGTTCCTTCATATGTGCCTCCAGGGGAAGATGCGCCTGCTCAGGCTTATTCTCCTGGCTCCTATCCACATTGAACATTCATGCTTTCATGTCTTGTCTGTGTTATTTGCTCCTCACTTCTCTTCACAAGCCCTGTGTCCTGTGTCACCTCTGCTGTAATGCCTCCCCTCTTTCACCTTTGGATTAAAACCCCATTCTCTGCAGTATGTGGTTCACCCCACTGTCAAGTACAGTGTGTGTGTGTGTGTGTGCGTGCACACCCACACCTTTGGATTAATCTTTGCCCTTGTCTCAGCTCCTCCCAAGCCATCTTCTAAACAGTCCGAGAGTAATAACTGTGCACAAATGGAAACCTCCCCTTTCTGTTTTAACCAGCTGCTATAATTGAATGCCGGGCACTTGACATTTATTATTTTACACAACCCTCCCAGCCCATGAGGTGGGTATCGTTATGTCGATTTTACAGATGAGAGAATGGCAGCGGAGATTCAGTGTCCCTCCCAAAATGGCACCATTAGTGCAGCAGGGATTCAACGTGAGATCTGTGCTGGTGAGTCTATCTTGTGCTACACTGATTGAAAACCTAAAATGAGAGACAGCCATACTTGTCAGCAGATATTGAAGCTGCAGGCCTGGCTTCAGCGCTGCCACAGGTGCGTGCACTGTGGGTTCAGCCTGGCCATCAGGTGGTCTTGCCCACCACGCCTGACCCTCTGAGCTTGAGCCCTGATGTCTCCTGCTACCTCTGCCTGGAATGCCCACCTGCCCAGCTGCTCCTAAAGGGGGGGGAATCAGCTCATGTGATCACTCCTCCTCCAGGAAGCCTGCCCTCCCTTCCCCTTTCTAATCACGTGGGCATAAGCAGGGATTCCCTTCCTGTATCCCCTCAGCCTATCCAGCGCTGGCTGTGGGCCGCTGTGGGTTCCACCCGCTGGCCAATCTGTCCCCAGAGGCTGTGGGTTTTGTTGTATTCATATTTGCCTTGCTTTGCACCTGCCCAAGTGCATATGCATGAATGCTGCAGAAGAAATAAGGAGCGGGAGACTGGATGAGTGCTTTTCTGCTTTGTGGGCTGCACATCCTACCTTTCATGGCCCAGGTCTGGCAAATTCCTACTGTACTAGGCACTGGGATGGGCTTTGAGGAAACCAGCCTAATATGCTTCCTAACTCTAGGAAAAGTGTGTGGTGTCGCAGCAGGTCACCCTGCGGGCAGTTCATATCTGTCCTTAAGCACCCTAGGATTGAATGCTGGGCTGACCCTGCATGTCATTTTGCCCCATGCTATCATTCTGCCCATCTGGGGAGCACAGAGTTTAAAGCGACTTGCTCAAGGACCAACGTAAGGTGGAGTTTGGGACAGGAAACAGAGACCTGTGGTTTCTGGTCAGGAGACCGTTCCTCTGCCCTTGGGGCGCTCACTGTGGGTGCAGTAGGGTTTCGGCCAGGTTTGAAATCCTTAGGACCATCTGGGGATGTGGAGAACTGAGCAGCAGCAGGCTTGGGCCGCTTGGGGCACCTGAGCTGTGCTGGGACAGGAAGTAATACTTTCAGAGCTTTAGCCCCAAAACCTCAGAAGCTTTTTGATGATGCATTAAATGTCAAATCTATTGTTGAGAGGAGAAAAAAAACCACCCCAGGTATCAGCCTTTGTTACTGAGATGACAGGAGATACTCAGTGATGTTACAGGAAGTCACGCTGTCAAAATAATAGAGGGTAGTGTCTAGCTAGGGGACCACACCTTATAATAACCATACTCAGTACAGAAGAGCTTTCGCATGCACCTTCCTGTCTGTGCACTGGGGTGGAGTCCCAGGAGGAGGGGAGAAGCTGGAGGCGGCTGCTCTGTGGGTCTCTGCTGTGAGGGGCAAACCCAGGGTTGGACTGGAAGACCGCTTTGTCCCAGGAGGGACTTCCCAGGCCTCAGGCCATTAGCATGAACATTTAGGTGGGGGAAAAAGATAATTGAAGCAGGAGGATTGTTGAATTTGTTTTTTTGCCCAGATGTTTTACCTACCAGAGTGATAATTTCCAGGTATATGCAGCATTTTGGAACTGGAAGGGACATGCAAGGGCTGTCTTTTCTAGTACCTGAGGACCTGACAGCCTGAGGATGGACAAGGCCCAGGTCCCCAGCCAGGTAGTGGCCCCACCAGCCTGGCCCCCCCGCCTCCCTCGGCAGCCAGTCCCCGCGCCTGCCACTTCCTGTGACCACACCCTGTCCATCCTGCTATGTCCTTTGCAAATGGACTGGCTGTCCCAGGGCAAGCCTGGGACAGCTGGCACCAAGTAAGTCCTGGATACAGGTTTGCTGAGTGCGTAAGTGAAAGTCAGCCAGGAGCTCAGCCAGGTTGTTCCAGGGGCTGTCTGTGGGGCCTGGAAGGCTGGGTGGGTTTGGGAGCCAGGCTTGTTCTTTTGCTGCAACAGGGAGCGTCTTGCCCCACTCTCAACAGGAGGGCTTCTCTCCCTGCTTCGTATCTCTAGCCCTGACTGTCCTCTGGGCCTACCTCTCTGACCACCTACTTGACACCGCCCCTGCAATCAGCATATCTCAAGCTGGACAAGGCCAAACCAGGCCTCCAGCCTTTTCGTCATCACAGCACCTCTGCTGGCCCCAAATCTAAGGAGCTGCCCTTGGTTCTTCTTCCCACTCCTCCAACCCCTCAGATGTCTTGCTGGCATCACAGTAAAGAGCACATCCCACATTGGACCCCCGTCAGCACTCTGCCTCTGCCACCCTCATCTGAGCTGCCACAGCTCTCCCTGCATTTTGGGCCAGCCTGCCCGTCCTGCTGTCCTGTGGCTAACCCAGGCTCACCTGAAGCTTCGGCCCCTACACTCCCTATGCCCTCTTTCCCAAAGACTCCTCTCCAGCACCATGGCATGGCTGACTCCCTGCCATTGGCCCCGTCTCAGCTCAGATGCTTCCCCTGCAAAGCCCCTCTGTCACCCCCATCTGAGACCCGCCCATGTCCCTCACTCATCCCACCGCCCTGATGGGGTTTGTTCTGTTTGGAGGACCCTGCTCACCAACTCAGCCTCTCCTGCTTGTTTGTTTGCTGTGTGGTTGTCCACCTCTCCACACTGAACTGGGACCTCCAGGGCCGTGGGACTTGCGTCTGCCACGTCCTAGGAGCTCAGGTGACAGTCGCATTCCCGTCCAGGCCACTCTCTGTCCTTCCCTCCTCTCTGTCATTTGCCTGAAAACGCCAGACAGCCACTGAAAAAGCCAGCAGAGGAGTTCAAGGACACTCGCAAAATCTTTGAAAAGAAAAGTGTTTTTATTTCTTCTCTTTCCCATCACAGCCGTGCCGGGGGCAGCGTTTTCTGCTTTGAGCTGCTCAGTAGAGACGCGCACTACGGTCCTCACTGTGCTAATGAGAAGGCTGGGAGCTCAGCAAGGCCCCGAAGGCCGGGGGTGTGGGAAAGATTCGTGCTGTGGCGCTGTGTGTGCTGCGGTCCCCTGAGGAGGGGAATTCATTATCACAGAGCACCGAGAAAGAGAACCGCTGGCAGCTTGGTTTGTACCCTAGCTCCCATTTAGATGCTCAGCATGGAGCGACAGGGCCTTTGGGGCCTGGGGTTGTGGCTTTTCACTGGTGCCTGCCTTGAGGCCCTCCAGGGTCTGCAGAGAACAAACCCCGCCCCTGCCTGTGTGCAGGGGGAGGGGGCGGGGTGGTGAGAGGGGGGTGAGGCTGCTGGGTTGGGGCTGCAGGTGCATGTGACAGGAAGGGCCCTTGCACATTTGCAACAGGAAGCTGTCCACATCTCTGCCTCCCTCACCTGGGGGTGCAAACCTGCCAGGGCTGGGCTGGCCTGGGCTGCAGATAAATGTTTTCCTTCTGCCATGGATGGAGAGAGAGCTTGCAGTGGGTCCCGGACTGCGTGCTTTGCTATTCTCACAGTCTAAGCCTTGCAGCAAGCCTATGCAGCAGGCCTTGGGAGCCTCATTTGCAGAGTGAGGGAGCAGAATGAAGCACAGACGTGTTCGGTGGCCACATCAACTAAGTGGCAGCCCAGGACTCTCAGAACTGGGAGGGGTCTGTCTCTCCTAAACTGTATTTTCATCGCTCACAAGACCTGCATCCACAATGACCAACCGCTCTGAGCTGCCAAGGGGTCTCCGAGTATATGGGATCTTAGAGGTCTGGTTTGGTTACCTTACCTAGGAAGGCAGGGATAACTAAGCCAGTCCAGGTTTTTAAAGGAAAAGATAAATCTCAATTTCTCTCTCTCTCTCTGGCCCTTTGTAGGTCAGATTTTACAATGCACATGTTCTTCTTTTGTCATTGCTCCCAGATGGTTCTTTCTGTTCAATGCAACTATTTGGGCATCCAGCATTGTGTCTCCAGCAGGTTAAGCCACTGCCTGTGACACTGGCATCCCATAGTTGAAGCAGCAGTTTGAGTGAGTCCTGGACGCTCTGCTTCCAACCCAGCTTCCTACTAATGCATCTGGGAAGACAGTGGAAGATTGTCCCTGCCACCCCTGTGGGAGACCTGGATGGAGCTCCTGGCTCCTGGTTTTGGCCTGGTTGTTTCAGGCATTTAGAGAGTGAGCCAGTGGACGGAAGATCTCTCTCTGTCTCTGTTTCTCCCTCCCTCTCTGTTGCTCTGCCTTTCAAATAAATCAATGAATCTTTTTAAAAAATGCCAGTCTTTGACATTTTGCAGGTGCTGACTGGTTTGGGTTAGGATTCCACTTTTTGATGACATGTGGGATTTTCAGGTTCATTTTATATTTGTTCGCTTTCATTCTGCAATCACGCCCTTGTGGTCCTTCCTGTGATGGGTTAGTAAACCGGTCAACTTTGAAACGATTCTAGTTAGGTTGTGGGGTCAAAGGTGGACAACCGGAAGCCTGGGAAGGAGCAGGGAGCTCTCCAAGGCAAATACACCCCACTGGGCCTTATCTGAGAGTGGACCTGCTGGGGTCGGCAGGAGGCTCCTCGCGGTGTCCTCCTTTCCTGAGGAGAAAGGACAGAGTCGATGGCTCCCTGATGTCCACTGTGGCTCCTTACATGCCTTTCCAGTGGCCACGCAGGTCAGCTCAGCATTTGCCAGCCGCGCTGGGACTGGCCGCTCCTCTGAGTCACTCCCTCCTTCTCTCTCCTGGCTCTTTGCTTGTCTGTCTGTCTCGCCCCCCGCAAAGTAACCTTGGCCATGTCAGCTTCTCCTGAGGCTGACTTCCCTGACCTCTCTGCTGCCCAGTGGGAATTAACTTCAGTTAATCAGTTAAAGAGATGATTTAGCTAAAAGGTAAACCGGGGAAGGCATTTCTAGTTAATTAATAAGAAAGAAGTTAGAAATTTAAAGGAATCTCCTTGACTTTAAATTTTTTTGGTAACTGGGTCACTGGAATTGGTGCTGCTTCTGGGTCTGCTGGCACCAACTCCCTGGGGATGAGACAAAGGCCTCTGCACTCTGCATGGTTAACATGCCCCCCTCCCCCCTCGCAAGGTGATTCTGCTGCACTGAGTGTGAGAGCTGTTGCCTTGCCCTGAATACTATCACAGTGACTGTTCAAGGCAAGGCCCTTATGTGTGGGGAATTCATAAAAATTGTGGAAAATGGAATTAAAAGATGAGTTTATTTTGGTGCCCAAACATTGACTGTGAAATCTATGCCTCATTTTTCTCATGAACTTTTTGAAGATCCCTCATATGCATGGATTTCACAATGTTTTGGCACGGAAATAAATTTTAATTCCATTACCCATGTACTTTTTAAAGCGCCCGAAAACGCTTGCAGTGTCTTTCCCTTCAATTTTAAAAACTTGTTAGTGGCTAGTTAATTGCTTGATGTTGCCATAGGGCTGAGTCGGTAACAGCGCAGATTTTGCTCAGTTTCTCAGAACCCAAATCCAACATCATCCTTGCAAACCTGCTCGCTTGCTCTTTCAGTGTGTGACCTCACAATGCAGCCCCCTGAGGCCCGGAAACCTGAGTCACTTTCTCCTTGTCCCCGCCTCCAGTGGTTTGGCTACCAAGTCCCCCTACCTCCCCTGGGTCATTCGAGTCTTCTGGATGATTCCAGTGAATTTAGTCTCTGGAACTGGGCCTCCAGCCCGTCAGCCACGTCCTGACCTCCTGTCGCTCTCCAGGCCTTCCCAGATGGCCCAGCTGTCCTTCCAACCTCCCCATTGCTTCCATCCCGTGCCCTGGCTGTGGCACAGCCTCTCCTGGCTCCATAGCTTCACTTCTGCTGTCCCTCGCCCTGGCATGGAAATCCTACCAGTCTCTGAGAGCAACCTCAGCATCAGCTCCCTGGGAAGACTTCTTTGGTTCTCCTGAGTTACCTACCCTGTTCTCTGTGTTCCTCATCACTTTCTCTGCAGGGCAGGAGTTCATTCTGCCGCTCATTCCTGGGGGCCTTGCCCCTACGCTCCCAGAGAGCCAGGACTGGGACTGAGCCCCGCCTGCTGTCTGTGTGTTGACTGCAGACTCACCAGGCGTGGTAATGGCTGTTGGCCGGAGGGACACATGGTTTCAGCAGCTTCCCTGCCACATGGAAGTTCGAGATCGCCCTTAAAGGATATTGGGGGTTTCCCTAGAAAGTGTCAAAGCCCTGCAGAAAACACACTGGAGCCAAATTAGGTAACATTGTTTATTCCTTCAAAGTCCTGTTGATGTTCCTTCCTGCACCTGCAAGGAGCCCCCCACCTCCACAGTTCCTCCTCACACCAGGAACACAGCAGTCCAAGGCATTGGAGAGGGGCAGGGATGGCAGCTGACCTGCAGGTCGCACCCCCATTCTGGGAGAAAGGGGGGCACTCCCGTACTGCTTTCCTTACTTGCCTGCCCAGAGAGAGTTTATAGATCTCCTACATGGAGGGTGTGCCTTTCGCTACTCCACAGGAAGGGCTTGATTTGTCACTTTGCCTTCTAGAATGGTCTAGGCTTTCTTTTTGCTCCTAAAATCTCAGCCAGGGGGTGCCCTGGGCTGCCCTCCCCTGTGGGAGTCCTGTCCTTAACCTTGTCCCTCCCTGGGCGGGACTTTGCGTTTCCACAATGACCCTTTATAGCAAGTAGGTCCTTCCTGGCCTCCTTCAAATGACCTTGAATAACACTGTCCTCTGCACTCTTTCTGGCTGCCACAGGAAGAGACATTCCTGCTGTGAGTCTGGGGCCTTGGGGCCATCTGAGACCAAGACTGGAAAAATAAACAGATGGGCGAGGTGGCCGCCTGTGAATTCTGCCTCTCATTCCCCCACTTGCTGGCGGTCAGCTGATGAAGCATTTAGGGCTCCGGTTTGTGGTTTGTGCACTGATGAAACAACAGTGTTTTACCCAGCAGCTCCCCAGCCTCCTGTCTCTTAGGCCTATTTCACAGAGGGAGAAACCGAGGGCAAAGAAATTCACGCCCTCAGCCTAGGCCCAGACAACACCGGGGCTGCCACGGGCGGGGGTAGGAGGCCGGTAGGGGATGTTTTGTTTGAGTCATGGCGCTGGCTCATTGCCACCCAGAGCCGAGGAGCACCGTCTCCTGGGATCATGCGTTTTCCGGGCTCCCTTTCCACCCTTGCCTGATCTCAGGGCGAGCCCGGCCTCCCGCGTGTCCAGCTTGACCTTCACACACTGAACAGCGCTGTCCTTTTCTCAGCCGGGATTCAGCAGTCGGCGAGCGTGTGTGGCACGTATGGGCTGCAGCCCCGCCAGCTCCCTGCCGGCGTCACATGGGACCTGCTGCAAGGGGCCCGGGTGCCCGCTGCCGCCGCCGCCGCCGCTGGGGAGGCCCGGCCAGGGGCTTTCTTCCCCGCGGCGCTGTTCCCTGAGCTTGCCAAGTCCGCATTTTCAAAGCGAGGCCTTCGCCCTGCTTGGCAGGCTCCTCAAAGCCCGCCTCGCTCTCGCTGTGCCTGGGCGAGCCTGCAAAAGGCCGCTTTTGTTCCCGCTCCTCAATGGGGACCTCCTCGGGAGGCAGGCGTTTGCGAGGCTCAGGCCTGGGTGCTGGAGGACACTTGAGGCAGGGCCACTTGGGTGGGCAACGGGATGGAGCCAGGCCCGGCGCCCCGCAGGAGAGGCGCTGGGGGTGCGGCTGTGCGTGGGAGGCCATGGATCGGAGGAGAGTCCAAGAGGGCTTAACCTTTTTCTCATTTTTCAGTATGTTAGTTGCACTTCTGCGTGTGGGTCTGGGGTGATGGAGTCTTCAAGCAGGAGACAGAAGTGGCCTCGCAATGCAGCGACATCAAGGCAGAGAGTTCTTTAGAAATTCATTTGCGGGTCTTTCACAGAAAGGGGGTGTCCTCAGCCCTGACACAGAGGCCACCAGCAGCTGTGTGAGCCAGGGACAAGCAGGAGAGGCATTGGTGACGGCCCCCAAATGTTGCCCACCATAAACGCCATCTCTGCTTATAGAAGCATGGGTGGCAGTGCCACAGGCCGGACACCACCCTTCCCACACCCCCTCACTCCTCCTGGCCCCCCCCCCCCAACCGTTGAAACAAATGTTTTGACTCTTTTTTATTTATTTGAGGAGGAGAGAAAGAGTCACAAATGCAGGCGAGCCTGCACATATGCACACACACGCTCAGAGAGACAGAGACATTTCCCATCTCGTGGTTCACTCCTCCAGGGTCTGTAACAGCCAGGACATCGCCTGGATGGAACTGGGAGCTAGAAACTCAATCCAGGTTTCCCAGGTAGTTGGTAGGTGCCTGGGACCCAGCGTCTTGAGCCATGCCTGCTGCCCCCCAGGGTGTGCATTTGCAGGAAGCTGGAATTGGGAGTAGAGTCAGAAAGGCATGTTAGCTATTAGGCCCTGCCCCCAAACATTTTACATCGAAATCTTGAAATAGTCATCATGAGAGCACTCTAATTCAGTTGCATTCATCTCTTAAGATGCCTTGACTTAGCCTGCTTATTAATAAAAGTTGATCATAAAATACCACTGGACTGATTCACCTTCTATAAAGTAGAATTTATATAAAGTAGAATTCTATAAAAGATAATTTGGCGTTGATCTGGTGAAAGGTGAATTAATAAACTTAAGTCAGGCAAGAATGTGGAAGGAAAACAGATGGATGGCTTTTCTCTTGAACTAGTCAAAAACAAAAATCAAAACAACAACAAACCCAACTAAACCAAACAACAACAGAAGGCCTCGCTGGTGCTGTGTTTACGCCAGTTTGTGCTGGTTTTATGACCTAACTTTTCTTCCTGCTGTTTGAATGGATTCGGACATTGTCTTTCAAACATGCCATTTCCAAGGAAGGTGGGATTGGTTTGCTTTTGCAGTGCATGTACAAAGCGGGCTATCGAATTGGTTCACAGCGAAAGAGGCCCTGGAAAGACAATATCCCTTCCTTCCTGAGGCAGATATTTCAGGATTGGGGAAGCAGGGTTTCCTGTGTTCTCACAAGGGGTTGAGATAAAGAACCCAGGGCAGTCGCAGAAGCATTCAGCCTGGAAGGAGCAGGAGGCCATTGTTTTCATGTGCAAACCCCATTCCACAATGCAAAGCCCGCCCAGCGAGAGCCTGCCTGCGCAGGATGTGACGTGGCCTGCCTTTGTAGCGGGGACAGTTTCCTCAAAGTCTGATGTCAAGGAGCAAGGTTTGCAGAAGGGCTCCCTGGACGGTTTGGGCTGCTGCTTCTGCTGCCTCCTCCCCGCCAGCCCCCTGCCGTGACAACCTTTGATGATGAGTCCAGTTGTGTCTTCCCTCTGTCCTCTCCTATTCAGAAAGAACATCAGCAATCTTGGTGTCCCCGGGAGTGTTTGTTTAGTTTACATTATGTTTTCCCTTGTCTCTATATTCAGGAAAAGACAAAAGAGAGAAGTAGATGCGATGGGCCTTTGGTGTATCCCCAGCCTTCATTCAATTTCCCTTTTTGTGTTGTCCCTGCCCCCTTCCTCTCTCCTGTCCTTCAGCCTAGGGCCTACTCTTGCTTTGGAGGGAAATAATTTGAAGATTTAATTCATGCAGAGATCCTGGTGTCTGAGAAAGGTGGCCATATTGCATTTAAAAGAAGTACATGAAAATAAAACAAACAAACAAACTTACTGAGTGTAAATATAATGTAATATAATATAATATAATATAATATAAGTATAATAACAATATAGGAATAATATAACAATATAGGAATAATATGATAACAATATAGGAAGGAAAATTTCCAATAACATAACAAAAAGTGTATGCTAATAAGGAAGGCAAGAATGGGGAATAGGAATTAGGAATCATTAATTTTCTCATCTTTCTTAGCTGGGAGATGATAGATACTGTTTGAGTTCTGAAGTTTTTGAGAAATTGCAATGTAAACATCTTATTTAAAATTGAGGCCAGTGCTATGACTTACTTGACTAATCCTCCGCCTGTGGCGCCCGCACCCTGGGTTCTAGTCCCGGTTGGGGCGCCTGATTCTGTCCCAGTTGCTCCTCTTCCAGTCCAGCTCTCTGCTGTGGCGCGGGAAGGCAGTGGAGGATGGCCCAAGTGCTTGGGCCCTCCACCCACATGGGAGACCAGGAGGAAGCACCTGGCTTCTGGCTTCAGATCAGCACAGCACATCGGCCGTAGCGGCTATTTGGGAGGTGAACCAACGGAAGGAAGACCTTTCTCTCTGTCTCTCTCTCTCTCTCTCACTGTCTAACTCTGCCTGTCAAAAATAAAAAAATAAAAAAATAAAAAAATTGGAAATGTCATCATGCTTAGAATTAAAGTTCAGATAAAGTAGTAAAAGAAAGGAAACATAAATAAGCACACAAAATGAGAAAAATATTCAAGATTATTGAATTGTACAAATAAACATATTATAATAATAAATGTAAATGAGATCACTTCATTTATTAAAAGAAATAAACTCATAGAATGGGTTAAAAAAGTGAAATACAACTATGTGCTGTCTTTAAAAAATACCTAAGACAAAGTGACTCAGAATCACAGATAGTGCTTAACTCCCAGAAATATCTCTCTAATGGTGGAATTCCAGGCGCTGTGGCATTTGGGCGTGGTAGATATTTTTGGAGTAAGCTTTCCCAGCCTCTAAAATCAGCCCATGTGGTTGCCAGCTCATAGGCCCAGCCCTGTGTGCCTCAGTGTTTGTTCTAGATTGCTGAGCTTCCAAAGGGCAGGGGCTGTTCTGCTCGCGTAATTCCAGGCATTTCAGAGAAGCACCATATGAGGACACACATTTTGATGCTGAAGGGACAGAGGAGTGGGAGGTGGGAACACTTGCTCTTGCTAGTCCATTAGAGCCTCTGTGGTGGAGAAACCTCTCAGGAAGTGATAGCAATTGTTTTGGGCCTTGAGTGTGCTGTTTGCAGTCTCCATGCATTTGACATCTCAGGGCTTGACTTGTCAAGGTTTCCCTATGTGTCGTGATTCTTTTTTTTTTTTTTTGATGTTTTATTTATCTAGTTATTTGAAAGAAAGAGAGAGAGCGTGCACGCGCGCGCGCACGAGATCTTCCATTTACTGATTCACTCCCCAGATGGCCACAATAGCCAGGGCTAGGCGAGGCAGAAACTAAGATCCAGGAACTCCACCAGTGAATCCAGGTATTCAAGCTGTCATCTGCTGCCTCCCAGGTGCATTGGCAGGTAGGTGGATTGGAAGCAGAGGCAGGACTTGCACTCCCTGGCACGCCAGTAAGAGATGCAGGTGTCCCAGGTGACAGTTTAACCTGCTGTACCACAATGCCCATCCCTGTGTCATGATTTCTGAAAGGCAAAGTCAGATCTGCGTCTGAATAGCAGCACTTCTACTGATCAGCTGTGTGACCTTGGGAAAACCACGCCTGAACTCTGAGCCTTGGTTACCTCTTCTGTGCAGTATGTTCGTGCATTCGTTATCCTACCCCTTGTTGAATTCAATTACTTGCCGGAAGCTGACTATATGGCAGTCTCCATTCTAGATGCAAAATTTCTGCTTTCAAGTAGGTTATGTTCTAAGGGACTAAGATAGAAAATAAACAGCAAGAATAACAATCAACAAATAAATTCACAGTGTGGAGTGAGAAGGTGTGTGAAGAAAAGTCCTAGTGGATTGATGGATTGGAAACTTATGGTAGCGGGTCCAGTGCCCTGGCTGCTATTTAAAATTTTTTTTTAACTTTTCTTTTCATTTTTGAAATTTGAAAGTCAGAGAGAGACAGTGGGAGAGAGACAGAGAGAGAAAATGATCTTTTATTCACTGGTTCACTTCCCAAATACTTGCAACAGCAGTACAGGGCCAGGCTGAAGCCGGGAGCTAGGAATTCCATCTGGTTTTCCACATGGGTAGCAGGAACCCAAGTACTTGAGCCGTCACCTGCCTCCTCCCAGGTGCATTAGCAGGAAGTTAGATCAAAAGAGGAGCTGGGACTTAAACCAGGCACTCTGATATGGGGTGCAGGTATCCTAATCAGTGAATTATCTGCTCTGTTAAATGCTGCGCGTTAGAGAGCTTAAGGAAGGCCTGCCTGCATGAACCAAGTGAGCTGTGTGGAGACCTGGAGGAAGACTCTTCCCTGAGGAGAGGACAGGTGTAGAAACTGTAGCAGCATAAAGGAGGCTGGAGTGTGAGGAGAGAACAGTGGGATTTGAGGACAGAGAGCCGTCGGGGAGCGGCACAGAATATTCTAGACCATGGAGAGGACTTTGGATTCCATGTGGAGTGAGCTTAGAAAACATCGCAGGCTTTGACCAGAGGAGTGATACCAGCTACCTTGTATTTGAGAAGGACTAGTCTGGCTTCTGAGCTGCGAGTAGGCTGAATCTGCAGAAATGGCAGCAGGCAGATTAGGAGAGATGAGGGGGTCTTGAGCCAGACAGCAAGTAGAGATGACAGGAAGTGGTTGGCTCCAGATCTATTTTGAAACAAAGTTGACCAGATTTGTGACAGGCTGAATGTGGGGAAGGGGAGGGGAGAAAGAAAGGAAGTCAAGGATTACAGCAAGTTTTATGGTCTAAGAAATGCGAGAGTGGAGCTGCCATGTACTGAGAAGCAGGTGGAGGAGCCAGCAGTTCTGTTGTGGTCATAGAATGCCGGTGAGATGAGACAGGTGGAGGTGTTAGTGGGAAATTGGGAATGAAAGATTGGGATCTGGGAAGTGAAGTCATGCAGGTGATGAAAATTTGAGCATAGCAATGAACATGCTGGGACTGACTACATGACGCTGCATAGGGGGTGACAGTAGATACACAAGAGTAGAGACCGGGGCCTGAATCAGGAGAGGAGGGGGAGCTAGCCTGGCAGCAGCCATTGATTGAAAAAGAAAACCAAGATAATGTGATGGGGGGAAGCCAAGTGAATACGGAGTTTAAAGGATGAAGACTTGCCAAGGGTGGCTGGTAGTCAAATGAAGTAAGGACCCTGAAGTCTTGGGTGATAAATAAAAACTACATTTGCAAAGCACTTAGCCTACAAAGCAAAAGCCCAGCAAATGGAAACTCCCAGAAAGGTTGACCAGTACCTCAAGTTTCATTGTTAGAGATGGGGAAATTGGGCAGAGTGTGTGGGAGGGGGTTCTTGCCGTGATTCAGGGCCAGAGGATGAATGTATTCCTGTACGTTCAGACCTGGGTAGTGACAAAGGTTCTCTATTAGCAAACTTTAGTCATGCTGTGACCCTTCTCTGAGGCCCGCCTGAGTACTTCCTTGTAAATGTAGTTTTAGCAAAGATCCCTGCTAAGTAAGTTTAGCCAGAGTCCCTTGCCCTCAATCCCTGATCACCCTTGTGTCTGATCAGGTTCGTTGTCCTTAGCCACCCCTCAGGTGATGTCTGATCACCCAGGCCTGTCTTCTGCAAGAATCTTGTTGGGTCTGTTCAGCCAGAATCTCCCAGCCCCGTTCTCTCTCAGTCATTTTCCATCCACTGGCTCCACCTGCTTCTTGGTTATGAAGTTCCACTGTCCATGTGGTATTCAGAGGTGAGCACGTCTCTGCCCCACTGCAGCGGTCCGGGTGCTGTTTTGATGCTCCTGAGCAGTCTGTCTTACCATGCTTTGGTAAGTGCCGTTGAACATTGACCTGCCAACTTTTTAAAATTTATTTTTGTTTGAAAGGCAGAGTGAGAGTGGGAAAGAGTGAGAGAGCGAGAGCGAGCGAGAGCAAGAGAGAGAGAGAGATATCTCCCATGTATTGGTTCACTCCCCAAATGCCCACAACAGCTGTGCTAGGCCAGGCTGAAGCTGGAATCTAAAGCAGAGCCAGGTCTTGGACCCAGGCACCACCATATGAGATGTAGTATCCCAGGTGGCATCTTAACCACTGCAACAAATTGCCTGTCCCAATGTTTCCCTTCAGGAGTAGTAGGAGAGATTGCTACAGGAGGGAGAGGGGGCACAATAGGGTGGGGAAGTTTCCTGAAGATAACTTACTGTGTTGCAGGTTCCTGAGACTCGCACTGAGGATTCAAACTGAACACAAAGCTGTTTGCTCCTCTGGGTCTGTTTCTGGAAAGTTCTGAGCCTATGAAATTAGGCAGAGCCTTTGAGCTTCCTGAGTTTGCACAGTGAGCATCCCACCCAATGGGTTTATCTCGGGGTCTGGTTGTGGCATCATTGCAAGTTTCCTTCCTTCCTTCCTTCCTTCCTTCCTTCCTTCCTTCCTTCCTTCCTTCCTTTCTTTCTTTCTTTCTTTCCTTATTCTTAAATATTTATTTATTTATTTGAAAGGCAGAATTTCAGAGAGAGATGGAGGGACACAAAGAGAGATCTTCCATCTGCTGGTTCACTCCTCAAATGGCTGCAATGGTCAGGGCTTGGCCAGGCTGAAGCCAGGAGCCAGGAGCTTCATTCAGGTCTCTCACATGGGTGCAGACATTGCTTTCCCAGGCACATTAGGAGCTGGATTGGAAGTAGAGCTGCCGGGACTCAAAATAGGTGCCCATATGGGATGCCAGCACTGTGGGCAGCTTAACCTGCTGTGCCATAGGGCCAGCCCCAATCAGAGCTTTGTTTTCTGAGTCAGGACACAGACTGATTCCTTGGCACACAGGTCATCAGGAAGCCCCTGACAAGGGTTGGCGGTGGTGAGCAGGATACAGTTGGGTAGAGTGTTATGAGCATCATCAGACAGCTGGGCTTAGATCCCTGCTCCTTGTCTCCTACCCAAGTGGCCTTGGCTGAGTCACTTAACCTTTGTGTGTCTCAGTTTCCTCTTTTAAAAGCAGGGTTGCTAATAGAACTTACCACTCAGCCTTGCTGTTGTAAAACACGTGAAGTGCTCAGAATGCTGCTGATTGCCTGACAAGGGCTCAATTACTCAACAGTTGCTATTGTTTGTTTCCAGTGTGAGGTCTCCGGTCAAATACTGTACCTCCCTCATAGTGTAACTGGGAAATTGTGAAGGCAAAGACCCCACATCGTTTCAGCCGTCATGTATTTATTTTCTATTGAGAAGGGGGAGTAGGGGAGGTGAGTTACAGTGGGAGAGTTAAGAGTCTTGGTGCTGCTCACTTAATTAGTCTCCATGGCCTCCATTCTCCTCCCTTTCTCCCTCTTGGCTTCTTTAGTCACTGACCGAACTGTTTCTTTGATTTTTCTGAGCAGTGCCAGTCTTTAAACCTGGAGCCTTAGGCTAGAAATGGCCTCTGTGATATGTGGGTTCAATAATTTCACTTATAAATGTCCCAGGGGCTGGGGGCCATGGTTTGTGAGAAGCACCTGCCTTTCTACCAACTGTGCCCTGAGTAAGGGTGGATCTGGCCATCAAGCTGCCGTGGTGTCTACTAGACTGCAACTTAAGGAGACTCATGCTGCTGATTTGAGGGCACTGCGTGATGTCCCTGGGTTGGCTGAGCCGTGTGCACTCAGAAGACCTGAATTAAAAGTCACCCATCGCTCTCTTGTCTTGTTAGACCCATTATATGATATTCCTTGGAGACGTCAAATGGGAGACAGGATCTGTGACAAACAACATTAGCCTTGTGGAGCGATCCAGAGTTAGAAGAGTGATGCTTGTGTGGCATGCAGCCCTGTGCCTGGTGCAGGGCAGATGTTCATGCCCATTCATCCGTTGGTGCAGGGACAGTGATGGAGTGGGTGCTGCGTGTCTTCCTTGTCTCCCACCTCCTTGTAGTTTCAGGCTCTTCTGCACCTCCTCTTTCCTACCCCATTTGGGCAGAGGCAAGACATTTGTTCCTTCAGTACTGAAAACAGTCACTTGGACATCTTGTTGAACATGCAGATTCTTGGGCCCCAAGCCCTACAATTCTGATTGAGCCTAGGGTAGGGTCCAGGAACTTGCACTGTGAATAAAGTATTCCTTGTGATTCTGTCTGGCAGTCTGAGGGTTGAGCTTCAATAAACTCCTCTCCGAGGAGTTGCTGGTGAGAATGTAAGACATCTTCTTACCTGGCTATTTGAGTGGGGACTGCCAAAAAACAAACAAAAACCCAAACTCAATCAAACTAGCCATTCAGTCCTACTCAGACTTAAAACTGAGTTCCATAAAAGTCTCCTTTTGATCTATTCCAGTCCGCAGGAAATCTGGCTGTTCTCTGCTGTCTAGTCTTCACTCTGCAGCCTCCCTCTGTCCTGCTGGCCTCACCCTCTTCTCGCCTTCTTCTTTGTATGGAGTGCTTTTTGGTCTTGCTGCGCCTAAGTCCCACCTCCCCCGTGCCCCCTGGCTCCAGATCTGGTTACTGATCCCTCCATGAGGTGGGATCATGGGCTGCGGAAGATCAGGCATCTCAGACTTTGTAGATGACTCCAGACTCTGACCTGGTCCTCCGTTTCCCCTCTTCAGTCAGCGGCATCCCTTTGGCCCAATTGCTTGGGTCCCAGTCCCCAGTGTTTCTTTCCCCCAGTCATTTAGCAAGTCTCATGGCCTCTACTAAACAGGGCCAATGGGCACCACTCCCACTGTAGCTACCCCAACCCATGTCATCTTCGCCCCCTGCCTGGTTTATTTTGTAGCCTCTTACCTGGTCACTCTGCTTGCACCCTTATCCTCAGAGTGAATTTTAGTTCTTATTTTAAAAACGAATTTATCTACTTATTTATTTTCGTTATGTTTGAAAGGCATACACACACACACACACACACTCCTCACCCGGAGCCTCAAAGCCCCTCCCCTGTCTACTCGAGCCCTCTGGTCATGGGGTTCCCGACCACCCAATGGGCTTTCCTGGTCTAGGGGCCTGGCCCTCTGACCTCCCACATCTGGAAGGGTTTGCCTCCTGATCTGGACACAGTGGCTTCTCTGGCTTTTCAGCAGAGAGAAAGCAGAATGCAGTAGGGACCACACTGACCTCCATGAGCCTGGGGCAGGGGGGTGGCAGACACCCCGCCTTTCCTCTCTTCTTCCCCTTCTCCGGTCACTGAGGCCCAGAGGGAATGGCCGCACATGTTCACTCACTCCTTACTCCTCAGTTTCCTTTACCTCCCAGTTCTCGACATGTCAGTGCTGTCATCTGTTTCAGAATGGACTCCTCTGCTTCCCTGAGTTTCAGGAAGAAGGGACACAGCTCTTGAATGCTGGAAGAGACCCCTGCCAATTCCAGCCTGGCGCTCACCGTTTCTTTTGTAAGTAGAGAGAAAAATGCAGCTTTTAACTTCACAGAGGAGAGACGCAGCCACACGGACTGACCTGTCCAAGGCCACGGAGTTGATCAGCACTCTGCTGGGGTCTCCCAGGCCCTGCCCTTCGCACCCTGGCTCTTGGTCTGCTTGACGCTGGCTTCACTGTCACCAGATTTCCCTGGGCTTCCATCAAGTAGCAAGTTCACCCACTGTCAGAACTCAGCTGTTCTGAAGGTCCAGGGCCCCACCTAGCAGCCTAGGGTAGAGAGGCTGGAGGCAGGCATGGAGTAGGAGGAAGAAAATGGAGGGGTGGGAGGGGAGATGCTAGAGGGAAGAGCTGTGGGATAGAGATTGGGGAATGTGGATTTAAAATTTAAAATTGGAAGGCACAATCTGCCTTTGAATGGCAAACATTTTGGCAGGAGCCTGGCTGCTGAAGATCCAAGATAGTAACTGCCTGCCTCTTAGCATTTTAGACCAACTTCCTCCACTCTCTTATCTTCTTAATTTCACAGCAAACAATGGGCTATTGACTAAGCTTTCTGAGCTGTGGGTGTTCTCAGAGGGAGGCCCGGCCAGAACACCAGCATCTCCAACTCCATCTACCAGAAATATGAAACCCTGGAGTCTTGCTCTTCCTCACTTCTTTTCCTTAAGGAACAGGCAGCTAGGGAGGAGGACCTTTGGCCCATGGAGTGTGTGTGCGCACCCATGTATGTTTGCATGTGCACACATGTTTACATGAGTGTGTGCATGCACGCGAGTGTGCAAATCAGTGTGTGCATGCATGAGTGTATGTATGTATTGTGTGTACATGTGTATGCATGCATTAGTGTGTGCGTATGTATTGGTGCCTGTGTGTATATGTGTATACATGTGTGAGTATGCGTGCAGGTATGTGTGTGTGCGTGTGTGTGTGTGTGTGCTGGCAGTGGGGCTGTGGTAAGGAGGACAAAGTGTAAAGGCACCTGAGCAGTGATGTCAGCCCTTCCTATGTGCTCACTTTCCTTAGGGAGGGGCTGCCTGGAGGTGTGCAGTCCTGGGACATGAGAAGCCTGGTCATGAATTCTTTGCTCGGAGGGGCAAATAAAAGCTCCTGGGTCCGTTTCTTCTCATGTGATCTGTGAGCCAAGAAACTACCCCCAAAGCTCTCCTCCTGTGCAGACTCTTCAGAGACCCTGACCTTAGCACTCAGAGTGTGTGCGAGCTAATATTGTGCTCCCAAATACCAGGTTGATATCAACCTCCTGAGCCATGGTGTCCTGGACCACTTTCTGGAGGGACTCAGACTTGGGGAGGTCAGCATTTTGCTACAAATGGATAAAATCTCAACTTTTTTAAACTTTTGTTTTGGGAGACAATTGTTGAGTGGATAATGAAGATGGGGAGCTCCTGCCAAGTTCCCTTAGTGGAAGTCCTCAACACGATGTGCAGGTAACCAAGCTGGGGAGTGGGAAAAAGTTTTTTGACTGCTCTTTAATTTTTTTAAATTGCATCCTTTCCCAATGTCTAGTATGTATTTTATTACATTTATATTCTGTAACATATTAGCAAATGCATATAGAATCTAGAAACAATTAGGTATCTCATATAATATATATCTTTCTATATTTTATGAAAAATTTATGAGGGATGAGTATATGCACATCTTTTAGCTGTTGTAGAATGAAAAGCTGGAGAACTGTGTTCTCTCATCAAGTTAGAGCAGCTACCTGGGTGTCTTGAGGCAGGTGTAGAGCTGTATTGGAGTTCTTCAGAGACACAGAACCAATAGGATGCTGTCTATACTGATTATTATATCTATCCCCCTATATAAACATGATATATAAGGGTCATAATGTGAATTACTGGTTAAGGCAATGGTTAAGATGCATGTGTTATTCCATATTGGAGTTCTTGGGTGCAGTTCTCAGTTCTAGCTCCTTGCTCCAGCTCTAGACTCTAGCTTCCCATGAGTGCAGGCCTTGGGAGGCAATGGTGATGGCTCAAGTGACGGGGTTCCTGCCACTCAAGTGGGAGACCTGGATTAAGTTCCTGGCTCCTCGTTGTTGTCTGCTGTACAAAGATCGCTGTGCTCACAGCATTGCCCTGGACTCCAGCGAAGATGCAAAGGGAAGGATAGGAGAGGTCATGATCCTCATCATGATCTCCCTGAACCAATGGGCATGGAAGTTCTAAATTGGCTGCACAGATGCTGTGGAGAGTAAGTGAAGCTGTGGTCTAGGGACCCATCCCTTTATCCTGCAGACTTGTTGTAAGTGCTCTTAGAAGATTGAAACATTAAATTAATCTATGTTGCCCTAATGGTAATGACATTTATTGAGAATGTACTTAGCGTTTGAACAGACACAGTGCCCTTCAATCCTTCCAATAATATTGTGCTGCAGTTTTGTTTTATGCATGAGAAAACAGAAACAGGGAGCGGTTAAATCATTTGTCCAGAGCTACAGGGCTAATACAGAACTGGATTCCAATCTAGTTCTGTTTGCCTCCAAAGGAGCAACCCACTGGTTGTGGGCACTGTGGAGAGGGTCCTTGTACAGAGGCTGATTCAGAAGGCCAAATATGAACAGGGGGACGTGCTCTGTGGAAAGTGAGCAGACTTAGTCTGGGCATCTTTGGGAAGTACATCTAGAACAGGGAGTTAGTTCTATAGAGGTCATCGAGATGCAGGACTTTCTAACCATTGGGTGGCCTCATGATGGATGAACCTAATCAATATGAACTGTTTCATTGTAGTCTATATTACTGAGTTCAGGGCTCAGTGGCCTATTCCTAAGCTGATCTCTGGGATGCACCTGCTGCCTGCTTTCTATGATAGTCCTCTACCTGCAACGTGGAAGAGGCTTCATACATGTTTGTTGAAGGAGTGAATGATAACTCAAGAAGCCAGGTCCTGTCTGCAACTTGAGCCGTGTACTCAGTGGGGAAATGGCCCTTGTGGCAGAGCTTGCCTCTTTGGGAAGCCCAAAGGAGCTTGGCTCCCAGAATTCCATGAGCTCTCTGGCTCATGTTCACCTCCAGCTCCTTGGAAAGGAATGAGGTCCCTGGCTGAGAACGTGAGCACCACGGGAGGTGAGAAGGTGGGTTTGGAGGTGTATTTTCAGTCCTCAGTTCCATTTTGCTGTGGGGCATCCCCTTCAAAGGGCAGCAGTGAGCTCAGAGTTACCTCCCTCCTCAACCCCAGTTCCCACCCTAGAGGAGCCCCTCTCCAAGGATATAAGGCTGTTGGCAATAATATCGAATTGTGGTAGAAATAGTTGTGCTGTTCCCAATGATCAAGTGGTTTCATGATCAGAGCTTCCTCACTGCATTCCCTGGCATCTCTATTCTGAGGTGGAGGATCTGAGAGTCCACCGATGGCTTTTATTTCTGCATGTTTATGGATAATAGAGATGTTTGTGTCGCTGGTTGGAAGAGAAAAAGGCAACCAAATCACTGTGCACTTATGCCCAGATCCTGGATGCTACTTGGGAGTTTAGTGGGGCATTGTGTACTTGTTACCCATCCCATCCAGGTCAAAAAGCAGAGTCTGTGTCTGTGTTTTCCTTCTGAAATCATGGATTTGCATGGGGAGCACCACAAGAGGATATAGGAAGAGACTTCAGAAAGTTCCTGGAGGAGCAGGCATTTGGCCTGGCAGTTAAGGCGTCCGTGTCTCATATTGGAGAGTCTGAGTTCAATTCCAGGCTCCGGCTCCGGACTCTAGCTTCCTGCTAGTGCAGACCCTGGGAGACAGTAGTGATGGCTCAAGAAATTGGGTTCTTGCCACCCATGACGGGGACCTGGATTGAGTTCCTGGCTCTCGGTTTTGGCTTGGCTCATCCCTGGTTGATGTGGGCACTTGGGGCTTGAACCAGTGGGTAAAAGCTCTCCCTGTAATTTTCTTTCTGTCTCTCTGCTTCTCCAAAAAAAAAAAAAAAAAAAAAAAAAGCTAGTTCATGGGAGAATGTAATTACAGATGTTTATTTTTGTGCAAAAACATTGAAATGCAGTCATGGTTTATTTAGTTCCACACACTTTTTGAAGATCCCTCCTAGCTGCACCACCAGCATGTGAAGGAATACATACAAGCTGGGCAAAGAACCATGTGAAAATATTTGTGGGAATAATGCCTGTTTCCACATGCCAGATAGGAACATCATACTAAACAGGGCTCTTGCCTTGAATGTCATTCAAATGAACAGCTTCTCATTGAATGCCACTGTTCAGAGAATGCAAAGATAGGCCACAGACTGAGAGAAAATACAAAGCATAAATGTAAAAATAACTTGATCCAGAATATATAAAGAGCTCTCAAACTCAATAGGAACCAACTTATGAAGAAACAGAAGATTTTGACAGACACTGCAGTAGTGGAGATGCTGAGCATCGTTAGCCATGCAAGGAATGCAAATCAAACCTCAACAAGCTGTCACGACAGTTCTGTTAGAACGGATAAAATGATAAAGGCTGAGCATACCAGGTGTGGGCAAGAATGCGGACACACTGGGGCTCTCATATGCTGCTGGTGGGGTTGTGGAATGGCACACCACTTTGGAAGATAGTCTGGTAATTTCTTACACAATTAAGCATACATTTACCATGTGATCCAGTAAGGTTGGTATCCAAGAAAAAATGAAAGTACATGCCCATCTGTGTTAGTTTCCTGTGGCTGCTGTAGCCAAGCACCATCAACGGGTGGCTTACAATAGAAACTTACTTTCTCCCAGTTTTGGAGGGTGGAAGGCTGAGGTGGAAGGATTGGCAGGGCCATGCTCCCTCCAAAACCCTCAGGGGAACCCTTCCTTGCCTCTTCCAGCTTCTGGTGGTTCAGTAGCAGCCTTAGTGCTCCTCGGCATTGTCCGTGTCCCCGTCTTCACGTGGCTGTCTTCCATCGGGACAGCAGTCCTTTGCATTAGGAGCCCAACTAATAACATTGGCCTTGATCCTTCCAGATAGGGTCACATTCTTGAGGTACCAGGGATTATTAATTCCTTTGCTGGGAATGCAATTCAGCCTATAACACCAGCCAATGACCTGACCATGAATATTTGTAGCAGCTTCAGTTATGACAGCCCAAAGATGAAATCACACAAATGGCCATCAGCAGGTAAATATATATATATATATATATATATATATATATATATATGAAACAGAACATGGATCTGTATCTATATATATCTATACATCTATATTATCATTTATATCTATATTCTTTATCTATGCTGGATCTATATCTATATCTCACATATCTCACAATATGGATGGAACAACATAATTATGCTGAGCGAGAGAAATCAATAAAAACAGAGTACATACTATGTGATTCCATTTACAGTATATAAAAATGTATAAAATGCAAGCCCATGTATAGTGACTCTTAGTCACTGTGGTGGTTACCTGGGAGCCGTGGGCAAGGGTGGGAAGGGGTTCATTGCCTTGATCCTGTTGATAGTTCATGGATGTGTATTGTACTAGTTTCCTATGGTTGCTGTCACAAATCACCAAATGCCTTATTATTGGCTTTATACAATATCCACTCATTTTTTTACGTTTCTGCACATCAGAAGTACACAATGAACCTACTGGAATAAAGTCAGGGTATCAGCAGGGCTGCTTATTTTTTTTTTAATAATTTTTTTTAATTTGACAGGTAGAGTTACAGACAGTGAGAGAGACAGAGAAAAAAGTCTTCCTTCCATTGGTTCACCCCCCAAATGGCCGCTAGGGCCGGCACTGTGCTGATTCAAAGCCAGGAGCCAGGAGTTTCTTCCTGGTCTTCCATGCGGGTGCGGGTGCCCAAGCACTTGGGCCATCCTCCACTGCCCTCCTGGGCCACAGCAGAGAGCTGGACTGGAAGAAGAGCAACTGGGACTAGAACCCGGCGCCCATATGGGATGCCGGCACTGCAAAGCGGAGGATTAACCAAGTGAGCCATGGCACTGGCCCCGAGGGCTGCTTCTTAATGGAGGCTCTGGAAGAGAATCTCTTTTTTTGTCTCTTCGAGTTCTGCCAGGCTGCCTTTACTCTGTGGCTCTGTGTCATGTCAGTCTCTGCTTCTGTGGTCACCTCACCTTTTCCTCATGCTCACTCTCCTGCCTCCCTCCATTCCAGGACCCTCACCCACTATTGGGACCCTTATCTTAGCCTCATCTGCAAAGCCCCTTTCACCATGCCAGGTCACATTCACGGGTTCCAGGGACTTGGGTGGGGATCTCTTTGATGGGACCATGATTCACACGTGGATGTGTCAGAACTTTCTGATCTTACACTTTAATATGTGTGGTTTATTGTATGTCATTCACACATCAGTGAATTAAAAATAATGCCTGGGCCTAACAAATTATTTGACTAAGGAAATAAATGCAGCAGGCTCTGTCTGCCACCTTCATTCAGCTTGCCTTGGGTCCTTGGGACCCCAGCCCCCACCCCATCATTGCTGAGGTGAATTGAGAGTATTCCAGATGCCTGGGAACTGTGCCTTTCCCTTCTGGTGAGTGACTTTTCAAGCCTGGCTTAGTTGGTATCATGAAGGGCACCCTGGAGAGTGCAGACGTGGGACAGGCTCTGCAGTGTGGTTGTCTGAGGACCATGTGCCTCCTGTATCTTTATGTGGATGAGTCAACAAGGAACAGTGAACTTCACACCTACTTGAATGGTATAACTGTCACAGAAGGGTAGCTGGCGTGTTCTGTGCCTGGCAAACTGGGCCATGAAGATTTTGCTCCAATTTGCTTCTTGAATTTTATAATTGATTAATTCATTTTATTTATAAAGATTTATCTATTCATTTGAAAGGCGGAGCATCAGAGAAAGAGGGAAGAGAGAGAGAGAGAGAGAGAGAGAGAGGGGAGGGAGAGAGAGAGAGAGATTGATTTTCCATCCACTGGTTCACTCTCAAATGGCTGCAAATGCCAGGGCTGGGCCAGGGTGAAGCCAGGAGCCAGAAATTCCATATGGGTCTCCCACAGGAAGGATAGGGGCCCAGACACTTGGGCCATCATCTACTGCTTTCTTAGGCATATTAGCAGGAAGCTGGATTGAAAGTGGAGTATCTAGGACTTGAACTGACATTCTGTTATAGGATGCTGGCATTACAATTTGTGGCTTAACCTGTTGTACCTCAAACTACTTATATCTTTTTCTCTTTTAGTTAGAACACTTAACATGACATCTATCCTGTTAAAAAATTTTATTTATTTATTTATTTGAAAGGTAGAAAGATAGAGAGAAATCTTCCACATGCTGGTTCACTCCTGTAATGCCCACAACAGCTTGGGTGGGGCAAGTTCTTTCTTTCTTTTTTTTTTTTTTTAAGATTTATTTGTTTATTTATTTGAAAGAGTTACATAGAGAGAGGATAGGCAGAGAGAGAGAGAGAGAGGTCTTCTGTCTGATGGTTCTGGCTGCAACGGCTGGAGCTGCACCCATCCGAAGCCAGGAGTCAGGAGCTTCTCCTGGGTCTCCCACGTGGGCACAGGGGTCTAGGACCTGAACCATCTTCTACTGCTTTCTCAGGCCATACCAGAGAGCTGGATAGGAAGTGGGGCAGCCAGGACTCGAACCGGTGCCCATAAAGGATGCCAGGGCGTTAACCCACTGCACTACAGCGCCGACCCCATGGTTGGAGCAAGTTCTAAGCCAGGAACCCAGAACTCAGTCCCAATCTCCCACAGTATTGAGCCATCACCTGCTGCCTCTCTGGGTGCACATTAGCAGGAAACTGGAATCAGAAGCAGAACTTAGACTTGAATACAGACACTCAGATATGGAATGTGGGTGCCCCAAGCTGCATCTTAACTACTTGCCCCTTAATGAATACTTAAGTGAATGGTGCAATACAATGTTATTGGTTACAGGTACAGTGTTGTACAACAGATCCCTAGCCCTTACTACCCTGTTAACACATTTCTAAAGTGTAAAATTTAGTGTTTAGACTACTGTACAGTGCAGTACAATGAGTTTCTAGAACTTCTTTTTCATTCTGTAAAGAGGTTGCCCATTGATTAGCAGGTATTCATTCTCAGTTTACTTTTCCAGTCTTTTTTTTTTTTTTAAAGATTTATTTATTTATTTGAAAGGCAGAGAGAGGTCTTCCATCTGCTTATTCACTCCCTATGTGGCCTCAACGGCTGAAGCCAGGAGCCAGGAGTTTCTTCCGGTCTCCCACATGGGTGCAGAGGCCCAAGGACCTGGGCCATCTTCTGCTGCATTCCCAGGTCATGGCAGAGCTGGATTGGAAGTGGAGCAGCCAGGACTTGAGCCGGTGCCCATATGGGATGCCGGCACTGCAGGTGGAGGCTTTACCCACTACGCCACAATGCTAGCCCTGAAAACAGTATTTTTAAAAATTGGCTAAGATAGCTTTTCTAAAGGAAATGGCCGAATCGGTCAGACTGAACCCCCAGAAGAAAATATAGCAGAGAGGGTGAAAGAAATCCATGTTCAAACATAGGCAAATGTGAAGCATTTTGAGAATTCGTGTGTGCGCACTGTGTTGTCAGAGGAAATGTCAATTGAGCCGATCTCTGGTGAGTGTTGGGCCTCAGCCCACAACTGGGGCACGGCAACAGAGGGGGTTGGCAGCAGGAAACCCAGCAGCGGTGTGGTGGGGAATCAGCCGAAAGCCAGGGAACCCGCCTCTCGGAGTCTCTTCTTCAGCTGATTGGTGCACAGGAACTGAACCACTTTGTGACATCCCATGGGTCCTGAGGGGGTACGAAAAGAAAAAATCTGCAACGTCCTTCCCCTGCACAACTCAATCACAGACAGAGTACGAAGAAAGTTCATTTCAAAACATTAACGCATTCTGAGAATCTTTGTTGAGCATGCTACAGTTCCAGGCACCAAAGAGGAGACTTGAATTCAAGTACCTAGAATTAAAGGCAGCATGAAGCAATGCCCTGTGGGTGATACAGAGTGATGGGGAATGTGGCGTTTGGAGTGATAAATTCCATAGCATTGTCTGGAAGGAGGTAGGGAAGGGTTGGGGCTTGTTTCTTCTCATGAAACAAGCGCAGGTGTTTCAGTGGAGTATTGAACTAGGCAGAACATTCAGAGGGGTGGCAGGGGAGTGGTGGAATTCTGTCTGAGCTTGATGCCTAAGGTCACAGAAATGCTGGAAGGAGCCCTCACACAATAGAGTCCACATGCAACCTCTTTCCACCTCCTGCTTCTTCCCTTGATCCTCAGGGGCTGGTGGGAGGAAGAGTGTGGTCTTGCTAATGTGCCACAGGTGCACAGCCATGGGCGCTTGTGGGGAAAGCCCCCTCCCTGGACCTGAGAGCTCTGCTGTCTCAGTCTCTTGGCACCCACTTAGTTGTGCACATGGTGCAGTGGCAAAGCTGGAGCTGGGCAGTGTATTTGTTCTGGCGCTTGTCAGCCTGTGATTGTCACATTGTCCTACGGCTGTGCTTGGGGCAAGTAGGAGCCAGTCCCTCCTCCCTCCTCCCTCCTCCTTTGACGGCATAGGTGTCTCCATCACAGGGGCCACTTACTCAAACTTGAGAAGCAAGACTCACAGTTTGGTAGGCGTCACATGGCAGGTATCTCTCAGGTCTTTGTTAACTGCTTCCTGTGGCTTTGGCCTCTTTTCTCCCAGCTATTTGCAGCATCTACAGAGGGTGCTCCCCGGGAGCCTCAGTGTGCCACTCTTGGTAGCACTCGATTGGCTTTCCGATGGGGACTCCTGTAGTTGGGCTGTCATGTTGCAGACCAGCTGGGGATGACCTGCTCAGAGCAGTTTCTGCTCCCATTCTTGCTGCTACTGAGTTTCAGCTGTTCTCATCATGGGCGGCACACCTGAACACCTGCCAGTGCCCCCGATGCTGGCCAGGTGCTCCAGAGTGCTCCCAGGGTCTGTAATAACTGTTTAAACGTGGGAGCTCAGGACACGTTGCCTGATGTGGCTGAAGTTCTGAGCATTTACCTGAGTGGCTCACAGAAGAGTCTCTTGGCATCATAAGTTCTCTAAAGCAGTTCTCCTGAGAATGTAAGATTGCCTGTTGGATGCCAGGATTTTTGTTCAAATGCCTTGAATCTTTGGATCTCTTTGGGAAGGATTCACATCCTTTTAACATTTAAAGGTTCTTTATTTGTTTCCTCTCTTTTAAAAACAGATTTATTTATTTATTTGAATGGCAAAGAGATGGGGGAGGAAGGAAGTGGGAAGAGAGCAAGTGAGAAGAGAGGAATCTTTTGTATTCTGGTTTACTACCCACAACAGCTGGGGCTGGACCAGAAGCCAGGATATCTGCCAGAGTGTCAGGGCTCAAGCACTCAGGTTGTCTTCTGATGCCTCCCAGGATGCATTAGCAGGAAGCTGGAACAGAAGTGTGGTAGCTAAGGCTCAAACTGGCACTCTGATGTGGGATACCAACATCCCAAGCAGTGGCTGAACCCACTGCACCACAACACTTGCCCTTACTGATTTTCTTTTCATGTCCCTATGTAAAGTATTATATTTTCCCTACATGTGCCATGTAGTTCTCTTTAAGATTATATGTAGGAATTTTGTGTATTTTTGTTTCAAATTAGATAATTTGTTTCATTATGTTTTCCAATTCTGTGTATATATGTATGTGTAAAAATCATATTCAAAAATATAAAAGCTTTTTTCATTTATTTTGAGTTTCTGTTCACGTATATACATGCCTATTTTGGGAAGAAAATTTACCTCTATTTTCTTACTTATATGCATCTATTTTGTTTGATTTTAAAAAATATTTATCTATTTATTTATTTGAAAGTCAGAGTTACACAGAGAGAGAAGGAGAGGCAGAGAGAGAGAGAGAGAGAGAGAGAGAGAGAGAGAGAGAGAGGTCTTCCATCTGCTGGTTCACTCCCCTGATGGCCACAATGGCCAGAGCTGCGCCGATCTGAAGCCAGGAGCCAGGAGCTTTTTTTGGGTCTTCCAGGTGGGTACAGGGGCCCAAGGACTTGGGTCATCTTCTATTACATTCCTAGGCCATAGCAGAGAGCTGGATTGGAAGTGGAGCAGCCAGGACATGAATTGGCACCCATATGGGATGCCGGCACTGCAGCTGGGACACGAACTGGCTCTCATCTGGGATACCACTATGCCACAGTGCTGGCCCCTATTTTTTTGACATTGCATTGGCTAGAATATATATTCTATATATACACACATGACACATATGTAAATACAAATAATATGAATAGGAATTATGATGGTGAGAACTAGCGTCTTCACTTCTCTTATTTTTCGGTTGGTATTTATAGGAGCATCTGTAATATTTCACTGTCAATTAAGATATTCATTGTTGAGCTAAGAAATATTTGAAATTTTCAGTTAGTATTCTATTACTGGTTTGCTAAATACATGTGTATTTTTAAATCCAGGAATGGTTGTTAAATGTTCGATATTTATTGCAATAGTTATTTTCTTTCCTATGTCCTTGAGCTAATGTGTTATATAAATTGATTTACTTTAAAACATATTTATTTAAAATGGAAAGAGAGAGAGAGAGAGAGAGAAAGAAAAGATCTTCCATCTGCTGGCTCCTTTCTCATATGCCTGTAACAGTCAGGACTGGGCCAGGTTGAAGTCAGGAGCCAGGAACTCAATCTGGGTTTCCCATTGGATGGCAAGGACCCAACGTAAGCTGTCACCTACTGTCTCCTGGGTGTGCGTTAGCAGAAAGCCGGATCAGAGTCAAAGCTGGGACTCGAACCCAGGCATTCTGGTATGGGAAACAGGTGTCCCAAGCAGTGTCTTACTTGCTGTACCAAATGTCCATCCCTCGTGTCTTTTAAAGCTGAGCATCCTTGTTAAGCAAGTCTGGTGTTTCTGACAAAACGGGTCTTTATATCCTTTGAAAGATTTAAGTTATCTCAAGTCACCGAGTTTTCAACCACACCACCTGTTCCTTAATAAAAACCATAAAACCACTGGCAAGTCTAAGGGAAAAACTGACCTTCTGTTTGCCTTTTTCTCATAGGAGAAAAGAAGAGAGTCAAACACTGGCAGTGTTAACACTCTGTTCCACCTTCCATTTTTCTTAGACACATGGTATTCTATAATGTCATCCAGGGAAAATGGAATCCAGCAGGGTTGCATGTTTATTGGGCTGCTCGCAGGTAACTGAAGGGTAAAGAATATGTCTTACTCTGCCAAAATGAAGTGTTTAAAACATCTCCTAGGGCGTTTTCTTCTCTGTTATATTTGCCTGGTTAAGATGTTTGCTCCAAGAGAAACAAATTTTTGAAGAAGATCTATGGAGTGAAATCCTATCCCATGTTTCTTTTCCTACTTCAACAGAAAATGGACTGCTTTTGCTTAATGAGAAAAATTATTCTTCCTTTAGATAATACACAATGATTCCATGTGTGTATTTACTTGCATTTACCCACCATGGTGAAGAGAGATCTCTCTTTCAAGCCAGAGTTTTCAAACTTAAACATGCAGCTGAATGAAAGGAAGCCTTGGTAATACAAAAACTGCTGAGTTCCACCCTCTGAGTTTTGAAGTTAGTAGGTCTGAAGGATGAGAATTTGTACTTTCAACAAGTTCCTGGTTGATGCTAAGGCCCCTAGGCCAGGGGATCATATTTTGAGAATCTCTGCTCTAAGCAATTTTTTGAGTTCAATGAAAATGTTCCTAAAATTCTTAAATTCTAAGTTTCCTTGAAACATAGCTTCTCTGGTAAGTGAGAATTGGATCTGAGCATATGGTTGGAGAAGAAAGCCCAGAATAACACAGGCTGATGGAGCAATCACTAGGAAGTTCCAAGCTAAACAGGATGATCAGCTTCACAGAATACACATCAGAGGCACCCCAGCTGGGAGGTAGGCTGTGTCACAAATGAGACCTAGGGTGACACAGTGGCAAGCCTGGCTTTGGGACGCTCTGGGAGAGCACAGTGTCTTGCCCCTGGGGACTTATGCAGGGGGAACATCACTGCTTTGGAGCATGGCTGACAAGGACTTGGATGGTGTTTCTCATGCAATCAAATCACAGAAACACACGTGCATTCAAGGTGTCCCTTTTGCTGGAGTTGCTTCCCCTTGCCACTTCCTGTGGGACTGGAGGAAGAAGCTTTGCCTCTGCTACTCAGGGTCATTGTAGAGAGACACTTTTTTTTTTTTTTGCTGGGGCTAAGCTTAGCTGATGAGTTGAAGGTCATTCTCCCCAGCTTGTCACCCGGAAGACCTGTCAGCCTGTGCTACACAAGATGGAAATGAAGCTGATTCATGAAGAACTCCAGGCAGGGCCCAGATTTCTGCGGGTCAGATCATAGGGAACAACATTCAACTTCCTCTTCAAATTGTATCCTGAACCACGGGGCCTTTCTGCCTCAGGATCTCCATGGGGAGGAAATGAAAACTTTGGTTGCCTGATTCCTCCTGGGGCTGGAGAAACACAGAGAGATCAGTCCCCTGTGACTGTCCCCTGGGATCACTCGGTGAGCTGCTGGACTGCCATGTGCGGCTGGCTTGTCGTCTGACTCCTGGAACTAAAGTCCAGGTGGTCTGTCTGGGCATTCGTAAAATATAGGCAGACTGCCGTCTCCCAGTGGGAGATGTGATTTCAGATGAGGGTGGGCCTATGGTGCAGACTGCTAGCTGACAATGCACTGTTGTGTATTTGGAAAGTGCTTCCTCGAATGCTTATTCGTAAGTGATTCCAGTTTTCTGTGTGTGAAGCTGAGGCCAATGTATGTAAAGTTGTCAAATGAGGACAAGACCAACCAGGTCCTTCCCCTGGAAGATAAGGAAAGAAGAATTTAGGACTAAGAAAATGCAAGCACTTGAGATAATAGGGTCATTGCTGTAAGATTTATTAAATATAATTTCTTTGCTTGGGAATAAAGGGAGACAAAATGAAGAGAAATTCGGAATTTATGGACACATCTACTTATAACCTACCTTCCTTGAACATCAATTTTATATGGAAGGTTAAAGTTAGGAGTTTCAGAATTGAATTATCTTTCTTAGCACTCTGAGCAAGAGTGTCTTTAAAAATGTATAGAATAGGGGCCGCCGCTGTGGTGCAGCAGGTTAATGCCTGGCCAGAAGCGCCAGCATTCCGTATGGGCGCTGGTTCTGGTTCCTGCTGCTCCTCTTCCAATCCAGCTCTCTGCTATGGCCTGGGAAAGCAGTAGAAGATGGCCCAAGTCCTTGGGCCCCTGCACCTGTGTGAGAGACCCGGAGGAAGCTCCTGGCTCCTGGCTTCGGATGGGCACAGCTCTGGCCGATGCAGATAGTTGGGGAGTGAACCAGTGGATGGAAGACCTCTCTCTCTCTCTGCCTTTCCTCTCTCTGTGTAACTCTGACATTCAAATAAATAAATAAATCCTAAAAAAAAATGTATAGAACAGAGGCTGGAGCTGTGGTGCACTAGGTTAATCCTCTGCTGGCAGCACCGGCATACCATGTGGGCACTGGTTCTAGTCCTGGCTGCTCTTCTTCTTCTTCTTCTTCTTTTTTTTTTTGACAGGCAGAGTGGATAGTGAGAGAGAGACAGAGAGAAAGGTCTTCCTTTGCTGTTGGTTCACCCTCCAATGGCTGCCGCGGGTGCACTGTGGCCGGCGCACTGCGCTGATCCGAAGGCAGGAGCCAGGTACTTATGCTGGTCTCCCATGGGGTGCAGGGCCCAAGCACTTGGGCCATCCTCCACTGCACTCCAGGGCAGCAGAGAGCTGGCCTGGAAGAGGGGCAACCGGGACAGAATCCGGTGCCCCGACCAGGACTAGAACCCAGTGTGCCGGCACCGCAGGTGGAGGATTAGCCTATTGAGCTGTGGCGCTGGCCTGCTCTTCTTTCAATCTAGCTCTCTGCTATGGTCTGGGAAAGCAGTGGGAAGATGGTCCAAGTCTTTGGGCTCCTACATCTGCATGGGAGACCCAGAAGAAGATCCTGGCTCCTGGCTTTGGAATTGCGCAGCTTTGGCCCTTGCGGCCATTTGGGGAGTGAACCAGTGGAAGAAAGACTTTGCTCTGTCTTTCCCTTTCTCTGTCTGTAACTCTACCTCTCAAATAAATAAATAAAATCTTTTTAAAAAGCATATAGAAGAGTAACAAATACAGTTTTATAGACCTACACCTTGTATTCAGTTAAATAACTATCTTTGGCCATGGCTTTTGGTGTAGCTATTTCTTCTTGATTTTGTTATTTAGTGATTTTCTTTTGACTTAATTGTTTTATTGTCTAAGATTTTATTTTTTAAATTCCTCTCATCCACTTAAGAAAGAATAATAAACAAATCCCAGCAATACAGATGATGTTTTCAATTATTTTGTTTACCTATAATCTGCTTTCAATGTTGATGATGTAGCTTATTCCAGCCATGTGAATATTAAGACAGATTTGTGTCCATATTCTTGCTTGTGATGCATGATACAATGTAATTCTGGAGAGAAAATAGACCACTAAATAAAAGCCTCTCAACCTGGTATTTGGGTGCTTATCTGTGAAGTTAACTTTCTTTTCATATTACAACCATTTTCAAAAAGCCACTGGGAAACATTTATTTTTATGTAACTTATCAATCCCATGGGTATATGATGGCAATGACAATGATAGAGCACTACAGCACTTCCATTGTCTGGAGAGAATTAGGATGTCATGATCAGCCTTCCCAGTTGTTCAAGAATGGGGTTGGAAGAGATCATTACCTTATTTGCAAATGAGAAACATAGGTGTGAGTGACCTGCCCATGGCCATTCAGCAAATGAAATATCCAATCCACCCAAAGTATCTACTTACCTAGGATAAGACACTAAGAAGGGACACTTGACTGATTCCTGGATGTTCCAGTGTTGGGGCCCATAGGTTATCTAAAACTGGTTGGTGAAATTGTTGATATGTGACCTGCTTGTGTGTTGTTGCCAGATGGGCAAGTTGGGCCAGAGATGTGGCGGTGAGTGTGAGCAGGCAATCTCTGCTTTGTAACTATGCCAATCAGACTTGAGTAGCTCATGCCACCAGCCTGCAATTGGGCTTCTCCACCCACTGATGGCTCCTTATCACTGTGACAGGTAGAGATAGCACCCCAGAGAGACAATTGTGTCATCTTCAAGAACTGGATTATACCCATCTCTTTTTTTCTTAAAGATTTATTTGTTTATTTGAAAGGCAGAGTTACAGAGAGAGAGGGGTAGAGACAAAGAAGGAGATATCCATCCGCTGGTTCATTTCCCAAATGGCTGCAACAGCCAGGGCTGGGCAAGGCTGAAGCATGGAGTCAGGAACTTTTTCCAGGTCTCTCAGGTGGGTGTAGGGGCCCAAGCATTTGGACCATTAGCAGAAAGCTGGATCAGAAGTGGAGCATCCAGGACTTGAACTGCTGCCCATATGGGATGCCAACATTGCAGGCAGCAGCTTTACCCACTGTGCCACAACATTGGCCCCACAGCATCTTTTTTTTAATTTTCTATAAGTACTTTATGGTTTCCTTTCCATGAATTAAAACTTTTACATCTTGGGGCCAGTGAGAACCAGATAATGGAAGACCTCTCTCTCTCTTTGCCTCTACCTCTGTGTAACTCTGCCTTTCAATAAATAAATGAATCTTTCAAAAAATTGTATCTCAGTGGTGAGGAATAGTTTATTTGACTGAGCTAAAAGTCAGAACTAGGAGAGGCTGTTCTCATATGGATGGTGAAAATTCTGGACTCCCAAGTAGAAACCTTTGATGTCACCCAAGGACTTTTCTCTGGCTGTGTTCATTTTCCATTGTCAGCCAGATTCCACCCGGCAGGCTACTTTATCAAGAAATTAAGTGAGTAAGGTGAGGAATTTGGGGTCAGAGATGGACTATAGATAGGAAATTTGTGAGCATGCAGGCAGAGGTCATGAACTTGTGATCCAAGGGCCACCTGGCAGAGTTTACAAAGCTAGGTCAGCAGGTGGGTAGTGCGCTTGCACACAGGGCTTCCCAATTCTAGCCTCCACTTTCCTTTGTGTTGTCTGCCTCATTCCTTTAGGCTCATGGAATCCTTGTTAGATCCATGCCATCGGAGGTCCCACAGAATGAAAGACAGGCATAGGCAGCAGTATCTACTCTTTAGCCCACTGTAAACTGCAAAGGGCATGAACCTTTGGCTAGTATTCAGAAGTTCATGTGGATAGGGGAGCAGCATGAACCATCATCACAGATGTCCATTCCCGCAGATTGGTCTGTCTCTGATAGACTTATTGAGAGGTGGGAGTGAGCCACCAGGAGCTGCAGCTATGAGGCTTCTTTGAGGCTCCGGCAGGGGCTTCATGAGTTTTGCCGTTGGAGGTGCAGGAGGAAGGGACAGCTATGGAGTTCACCCCTTGTTGAGGTGGGACAGTGTCTAGCACATTGTGGCTCCATTATCGCCTTCTCAAGCCTCCTGTTCCACACACAGAAAGGCAAAGGATGGGAGAAGGTAGGAGTAAGGTGGTGATGATGCTTACGCTGGCTGCAGATGCTGTAGGATGTAACCAAATGTTCCTAATTATAGCACATTGCATGGGATGACTTTTGAGGTTTTCTATGCATATTAATGGCTAGGATTTCAGATTTTTTTGAATTCCTCTGGAGTACTTGGTACTTAATATATTTTTTAAAAGATTTACTTATTTATTTGAAAGTCAGAGTTACACAGAGAGAGAAGGAGAGGCAGAGAGAGAGAGAGAGTCTTCCATCCGCTGGTTCACTCCCCAGATGGTTGCAATGGATGAAGCTGCACTGATCTGAAACCAGGGGCCTGGAGCATCTTCTGGGTCTCCCACTTGGGTGCAGGGGCCCAAGGACTTGGGTCACCTTCTACTGCTTTCCCAGGCCATAGCAGAGAACTGGATCAGAAATGCAGCAGCCAGGACTTGAACTGGTGCCCATATGGGATGATGGCATTGCAGGCGGTGGCTTTACCTGCTATGCCACAACGCTGTCCCCCGCCCTCACTCTTAGTTTCTTAATTCCTTTCACTGTGTGCTCCTGTCCAACAATGCATATTTAGACTCTGTGAAGAACACAGGTGTGATGAAGACAGAGAACCTTGCTCTCATGGAGCTCACATCGTAGAGGTGCAGAGAAGGATGTTAGACTTACAACCAGCTGAGTGAGAGGCTGAGCTGTGGCACTGAAAAAACAAATCAGGATGGGGCACACGGATGGAGGCAGGGAACCGTTGATTAGCTGGGGTGATGGTGTGTGAGCTAAGGCCAGCCACACAGGGATTGAGAGAAAGGTTGGAGGTAAAGGCCCTAATGTGCTGTACTGTGGGGCCACTTGTGTGGCCTGGATGGACTGACATCCCCAGTAAGCACTTTGGTAGGGCTGCAGATAGAAGCAACTCGAGAGAAAGGCATTGCCTCGTGCTTCTGGAGGCGGGAAGTCCAGGACCAAGGTGTTGGCAAGGTCATTTCCATCTAAAGGCCATAAAGGGGAACCAATCCCATGCTATCCCCTGGCTTCTGGGGTCTGTGGCCATCGCTGGCATTCCTTGGCTTGCAGGTCTCTGCCCCCATGTCCACGTGGTATTCTGCCCATCTCCACATTTCTCCTTTTATAAGGACACCAGTCGTGTTGGGTCAGGGTCCCTCCAGTGACATCACCTTTACTTGCTCACTTCACTATGATCTTACCCATAGTTTGAGGCACTGGGCTAAGGATTCCAACCTGTTTTTGTGGGAGGGGGCACAATTGAAGCTGTGAGTTCACCACTGAAACCCCTCTGTGACATGTGCTGCAGGAAGTTTTTTTTTTTTTGAGATGTCTTTTCTCTTCCATTAGGTAGAGAATCCTTGAAGACTACAAGTTATCCTTGTTGATCTTTCCAGCTTCTCTCAGCTGATATAGACATTTGGGAAAGGCTGCCAACAAACTGAATATTTGACCTCCCTAACCAGGAGATTCTGACTCTTTGTAAAGTGCTCTTCACACAAATCTCCAGTGGGTTTTAGAAAGAGATGAGTGAATTTCGAGTATTTGGAGGAGATGGGGCAAGTGGCTCTGACTTATTTTAAAAAATAAATATAGGCTTTATTTCCTCTTTGGAACACTCTGATCAAAACAAACTGATTAGGCTGCACGGTCACAATAACAGGTGGCTCAGGAGGTCCCCTGTGGCTTGTTGGCCTGCAGAGCAAGGCCTCCTTAGGGCCTCGGAGGAGAGCAGCGTGGTGAGGGGGCCCTGCCAGGAGGCCGGCTGCGCACAGTGGAGCCAGCGGAGCATGGCTGCAGCTGTTCGTGGCCAGCTCTTGACTCACGAGTGACTAACGGGGAAGTGCAGACAATGCTGAGAACAATGTCGGGGAGAGGGCTGTTGACGAAAGGAAGCGAGATTTGTCAGGACTTTCCCCCAGCTGCTCACCAGGTTGTGCTGGGTGAAGCCAGCTTTTCTCTTCTGGGTCAGAACCGAATCAATGGCAATTGCATCAGCAAACATGAAGACCTTGGGTTCAGGTCCTAGTACCACCCATGCTGCCGCTACATGACCTTGGCCAGTGGCCCCACTTCAGGAACTGCAGGTTTTCATCTGTGGAATGGTGCACAGATGGGACACAAGTGATGCACAGGGAACCCTTCTCTGCAGCGGTTATGAAATCCAGACCAAACCATGTGTGGGGACGTGATGATCCAGGTGATTTGTAAGCTGTCTACTCCCAGTGTTGTTTATGCTGCTCATACTTGTTCATCCAAGGTAGTAAATACTGGATCAGGAGAGAGATGGAAGGAGGCTGAGCGAGGGAGCCGTCGAACTCGGGAGGTGGAAGCGGACTTGGAGGAGTCCTGCCTTGCTTCGTGCCGGCAGGGCCCAGGTGTGTGCGGGCACAGAAGCTGTCCTGCCAGGGCAGAGGCTGCAGCATGTTCCGAATGGCTGAGACATGTTCTTGAGCCAGCATCCATGTAGTCCACTCGGTGATGTGCCTCATGGTACCCATTCGCCATACAGGTGCTTCCTGGACTGGCAGTGAGGTTATGCCCCGATGACCCCACCATGAACTGAGAATATCATTGAGTTGGAAATGCATGAAATACCTACCTACCGAACAGGCTAGCTGAGCAACACAACTTCCTGTACAGGTTCAGTGTTTTCCCCTAGGGGTCGCAGGGCTAATGGGGAGTCGAGGTCTGGGGGGCAGGAGAGGCGAGGGGAAAGAAACGCTAAACTGCACAGTGCTAACCCAGGAATAGAACACAGTTCAGAATTCAAGATACGGTTTCTACTGAACACATACAGGTGTCATGCCATCGTAAAGGTGAGGCACTGTAAGTGGAACCACTGGGAATCAGATCAGGCATGTCTGTATACTTGACAGGCTCAGAGAGAACAGGTCAGCTTCAGGGCGGGATCCAGAGGGTCCGCTTCCTTTTCCTGTAATTCTCTGGGCTTGGTCCCCTGATCTAGAGCTGGCTTCATCCTGTGTTTGAAGCAAGATGGCCAAGATAGTCCCCGGCATCTCCTCCATGGGCAGCAGCCCCGAAAGAAGACATGGATGCTCATTTCTTATAAGGACAACATGTTACCCTGGGCCACCAGCAAACCTCTCCCTCTCCATTTTTCTTATTATTTCTAATTTAGTTGCCTGCATAGCCGAAGGACAAGGGGATGGAGTTACTTTTAGGAACTTAGGGACAGGGTCATGGGAACTGATTTGGTTCCACGTTCTGTGAAGTGGGAAGCACCCTGGGGTTCCGACTCCTCCAGGGGCAGAGCTGAGCTGAGGCTCGGGCTTCCCGTTCCAGTTCACACCCTGTCTTCCCCAGCAGGAGCGCAGGTCAGGAAACTAAAGGAGGGGCTTTGTGATGTCTGAGCTAGAGATCTGCAGGAACTTTCTTGCAGGATTGGTTGGAGCAGCAGGATATAGTTTTAGTCTTGACAGATGGGGGTTTGTGAGTGGAGGACAATATGATGGTACTTCAAAAAGTTCCTGCAAAACAATTTTTGAAATTCATGCTTAGTTTGTTCATAACATGCCTTTTCCATATACTCCTTTAAGACCCTTTTTTGTGCATGGACTTCCAAAAGACTTCTTTTGCAGCAAAAGAAACTGGTCTTTAAAAAAATTTTATTTATTTTAGAGGCAGAGTTACAGACAGAGAGGGAGAAACAGAGGGATCTTTTGTCCTCTGGGTCACTCCGTTAAATGGCTGCAATGGCCAGAGTTGTGCAGATCTGAAGCCAGGAGCTTCTTCCAGGTCTCCCATGTTGATGCAGGCACCCAAGCACTTGGGCCATCTTCTGCTTTCCCAGGCCATAGCAGAGAGCTGGATTGGAAGTGGAGCAGCCGGGACTAGAACAGGTGTCCATGTGGGATGCCTATACTGCAGGCGGAAGCATAACCTACTACCCCACAGTGCCGGCCTCAGAAACTTACCTTTTAATTTGTTTTCTGCAAACTTTTGAAGGTGTGCTTTCATAAGGAAAACTGATAATGCCCTCACAGAAGAGAAGTGCTTCAGATTGTGCCAGGATAGAGGAGAGATCAGTGGGTGATTCCCCAGGACCCATACGAGGTGAACATCAGGGAAATCCACGAGTAGGTAGAGAGCCTCAAGCAGGACCCAGAACTCACTTTAATTCCCTGCAATTGCTGCCTTAAAATTCTTAATAATTTTGAACATTGCACTGGACCTCATGTATTATATTACTGGCCCTGGTCTGGGAAAGGAAGAAGCACAGGCATCGCAACATCCCCATCGCAGATGAGAAGACCGGGGCTTAAGCAGGTTACATGGCTTCCCTAGGGCCACCCTGCTAGTCAGCAGCTAACTCCAGCCCCAGGGCTCCCCCATCCCAAGCCAGGATCCGGCCTGATCCACCAGTGCTGTGTGCATGTTTCTGAGAGTCTGCCAGCTCCAGTCCATGCCTCCGTCACTGCCTCGCACCTTTCTTGCTGAGCCCCTCAGCCTGCTGATTCCACTTGAGGCTGCCCCTGGAACTGGGAGTGGATGCCCAGGCTGGGCCAGGCTGGGGCAAGTGTGGAGCTAGGTCAGCTTCCTGGAGGCAGTAGCACAGTGGTTACGCCAGGGACACTGGGACATCCCGCTGAGGGGTGACTTCTAGCTGAATGCTCCATGGTCTCTGCCACTCCAGCTTCTCCAACTCTATGTACATCTCCGACTAGAAGCAGGAAACAGCCGTGCTGTCGATTTCGTGTCCTTCTTGACTGACCAGAAGGAATTGCCCTCATTTCTAACAGCAAGTGCAAGTAAGAGATGCCTTTGGAAACGGCGCCTTCTCCACTCTGTTCCGTGTTCGTACAACAGAATCGAGTCATCTAATTTTCACCGTCCTCGCGGGCCCCTTCGCCTGGATCAGAGTCTGTGCTGATATTTGTCAGGTCTATTTTCTGTGCCGATTGAACTTTCACATGCTGGTCTTTGAGGCAGATATCCCCGTTTGGCAATGCAGTACTAGACAAATGACTGCGTAATTGCATAAGTTCTGGGCAGCCACATTCCCTCACACGTGTGGGCCTCTTCTCCTGGGGCCCAGGACAATACTTCCAACGAAACAATTCCGAGAAGTTCTCTTCAAATAACGCTCTCTCCGAAGAATTTTTGTGGTGAAATGGGAGCTGGCGGATATCATTAACTTGAACACTTGATTTGGAATAAGCCGCTGGGGGTTTTAGGAATTGAGGGGTTTGGGATATCAAAGGATTTAAACCCAAACAAGAAAAAGCATCAAAATAAAGACAACATAAAAATTATTAAAATTATAGTCCAAATTTAGATATGGGTAATGAATATTCATTTTTTTTGGTCTTATCTAGAGGCTGAGTAATCCCAGGCTGGGCTTTTCGCTTTAATATGAACAAAAAAGAGAAACAAGTGTCTGGGAATGAAGGGTACTTTTGACCCCTGCTGCAGGCCTCCTGCGGTGACGTTTGGGGACTTTGCAAGAGCGAGTGTACTTATGCATGTTGAAGACAGCACAAGAGCAAAGCACAAAACTGGGGGGAAACGAGAGAAAAGAGATTCCTGTTGTTGGCCGACTCTGTCTTGTAAGAATAGCTGTGCTTTTGGAATTAACTTATCGTTGGCTCAAAAGTTAAAGTTTGTAAGCAGAAAGTATTTTTTTTTTTTTTTGGATGGCATCTTCATGGCGTGAAACAATGTTATAAGGTATGCAGGACTGGGCCTGGGACTTTGTGAGCCCCTGTCACAGTGCATTGTTGGAATTTTGAAATCTGTTTCTCCGACGATGGTTCCAGACTCCACGAATGAGGGATACTTTAGACCTGCTGTCTTTGAGGGTGCTGACAGCCTATCCTTCAGGGGGTCTAAAACTGTCCTAGACGTAAGCACTGTCCTGCTCCAGCCACTTGGTTCGAAGTCCCGCCTTCCCAAATAACCCCACCTGAGCTCTTACTATGGAGTCTTGCCAAGGACACATCTGTGTGAGGATCCCAGAGCTGGAAGATCTTCATCAATCCACAAGGGGCTGTGCCACCTTCCACCAATCAGCCCTGCTCACCCCTCCCCTCCCCTGTGAAAACCTGAAGTCCCTGTGCCAGGTAACCAGAGGCTCACCAAGGGACAAACACCCACCCCATCCCCCAGCATGAGGCTGCTGGCTGGGGCCAACGTACGGGTCAGGAGGAGGATAGCCCCTTTTTCTGGCATGTATTTTTTATCTTTATGAAGATGGCCTTAAATTACAGACCGTGCACTTTCTTGGGAAGGACTTCACAGTTCTGTCGAGTGGCAAATGCAATGGACTCAGTTCCAGTCAATTCTGCAAGAGGTGCTGTGAACTGATTTATGCGCCCAGTGAGTCAGGAAATTGTCCCCTAGTTCAGGTGTCTGCTATCACCAGGATCTGTAGGGTATTCTAGGGCCTATAGCACATCCTAAGATTGTGACGCATAGGAGTCTAGAATTGTAAGAAAGGATTTGTTGATAATATATAGCTATGCCATGGAATGGCTACTTTAAAGAGAGTTTTTTGAAAGTCTGGAGGGTGGCAGGGGGTGCTGCTATCTGCTGGTTCACTCTCCACATACTCCCATGGCCACGGCTGGGCCAGCTCCGAGACAGGAACCAGGAGCTCAATCCACGTCTTTCATGCAGTGGCTGGGCCCCAGCTGCTTGATTCATCACTGCTGCCTCCCAGGGTGTGCATTAGCAGGAAGCTGGAGCCAGGACTAAACCCAGGCATTCTGGGTTATGGGATGTGGGCGCCCCGAGTGGTGACTTAACTACTGCACTGAACACCTGCTGAGAAGGGGTTTCTAATGTTCTCGTCTTATGCTGCAGGGAAAGATACCCACTGGGCTGAGATGCCATGAAGAGGTTCCAATTGCTCACACACCCTCTCTCACTGTTGTTCCCCTCCCTCCCTTTAGAAAAAAAAAAAGATTTATTTGTTTCTTTGAAAGTCATAGTTATACAGAGAGAGAAGGAGAGGCACAGAGAGAGAAAGAGGTCCTCCATGCAGTGGTTCACTCCCCAGTTGGCCACAACGGCTGGAGCTGTGCCAACCTGAAGCCAGGAGCCAGGAGCTTCTGGGTCTCCCACATAGGTGCAGGGGCCCAAGGACTTGGGCCATCTTCTACTGTTTCCCCAGGCCATGTTGCTCCCTTTTCTATGGTTCTTCTTTCCCCCACCTCCATGGTTAACATCTCCTAATTGCAGCTGCTGGGTTTATAAACTGCCTTTTTTTTTAAAAAAAAATATTTATTTTATTTATTTTGAAAGGCAGAGTTACAGGGGCCGGAGCTGTGGTGTAGCAGGTAAAGCTGCTCATTCAGTGCCAGCATCCCAAATGGGTGCTGGTTCAAATCCCAGCTGCTCTGCTTCCGATCCAGCTCTCTGCTATGGCCTGGGAAAGCAGTAGAAGATGGCCCAAATCCTCGGGCCTTTGCACCCACATGGGAGACCTGAAGGAAGCTCCTGGCTACTGCCTTTGGATTGACGCATTATGGCCATCTGGGGAGTGAACCATTGGATGGGAGACCTCTAATTCTCTCTGCCTCTTTGTATCTCTGCCTTTCAAGTAAATAAATAAAATCTTTAAAAAAGGAAGAGAGAAAGGGAGAGATGAGAGAGGCCTTCCATCTACTGATTTACTCCCCAGATGGCCAAAATAGCCAGCGCTGGGCCAGGCCGAAGCCAGGAGCTTCTGCCTGGTCTCCCATGTCGGTGCAGGGGCCTGAGCACTTGCGCTATTATACTCCACTGCTACTCTGCTTTCCTGGTGCATTAGCAGGGAGCTGGATTGGAAACAGAGCAGCTGGGACTCGAACCGGTGCCATATGGGACACCAGCATTGTAGGCTGCGGCTTTACCCACTGCACTGCAAAGCCGTCCCCTAAACTGCCTCTTTTGCAACAAACTGCCTGTCCCCCAGAGCTTTGCTGTGTATTCCATCCTGACCACTGGTGGGGGTTACATCAAATTCCACCTCCTGGGTTGAAAAGGAGACAGGTGGAAGTGCCACTGGAACAGCAGCCAGTGCAAGCCTTAGCTCACTGGTGAGTCCTTATCAGAGTCTGTGCAGAGATGCCATGCTGCCCATCAGCAAGTCCCCAGGGCTGATCCTGTTACTGTCACGAAGTGGGCATGCTGAGTGATGAGAGTCCTGGCAGGTCAGGGCAACACGTCCTGCCCAGCCCAGGTCATTTTCTCAGCCTGACTGGTTGCTCAAGAGTGATGACAATTCAGATAAAATTCTTGTTCACAAATTCTTTAAGTCAACTAAAGTAAATCCCAGACTTTCTGCCAGAGCATGCTTGTAGTAGAGGTCTCTGTGTGGCGCGTGATGGTCTTCCTCGTGGAAACTGATACGTCCTGAGCAGGTGGCAGGGGTTCAGTAGGACATGGTCCTAGAGAGGCATCCAGACCCAGACTTAGCTAGATCTTCCTTTGTGATTGATTGGTGGTGTTGCTGAAATATTTATTGGCAGTGAAAGTGAGGGGAACTTGCATTTTTGCAAATGTATATTAATCATCTGGGATAATTATTTTTCTTTATAGAAAGCCATCACGTAAAAGCACAATTTAGCAGACCCTGTGTCCACATTTGCACATTAAATAACAGGATCAAATTTGTCCAAATATCATGCTGATGTGATTTTTCCATAGCTGGCCTCTATTACCTATTATTCAATGTGCACCTGGAAATACCACATAATATTCAACTGATGCGGTAATCAGTTATTTGAACAAGCATCTGTATGTGTACAGTTAGGAGCATACCTATTCCCTAGTGTAAACCCCTTGGTAAGGAAAAGAAGCCATACAACCATGGGAAATATGAAAAAGAAAAAAAAAAAACCACTTGGTCTGTGTTAAAGCCATTGTCCATAAAACATGGGGGTACACGTTGAACAGTTAGGACCCGACATCGGCGAAGGACACTTGTGCAGGCCTGGGCCTCAGCAAGCTCAAGGAAAGCTCCAATTCCTGTATCGAGTTGCCTGCCAACACTCTGGTGAGCCTTGGCAGGTTTCCACCTCTGTGCTGGCCCAGGCTGACCTCTGGAGCCTGTGAGTGTTGGCACTCTTAGGGGACTAGATGGGATGAATGGCCACCTGAGACTTCCGTCAACGTGGTACCAAAGGTTAATCATTTCATGTGAATCACCTAGTTTGTTTTTTGCTGCAGGTGCTTTTTCTAGCAGGAGACTTCTTGCATGACACCTTTTGGTTTATATTTTTAGGCCTCACGGACCCCTTTTAAAATTCCTGAACTCCCTTTTACGGGGGTGGGGTAGGCCCCCCCACCCCTGTCTCACTTAGATCTTATCACTCCTTAGTCTTGGACAGGCAGCATTCGTGGAATTTTCTGATCTGAGATATTAACATGTTGCATTTTTTCTTGAGCATTTGGAAATACATCCATGAGAGACAGAGTGCCTTTGAGACTAACATTCCCCCTGAATGCAGAGAAATGTGATCATGATAGGATCTCACAAACAGCTCTCGGTTCTCCAAGTCCCCCAGGAGGAGGCTGCTGCAAATATTCTCAATGGAATCTGCCTTGCTCCAACCCATCCAGGATGATCAAAATGCTTATTCAGAAAAGCCAGCCGTCAACTTGGGCACTTCCTCCTGACAGTAACATAAGCACGTTTTCCTCTCTTGCTTCCTTTTTCTGTCTGACAGCCTTTTCCTTCCCTCAGAGTTTGGGTCTGGCTTGTGCCTGATGCCCTTTGGGCCTAGCTGGCTCTGTTAGCAACTGATATTGTCCATGGAGAACTAAGAAGGGAAATGGTAGCAGGAAAACTCAGAGAGAGCCAATTGCGTCCTTTACATTTCTCCACAAACAACTGGAAAATTTCAATCAAAAAGGAACTATTAGAGCAAGAAAAATTTTTTTGCAAGATTTCTTTTTAATTACTTGAAAGATAGAGTTACAGAAAAAGAGAGGGAGAGAGAGAGAAATTTTAACTTGCTGGTTCACTCCCCAAGTGGCCACCATGGCTAGGACTGGGCCAGGCTGAAGCCAGGAGCTAGGAGCTTCTTCTGGGTCTCCCACGTGGGTACAGGAGCCCAAGCACTTGAGCCCTCCCCCACTGCTTTCCCAGGCTCATTAGCAGGGGGCTGGATTGGAAGTGGAGCTTCCAGGGCTGGAACTGGTGTCCATATGGGACCTCAGTGTTGCTGGCTGCACCTTTACCCACTATGCCACTTCTCCAGCTCCAAGAAAAATTAAAAAAATTATGTATCCTTGAAAAAAAATTTTAACCAGTACCTAATTGCCTAATTGTATGTATTTAAGGGGTACAGTGGGCTATTTTGATATTTGTATAACAATGTGTATTGATCAAATCAGGGTAATTATTTTATTTATCATCTCAACTATCTATCATTTGTGTGTGTGTGTTGGGGAAGACATTCAAAAACTTCTTTTCTGGGGTAGGAATTTGGCCTAGTGTTGAGACCTGTGTCTCATATTGGGGTGCCTGGGTTCGAGTCCTGAATCTACTCCTGATTCCAGCTTCCTGCTGACATGGGCCCTGGGAGGCAGCAGGTGATGGCTCAAGTGGTTGTGTCCCTTCTACCGACATGAGAGACCTGGACTAAGTTCCTGCTTCCTGGCTTTGGCATAACCCAACTCATCTGTTACAGTATTTTGGAAATGAATCAGCATATGGGAGTTCTGTCTGTCTGTCTCTGCCTCTCAAAACTAAACACAAAACCATTTCTTCTAGTTATTTTGAAATGTATAATTATTTGTCAATTATAGTCATTCTATAGTGCTTACTCCTCCTGTCCAGCTGTTTTTGGGTATCCATTACTCTCTCCCTATTGTTCCTAGTTTCTGGTGACTACTATTTTACTTTCTACTTCTGTGGAATCAACTTTTTTAGATTTTACATTAAAAAAATCCATGCATAGTTTATTATTATCATATGTGTTTTTCATGTACTTCTTGAAGACCCCTTTAAGCATGGATTCCAAAATATTTTTGAACCAAAATAAATTTATCTTTTAATTCCATTTTCCATGAACTTTGTGAAGTACTCTCATATTTGCCTAGTTTATTTCATTTAATATGGCACCCTCCAGGCTCATCCATGTTACATAAATGACAGAATTTCATTGTTTTTATAGCTGAATAATGTCCCATTGTGTTTCTATATCACATGTTCTTTATCCATCCATTCATCTGTTGATGAATACCTAGGTTGATTCCGTATCTTGGCTACTATGAATAGTGCTGCAATAAACATGGGAAGGCAGGTGTCTCAGACACATTAATTTCCTGTCCTTTACCTCTGTACCTGATAGTAGGCTTGCTGAATCATATGGAATTTCTACTTTTAGTTTCTTGAGGAACTTCTGAATGGCTTTTCCTAATAGCTTTTCCTCCCAACAATAGTGTTTGAGAGTTTTCCTGTCTCCATATCTGTGCTAGCCTTTGTTATATTTTTTGTCTTTTAGATAATATCCATTCTGACTGGGGTAAGATGATATCAATTTCTGCTTTTTAAAAAAGATTTATTTATTTATTTGAAAGTTAGAGTAGCAGAAAGAGAGGGAGAGACAGAAAAAAGAGAAATATTCCATCTGCTGGTTCACTCCCCAGATGGCCAGAGCAAGAAAAAATATTTTTGTAAGATTTCTTCTTATTTACTTGAAAGATAGAGTTACAGAAAAAGAGAGGGAGAGAGAGAGAGAAACTCCCATTTGCTGGTTCACTCCCCAAATGGCCACCATGGCTAGGACTGGGCCAGGCTGAAGCCAAGATTCAGGAGCTTCTTTCAGGTCTCCCAGGTGGGTGGCAGTGGCCCAAATACTCAGGCTGTTTTCCACTGCTTTTCCCAGGCACATTAGCAGGGAGCTGCATCAGAAGTTGAGCAGCTAGGACACGAACTGGTGTCCATGTGGGATGCTGGTGTTGCAGGTGGCAGCTTAACCTGCTACACCACAATGCTGGCCCCTCATTCTGGTTTTGATTTTCATTTTCCTGTTTAGTGATGTTGAGCATTTGCATATATTTGTTGGCCATTTGTATGTCTTCTTTTGAGAAATGTGCATTCAGATCATTTGCCCATTTTTAAATTGGATTATTTGTTATAATTACTTGAGGTTGAGTTGTTTAAGATTATTGTGTGTTTGGGATATTAACTGTGTCAATGCATAATTTGCAAATATTTTTTCCATTCTGCAGGCTCTTTGCTTTGTTGATTGTTTCCTTTGCTGTGCAGAAGCCTTTTTATTTACTATAATCCTATTTGTCTATTTCTGTTTTTGTTGTCTCTGCTTTTGAAATCTTATCCAAAGCATCTTTGCTCACACCAGTGTCCTAAAGTGCGCCTTCCATGTTTTCTTCTAGTAGTTTCATAGTTTCATGTCCTCTGTGTCTATCTGATCCATTGTGAGTTGATTTTTTAAAAACTTCTTTTATTTATTTATATTTATTTGAGAGATGCAGAAATAAAGAGATCTTCCCATCTGTTGGATCATTCTCCAAATGCCTGCAAAAGCTGGTGCACTAAAAACCTGCTTAATGAGTTGATTTTTTTATATGGTGAGCAATAAGGGTCTAGTTTGATTCTTTTGTACACAAATATCCAGTTTTCTCTGCATAATTTATTGAAGAGACTTTCCTTTCTCCAATGTGTGTTCTCACTGCCTTTGTAAAAAAATCAATTGGCTGTAAGTGTTGCAAGTGCATGGGCTTATTTCTGGGGTTTCTGTTATGTTCCTATGGTCATTTGTCTGTTTTAATGTCAGTACAATGCTGTTGTGGTTGCTGCAGATTTATAGGATGTTTTGAACTCAGGTATTATGATGCCTCCAGCTTACAGCAAGTACTTTTAATCTAAAGTGTTATGCTATGTTATTGCTGTCTGTCCTGCCCTGAAGGGACCATGGAGTGTAAAGTCCTTCTAGTCTGTGCTAGAAAGATGTGCAAACACATCTGAGTGGAAGTTGCCGGCATGAGTCTGTGCTCCACATCTACTAGGTACCTGTCTCCCAGACCCCGTCTCTGAGCCTCTTTAAACTTCAATAATTATTGTCTTTAAAAATGTGATAGATGGCTGGCGCCGTGGCTCAACAGGCTAATCCTCCGCCTTGCGGCGCCGGCATACCGGGTTCTAGTCCTGGTTGGGGTGCCGGATGCTTCCCGGTTGCCCCTCTTCCAGGCCAGCTCTCTGCTGTGGCCAGGGAGTGCAGTGGAGGATGGCCCAAGTGGTTGGGTCCTGCACCCCATGGGAGACCAGGAGAAGCAACTGGCTCCTGCCTTCGGAACAGCGTGGTGCGCCGTCCACAGCGCGCCAGCCGCGGCTGCCATTGGGGGGTGAACCAACGGCAAAAGGAAGACCTTTCTCTCTGTCTCTCTCTCTCACTGTCCACTCTGCCTGTCAAAAAGTAAAAAAAAAAAATGTGATAGATGATTCTCTTCTGGTAGGATGGTTGTGAAGATTCAATGCAGGACTTCTACATAAAGTACTTAGCATAGGGTAAACCCTAGGAAATGCTCAGTAAATGATAGGCATTAAAATGATCATAGCATCTTTCTATGATGAAATCAATGTTAAAGGAAAAGGAAGAGCAAAGTACACTTGTGTGCTTGTATGTGTGTTTCAGGTGTGTTTCCTCAACAAGGATGATAGAACAAAATGCTGCCATCACGCTACGAAAAGTCTCTGAAATACCGCAGAGTGTCAAATGCAGGGCCAGTTACTTGGAGGTGGATGAAATTACAAGGTTGAGTCTCTACAGACAACTGGCCAGTGCTGGGGGCCTGGAAGCCACTGCCAGTTATGTTGGTTCCAATTTTGCAGTGTTGTCAGGTGCCTCATGGCCCAGTGTCAGTGCAGCTGAATTTGTGGAAATGGCTGTGTCTGAGGAGGTTAGCCCCTGCTAGCTGCTCTGGCCATTCCCATCACTGACCAGCAGGTGTGTGCCCTCTTGCCTTGTTCCCTGCATCTGAGGAATCGTTTGACCCTTAGCAAAGTGTCTTGGAGAGCTGGAGCGCTTGGAGAGGAAGCGCAAGGTGGACAAAATGAGGGGTGCTGGAGGAAAGTCATTGGAAAACTAAGACCCAGGGTTGAAGCTTTTCAGGAATCCGCAGAAGGCATAGGAGCAGGAAAAGACTATAGGAAGCGGAGGGCCAGGGAGAAGCACGTTAGAGCCTTAGGAAGACGCTTCAGGCCCCGCCAAGAGGCCTCCTGCACTGCGGTGGGCAAGCACAGAGGCTCTGTGGTTTAAAACCCACCTTCTAGCTGAATGGTAGGCTAGGAACTGCACCTGCCTGTGCCTCTATTTCCTCCTCTGGAAAGTAAGGGTGAAAATGATAGTTCCTTGCTCCTGGAGTCCCCGAGAGGAGCTATTCCATGTCAATGGCTTCCTACTCTATGTCGCACAGGATGTGTCACTTACAACGAGAGCTGTTGACATTTGTTTTTGTCTTTACAAGAATGGACCCAAGATCCCCCCTTTGTGTGTTTCTCTAATCCTGACCACAGAACCAATTCTTCTGTCAATCTCTTTCATGTGGCCCACTCTTACCTTCTGTTCAAGAATCTTCAAAATCTTTTTCAAAGGTATTTGTGAAGTTTTTAACTGCGTGTGACTCCCTGCTCAATGCAGTGTAATTATCCAACTTCCCTTCTGAAGGTGAAAGTGGTTCTATGAGTGTGTTTTGGAAAATATATACCTGCTTGTCAGGTTCACTGTCCTGGAGCCAGTGGGTGCTGACCAGGAACAATGGCTTTCTACTACTAGGTATAAAGGGTTAATCATGGGGGTTGGAGAGCTCTATGGAGAGCTTTGAGGCTTAGATAATCCTAGTTCAACTCAATACTTAGCACTTCAAAAAGTTCATGGAAAATGGAATTAAAAGGTAAATTTGTTGTGATGCAAATTTTTTTTTGAAATGCATGCATACTAGGAGTCTTAAAAATTTGTGAAAAGTATGTGTGGTGAAAGAAGTCTGCATATATTGTAAAAGAACAATTAAAGTAGGTATTTAAGTGCCATCAGGTTTTATAGATTATAACTCTGTCTCAGAATAGTCATCTCTAAACATCTGTTAAAGTTGTGCAGCTGTTGGCGCTGCACAAGGAAGATGTACAGGTAAGTCTTAGGTTGTTCATTGAGAGAATTGAGAACACCTTACCTGTTTCTTTTGGAAGACTGATGTCAGTACTCACAGATTGAACTGTGGTTTTCAGCACAGGAATGTTAAGGAAATAGACTTCAATAAGTTGACAGAAAGTTAAAGAACATGTACAGAGCAGATCCTGGGAGCATAATGAGCGAGAGAGTTCTGAATATTTGGATTTTTTTTTTTAAGAGAAAAATAACATAGTTGAACACAATAAAATATTTTCTTTGGGTTCCATAAAAACTGAAAGTGCAGGAAGAAAATAAGTTCATGTAAGAAAAAGATGAAGTAGAAACATGAATTCAGCAAAAAAATAGTAATAATAAAATAAAGGAAACTGGGGCAGATTTCCAAGCAGCATAGGTTGCAGTGACAAAGACTTGGGAGATTAAGGTCAAACCAGCAAAAGCCGTTCATAAGACGCTGCTTGCGGAAGGCAGAGAGGAACAAGAGAGGGCAAAACCAAATATTGCCTCTGTTCTTTATGAGACAGGGCTGAAGTGCAGAAAATAATGCCATCAAAAGAACAGAGCTAGTTAGAGGCCCCTTTAAAAATCTTCTATGCTTAAGAAAAGAACAGGAAGTAGGACAGAAGACACACAGATTTGGAGGGTGGGGAATAAGACATGGTGGAAGATGTTTAAAATGGATGAAGGGTATTAAAGTCAAAAGGTCTGGTGTGTTTGTATTTCAGGGCATGAAAATGAAATAGTCAAAGTCATTTCAAGAATGAATTTGTGCAATCAGGGAGGAACCCCCAAATTGTAAAGAGCTGTCACACCCATGTAAGTCCATACACATTAATACACATATGAACACACTCAAAGAAATTAGCAATTAATCCAAATAAGTCATCAAAAAATTTGAGTAAAATACAATTCAGTAAAATCCCTCAGACTGAAAATGGGCATCTCTGAATAGGATTTTTCTTGCTCTACAGAGAGACAGGCCTCAGGGTCAATGTGTCTTACTGGGTACAATGCATTTAACTTGCAGGGGGGGCCCTTTGGCAGCAAGAAATGATGAGCAGTAGAGGAAGGACAAGCACCTTTGGGAGGTGGTTGGGTTGTGGTTCCACATGGTCTGTGAGCAGTCTGACCAGACTGGGGAGCTGGTGTCTACACATCGTGGATTCTCCATGTCCGATTTGCCCCCAGTTTTCCCTGTTTAATTTTATAGCAGAATATATTTGAGGGGAGATGGATTTCATGCATGGGACCATGATTTGGCTGTCTTATAAAAGATATTGGAATACTCAGTGAGATTTCAAATGAATTTCTTTCAAGTAAGGATATTTTATTGACTTAACAGTTGTCTAAAAATCAGCTAGTGGTTTTCAGAGTCTTGAAATACATAGAAGTTTCAAAAACTTGATTTTTTTACATGTATTTACAATTTACAAAATAGGGAAAGCTAAACATTAATGATATATAAGTAATTTTTCCTTTTTGGTGTTTTTGAATATCATTTTATCAAATTTTCTAATGGAGTAATTAAAAATATTGTTCTCATGCACCATTACCAGTGAAAATTTGCAAAACTATCCTTCATGTTAAAATAAACCCTGGAGAATATTAGAGGAGGAATGGGACAGAACTCTGGTGGTTAAAAGATTTTAGAGTTGAACAGACATAGGCTTGAATTTCTGCTCTTCTAACTAGTGGGTGTTTGGGGTGGGGCTTGGGAGGGTTGCAGCACTCAAAGCTGCAGGGTCTTCAGATTTCTGTGAGCTAAGTTACAACCTGTTGGGTTGTTGTGCGGAGCAATTAGGAGAATTTCTGCGTAGTGCTTAGCTGCTGGCACAGAGTGGCACCTCCTGTATGTCAGTTCAGCTTCCCCACACATGAAGTCACCACAGCCAGGACAGGACTCCCAGCTCAAGGCCCCCAAATCCCCAACCCACAGCATTGCCTCATGTTCAGTCATCATGAGCTGCTTTATTTAAAATTTATTTTCATTTGCAACTGCTGTGACTTCTGTCTTTGGATTACAAAGTTTGCGAACCACATATCAATGGTGAGAGTAGGACTGGGGAACCCAGGGAGAGGAGCACCCTAAAGGTCAAAATCTGGGGCAGGGAGCAAGTGTTTAGCCAGTCTAGTGGCTCAAATGTCAGTTAAAGGTCTTATTTGATTTCTAGCTGACTCCTGACTTCAGCTTCCTGCCAGTGTAGATCCTAGGAAGCAGCCATGATGGCTCAGTTAGGTTCTTGTCACATACATGGGAGACCTGCATTGAGTTCTGGCTCCTGGCTTTGGCCTGGCCCAACCGTGACTACTGTGGAGTGTTTGAGGAGTGAACCAGTGGATGGGAACTCTGTCTGTCTGTCCCTGCCTCTCAGACACATTTTTTGAAAAGGACCAACCTTAAAGCATTGAGCATCGGGTTTCATCAGGTCCCCTCTGGTGCTGTTTGCATGTATCCACAAGATGCCCTGAAAACTTGTGTCTGGTTTCTGGCCCGCCCTACTGTCCCTCTTCACTTTTTGTAACAGCCCTGCTGAGTCTCCCCTTATCCCTAGCCACCTCTGTGGGCACCTGTAAGCCAGGAGGACTCCAGCATCATGGGCTGAGGGGAGTTTTACCAGAGTCAGCTTTGTACAATGTGCTTTAAAGAAGTGTTAATAAGTTGCATGCGCACAGAGGTTTTCTGTGGTTAAGTTGATTTGGGGAAAGCTGAGTTGAAGAATTGAAAGAGTTCTTTGCTGTGGCTCTTTGCAGAGATTTGAACCTGCCTATTTGCTTTGTGAAGCTCTGAGGGGGAAAGAAAATAAGCACAGTTTCCCGAACTTACTGGGCCACTTGAATTTTCCTTACAGAACACCTTGAGATGTGTGTTCTTGGAACACTCACTGGGAAATGCTGACCTACGAAGACATCTTGCTTATCTGGTACTCTATGCTTCTAAGTAAGATTTACTTATTCATTTATTTATTTATTGAAAATCAAGATTAGGCTGGGTAAAAATTCAGCTCTTGGTTGTGTAAGAGAATCTAGCCATCACCCTGATGTAATCAGTCTATATATCATGTTGAAAGAAACAGTCCAACAACTCTGCACAATTGATATGCTCTTGAATTTTGGAAAAGGCAGGCACCTTTCCTTATACAAGGCTCAATCATTCATTCTTTTGTGCAGCACATGGTTTCTGACTTTCTGCTGAATCCAAGAGAATATGCACCTTTGTTTTATCCACATGAGTGGGCCCTCCTTTGAGGTGGGACCATGTTGCAGCCTCAAAACTGTTTGTATTGCTGTGTACACGGTGGTGCTTAGTACACACTTGTGGGGATGAAAGGAACACTTTGCATATCCCAGGCTCCATGCTATGCTCTGGCTCACTCCTGGTTTTCTGCAGAGGCCAAAAAGAAAGCTAAAACAGGGGTGGGGTGAGGAGGGGCTGCTAGAAGAGTCAAAAGAGACGTTCTCTTGAACCACATCTAACAAACCAGAAAAATAAAGTCAATGTTTTCGTGCCTCAAGCACCTCACTTTTATCTAACCAAAAGTTTGTATGAGAACAGAGATGTTTAGTTAACTCTTCAGGGTGCCGAGAGCTACAGTTTCCAAATTCTGCCCTTATGTTCCTGGACAATCTAAACTGAGCCGATGAACAGGTGCTTAGGGCTCAGGCCTGGAGGGTAGCAGTTTGCTACTCCCTGGACACTATGGGGTTCAGCTGAGGGAGGAAGAGCTTAGGACATTGCCACTGTCATCACTACACCTTCTTCCTTCTCTTGCTGCTGCTGGGGTCTGGAGAGAGAAGTCATCACTCGCCAAAAATCGTGGTCTGCTGCAGGTGGAATCTCAGATATATGTGTTCCAAGGATAGTCAGGGCTCACTAGGTCAGCTGTGTACTTTGCTTCCAGCAACAGTAAGGGATCAGAGTTTACTTGGTCCACAGGGCTTTGTGAGTTCAGGGGTCACATCTGTCTCTGTGAAACCACAGAGTCTAAGTTGGGAGGTGATTTTCAGCCCGAGCCGCAGCCTCAGCCCCAGCCGCTTATGGATGATGTGACTCTGAGAGCAGTCTGTTTCTTTCATATGATTGATGCCGTCTTTAGTTGTTGTTGGCTTTTAGAGGCTGCCTCTATTACTACTGTCAAAACACATTGACTAATGGAAAGATTGTGAATTCATTTGTATTTCCTTTGGATGATTTAAAATATGGGCATTTTTCAAAAAGTTCACGGAAAATGGAATAAAAGGTACATTTATTTTGATGCAAAAAATGTGAAATCCATGCATATGAGAGGGTCTTCAAAAAAGTTCATGAAAATGCATATTATAAAAGACCTTGTGTGGATTTCAAAATGTTTTTGCATCAGAAGTTTACATTTAAATTCTATTTTCACAAAGTTTTAATTTTTATTGTTTTGAAATTTAGAGGCAGAAAAGAGAGAGATTGAGAGAGGGCGAGAGTGTGCACGTTCCCATTGGTGATTCATTTCCAAATGGCCACAATTGTTGGGGCTGAAGGAAGTATGATTTGGTGCTGCCCTGGGAAAAGAAGTGAACTATATTTTAGTAGAGAAAGGGGGTGGCGCTTCACCAGGAGCAGTTTGCACATGGGCGCCTCTGTTTGCAGCTGGATAGCTGTGATCTGAATGTGGCTGCTATAGGCCAGGGGAAGTTAAGATGGCTACCTGCAAACACAGCCTTGCCCTCTCTGGGGAGCACCCCCTGGAGGAGCCATTTTTGGCTTCTTCCTTTACTAATACTCAAGGGTGAGTGGTACTCGCCGGGCTAACAGATATGAAAGACTTTCTCTTTCCAAGCTTTGGCATGTTCTTCTTCGGAGAGTTACTCGGGCTGTGATGTATCCAGAGGATTCAACTAAGTGGCCTGGCTGGGGAAGGGAGAATTGAGGAGTGGGGAATCTTCTTTCTGTGAGAAGCCTTCAGCCAGCTCTGAGCACTGACAATTTCAAATTTTAGACTCTGCCTTGAGTAGATGTTGACTGACAGCTACTGGTTAAAATGCTGAATTATGAAAAATATTCATGGGGAGGTCATGCATTAATTTCTATTTTTGAATATTGGAATCATTTCTTACTTCTAGAACCTGTCTTGATTCTAAGCTAGACTCATAGGGAGATTCATAGCTTCATGGTCTCAGAAGTAGATTATTCAACTATTCACAGACTGTTTTTGCTTTGCCTATGCAGGCACAATCAGAAGACAGGGCCTTCCTTATTGTGATTTCCAGTTGCCTTTTACTGAAGTCAATGCCATTTTGTATATTTGTATTAACTTTTAGCCATGTGTAGAGAAAGATGGAAATTTCAACTCTTATTTTATCAATGTTAAAGAATGATGAATATATTCTTATTTAAAGATATCTATCTGTTAGGATAACTTGAATGTGTTTTTGTATTATCTGGTATTAGTCCTTCTGGAATTTTCCAAGGTTATCTAGGTCAATGGTAACATTGCATGGCTTGGTAGAATGCTGCTGGATAAGATGCCATTGTATTCTTTTTGTATGTAAATACATTATTTACTTGAGAGAGGGGTTATGAGCCATGGTGCTCTTCCCTGCCAGCTTTCTTGGATCCCCAGATATAAGAGGCTAAATTGGATTTAGCAGGTCAAGAATCTAGGGCTGAGTTGATCGGGGGTTTCTGACCTGTGACATACCTTATCAGCATCCAGAAACCTAAGGAGTGGACACTGTTGTTGCCATGGTGCACTAATGATGTTGTTTATCATAAAAAGGTGCGCACACCTGTGGTACCTGCCCACAGCCAGCCTTAAATGAATGGGCAGAGGTGGCCAAGGATCCTCATGCTGAACTGATTTCTATCCTAGGCTTCCCTTTCTATCCTAGGCCGTCCTTCCAAAGATCAAAAGAATACAATGGATCTTTCCCTTACGCAGTTTCTATGTGAGTGCACGCATTCACATGTGGGCATACATGCATGCGTGTAACCATGTTATGGCCAGTCACAGATGTTGGGGGAGTGATAGGAGTGGCAAACTCAGGTTCAGTGCTTTGAGACTTGACCACTTCAGCCAGCCTTTGGTAGCATTAGTTGTGCCGATGTCCTTTCTCTCTGTCCCTGTCTCTGTCACGTGCCTACCTGGAACAGCACAGCAGGGTCCCAAAGAGGAAGTGAAGGGTTACAACCTCATGCTGCACACTCACCTGCACCTTGTCCATGGGCGCTGACTTGTGCTCCTGAGGACAGCACGCTGTTCCCGCAGAGAGCCGCCTCCCACACCTGGACCACCTGCAGTGGACCTCAAGAATTCAGCAGCTGCAGCATTTTCCTCCCGGGTGCCTGAAGGACCACCAGAGCCCTGCCCGAGCTTCCTGGGAGGGTATTCCCTGCCCGGCTCAGCCACTCCTGGCACCTGCAGCTGTTCTCAGCTCTTGAGACTGGCCAGGAACAGGCTTCCTGACCCTTCTCTCTCCTCTCCTGTCTGCTGAGGCTGAAAATGGAGAACTGCTTGCGGCCATCTGGTTTCCCTCAGGCCGAGGGCTTATAGGCAAGGTCCTTCCCAAGCTTGTGTAACCACGCGGAAACCCTTCCGGAGCTTCGGAACTCCGGCTTCTGCCGCTCGGGGAAGGGGTTTGCCATGCCACGAATTCCTCAGCCGCAGCCAACTTGACATTTTTCAAGCGTTCTGCAGCCTTGTGACACACCTAATTTGTGTTGTGTTTTGAATATTCTTGAAAATGGCCATCTAATGAGAGGAAAACAATGTGTGTCCTGGCAGCGTCCATCTCCCTGTGCAAATCCTTCGCTGGCAAAAGTCCCACGAATGCTAATGAACTCTGAATGCCTGAGCTGCCTCGCATTGCAGCAGGAGAGTGCCCTGTGCTGAAAGACACTTGCTTCGGCAAGACCCCCACCATCTTTACAGACATTAGCAGTGATAAAGAGAAGTAGGCAGGCTGCCTTCCGGCACAACCCAGAATTAATGGGGAGGGGGAGAAGAATGGTTAAGGAGGTAAAATTCAATTTGACAATGAACGAACTGCACCCTTTTTGAAACCTCATAAAAGGTATATTGTTCTTAATGAGGTATCCAGTGAGTCACTATCCTTCTGTGATTGTTAAGATAATGGGGAACCTCTCGAAGCCCAAGTTCCAGAGAGCATCTGTTCTGAGAGGACTTTCCAGTTGATTGTGTGTGTGCACGTGTGTGCACACACGTGTGTGTTTGTGTTCATGCTACAGTCAACAGCGTGATCAGGATTTATTCGCCATGAGAAGGTCTGCTATGGGAATTCATTGTTTAAAGCGTGTCTGTGAGCATTTCATAGTTAGGTATCACGGGATTTGCCTCACCCACCTTGTGACATATTTCCAAGGGAGCTACAGTGAGGGAAGTGGGGGCAGGCAGATGCAGGGAAACTTTCTTTCATAGCAGAGGAGACATTTTCATGCTGTGGGAAAGTCAATCAAAAGTGTGAATGATCTATCTCCTACTGATTCCATTGCCTGTGGAAGTTTCTCTAATTTTTGCTGCTTATCCACGCATTGGATATCTTTATGTCAAATCTCTCTAACTGTTCTCAGGGAGCAGTTGAGACACCTGTTTCTTGTCCCCAGGTAGGGAACCCTCAAGGGCAAAGTGGGAGGTGGTGGGTGGGAGGATTACCCAGTTCCTGGAGAATGGCAAGAACTGGGCCTGGGGACGATGGCTGCCAGCAAGAGTAACTCAAATGCAGGCCTCAGCTGGGGCTGAGCTGCTTATACTTGGAGGATGGGATGTTTGAGCAGCTCTCGGGGGCAGAGGATAGGAGAGTGCTTCCAGCCATGTCTCCAGCCACACCTATGACTCCTTCTACATGTGCTCACATCTCTTTCTCACATTAGGAAGGTCCCTGCTAGCCTCCTGGCTGTGAGGGATGGTGCAAAGCCCCCCACCTGCAACTTGGGAGAGCCAGGTAGTGGTTCACGTGCTGACAACATAGATGCAACATCAGTGATGTGACAAAGCACCCAGCATGCTCTTGGGATATGTGATGAGAGGACGCCAGATAGAAAGGAGGGGAGATGGATGCACTGGGTAGCTCATGCCGGGAGAACTGAGTTCTGTCCTGAAGCCACACGTGAACAGTGGCATGAACAAGTTAAAACACAGTCAGAGGATGGTGTCCGGGGCTGGGAGGGAATGTGAAACCTCGTCACATGGGGACCCTTTGAGGAATTGAGGGCGCTGGCATAAAGACGTGATCTGGGGGAAGACGAGGCTGCTTGCAAGCACCATCGCAGGGAAGAGGAATTAGGTTCTTTGTAGGAAGCTCTAAAGGTAAGGCCCGGGATCCTTGGCAGAAAATGTGGAGACATGCATTTTAGTGCATTTGCTAAAAGTTGCAAATGTCTTAGCCTTTTCAGATGGTTGTCTTAGGGGAGTAATCACACCACATCCTGCCATTCTGACGCGGCTGTTTGGATGCTGTGGAAATTTTGGTGTAGTGGGTTGAGGAGCTCATTTTGATGCTCTGCACGATTTAACGTGTCGTCTGGGATAGACTCAGGCCTTCTTGAGCCACAGCAGGACACAGGGCATGGTTTCATTCCTACTGTTAGGCATTTTCCTCTTTTTTTTTTTTTTTTTTTTTTAACTAACCGGTAAACAGATACCATTGACCCATTCTCAGTCCCTTCTCTAACCTTCTTTTGCTGACCCAGGCCCCACCCACCTTTCACTTGTCCCTTGATTAGCTTCACGACTGGGATAGGATGGCACTGGAGACAGTGGTGGATCTTTTTTTTTTTTTTTTAATTTTTTTATTTTTTATTTTAGAGCAGTTGGTGTTTTCTGTTGTTACCAGAAAGTGTCAATTAGAATTTTATACTTTGCATGTCAAGATGCCCACGTGTCAGAATGGCCTCCTCAAAGTGTAGTCCTTACAACTCACTGGACACACGGCCAGTCACATATGTTACACAGGGACGCAGCCTCACAGGGTGGTTGAACATGGTTATTTATAAGATATTTTGTAATTCTGAAATTCTGTGCTCCCACTCAACAGTTCCCAGTCCTTGGACTGTGCTTGCCTACAAGGCAGTTTTTACCATCTGCATTGAGAGGTGGAAAAATAAGAACAATGGATTAAGTTGTCTCTAAGGCTAAGTTTATTCTGTCTTAAAGCCCTCCTTAATTCTTTTTGTTATGGTTAAAATTTCTTTTTCTTGTGGTTAAAATCTTCTTTTTTGAAATAATAGTGCTAGTAGGTGGTATTGAAAAAATGTTAATGGACATAATATAAGGGTAATTCAAAAAGTTCATGGAAATACAATTAAAAGAGTCTATTTTGGTGCAAAATTTTTGAGATCCATGAATAGTTTTTTCATAATACATCTTTTCCATGAACTTTTTGAAGACCTCTTAGAAGTGCCTCACTAGTATACATTTTTCTTTTTTGAATTTTATTTAAACTTTCATATATTTCATACATAGATACTTAGGATACATATTTTTTCTGATTTATAAAATTCCAAACTCTAGGGACTGTAACCTGAGCCACCTAAACCTGGCAACCATATTCATTTATTTGTGAGATGGGCATAGACTCACCTGGTTTCCACAGCTTTTATCTGTGGTTGTGAGTTCCACATAGGCTAACACAGGTCACAGTTCTTTGTACCTGAAAATGCCACATGGCCTGGACAAAAATTGGGTGGAGGTTAATATCATGATTGTTAAAAATGAGTTGTTCAGGCCAGTGCTGTGGCTCACTTGGCTAATCCTCCACCTGCGGCACCAGCACCCCGGGTTCCAGTCCTGGTTGGGGTGCCAGGTACTAGTCCTGGTTGCCCCTCTTCCAGGCCAGCTCTCTGCTGTGGCCTGGGAGTGCAATGGAGGATGGCCCAAGTGCTTGGGCCCTGCACCCGCATGGGAGACCAGGAGGAAGCACCTGGCTCCTGGCTTCGGATCAGCTCAGCGCCGGCTGTAGCAGCCATTAGGGGAGTAACCAATGGAAGGAAGATCTTTCTCTCTGTCTGTCTGTCACTATAACTCTCTCTCTCTGTCTCTCTCTCTCACTGTGTAACTCTGCCTAGCAAAAAATAAAAAAATAAAATAAAATAAAATAAATGAGTTGTTCAGATAGATGGAAGGGTGGAGAAGCAGAAGAGACATTCTCCTTTGCCCTAGTTTTCTTGACTGACTTTTTCTTCTCAGCACCCAACCCTGATGAATGGCAGCAGGGAGCTTGTGTGTGTCCTTTCAGGGTCCGCATGTGTCCAGGGAAGCCAGCACAGTCACCCTTTTTGTGGAGCGTGGTACGGGTGGAGACTGGGGAGATGTCCTGAGAAGGAAGAGGAGTGGTCTTGCCTGTCCCATCATAGGTGTGAACTTGGGGCGTGCTTATTAGGGCTGTGTTTTCCTGCCATGCCTCTCTGGTGATGCGCAAGCTCTCTGGTGATTCTCATGGACAGCCCGTGCTGGGAATGATGTTCTAAGTGCTCAAAGGGACACTTTGGAAAGAACAACCAGGTTATGGATCATTTGTGTTGATTTGTGTAGCAAATTTCCCCCTTTGCTTTTCAAAGAATGATTCCAGCTAGCAGGGGTTTTTGGCTAGGGCTCACTCTAAGGCACCTGCCAGCCATACTTGGACTTCTTCTTTTGCCTTGATATCTCAGTTAGGAAACCAATCAAATTGAGATTAAGTTTAGCTTCTGGGGAAATTCTTGCTGTGTGCCAGGCTGCCCATACATGGGTGTCCAGAGCAGCAGCATTCCTAATGGTAGAAAGGTGGAATAACCCTGTGTGCATCAGTAAGGTCAGGTGCATTGGCTGTGGTGTGGGACAGAATACCAGCCAGCAGTCCAAGCGAACAAATCCAATCTGTATCGGCATGTGTGCTGCAGGAGGAAAAGCTACAGAGCAGCACACAAGAGAATGAAACAACTTATGTGAATAGTCAAAACACACAGCACAGTCTGTGTCTCTGTTATTTTTTAAAATTAACCAATTAATATGAGAGAGACAGAGATAGATGGATAGATAGATGGATGGATAGATGTATGTATGTATGGATGGATGGATTGATAGATAGATACAGATACTCCCATTTGCTGTTTCATTTCCCAGATGCCTGCAGTGGTTTGGACTGGGCTAGGCTGGACTGAATGTGGGAGCTGAGAATGCAATCCATTTCTCACCTGTGAGTGGCAGGAACTCAATTACTTGAGCCATCACCGTTTCCTCCCAGGGTCTGTGTTAGCAGGAAGCTGGAGGCAGGAACTGGATCCTGAAATAGAACCCAGACATTCTGATGTGACATGTGGGCATCTTTGCCATCTTAAGAGGCAGCCCAGGGATCAGTGCTATGGTATAACATGTAAAGCCACCGTCTGCAGTGCTGGCATCCCACATGGGCGCCAGTTCAAGACCCGGCTGCTTCACTTTTGATCTAGCTCTCTGCTGTGGCTTGGGAAAGCAGTAGAAGATGCTCCAAGTTCTTGGGCCCCTGCACCCATGTGGGAGACCTGGAAGAAGCTCCTAGCTCCTGGCTTCAGATCGGCACAGCTCCGGCTGTTGTGGCCAACTGGGGAGTGAACTAGCAGATGGAAGACTTTCTCTCTCTCTCTTTCCCTCTCTCTCTCTGCCTCTGCCTCTCTCTAACTCTGCCTTTCAAATAAAATAAATAAATCTTTAAAAAAGAGGCAACCCAAATACTTGCTACTATCTTCTTCGATCTTAATTGCAGTTTTTTTCCAACTGATGCATAAAACTGTACGTATTTGTGAGGTACCATGCTATGTTTGGATACATGTATATACTGTGTAATGTCCAAATCAGAGTAGACATTTCTATTTCCCTAAACCCTTGTCATTTCTATATGATAAAACATTTTTTTTCTAGCCATTTTTAATGAGCACTATGCAGTACATTGCCATTCACTACAATTTAGAACCTGTCAATCACTTTCCCCAGCCTTTTCTCCCCACTTATGCTCGCCAGCCTTGGTAACCACTCTCAACTTCTAGCAGGTTAACTTTTACAAATTGCAGTTGAAAAATGTTTTTAAATGAAAAAAATAGTTAACGACCAGAAAAACAAAAAGAAATCTTGAGTAACATCCACTTGGCCGCAAGTCCTGGCTCTGCCGCTTGGCGTGAGTCGCCCTTAGCTGTGTCACCTTTTGCAGTCTCCGTTGCCTGACGTGTGAAGTGAGGGCTGCACACAGCACAGGGCCTGACATGTGATAAGTGCACTGGTCAGGTTAGCTGAGTTTCTGAAGCCAGGGGTTCTGGCTGATGAAACTTGGTACTCTCGGTGCTTGGCACAGTGCCTGAGACAGAGATCTTTTAAGGAACGGCTGAATGAATAATGAGTGAAACAGGGGAGTAGGCAGAACTTCCTATCTGATTGCTGCATGGCTAAAATGAGAGGTGGCTCGAAGGGTCTTTTGTGGGCGTCTTAGCTCTGCTTTCTTGTCCTGAGGGCTGTGTCTATGAGGGGTCCTGACAGGGACAGGGGCGCAGGTCCCCTCTTAGGGACAAAGCTGATCAAGCATTTTGTTGGAAGGGTGCCCATGTACTCCACTTCAAGCACACTGTTGACCTCGCCAACTCCTACTGACCTTTAGGTCTCCTCCAGGGTGGATTTCTTTTCTCTTTTCCTTTTCTTTATAGATTTATTTATTATTTTGTTTGAAAGACAGAGTTTCAGATACAGAGGGAGAGACTGTGAGATTTTCCATCTGCTGGTTCCGTCCCCTAATGGCTGCCACAGCTAGGCCTGGGCTCCCATGTGGTTGGCAGGGGCCCAGACACTTGAGCCATCTCCCACTGCTGTCCCAGGCACATTAGCAGGGAGCTAGATCAGAAGTGGAGCAGCTGGAACACGAACAAGTGTCCCTGTGGGTTGCTAGTGCCTTAGGCAGCATCTTTACCAGCTACACCACAGCACCAGCCCCGCAGGGAGGCTTTCTTTTTTATCTTATTTAAAAAAATTATTTATTTGAGAGGTAGAGTTACAGACACACACACGAACACATACACACGCACAAAAAGAGAGAGAGAGACAGAGAGAAAGGTCTTCCATCTGCTGGTTCACTCCCCAAATGGCCGCAATAGCTGAAGCTGCGCCAATCCAAAGCCAGGAGCCAGCAGCTTCTTCCTGAGTCTCCCATGCAGGTGCAGGGGCCCAAGCACTTGGGCCGTCTTCCACTACTTTCCAGTTCACAGCAGAGAGCTGATCAGAAGTAGAGCAGCTGGAACACGAATGGGTGCCCATATGGAATGCTGGCACTACAGGTGGAGGCCTGGCTCACTATGCCACAGAGTCAGCCCCCAGGGTGGATTTCTTGATCCTCGCTGTGGAAGCACGCCACTGTCACACACCCTTACACTGCCCCATGTGTCTCCTGGTCCATGTCAACACACATTTTTGGATGGCTCTTTTGCATTTCTGCTTACTGTGAGTCCACAGGGCAGGGCTGGGTCTGTTCCCACCTCTGCTGTCTCCCCAGGGCCTAGCTCAGGGCCTGGCACACTGCAGGTGCTCCATACATACTTGACAGGTGAGTGGAAGACAGGAGAGGCTAAGGGTGGGAAGGAGTGGGCTATTGAAATTTCACTGCACATTTAAATTCACAGCTGCTGTGGCCAATATTCCAAGGACTCGGGGCCTTTTTCTACCTGGACTTCTGCAACGTTGATCAGTGATTTTCTCAGAAGCAATGTGGATCAGTAGCAGGTGTTGATCAGCTCCTCTTTTGGAGTGGTTTGCAACTCACATATTGTGCACAGTTGGGATCCCCTGGGCATTTAAATGCAAATTCCAACCCCACCCCCACGCATATATTTGTGTACACGGTGCACACCTGGGTCTGAATCTCTGGGGTGGGGCGTAAGAGGGCAGGTGCATACTGCAGCACATCCAGGGGCAAGAACCAGTGCCCAGCGCTCTCTCTTTCAGGCTGCTCCTGCACAGATTGCCGTTATTATTTAAAAATTATTTATTTGAAAGGTAGAAAGGCAGACAGAGAGAAAGAGAGATCTCACAGCTCCAGGTTCACTCCCCACCTTCCCTTAATATCCTAGGCTAGGCCAGACCAAAGCCAGGAATCTGAACTCAATCCGGCTCTCCCACGTGCATGACAGGGACTCAACTCAAGTACTTGAGCCATCATCTGCCGCCTACCAGGGTATTCATCAGCAGGAAGCTAGAACTGGGATCAGAGCTTGGATTTGAAGCCGGGCACGCCAACATGGGGTGTGGCATTTGACATCCTAGCTGCTGCACCAAACTCCTGCCTCCAGTGCTCTTATGCATTTATGGAGTTCAGACGTACTGGGGGCCTGTTTTTGAAGGGCAAAGAAAAAGGATGTTTTCTAGCCTAGAAAGTTGAGTTGAGCTTTCTCTCCTTTTGGATCCCATCCATCTTCATTCTCTTTTGCACTGAATCATTCCTCTATTGAATCATTCACACCTGAATCTTAAGGAAAGGATGGGGCCGTGGGTGGAGAAACAGCCTGCACACCCCGCAGGTGGGCTCTGATGCCTGGAGGATGCTGAAGTCTCACAGGCCTGGGAATGCCACTGCAAGAACACCTGGCCCTGCCAAGCATTTTGCTTACAGGAAAACTCACCTGGTCTGAAAAGGGATGTTTCCCCCTGTGAGAGAGAACACGCAGGCCTTGAAAGCCAGCTTCCTGGCACAGGAGCAGGGCCCCTTCTGGTATTTTCTCCCTCCCCAGTGGCCCCAATGGCAGCACCTTCTATGGCTGATTTGGAAACTCTCAGGTATTTTCTTTGGTTGCTGATTGCTGTTTTTTTTTTTTTTTTTTTTTTTTTAAGATTTAGTTATTTATTTGAAAGCTAGAGTTACAGAGAGGCAGAGGCAGAAAGAGAGAGAGAGAAAGAGCTTCCATCCACTGGTTCACTCCCCAGATGGCCGCAATGGCTGGAGCTGCGCTGATCCAAAGCCAGGAGCCAGCAGCTTCTTCCAGGTCTCCCACATGAGTGCAGGGGCCCAAGCACTTGGGCCATCTTCTGCTTTCCTATGCCATAGCAGAGAGCTTGTTTGGAAACGGAGCAGCTGGGACTCGAACTGGCACCCATATGGGATGCTGGCACTGCAGGCAATGGCTTTGCCCGCTACACCACAACACCAGCCCCAACTGCTGTTTTTTAAAAAAAAATTATTGATTTATTTTCATTTTAGTTGAAAGGAGAGATGTGTGTGTGTGTGTGTGTGTGTGTGTGTGTGTGTGTGTGAGAGAGAGAGAGAGAGAGAGAGAGAGAGAGAGAGAGAGAGAGAGAGATCCATCTTCCATTTGCTGGTTCACTCCCCAAATGTCCATAACAACTAGAACTGGGCCAGGCTGAAGCTGGGAGTCAGGAACTCAGTTCAGGTCTCCCATGTAGGTGACAGGGATCCAAGTTCTTGAGCCATCATCTGCTGCCACCCAGGGTATGCATTTGCAGGAAGTTGGATGGGAAGTGGAGCTGAGATTTAAACCATTCACTCCAGGTTTGGGATGCAGGCACCACAAGTGGTATCTAAACTGCTGGACCAAATGCCTGTGCCATCTGAGTGCTCTTGATAAATGTTCCTGTTCTAACTAGGAGGCAGGAGCCCCAGTCCTGAACAATAATTAATCTAAAATTTAATAGAGTTATTTGGAATAAGACTATGGTCTGAGATATTTGCTAGGCTCTATAAGGGAGGAATGGCAGTCACCCAGGTCTTAGCCTCTGGGCTCTTTTTTATGTCATTTGATGCTTCTGTTTCACACAATGTATGTACTGAGGGCTTAGGGATCACTACACACCACAGGCATTGAGTGGAAGTGAAGAGACCCCGCACACCTGTGGGAGTATTGCTCTTCAGACCTTGGTGTGGGCCAGTGCATGGATAGGGTGTTGCTTGCTCAGAAGCTCTGAAGTGGAAGCTTGCTTGGAGGGGGAAGGAGCAGTGTATGGGTCAATGTGGCTGGATCAGGTGAGTGTGAGGGTGAGGCCAGAGGGCAGGGGCTAGAGTCAGCGGGGCTTCAAGAAGAAAGCTCTTGAGGCTGAATCTGCATTTTGTTTTGTGTGTGATGGGAAGTCCATGGGGAGACTCCATCCTGGTCTCCCACATGGGTGGCAGGGGCCCAAGTACCTGGGCCATCTTCTGCTGAGTTCCCACGTGCACTGGCAGGAAGGTAAGTGGGAAGCAAAACACCCAGGACTTAAAGTGGTACTCGGCTATGGGATGCAGGCGTTGCAAGCAGTGGCTTAACCCTATGTGCCACAATGCTGGCTCCTAAGAGCTTTTTTTATTCACTTCTCCAATATCTGCAACATTCAGGGCCAGGCCAGGCCAGAGCCAGGAGCCAGAAACTCATTCCAGGTTCCTGTGTGGGTGGCTAGGACCCAAGTACATGGGGCATCATCTGCTACTTCCCAGGGTGTGCATTAGCAGGAAACTGGGTGGGAAGTGAAGCTGGGACCCAAATCCAGAGACTCTGATATGGGATGACTGCTGCACCACACACCCACTCCTACAAGAGCCTTTTGAAGCATAGTTAAAATTATGCCTTCTCTAAGGTTACATTCCAAATTCCTCATAATGGAATTATTTCTCCAATAAAACCTGATTTAGATACCATTTAATTTTTCTCTGGATTAGTCAGGTATCTTTATATATATCGCATATACTTGCATTACATTTTTGTATCTTGTGTGTTGTGTATAATCATACTGCACTACCATATTGCTGTTGACAATGTAATGTCTCCATTCCTAGGTTAGGTGCTTCTCAGGCACAAAACTGCATCTTATTCTGCATCTGAGTCTCACTGAGACCTTTGGACCCTTCATAGTTGATTTGCATTGTACTGATGGAGAAGTTAGGAAGGCTAAGAGAGCAGTTCTGCAGCATCAAATGCCCCCCATCCCCTGCTAGCAGGGGCTGAAAGTAGGGTGTTTTTTAAAAACTTGAACATGGTATAGTTCTCTGCTTCAGGTGCAGCTCTCACTCTCCACCTAACCTGGTGGTCCACCAGATCCTCCAGCCCCTTTGCAGATGAATTAGCCACTTCCTAGCTGTATGTGAGTTGGGAATCAGTTGTGTCACTTCTGGCTGAGGCTCTTAAGGGGCAGTGCTGCCTTCCATCTTTGTCCTACGCTGCTGCAGCAATCCTGTGGACGTACAGTGACGTGCAGATCTCGGAGAGGCTGGAAACCAACCCAGACACCCTCCCCATCCCCAGAGAACAGAATCCAAGCCTGTTCTGTCAGGATCTGCAAGAACATGAAATGAATTGCTAAGCCACTGTGATTTTGACTCCCTTATTGCCTCAGCATAGGGTATCCTATCCTGACTGCCATGTCTTCTTAAAGGAAAGCTAGCAAAATCCTTATCAATGGATGTGATTAGCTACCTGCGAGAGCAAAGGAAGGAAAGGACCATCTACAGAATTTGTGGACATCAGACACCAGACTCAAGGTGATTCAGAGAATGAGCTCACACAGACACAAGCAAAATGTTATTGCAAACAAACAGCAGCAATAGAATTGGTTGTGATCAGTATTTCAGAGAGGAGTATAAAAAGGGAGATGAAGAGCCTGAAGTTGGTCATGTGCTTGTGATAGGGCGTCCTGGCAGGGTGGAAGGCAGCTTCTGAGCCTTTTGGAAGCTGTAACTGCTGTGCAGAGGGATGCATCATGCCACTCTGGTCAGATGCCATTGCACATTCAGGCTTTGTAACTTTCTGCTTTGGCTCTTACAGCCTTTTGATAATATGTAACACTGTTAATTCATTCAAAAGGAGAGCAGACCTCATGTGCTATCACACCTGATGATTGATAAGTTATTCTCATTGTGGCAATCTAGCTATTTGCAGCAGCCTCCGTAAGGCAATCAGTTCATCAGTTCAACCGTGATGGACGGATCCACTTTCAATGTGCTGTCAAAATCAGATGTGTGAGTGTGCAACCCTGAAACAAATCCTGGAGGCCCCTGGTGGGCCACTTTGCTGGGCTTTGGACAGTCAGCTGAGCAGTTACCAGATTGCAGGTCTGTCCCAGGCACAGTCTGAAAGCTACCAACAAGTCTGTATTGATAAATAGTTGTTTCTCAAGAATGGCTCAAATGAAAATGTTTTGGAGATTTTGAAATTCTTTTTGTTCTGTCTTTCTAGTTCCACATGTGAACATACTGGCTTAGGTTCTTATATCCAAAACACCAAGTTCCAAATAAAAAACAGTACAAAAGTCTTTGTTAATTTTTTTATTTGAAAATATTTATTTATTTACTTGCTTATTTGAGAGAGTGACAGAAAATGAGTTCTTATCTGCTGGTTCATTCTCCAAATGCTCACAATGGCCAGCGCTAGGACAGCTCAAAGTTAGGAGCAGGAACCCAACTCAGGTCCCCTTTGTGGGTGGCAGGGACCCAATTACTTGACATATCACCTGCTGTCACCAAGGGTATACATTAACAGCAAACTAGAGTCAGGAGCTGCAGTCACGAATCTACTAGTAGGCTAACTGCCTGCCTCTAATTTTTTTATTGTAAAAATATACATATAAATGAGACTACCTAAAAATGTAGAAATATAAATAATAGAATATAGAAACCTTCCTAGTTCAGTTCCCCAGATGTCATCCCTGTGAATGGTTTGGTGAATACCCTTCCAGATCTTTTTTCTACACACATTCAACCATATGTTTTATCATTTACAAAAATGGGATAATCTTATGCATAGTGTCTTTAAATTTGCATTTTTTCTCTTAGCAACATATCTTGGGTATCTTTTTCATGTCAATACACATTTGTATTTTTAGTGGCTACAGACTATTCCATTTTATGTGGAATATAAATTATTTAGCTAATTTCCATTGGTGGGTATGTGGGTTGTTCTCAGTTTTTCACTTTTATAACCAATACCAAAATGAATGTCTTTGTATGTAATTATATCCTTGAGTACTAGATGATATAAGTATAGCTAAATTTGTAGATAGGAAAAATTGTGTCAACCTTATTTCTATTTTAAATTTCAATAATTTGTACCACAAGGTTTGTTCTAGTTTACATACTCACTGCTGCCACGCTAGCATCTTGGCTGTCTTTTCATTGCGATTGTCTTAAGTAGTAGAAATCCTAGGAATAGAGACTATCATGCAAAGTAGAAATATCCTCTGTGACTTATTAAAATATAAAATTGCCCCACGGAGCTCCATTTTGATTGTGGTTTCATAAACCCAGGATGGTAACAATGAATAGAAGCAGAAACCCAGCCCATTCTGATATACTCAGTGGAGCTCCCACCCTTCATCTTCCCACCATTCACAACAGGAAAACTGCGTGGGACAAGGAGCTGGGTTGGACTGGCTGGAATCAGAAGTACTTTGTATCATGTCTGCATTTTATGGAGAGGCTCGTGAAGTTAAAATGGGAGGTCTTTAACTTCCACACTTGCTGGACATGCACCTGCCATGTGTCACTAATTCTCTCTGGGCTGAGGAATGAGTCCTTTATACAGTTTGTGCCATGCGGGATTTGCTTCGCAGAGGTTTTAATGAGTGAGCAGACCTTTTTCTGGCTGCCTTTGCCAGTGAGTGTCCTGCCTCTGTGGACAACAGAGCTCTTTGTTTAAAGACTAAACTTGACCATGATAAGCTCCTCCTGTTTTCAAACTGTTTCCTAGAGAAGGATAAGTATTTAGTTGTTGGGAAATTCTATTCCTATTGACTTGTTCGTGGTATACAGGGCATTAAGTTACATCACTGAACAGTATGTTTGCTGGCTTTTTTAGAACAACTTTCTCCTAATGTCTGGACCATATACATTTGGTTTTGCCAAACAGCGTTGTGAAATAGGGTGCACTACGTAGACATAGCTACGTTTAATCTGCTATTGTTTTCAGAGGTGGTTCCGTTGACAACAGTTCCTCGGGGGAGCAACTGGAATCAAATAGGACCAGGGTTGGAGTGTCCTCAAGGTTTCACTCTGGACACTTGTGGTTGTTTCCTGGAAGAGATTCTGTCTCTGAGACTTGAGAAATCTGTCTTTTTTCTTTTGGTAGCTGCCTGGGGGTCTGGCCAGGCTCTGGTTGAGCCTTGGCCACCTGGCCTACTCCAGGCTCTCCAAGCTACGTTGCTCACCATGCGAAAGACCTCCAAGGGTCTTGGGGGATGGAAAGGAGGCAGCTGTGAAGGGACATTGGTTCCTGATGCTCATAGTTCCCTTTAGGCTAACTCTCTGGTCTCAGATTTCCCAAAAGTCATTCCTAGAGAAATGCCTGCAAGTGCTGCTTGGAGAGCTGGTAAGGAGACAAGCCTGGGACAGGAGAAAGGCTGTGCAATCTAATTCATTACACTCTGTTTTTATTTATCCTCCTCCCCAAAGTGTTGGGGTGGTAGTTCATAGTATTCCCAGTTGTCAGATGAAGAAATGGGGATGGAGGAGTTTAATGACTAATGAAATGTGAAGAGCTTGGGCTTGAAGCACAGACTTGTGTCACGCAGTGCTCTCTTCACTGAAGGAGCACAGGTGAGAGCACCTGAAGAACTGTCCCTGGGCTGCAGATGCAGGAGGCTGGATGTAGCATCCATTGCCAATGTCAGGATCCAAGTGCATGAGACTCAGGGGTACACAGATTTTTGGGAAACTAGAGTGAAACTAGAGCAGAGGCCAGATTCAATGGAAGGAGTGGTGGAAGCCAGATGGGAGGACCTCGAGGATATTCAGGTTCTCAGAGCCCAACCCAGGAACACTAGTGGCTCCATCCACACAGCATCCACCTGAGAGAGCCCAGAGGCTGCTCACACACTTTGATTTCTCAGTGTCTATTCAGGTTACAGGCATAGCCCAGGGGGAAATGGGGCACCTAAGCTCCACGCCTGAGGGGCTATGATTGGCAGATACTATATGTGGATGTCCCTCTGCCTTCCTTGCTTCCCTCTGCACTGCCTATTGAGTGCTGTGTGCAGGGCTATTGGTGGCAAACTCAGGTCCAGTTGATGCAGTACTCTCCCTTCTGTTGGTCCTTGGTCAGTTCATCACTGAGCTATGTGCTGCTCAAGGGGTAGACTTCTGCTTCTGATGAAACTCTGGGCCAGAGTTAAGCTGCTCAATGACTTTGGTCCCTTCAGATGTAACACTTGCTCAAAGCTCTGTTTATTTTACAAAGTCATTTTTCCATAGCACCATTTCTCCATTATATTCTGTAAGGATTCCAGATACAGATTGATGATATCCGATCAGGCTCATGATCATTGATCAGTTAATTGGGAGACTCCTTCCCCTAACCCTTTCAGCCAGATATTAATATCTAGAAGCTTCTAGAAGGCTAATAACATATCTTGGCAAACCTGTTTGGTTTTAGATTTATTTTGAAAGGTAGAGTGATAGAGGGAAAGACAGAGAAAAAGCTATTCCATCTGTTGTTTTACTCCCCAGATGGCCGCAATGGCTAGCGTTGGTCCAGGCTAAAGCCAATAAACCAGAACTTGATCTGGGGCTCCCACAGGGGTGTCAGGGACGCAAGTACTTGGGCCATCTTCCACTGCCTTCCCAGGAACATTAGCAGGGAGCTGGATTAGAAAAAGAGAGGCTGGGATTTCAATAACCAGTGGCTTACTCCACTGCACCACAACACCAACCCGTTTTGTTTTTTCAAGCTGTATTTTGGTTAACTAAATTTATTTTCAACTGGGGCAAAGAATAACCATAAAAGACACAGGCCCGGCTGCTCAAATTCTTTCTCCTAAAATGAATGTTAAATTGCTCTGAATTAGAAGACCCTGGGGGTGATGGAGTGGGAAAGGCCACGCGGGACTGGCAAGTATCCGGTTCTCATAGTGACTTAGAGGAAAGCAAAGCCAAGTGGCACATTGGAGGGTGAGAGGAATCTTCTGCTTCTGGTGCTGTGTCTTTTCAGAGTCTTGTTTATCTCCTAGTACTTGTTTTATTTCTGCAGAAATTAAAGGTAGATCATTTATGTTGAAATATGTGGGGGTAAATATTAGGTGGGATGCTTTTAACCAGCATTTTTCTCTATGAAACTTTCTGATGCTTTTGAGTAAATAAATCAAGTATATTTCTTTCATCATGTAAAACTGGAGGGAATTACAAGCTAGAAGAGAAATTAAAGTCAGTAAAACCCAGGCTTAAGCAACCTTCTAGTTCCAATGACCAATTTTCAGGAAAACAAGAAACAGAGGCTCGTGCCCACTGTGGTGGGGGTGTGTGTATTTGGTGCAGCAGTGAAGCAGCCAGATGAGGACATTCGACCCCCATCCAAGTACCTAGGTTCAAGTCCTGGCTCTGCTTCTGTTTCCAGCTTCTTGCTAGTGTTCACTCTGGGAGGCAGCAGGAGATGGCTGAAGTAATTGGGTCCCTACCACCCATGTCAGAGATACAGATTGAATTCTTGGTTTCTGGCTTCAACCTGGCTCAGCCTGGCTGTTGTGAACATTTGGAGAGTGAACCAGGGGATGGACAGTTTCTGTTTCTCTTTGTGTCTCTGCTTCTCAAATAAATAAAATAAATAAAAGTTTGCAAAAAATATCATCTATGGAAAACAAGTTTCAGACTTTCACAAATGAATGTGATGCCTGCTAAAATCCTCCTTTCTTTTTCTGTACACAATTACCAGTGCTTCCCACATCTTCTTCACCACCCTCATGTATCATTCTCTTGGTTTGCACCCTATTTCTTCCCATTATTCCCCACTTTACCAGGTATCTGCATACAGGAAGGCACCTAGACCACAGGGAAAGGGTTGCCAGGTGCTCCACACTAAGTGCCCTTTAGGTTCAGATGAGATTTGAGCAGACTTAGAACAGTGCAAATCCTTTCACCCCACACCTATTATCATAGCGATCCTAAAATATAGGGATTTTTATCCTTATTCAAGACAGGCACCTGAAGACCAGAGACATTAAGTACCCTGTCCAATGCCATGGTGCTTGGGTGGCAGATCCAGAAGTGGATCCCAGTGTCTTATGTCGAGTGTTTCCACATACCCATGCATGCACAAGCATCATAGCTTAGTTCCTTCGTCCTGTGAAGGATTGAGTGGGTGGTCAATAAGAAGTAGAATGATATTTTATGCTGGGATAACAGCCTCTCTTCTTTTCTGTTGGTTAGTGGCAGGTGGCTGAGGAAGAGGGATGGGAAAAGACCACAAAGAGCCAGTGAACAGTAGAGACAAAGAGGAGTTGGTGGTGCTGGCCTAAAGGGTAGGGGAGTTTGGTGGTGTTGGCATTTTCATGGTGCCAGGGGTAGTAGTGATGGTGTCCATCTGGGCAGTGTTAGTGGTGATAGTGTCTGTTGCTAATACTCAGAAGCAAAGGGGGCAGATACAAAGCTACTCAAAACAGTGTAGCATTGCTTCTCCCAAGCTGGTCATTCCTGTGTACTGCTTTCTGTTTTACACTGAAGCTCATTCTGTGGTGGAGCCGGGTGCTTCCTCCTGTCCCAGCTAACCTCAGGGGGCTCAGCCAGGCTGCAAGCCTTGGCTGCACCATGGATACCTGACTTTCCTCTAGGATTTCGCTCACTCTCCAGCTCCACATGCAGATCTCCTGAGTTTTGTTCTATAACTGTGCTGATTTCAAAGGTCCAGCAAGTGACCCCAAGTGCACTGGTCCTCCTGAGTTTGAGTATAGGCCTGGGAATCGAAATACAAGGAATTCCAGTTCCACAATTTTCTGTGTGAGTGAGTTTAGCCAAGTTCCTTAACTTCTTTTAGCCTCAATGCCTCCATCATGAGGGGAAATAATCCTACTTTACATGGTTAGAATGTGAAGGCATGGTTAGGATAACTGAGTTAATTACCTAACACATGGTCTGAGCTTAATGCACAGTACCTGTTGTATTAACCAAAAGCCCTCTATGGAGTCAACACTTTTCCCCTACTGGGGGAAGCTGATAAGAATACAGGTCAGTATAAAAGTATATTTTGAACCTCATGCAAAATGGTCCTATTTCTTGCAAATGAAGTGTTGTTTTTTTGAGTTGGCAAGGGCACAATGTGCTCTCAGCTACTTACTATCTGGTGTTGAAAATACAAGACAACAAAGCAAAACACAACAGAAAAAAACAATTGATGGTGTTTGTCCCAAGTGACTCTGATCTGAGATATCTGCCTACAGCCTGATCAAGTTCTGAATGAACACTTCAAATAATCCATAGCCTCAAAGTGATTTCCTCTTAAGAGGAGCCCATCAATCCAGGGAGTTCAAGTAACCCGTTGTACATTTGCTGAATGCGAAATGCTCATAAAGATTATTTTGAACAGCTCATGTACTATTACACGTAGAGGTGTTACAAACATTTTATCTTGTCCTTCCCTTTTACAGAAATCTTTGTATTTATCTAAAAATAATTAAAACAGGATTAAGAGCTCAAGTTGCATTTTTTAAAAAAGATTTATTTATTTATTTGAAAGGGTTACACTGACAGAGAAGGAGAGGCAGGGGCAGTGAGGGGATCTTCCATCTGCTGGTTCACTCCCCAATTGGCTGCAAGGGCCAGAGCTGTGCCTATCCAAAACCAGGAGCCAGGAGCCTCCTCCAGGTCTCCCACATGGGTGTAGGGGCCCAAGGACTTGGACCATCTTCTGCTTTCCCAGGCCACAGCAGAGGGGAGTGGAGCAGCTGGGACTTGAGCTGGTGCCTATATGGGATGCTGGCCCTGTAGGTGGTGGCTTTACCTGCTATGCCACAGTACTGGCCCCAAGTTGTATATTTTTTTCAAGGGAAAAAAGGAATAATTGATCTACCAATTTTTATTTATAGGACATCTCACAAAGTGTCTAGATCTGGTGTACTACAAGACTGAGAATATTCAAAATCCATGATCTCAGAAGTCAAGCTTAACATATTTAAGAAGCTTTATGTAAGGAAATTTACTCATGGTTAGCAGTTGGCAAAAACAAAACTCTCCAGAACTTCCTTTCGAATACTTAATGGTGTCTTAATTTGGCAATTCTAATTCTTAATATGTTCAGAAATTGTGTTTTCTTCACTTTCTGATGGATTCACACTGTTTCCTTTCTTTCAGTCCACTGGCTATTGAGACTACATCAGCTGTGGACAATCCAAACATGATACAAGCTCATGGGGCATAGGAATGATGTGACATTGGGAAGGCTGGAATAAAATGGAATGAATGTTCCTGGAACTCTGAGAGGGTACCACCTTCTACCCATTTAGAAGTCATTGTTCCTATCTGCTTTCAGGTTATCACCTCTGCCTTCCTTTTGCTATTAATTTAGTAATTTTTAAAATTCATTCATCCAGTTGTACATTGTAGCCAGACAACTTTATTTATCTCCATTCTCAATCTATAAGATGATTAACATGTCCACCCTACCACTAAAGCAGAAATATTTCCACTAAAGTAGAAATATATGGGCTTATGTTAGCACGGAATACAAGAAAGTAAAACTTAGTGCCTATCTTCATAGAATTGACTATCTAGCTTTAGAAACCAAAGTGAAAGGAAAAAAATTGTAAAAAGGATTTTTTGTTTATATGCTTGTTTCCTGAGAATTAGATGCAGATACAGAGAAAATGCAACTGCTGCTTTCATCAACATTGCTGTGTTGATGATTGATTGAGCTCCCTGAGTGGATTTGTTCCTTCCCCCTCAAAGCCATGGTCTCCCGAAGCTGCACAGTGGATTTGTGAGGACAGTCTTTCCACATAAAGCAAGATCAGTCTTGGTATGGGTGTACAGATGGCTGGTTCTCCACCAGGAATGTCAAACGAGTGCTAAAGGTCCATTAGTAGCATAATGAGAAGGGAAATGGAATCCTTCTCTGGGAGTCGAGCTTTGGATCTTAACTGGTATTTAGTGATTGATTTCCGGAAGGCTCTCTGCTCCCCACACTGAAGCATACTTTGGTCTTCTCTGTGGTCATGAGAGGGCTATAGCCCCCAATGAGGAAACTTGGCTACTGATAAAGAAGCAGCTACAGATTTTCTTCCCAGATAGTCCAGGGGGGTCAGGAAGCAGGAATGGAGGATGCCCCTTGACCTATGAGATAAGAAAGCAAACAAACCCATCTGAAGCAGGAATGGCATTTGTTTCAATATCTTATTTTAGAAGCAGGGTGTGAGGAGATGCATGGGAGCATACAAGAGCAACCAATAAAAAATTGAGATGGAATGTTCTAGTTCTCACTGAGAATGCTGGGTCATGGAACCATAGAGCAGAATGTCGTAAGCAGCTAATTGCTCATAGATTATAGTTCTCTACCAGAAGGTCTGAGATAGTCCTGTGAGCTAGGAAATGGGCTTGGTAGGAACTGAAGGATGAAGAGTAACTTTTTCTACATTAACCATTCAGGAAGTAATGAGCAAAGGGAAGTAGAAAACCCCAGATGGATGACTCTGTGCTTTGAATCTTTGCAGTGCTCTGTAATTTGGGGTCCTGAAGAGGTGTCTGAACTTTCAGAGGAGAGTGGAAGACTGAAGATGATGTAGAAAAGGATGGCAGTCAGATGGCATAATTGCCCCCCTTCCCATGCCATGGCAGACATCATCAATCAATCATGGCACTTTTTACTCCTAAGCTTTGCAATATTTCTGTTTTAAGATCTAAAAAATTGCAAAGATCACTTTTCTGTGTGAGAGATCTTAATTTATCCTTTTAGTTGGAATAAATTAGAACTTTTGGGAAGACAGGAGACTGATGGTAATCAAAGGCTTTCATTCTGCCTTTATTTCAATGTATTGCTATGGTGATGAAACCACTGAAAGTGAAATTCATTTTGGCGACTTGATTTTATCCCAGGGACGATTCTTCTGACTTTTATTGTTTTTGCATGTTGTAGTAAGATAGCACAGGATTGCTCATTACACTATTCAGAATGGTTCATGATTCAAAATAATTTATTTATGGAATTTGAATGTTTATGGAATTTTCCATTTAATATTTCCAGGTCATGGTTAACTATGTTTAACTGAAACTTGGGATAAAGGTGAACTATTGTATTCCAAATTGATTGTGAAGTGTTTGAGCATTTTGACTTGAGGAAAGCCATGGTTTTAGCTCCATCTTTAATGCAATTTCTTTGGATCCTAGGTGGAAAATACAGGGCAGGGAGCCAAGAGTAAAAACAAGGTGACACTGAGGGAGTCTGATACAGCTAGAAAGGAAGTCAGGATGAGAGATGAGCATGGCTTGGACTCATGTAGTATTGCTGGAGGTGGGGGAGTACTTCAATTCTCTTGTTATTTGAAGATAACACCTAAATGTGGTCTTGGTTAAAAATACAACTTTTGTACAGCACTGTCATGGTCATTTGTTCTCACTTCTTATTTAAAAATTTTTATTTAACAATTTTTATCTTATTTGAAAAGGAGAGAGAAAGAGAGAGAGAGAGAGAATCTTCCATCCACTGGTTCACTTCCCAAATGCCTGAAACTGCTGGGCCAGGACAAAGTCAGATGCCCGGAACTCCATCAGGATCTCTCACATAGGTGGCAAGGACTCAAGCACTTGAATTACTACCTGCTGCCTCCCAGGGTACTCATTAGCAGGAAGCTGCATTGGAAGTAGGGTAGCAGGAACTCAAACCAGGCATTCTAATATGGGATACAGACTCCTCAGAGGTGATTTAGCCACTGCATCAAACACCAGCCCCAGATAGAGGTTTCTGGAAGGTGAAAGGGCTCAATCATAAATCACAGTGTCCATGCTCAGAGACCTTCAAGGACCTTGAGGGAACACTTGGAGGAGGAGTAAGAACCCAGACTCCTGTTGGAGCCAGGTCAGTTCCTGTTCTCGGCACTAGTTGACCTCATGGGAGGGGTACCTGGAGCTGGAGGTTGGTATAGATGGTGGTGAGATTCAGAAGCTGTGGACATGCATCCAGGCATTGCACTTCATTGTGCACTGAGACTCTAATACCTAATTTCTCTATCAGAGAAACAGGAAGAAGAGCATAAAATTTCTGTCCAGCCTAATTACTCAGGGATATGAGGGGTCTTCAAAAATTCATGGAAAATACGCACTATGAAAAAATTATGCACGTATTTCAGAATTTTTGTGTAAAATAAAATTATGTTTTAATTACATTTTCCACAAACTTTAAAAAATATTCTTGTGCTTGCTTTACAGTATTGTTTAGAGAACAATGGCAAGAAAATGAAGTTCTGTATGTGTCCAGTACAGATACAACTATTCTTCCTAATATTTCCATTCTACCTTTGGTTAAATCCACAGCTATGAAAGGGCATCTGTATATTCCCACTGGAATAATTCTATATTAAGATTAACCTCACAATTTACTCAATGGAGACTTCTGGAAGAAATTAGAGTCATTTCTAAGAGGTCTGCATTAACACAGTGGGGCATTCATTTCTTTTCTTTTATTCCCTACATATTTACAACTGGACAATTTTATTATTATGGAATTATTAAGGAGTTTGGAGGAAGGAATACTTATTTAAAAAATTTTTATAGGAGCTTTTTCTTTTGATATTTAAAAATGTCACTCCTTATATAAAATAATTTTGCAAATGTGTGCTTAAAACTTATTTTTGCATTTGTGTGTTTAAAATTTATTTTTTGGGTATGTGTTTAAAAACCTTGACATGAGTGTGAGAGGCTGACTTTGAACTTCAGTATGGGAGAAGGAAGTGCAGAGAGGGGCGGCTGTGGAGGGGGAGGGCATTTGACTGTGTCCTTTCCACGCCTCCTCTCGCCTCTCGACTTTTTCTGAGCCATTCATCCAACCTTACAGAGGAGAAAGAAATTCTGTAGAAGTTACTGTGGTGGTGATGACAGCCCACACCATTCCTCTTTTGAAGTCTTGATGCTTCAGTAGCTGTGCGAGCCCCAGTCAGCTTTTGTCCTCCTCTCTCTCAGCTCCTGGCAAACCATGAGGAAGAGTGTGCTTTCTCTCCCAGACACCTCAACGTGGTTATGACTGCAAAGAGTAGTTGGACTTTTGGAGCCGAGAAGGAGGACCAGAAGCTGACAAGTAGACTGTATTTCAGGGTGGGCTCTGGCTTTTGGTGATCTTGAACCATCACTAAAAATTTTGGAGAAGGGCTTTCCATGAGAGACGGACACCTGCCTTTATCATTTGAGAACCATACTCTGTGAGCAGAGATCATTGTGTTTGGGGCATTCCACAGTGATCCCTCTCTACCAAGGGAGGAAGCTACTATTCATCTACCACTTTTCCTACCTGATGGGCAATCACCTCCTGCTCCCATGTATCTGATTTCTCAACTCTCAATCATACCATCTGTCACTCTTGACTTCATAACAGTAATATTGGGCATATTATCACCCTATCAGCAATGGCAACATCAGCCAAATAAGCACTAACTGTGTATAAGTCTGATCAAAATCCCCACTGATGCTCAGGAAGAGGGCAGTGAAGAGGATAGGATCCTTCTTTGAGGACCTTATGAGGACAAAGCCATGGGTTGTTCCCCAGGCATGCCACCAAAACTCTTTTCACCCAGGTTTTAAGTGACTGCTTAATTGCCAATCCCAACATACTCTTGCCAGTATTTTCCTCAACATGGTTGACAGGACGTGGTAGTCCACTATTCTCCCTTGAACCTTCAAGGCAGTGCTCTCTCTTAGCTCTCCTATCAGCTCATCCTCCATGCCTGGAGGTCTCTTCGTCTTCTATCTGCCCCATAAACATAGATACTATTTCTCATGTGTCCACCATTAACCTTCTTCTCACTCTTCCTGTTTTTTCCAAAAGCTGTTTCCTCTAATCTCAGAGCCTATGATTTTTAAATTTTAACATGTTTTCCAGGTGTATTAAGTCAAATAGCTGGTGGCTTTGAGAATCTCTGGACTTCTCAATCTCTCTTGTTCTTAGCTTCTGCATCTATTAAGAGAATAGTGATGACAGTTGCCTCATTGAACTATTGTTAGGATTTAGTGGGTTCCTGTATGTAAAACACTTAGAAACATGCCTGTCAATATTATGTAAATATCTGCTCTCAAGTTTGGGCAAAGACCTAAGGGGAAATATGTTTTCCAAGGACAGTGAAGCCATTTGCAGAGACAGATGCCCTAAGTTGTTCCCTCAAATAGAGTCTCCCCTTTTTCCAGAATCCAAAAATCACCCAAAATCCCCTATCTCTCCCTGTGCCTGCTGTGATGATGTTTTTCTGCAGCTCAGTATATCCAGAGTTATACCTGGAAGTTCTTCAAAGCATTTCTCTGTTTCCTAGTTATCTGCTTCTGTTGGGAAGGCAGAATGGTCGAAACAAGGAGGGAGAAGGAAAAAAAAATCACATTTACAGAGTGCCCACTAATTATTTAATACATATTTATTGAGCCCCTCTCATTTCTGGGCCTTTTACATCTCATGTCATTCGTCCAAGAATCTTCCTGGGTAGGTGTCATCCTGCCCGTAGTATAGTTTAGCATTCCTGTGCTCATTCCTTCCCCTGCAAGCACTGGAGAGCAGATGGCTTTCCAGGACTTTATGGTGGGTAGTTCTGTCTTAGCGTGGTGTACATTTGATTGACAGCTGAATGACAGATAATGAAATTCTCCTGTACTCTGCTGTAAGCTGTGGAATGATGACCACACATAGGGTTGGACATCATCTGGAGTCCGGCAGCTTAGTCATGTTCGCCTACTGGTGATTCAGTAAAAGCTGCTTCTAGTCACAGGCTCTCGTTCTTTCTAGATCTGGGTTTTTGACATAAACATATAGAACTTGGGACCCTGTCCCAAACTGGTATCCATTCTATATTCATTCACTGAGCAGACAATAATAAACTTGTTCTGCTAAACACTGGGGTGGTGGAATTGAATAATCCTTTGTCCCTGCCCTCAATAACCTCACATGTTGAATAGCAATCCTGAGATTAGGGAGTAGGTCCTTAGCCAAGTCAAATTCCATTATTAAGTAGCTAGCACTTTGTTGTGAAACCTTCAGTTTCCTTGCAGTTTTGCATGATGTCAACTGCCTTGTGGAATATGTGCCTTGAGAGCTGGGACTTCAAATCCTATGACTTTGTATCCCTACCAACAAGCCTTGTCTCTAGCATGGAAGCTGTTTAAGTGGATGCTTCTTGGATACATGGACTAGTTGTTAATATAAGGTTCACCTTCTACAGATATCAAACATGAAGCCTAGAGATGCTGACTTATTAATTAATAAATTTTGAATATGTGAGAATTCAGATTTTCTGATTTGTAGATATTAGCTCTTTATAAAATTGCCTATATTTTCATCTATCTATGTATCTATCATCATAGTATATCTACCTAGTTAATTTCTTGTTTTTAGTTTATTTACATTTTTTAAGGTGAACAAATTTTATGTATTTCATATATACAGATTTAGGAACATAGTGATACTCCCCATCCAACTCTCCCTCCCACCCATTCTCCCAACCTTCCTCTTCCTCCCTCTTTCATTCCCTCAGTTTTTATAATGATCTACTTTCAGTTTACTTTAGATTCATAAGATTAACTCTACACTAAGTAAACAATTCAACAAATAGTAAGAAGAAAAAAACCCACTGTTCCTCAACAGCAGAAACAAGGGCTGCAAACAATCATCAAATCTCAAAATGTCAATTTCACTCCAATACATTTCATTTTAGGTACTCTATTGGTTACTACAGATCAGGGAAAACATATGGAATTTGCCTAACTGAGGTGAGATAAAATCTCATTGTAGTTTTGATTTGCATTTCCCTTGATGGCTAGTGATTCTGAGCATTTTTTTTTTCATGTGTTTGTTGGCCATTTGAATTTCCTTTTTTGGAAAATGCTTGTTCAAGTCCTTTGCCAATTTCTTAATTGGATTGTTTATTTTGTTATTGTTGAGTTTCTTGAGCTCTTCATAGATTCTGGATGTTAATTCTTTATCAGTTTCATAGTTTGCAAATCTCTTCTCCCATTCTGTCAGTTGCCTCTTCACTTTTGAGTGTTTCCTTTGCAATGCAGAAGCTTCTCAATTTGATGTAATCCTATTTTTCAATTTTGGCTCTGATTGCCTGTGCTTCTGGAGTCTTTTCCAAGAAATCTTTACCTATGCCAATGTCTTGCAGAGTTTCCCCAATATTCTCTTCTAGTAAATTGATGGTATCAAAGTTAATTTCTGACTTTAAGTGCAAAGGGTTTGTTTCAACATGTAATTTTATGGTCACAATTCACCAAAATTATGATTTTGTGTATAATGCCTTTGGTTATTTTTCCCTCCTAATTTCTTTACTTTCTATTCCTTACCCTCTGACACTCCCTCTAATTTTTTTTTGTATGAGTTTTTAGGTAAGTTTTTTTTTTAAGGATATGCAGCATTCATATTGCATATGGATGGTGTTTGATTTCCCAGCAGTTAAAGATTTTTTAGTTACTTTCCTATTACGATTAGGGAACATAGTCTGTAAGATCTTTTTATTTTGTAACTTACCAAGGCTATGAATTGGGATATGGTTTATTTAGGTCTAATGTATGTTTAAAAAAGATTTGCATTGTTTGGTAGCTGAGTATTATGCCATTTATTTAGGGAGTCTTCAGAAATTTCATAGAAAAGTGTTATGAAAAAACTGCATGGATTTCGATTTTTTTGTACCAAAATAAACATCTTTAATTCCATTTTCCTGAATATTTTGAAGTACCATCATATCTCAGAACAAGTTAATGAATTAATTGTGTAGTTCAGATCTTTTTAGTTTTATTAATTTTGTGTTTTCTTTGAGAAATATATTAAGCATGTCCAATCTCTCACAATGCTTGCGTGTTTTTCTCTTTTTAGTTTATCTTTCTTTTCTTTTTAAGTTGCATGTTGAATCTATTTCATTTGAAAGACAGAGGGAGACAGAAAGACCTTTTATGCTCTAGTTCACTCCTGAAATGCTCACAATAGCCAGTGCTGGACCAGGACAAAGTTAGGAACTTGCAGCTTCTTTTGAGTCTCTCACATGTGTAAGAGGGACTCAACTATTGGTTGCTGCCTCCTAGGGTGCACATTAGTAGTAAACTGGAATTGGAAGCAGAGTCAGGAATCTAACCCAGACACTAGATATTTGATGCAGGCGTTCCAAGTGACATCTTAGTAACTATGCCAAGTGCCCTTGCTTTGTGTTTTTGCTTTATATATTTTGAGTCTATGATGTTAAATTCTTAGCAATTTAGAATTGCTATATTTTCCTCATAGGAGCTTTTATATTTATCAAATGTCTCTATTTGTAGAAGTACATCTTGCCCTGAGGCTATGTTGTCTAATATTAGTATTACTATGTCAGCTTTCTTTGGGTTAGTGTTTGCATGGTGTATCTTTTCATCTCTTTACTTCCAACACCTATTTATATTCAAGGTTGGTATTTTGTAAGCAGAATATAGTTTTTGTTTGGGTTTCCTGGTCTTTCAATTGGAGAGTTTAATTGCTTTCCATTTATTATAATTACACATACATTTGGAATTAGATAAATGTTTTCAACCTTTTTTTAAAAAAAACCTAAATTTTTTACCTTTTCTATTCTTTTCTCTCCTTGCTTGCTTTCTTTATGTCATGTTTCTTTAAAGTCATTACTTTCTTCCCTCTGTTAGCTTATAACTTACCTGTTCGTTTATTATTGTTCAGTGCTTACCTCAGAAACTTCAATCTGCATTCTTGACAGTTTAAAATTGAATATAAATTAATACTGTTACCACTTCCTAGAAAGAACTTTATGCCATCCTGAGTCCTATTAATCCCTCCTCTCAATTTATATACTAATGATGTCCTGTAATTTAATTCTACCTGAGTTTAAGCCCATTAGACCCCTGTCATTGGTTTGACCTTGTCCATGTTCATTTAGATTTACCCACATGTCACCGTTTGTACTGTTCTTTGTCTTTCATGCATTTCTGAGTTATTGTCTAGGGTCAGAGTTGGTGTGCTGCTGATTATTTTCTCAGGTTTTGTTTGAAAATATGTTTCCTTAGCCTTTAGTTTTGAAAGACATTTTTAGGGGATATATAATTCTTGGTAGGTAGGTAGTTATTTTTTTTTCTGTACTTGAAGCATATTATTCCATTGCCTTCTGGATTCTGTTGTTTCCACTGAGAAGCAAGGTGTAAGTGATCTGTTCATTTCCTTTGATTGCTTTTAAGATTATGTCTTTGGTTCTTAAGCAGTTTTACTATATGCAAAGATGTGCATAGTTTTACTATGTGTAAAGTTCTTTAAACATGGACACGATCAAACCAATGACAGGGGTCTAGTGGGGCTTAAACTCATGTAGAATTAAAATACAGGACATCATTAGTATATAAATTGAGAGGAGGGATTGACAAATCCCAGGTCATGAAGATTTGTTTCTATGTTTTATGTTTTTAGCTTTATGATTAGGTTTTTGTCTATTTTGAAGGTTTTTTGTTTGTTTGTTTTTCATATATGGCATGAAATAAGGGTCCAATTTTGTTCTTTTGTATCTGGTTATCCAGTTTTCCCATCACATTTGCTGAAGAGCCTGTTCTTTCCCCACTGAGTCAAAATAAATTGACTCATAGATGTTAGGGTTTGTTCCTGGGCTCCTGATCATACTTCGTTTGTCTTTATGATTGCCCTTATGCTGGTACTAAGTCTTTGTTCACTGTAGCTTTCTGTTAAGTTTTGAAATTGAGAAGTGTGAGTACCTTGAAATTCTATTTGAATTTTAGGATGAGTTTTTCCATTTTTGCAAAAAAAAAAAAGCCATTAGGATTTTGGTAGTGATTGTATTGGATCTGTATATGTGTTTTGTTTTTTTTTTGAGGATTTATTTTATTTATTTAAAAGACAGAGTAACAGAGAGAGGTAGACCCAGAGAGGAAGAAAAGTCATCCATCTGCTGGTTTACTCCCCAAATGATCTCAACAGCCAGAGATGAGCTGAGCCAAAGCCAGGAGCCAGGAGCTGCTTCTGAGTCTCCTATTTGGGTGCAGGGGACTTGGGCCATCTTCTGTTTTCCCAGGCCATAGCAGAGAGCTGTATAGGAAGTGGAGCAGCTGACACATGAACTGGCGTCCATATGGGATGCTGGCACTGCAGGTTGGGGCTTTAACCCCCCGTGCCACAGCACTAGCCCTGTAGATGTGTTTTGTATTGTCATCTTATCAATATTAAGTTTTCTAATCTATGAACATGGATGTCTTCTTATTTAGGTAGTCTTTAATTTTTTGTAGCAATGTTTTATGGTTTTCATTGTACAAGCGTTATCTGACCTTGGTTAAATATATTCCTATGAATTTTGCTCCTTTTTTTAAAAAAGATTTATTTATTTATTTTAAAGGCAGAGTTACCAAGAGGCAGAGGCAGAGAGAGAGAGAGAGAGAGAGAGAGAGAGGTCTTCCATCTACTAGTTCACACCCCAAATGGCCACAATGGCTGGAGCTGGGCCATTCTGAAGCCAGAAGCCAGAAGGTTCTTCCAGGTTTCCCACGTGGGTTCAGGGGCCAAGGACTTGGGCCATCTTCCACTGCTTCCCCAGGCCATAGCAGAGAGTTGGATTGGAAGTGGAGTAGCTGGGACTTGAATGGGTGCCCATATGGAACACCAGCACTGCAGGCATTGGTTTTACCTGCTCTGCCACAGCTCTAGCCCCTTGAATTTTGCAGTTTTTGATACTCTTGTAAATTGAATTGTTGATTTTCTTTTCTTTGATTTTCTTATAGGTTGTTCATTGCTAATATATAGAAATCTCACTATTTCTTTTGCTGTTGATCTTTTCTTCTTTTTTGAATTTTATTAGCTTTAATTATATTTTAAATAATTCTTCAGAGTTTTGAATTCTTTAGAGTTTTCTTTCTTTTTTTAAAAAAAAGATTTGTTGGGGCTGGCGCAGTGGCATAGCAGGTTAAAGCCCTGGCCTGAAGTGCTGGCATCCCATATGGGCGCTGGTTCTAGTCCCAGCTACTTCTCTTCCTATCCAGCTCTCTGCTATGGCCTGGGAAAGCAGTAGAAGATGGCCCAGGTGCTTGGGCCCCTGCACCCGTGTGGGAGACCTGGAAGAAGCTCCTGGCTCCTGGTTTTGGATCGGCGCAGCTCCAGCTGTTGTGGCCAGTTGGGGAGTGAATCAGAGGATGGAAGACCTCTCTCTCTGTCTCTACCTCTCTCTGTCTCTACCTCTCTCTGTAACTCTGTCTTTCAAATAAATAACATAAATCTTTAAAAATTTTTATTTATTTATTTGAAAGTCAGATTTACAGAGAGAGTGGGAGAGACACAAAGAAAGAGAGATATCTTCCATCTACTGGTTCACTCCCCAAATGGCTGCAATGACTAGGGCTAAGCCTGGCCGAAGCCAGTAACTAGGAGCCAGAAGCTTCATTTATGTGGTGCAGGAGCCAAGTACTCTTCCATGATTTCCCAGGTATATTAACAGGGAGCTGGATTGGAGCTGGAACAGCCCGGACTTAAACTGGCTCCCATCTGGGATGTGGTGCTGCAGATGCCTGCTTAGTCTGCTGACCCACAGCACCGGCCCTGGAGTTTCCTAGATATAAGGCTATGCCTTCTGTATATAGAGGTGATTTTACTTCTTCCTTTCCAACTTGTATTTACCTTGTACTCATTTCCTGCCTAATTGCTCTGGCTAGAACTTTCAGTTCTATGTTGAACAGAAGTGACAAAAGTGGGCATTCTTGTCTTTTTTTTGATCTTAGGGGAAAATATTTTGATCTTTCACCTTGAGTATGGTATTAGCTGTGGAATTTTCATATTCCTTTTATATGCTGATGAAGTTCTCTTTTTCTGTGATTGTTTTATGTTTATTTATTTATCATGGGAAGGCATTTAACATTTTTCTGCATCAGTTGAGATGATGATGATGTATTTTTTCACCTTTGATTTACATTGATTGATTTTAACCTATTGAATTACCTTTCTACCCCTGAGAGAAATATCATTTGATCAACGTGCCTTACCCTTTTAACATGTTGCTGTGTACATTTTAGACACACACACACAGACACACACATGAAATATAAATGAACATATCTATCTCCTATTGTTTCCATATCTCTGGAGAATTCTGACTGACTCACGCATTCATTCTACTTCTTCAGTTTTTTTAAAATATAGTACTTGTTCTTTCATAAATCCTCTGACTTTTCTATTTAATATGCTTCTTTTCTAGTCTTTTTCTGTGTCGATGAAGTCTGCTTCCTCTCGTGTAGTTGATGCATGAGCTTTTGTTTTTATCTAAGGACAGCAATTTCCCTCTGAACTGTGCTTCTTTGGAAACACATCAGGGACCTTTGCTCTGTTTCCCCAGCTGGGTGACCTTGCTCCTCAGGAAACCTTCCTGACTCTGCCTTGGGCTGCTCTGATGTCTCCCTCCAGTTCCAGTGGGCCCTGGACTGGGCTGCCATTGCTCTGGAATCTGGGTGGCGATGGCTCTGCCTGCCGGGGGCAGTGCAGGGGAGGGGGAGGGGCAGAGCCTGACGGAGGCTTTCCCTGCCCGCCACGCCCTCTCTGGCAGGAGGCCATCTCCACAGGCAAGCCAGCTACATTCTATGTTCTTGGGCAAGTCTCACAGCTGTGATGTTGGGCTTGGAGGGCCCCCAAATTCCTTGCTGTTCCTGTAGTTATCTCAGAGTTTGGTTTAGGGAAGGAATCAGCAACTTATAGTAGTCCCCCATCTCACTGGCACTCTTTCAACTATTATCCTTCTTCCACTGACCTACTGAATGGCTGATGGATGCCAATGGAAGGACAGATTTCATGCTTAATAGCTGGATAATAAGCTAGATACTGCGGCAGACCCCCAACGATCTTGTTAGAGCTCCCAGGTCCCATCTGTGGGAGAAGGAGGGGGAAGGGAGGCAGTGCATAATCTTTGGTGCCTGACTCCGTTGATGTGGCCTGGGCACTGACCTGGTGCCCACATCCATGGGCAGGGGAGTAAAGCTGCCTCTCTCCAGACATGAACACCTCTCTCCGCCCAAGCATGGCCATTTCAGCGCTCTGTGATGCTGCTGCCACCCACTTAATTGGGGTTCCCCAAGTGGCAGAGGTTGCCTTTGTGTTTGGGCATCACGCACGCCTAATGCGTAAATAGGAGCACACTGCACGGTTCATTATCCGAAGCCTCCTCCTTGGAAAGGAAGCCCGTGTTTGCTCCCTGAGACAAAAATTTCTTTTGGAGACCAGGCAGCTCTTGGTATAGTCCGTGCTGGCCCAGGTGAGGCTGTTTCTGTACAGATGGGAATTCGGGCCATGTCTGCATATCCGTGCAAGGTCAGGCCCATCCACATGCAGGCATGGGGCTGGGGAACTCTCCAGAGGAGCTCTAACTCTGTCAGATTTCATGGTGCACAAGAAATGGGAGCAGATATTTAGAAATTCTAATGAAGGGCTGCCGCTGGCAAGCACAGTTGCAAGCTATGGAGAGTTAGGGGCGAAAAGACGTAGGGAAAGAATTTCATCGCCTCCTGTGTGGCATGTCCTTAGTTTAAGTCTCAAGCATTAACAGTGCCAGCAATAACTGACATTTACAACATTGTATGGGCAATATACTTAGCTTTATGTGGATTATTTCTTTAAGAAAAAAACACAAAAAAGCAAAAATACCATGAGATAATCATGTTTTTTTTTTTTTTTAAGTTTAGCACCACTTCACATCTTCTTTTCTTTTTAAGATTTTATTTATTTATTTATTGGAGAGGTAGAATTACAGAGAGAGGAGAGATAGAGAGAGGCCACTCCCTCAGTGGCCTCAATGGCCAGAGCTGGGCTGATCCGAAGCCAGGAGCCAGTAGTCTTCTGGGTATCCCATGTGGGTGCAGGGGCCCAAGGACGTGGGCCATCTTCTACTGCTTTCCCAGGCCATAGCAGAGAGCTGGATCAGAAGAGGAGCAGCTGAGACGTGAACCGGTGCCCATATGGGATGCTATTGCTGCAGGCGGAGGATTAGCCTCCTGTATTGGTAGTCATGTTTTTAATCCTACCATACAGATGCTAAATCTGAAAATGAGAGAGGTTGACTCATCCGAGGGCACACAGAGAGCCAGTGCCAAAGCTGGCCCGAGCGACTAGGGATTCTTGTGCCTAATGACTTGGCCTGCTGCTGCTCAGAGCCTGGATCCTGCTGTCTGCAAGTGGATTGCCCATAACAGGTTAATCAGCATGGGCCTGGGCAGACTTGCTCTTCTATCTTTCTGGAATTGCTAACTGGATAGGGTTTTATGAGTATAAGCATCTGTTTCTGGAAGATGTACTGTCAAAAAAGAAGCAAAGTTAAGAGAGAGGCAGAGACATTTAACAAGTCTCCTCTTGCTGCTGCCCTTGCTGGCATTTTGCATCTGGGCTTCGATTTCATTTTCCCTTGGCAATGAGCTGGGATCCATCCTTGAGGGTGGACACCGCCAAAGCGAGGCTACTCAGGGTAACAGGGGGTAACAGGCTAGACCTCTCCTGCCTCTCCTGGGAACAACAATCCACACATGATCCTGAGAAATCTGGCTCCTGTTTCAGCTTCTCCGGACCCCCAGGGTGAGAGAGGATGAAAGTTTCACTTAGGTTTTCTTTTGCCATTTTGATATTTTCCTTCTTTGAGTCAGATGACCCTGGGCTAGTGTTTTGGATCTGCTTTGTTCATTCAGACTCTTTCTTTCTGAACTGGAGAGAGTAGAACCTCTGAAGCCAGGCACCTTTTCCATTTCTCTGACGTCCAGGTATATTTATAGAGAAGTGCAGCCATATGCTTTCTCTTTGTATTATATTTACCTACGTGGAATCCCCTGGATGCTTTGAGGAGCTAGCAAAACCATGAGCTGCATTTTCCCTGTGATCCATCAGTGGTATTTGGCTGATCTCCATGGGACAGTTGCTGGGAGTGCAGTGGAGCTGGGAGGGCGGGCAGAGGACAGTGGGAGATTTTACTCTGCCAGGCTGACCCTAAGCTACAAAGCCTCTCTTCCTGGCTCCTGGGGCTCACTTGGGAATGTAACAGGGACACTCCTTTCAGGATAATGAGTTCTGTAAGCACAGGAATGAGAAACAGAGGAAAAGAGAAAGAAATAAACCCAACTATATTACCTAATAAGACCTGGAGCTCTGAAAAACATTGACTCTAGTTTCCTGGGAAGTTGGAGTGGATTCTTTTGTTCCACTCGTCCTGAAAACCACACCTGCGTAGCCTTCTCTTTGGTGACTTTTTTGAAGAGTGCCTTTCAAATAGTCCAGGGGAAAGAGGTCTCTGTGATGAGATGAGACACCGTTTCCAACAAAACTCCCAACCTCTTCTCATGAACTGGGTGCCAAACTGCCAAAACCCCTGGCAATGACTCGGATGTGGTCAAGATGGTGACATCTGGGTCTGGTCCAGGTGAGATGTTGGGTGAGGCATTTGTTCACGGCTTTTTTCCTTATGTAATTTTAAATCGTGAGCCCCGCTTGGGTAAGAGAGAGCCCACAGGTCTGCCGAGCAGTTCTTTCAGTCCTGGGCCTCTCAAGTGTGCTGGTGAGTCTTCCTGAGGGACCAGGCTAGTGGACCGTGCTGTCCTCGTCTCCACGGGGCTGCAGGTGCAGTTTTTATGGAAGCCCTGGGATTGAGCTTCTGCTTCAATTATTTGGTTTCCATGGTCAGTCTGTTCAAAAGCCTGAGATAACAGTGCTTTTGCATACACCGGAAAGCAGTATGATGAATGATGGACGTGGTACACGGGCGGATGGCTTGAGAGTGTACAAAGTGCCTGTTTACAGTACCTCATTGGGGCCTCACAAAGCCATATGGAGAGCACGAGGACACCTATTCTCATTTTGCAGAAGAGGAAATTGAGGCCAAAAGAAGCTAAGTGGCTGACCCCTGGCCACAAAGAGAGATGTGGCTACCTTAGTGTTGTCAGGCAACCCCACTGTGGTTTTCAAAGGATGCTCTGCAAAGACCAAGTTCTGGGCCATGAACTCTGTTCATTAGTGGGGTTCTCAGGGGGAGTGGTACTTGCAGAAGGCATTTAGAAATATGTGGGAGCTTTCTAATTTCAATCTTGGTGATGGGAGGAGCTAGTGACAGTTAGGGTTGGGGGCCAGGAATATGTGCTATCTCACTACATGCAGCATGCTTTCACAAAACACATTCTCTTGCCCTGTGAGAAACACAGAAGAGAGTCTTTCTTCTTCACTTATGAAATTCCCATTGGGTTTCTATGGGCACACATATAAACGGTATTTGAGTTGAAAAGGCTTATACATGCATACATATATACGGTATTTGAGATGAAAAGGTTTTCCCTGCTGAAATGCACATTTGGAAATGACTGGACTTGCTGAGGTTTTAGCACCTTCTGACCCCAAGCTTGTGTTCCTCTCTATATCCTGGCTTCTGGCTTTCCCAAAAAGTAGCACAGTGAGCACCCCCCCCCCCCCCCCCCGGCTTTCTTGCTTGGGTCTCAAATTTCAAGGTGGAGCTATAGGAAAGTGAATAGGAGGGTCCTTCAAAAAATTCATGGAAAAACAGAATCAAGAGAAACTTACTTTGGCGCAAAAACTTTGGAAACTCATTCATAATATGCATTTCATTATATGCATTTTCCATGGACATTTGAAGAACCTCTCTTCTGTGTGGATTTCAAAATTTTTGCACTAAAAGGAGTATACCTTTTCATTCCACTTTCCATGAACTTTCTGAAGTACCCAAGCAGGTGACTTGGGCCTTGGGTGCAGGGACTGGACCATGCCAATTGAAACCACTCGGGTTGGAGATCCTTAGAACTTCCTACCCATGACAAGGGTCTTGCTACAAATTCTGATTCAGCAGATGGGCAGTTTCAAGCCAGACACCAGCTGTCCTCTGCCGCAGAGCCTCTGTGAAAGCCCGGGTTTGCAGCTGAAGGTGTTACAGTTGGGGGTGGCAGGGAAGAGGGTGTTGCGCACACAGGAACCCGTCTGTCACAGCCGCAAGCTGGCAGGAGCTGAGATGTGACAGTTTACTCGTGAACCCTGTGAGCGATGCTGGCAGCATCTCATCCTCTCCACCATCCTGAGTGGCAGGGAAGCCGCTGGCTGCCTCCCCGCAGAGCTGGGAGCTGCTGGAGAAGCCGCCCCTCTTTTACCAGCTCCTGTTTGTCCTCAGAGACAGGAAACAGCATGATGTAGGTCAGGAGAGAAACAGGAAGTGCAGTGCTGCCTTGCTCATCCTGCCAGACATCCCTGCCAGAGCGGTCGTGCACCTTCTGGTCGTTCTTGGTTCCTCCCAAGGCTCTGTGAATGGGTCTGGTTACTTCCAATTTACAGATGAGAAAACGGAGGTGTGGGATGCTTATCTACATCATCCAAGACCTCACAGCTTCTAGGCAGTCCGGCCAGGACCCTCCCCACATCCTGCTGACCCAGGGCTGCCTTGCACCTGTGAGCCTGAGGCAGCCACCTGGCTGTGTCTTCTGAGGCTCCCTGTCATCACTAGGCTCTTTGTCTCATGTGAGGACTCCAGGGTTGTGCTGGGCCAGGAGCCCGGTCTCCATGGCTTTGTTGCTTATTGTCCCATCTCTCGTCCAGCTTGGGCATGAGCCTAGGGCAGGCGCCTAGCAACCCTGTTGAAGGAATAGTTGGAAGCCCAAGTCCCTCCCTCTGTGCAGTGCCAGCCATATGCTCTACTTCCTACCGCAGATGAAGTGGTGGGGTTTCGGGAAGGAGGGTGGTGGCTGTACGTGCAGTGACCAGCTCAGGGGACAGGGACAAGAAGCCACTGGAGCAGTGAGAGGCATGTGAGGTCCAATTCCACAGACACTGTGAGAGAGAAGCTCCGCCCTGCCTCGCCCTGCTCCTCTCTGACACAGGAATGGGATGAGGGTGAGGCAAGCAAGGTGTGACCGTAGGCGCCAAGTAGAGAAATGCCCTGAAAATCTCAGGTATCCAAAAAAATAGTGGGAGCCAAGCCATCACGAGTCTGAGGTACAAGGGAGGGGCGCTCATGCTGATCTTATTTTTTTTTTTTTAAGATTTATTTATTTATTTGAAAGGCAGAGTTACAGAGAGGTAGAGGCACATAGAGAGGGAGATCTTCCATCCGCTGGTCCACTCCCCAAATGACCGCAACAGCTGGAGCTGGGCTGATCTGAAGCCAGGAGCCAGGAGCTGCTTCTGGGTCTCCCTTGTGGGTGCAGGGGCCCAAGGACTTAAGCCATCATCTCCTGCTTTCCCAGGCCATAGCAGAGAGCTGGATTGAAAGTGGAGCAGCCGGGACTGCAGGTAGTGGCTTTACCTGCTATGCCATAGCACCGGCCCACTGATCTTGTTTTCAAAATATCAATACTTTGTTGATTACATTTTTTGCATTACTTATAATTTGAAAAATATTGCATTGAAATATTATTTGTCTAGATTACTCAGCTTTTGGCACCCCTTAGTTTTGCACTGGACACAAGTGCCTGCTTTCATTTCTTCTCACTGTCCCCTCTTACTCCTCCAGCTTGACTGGCCTCTGCCTTCATACTGCACTCTGATCATGCAATTATATGTTAACCTCAGGGCCTTTGCACAGGCCATTCTTTCTTTTCCTGGCCCTCATTTCCCCATGTCTGTATTGCTCCATCTGAAACAACCTTTAAGTCTTTGCTCATTTCTTTGTCTATTGCTTCATTCCTGGGGTGAACCCCAGCTGGGCAGGTGTTTCATTTTTTAGGGTCATGGCTGTGGTTGGGTGAGTGGTAGATCCTTAATAAATATTTGATTCATGAAATAGTAAATGAATATGAGAAAAAGTCTAACAGGTGAGGAGCCTAAACGTTTTAATTAGGAGTTTTAATTGGAGGGTCATTATGTTAAGAAAAACTATGCATTGTTTCAAGTTCTTTTTTTTTTTTTTCAAAATAAGCTTATTCGTTTGTGCATGTATTTTGATTTTATTGGAGAGGCAGAAACACACAGAGAAAGAGACAGAGACAGCAGAGAGAACTTCCTTTTACCATTTCACTTCTGCCCACAACAGCCAAGGATGGACCAGCTCAAAACTGGGAGCCCAAACACCATCTGGATGTCCAATGTGGGTAGCAGGTACCCTAGTACTTGAGCCATCATCTGCGGCCTCCCGGTCTGTGTATCAACAAGAAGCTGGATCAGATGCAGAGTAGCTGGGACTCCAACCAGGCACTCTGTATGGGACGCTGATGTCCCAAGTGGCAACCTAACTGCTGTTAATTCCATCTTCTGTGGATTTTTTTGAAGCACTCTCATGTATAGCTACTATGCTACTATTTATATCATCAAGCACTATGCTATGTACATCTTACAGATATATTATCTCGTTGAATCCTCTTAACAACTCCATTCTCCCATTTTGTATATGAAGACAATAAAATTCAGAGAGGTTAAGGAACCTGTTTAAGGGCGAGGGTCTTGGATTTAAACATAGATCTGTCCAAACCTCAATGAGGATTCCTGATGTTTGTGAGATGTGTTGGATATGCAAAACAGAGGTTGGAGGTGGATGGAAAGCCTCTGGTAGGCACTGGCTCCTGGAGTTCCAGATAACCTTGACAGTAAACTGCTGGTGTGAACTGAAAAGTGAACATGAAAGTAAAGTGGTATTTAACGAACACTTTTCTCGAAGGCGTCACAAGCACTTTGACACACAGAATCCTACCGAGCCTGGTGGACTTCCTGGCAGGAGCTGCCACCTCTGTTTTCAAGAGGGAGAGAGAGCTGGGAAAGACCAGAGGCTCCCCTCTCCCCCAATCCCTGCTCAGGTCCTCGCGCGTTCTCTTCTGTCTCATGACCCACCTGGCAGGTCAGGCTCGCACCTTCAGGGCACCTGCACCGGGGAAAATCCCCATGATCCTAAGCACCTTAGTAGAACAATGCTGTCTTATGGGAGAGAGTGGAGCTTTCCAGGAAACTTTTCTTGAAATGAATTGCTGGAACGGCAGCTTCGTCTTGTTAGGATTCCCGTGCCCTGGTGGAGCCTGCGAGGGGATTTGCTTCGCCCTGGAGTTCCAAAGGGGCCCGTCGAGACACGACAAGTCAGTTGTAGCTTCTGGCTCATCCTCCAAAAACTGCTGCTTTTCTCTCCTTCCTTTCCTTCCATCTCCTTCTCCTCCTTCCTCTTTTTCCTCTTTGGTCTCCTCCTCATTTTGCTCTTTTCCCTCCTCTTTCTCCCCTCCCGCTTCTTCTTTCTTTTGCAGTCTGTTGCACTGGGGACATTAAAATGGACACCTCCTTATTTTTTTTATAAAGTGCTTTGAATTTTCATTTTTTTGAAAGACAGAAAATGAGAGAGAGAGAGAAAGAGAGAGAGAGAATGAGAATCGTCCATCTGCTGGTTTACTGAGCCAGACTGAAATCACGAATCTGGAACTCCATCCTGGTTTCCCAGCAGGTTGGCAAGGACCCAAGTGCTTGAGCCATCAGCTGCTGCCTCCCTGCACATTAGCAGGAACCTGGATTGGAAGCAGACGAGGCAGGACTTGAACCAGGTACTTCAGTATGGATGTGAGTCTCCCAAGCAGTGATGGAATCATTACGCTGAGTGCTCACCACAAGCAACTCTTTAGAATGAGTTTGGTTAAACATTGCAAGCACCAAGTAAGAGAACAACCTTGGAGAAAACGAAACTGGAACTGCAGAAGCAGACTTGAAATCCTCCAAGACAGAGAAGATAGTTCACTGTTAGTCTAAATGCCGACTCTGGTTCCAGCCAGCAACCCGGCTGTGGCTGCAGTGTAGCTTCCCCTTGACCTGTGAAGTGAACACAGAAGGTGACCCTCATTCCAGAGGATGCTGGGGAGGCCAGGGCCAAAGACTCAACATTGGCAAGATGTGTTTGGCATGACTGCACCAGTCCATTCTCCTCAAAATATGGAAGTAACAGATAGAAGCAGTGGTGGTAGCTTGTCTACAGTCTCGTGGAAACCATTGTATCCGATGGGCTGTACTTCCTGCAGCCACACACAAGTACTTCAGTTTCAATCAAAATGGTTAGCAAATAGCTAAACAACCATTGTATGTTTGAGTTTTATATTCATTGGCCACCAGGCACTGAAAGAGACACAAACCTTATAAAGATGGGGGTAATGCAAAGAACTTTCACTGATTTCTCTGATTTACCATCACAGCAGTCTACAGAGTGAATATTGCTCCATTTTATAAGAATAAAGCACAGGGAAATGACTAAAATTTGATGAAAATTTAATGGGTAGCTTGTAGGCAGGAAGCAAGCTTGTGTCTTTTGAAAACAATGAACTAATACCATTGAACGTGGAGCAGGTGCAAAGGCACCGTCTTAGGTGCTTGGCAGGTACACTATTGCATTTAATTCTTCCATCAACCCTATGAAGGATGTGCTGTTTTTTTGGTACCCAAATCACAGGTAAGTGAACTGAGGAATGGAAAGGGTCAGAAACTTGTGGAGTGGAAGAGCTGGAGCCAGTTCCACAGTGAGGCAGCCTAGCCGAGCAGAGGAAATCCCGCTTTCCTGTGTGAGTAGGGTGTGTTTCAGGTTCCTCTGGTGAACGCCTCATTCCTGACGTCATCCAATCAAGCATGTGTTTAGCAGGCACATTTCTCACCTGTACGTAGAAGTAATCTTTCTGGGGCTGTGATCATTGGAAACCTCGTGTGATGAGGCTGACACCGTGGGGGAAGGAGTTAGTGTCCTTGGTCCTGTTGCTTTTGTGGAGTCCCAGGGCCCATTATTATGAACAACACACAAGTAACATTTTTCTAAGCACTTACTCTCTGCCATGTACTGTGCTAAGCACTTGGAAAAGGTTAAGTTATTTAATCTGCACAACATCCTTCTTAGGTCATGACTGATGTTATGGTTATTTTATAGAGGAAGAGACTGAGGCACACGGGGCCCAAGCTGCTGACACCCAGTCACTCAGCCAATGAGTGACAAAACTAGAGTACTGGAAAGACGATGGCATTTCCACCTCCCAGACAGGCTGGTTCTTCTGCACTACCTGGCTCAGCTGGTGCCACCTGTGCAGGCTGGGGCTCCCTTGGGGATATTCAGCCCACGGGTCCTGCTACGGGACAGCCGGTACTGCCTGCTCGTGATGACCCTGGGCAAAGCTGTTGGGTGGTTGGCAGGCGGCCTCCCAGGAAGAAGGACAGGAGGGGATTGGTCTTGTGTCCTAGCCTGAGCGATTTGGTTGATGCTGTGGGGGTGGGGGCACTTGTGTGGCTGGGACAGGAGAAGGCACGTGGGAGTACCTTTATAGCCAAATGAGAAACCTAGTTTATTTAGGATGCCACCATTAGGCCATTTCTCTGATTTTATTCATCAAAAATAGATGAATTCAGGGGGCTTGGGGAGAAAAGACGGTGTGTGTGTGTGTGTGTAGAATTTAGAAGCGGGCTTCATGTTTTAAATTTGCCATCCCCTAGGCTGGGAGGTGGCACTCAGGTGTCACCTTGAGTCATGCAGAACAGCGGGATTGCTGGTTGGGGAGGGCTCCAGCTTCTCTGAAGCTGAGGGGCTGAGAGTGACAGGCATGGGCCCAGGCCATGGGCCACCTGCACTCAGATCCTGATCCACCGTGGCTCCTGCAATGCGTACTGCTGGCTGGCTTCAACCTCTGGCATGGCAGGAAGAGACTTGGCTGGTCCCAGAGAACTGGGTGCTGGCCTCAGAGGCAGCTGGGGAGACGGAGGAGGCTGACCCATTCCTGTGTGGGAGCTGAGGCAGAGGGCCGGGCCTGGGCCCCTGGCAGCCTCTGTCTGAGGCCCCAGGGGGTTCTTGCTTACGTGAGCAAACTTCCCAGAATGGGGCAGCAGAGATGGTTCCCTTTCCTCATTGGGTGGGGCAAGAGCTGGCAGGACACCTTCCCCCTGGGGAGGGGAGCAGAGGATCAGGGGTGACGGGCAAACCAGTGGGAGAGAAGCAGTGGCTGACGGGGTGAAGAGGAGCTCCAGCCCGGGCTGCCCACTGTCCCAATTGGAGAAAGGCAGAGAGCGGCCATTTCCAACTTTTGTCCTGTAAAGAACTGGATAGTTTGTCACCCGGGGAACTTCACAGGAGAAAATAGTGGGGGGGTTCAACAAGGTTAGGTTTCTAAAACCTGAGGCAGCCTTGGCTTTGAATAGTGAGTTTAAGCAGAACCCATGGACTTGAAGCTCTAGATCAGAATTTGCTCATTAAGTCATCCTTCTCTATCTCCACATTATTAAAAACTTACATATGGACAGACAGGTATAGACAATGATATCATAGACAGATATTTGTGTTTTTTTTTTCTGATTACAGAAATAACACTATTGTAGAAATTTAAAGTCTGTCCATATCCATCATCTATCATCTACCCCAAATCACAGTGGACTAAACCACTCATAAATTCAGAAAAAAAAAACACTATAAAGATTTTGTTTACTTTTAGCCCTCTAGGGTCTTCCTCATGCATTTAACAAGTCCTTGTGAGTCTATACACATGCATTTGTACATTAGTTTGCAAAAGGAATATCCATATATAATTTTTGCTTTATGTTTTGAGGACCGCTGACAAGTTTCTATACCATCATTTCAAATAGCCACTGAGTACATCATTGGATGGGTGGCCCTCAGATTTTTAAGCCAAGTCTCTACTGTGGGACTTGGATTATTTTCATGTTTTCACTATATTTTTAAAAAGATTTATTTATTTGAAAGGTAGAGTGACAGAGATAAAGGGAGAGATGGAGAAAGAGGTCTTCCATACACTGGTTTATTCCCTAAATGGCCACAACAGCTAGGTCTGGGCCAGGCCAAAGCCCAGGGGTGTACATTCTTGGACCATTGGCTGCCTGCTCAGGTGCATTGGCAGGGAGCTAGATCAGAAGTGAAGTAGCTGGGGATTCAAGTAGCTGGGATGCTGGCCTTGTAAGCAGCGCCTAACTAGATGCACCATAGTGCCAGTCTCTGATTTCAGTATTATAAACAAAGCTTCCTTCCCATGTTCTGTTGTCTAGCAGGTTCAAGGTTCTCTTGAATTTTCCAGGCAGGTCTGGGAAGGAATTATGATTTGTGTCTGGGAGTTTAGCTGCCTAACAGGAGTCTAGGTGGGACCCTGGAGCCCAGAGAGTGGTGTGGCTACTTCCAAAATTAACACAGATTTCTTTTAGGTTAATACAGGGTTCAGAACAAAGGGTGTCTGGTAGATTGCGAGAATTCTGCACAGGTCAGATGTCAGATTCAACAAGGGAGCTGGCAAGTAGGAATTTGGAGAAGGCTGCGGGTTGCTGTCGGGTTTTTCAGGAAAGTGCTTAAAACGGTTCCAAGTTTATACAAAGAAGATGCTCTTTTGGCTACAGAATGTGTGGACTTGGGCTTTTTCGGTCATCATGGGCCAGAATATCGAAGGAGCAATGTCAGCAGCTGTTGGTTGGGTTTAGAGCCAGTGATTTTCTGTAAAAGAAGTCTAGAGGGCAAGTCTGATGGGCCCACGGTCATTAGGCTTTGTCTTACACAGCATCATTAGTGTCTGATTTCCATATTGAGATCACCTCATGGTCCCATATGATAGCTGGAGCTCCAGCCATCATATCTTCATTTCAGGTTGGGCTGCATGGTCTCGTATTGCCAGATAGAGCTCCAAGTATCACACCTTCATTTCAAGTAGGACCAATATTCACACGGAATACATAGGTTCCTGAAATATCAACATTGTTTTCCTTTGGAGTGAGTGAGCAAATGGCCACTGTCTCTTGGCATGCTTGTTTTATTTCTCTCTCTCTCTCTCTCTTTTTTTTTTTTTTTTGACAGGCAGAGTGGACAGTGAGAGAGAGAGAGAGAGACAGAGAGAAAGGTCTTCCTTTTGCCGTTGGTTCACCCTCCAATGGCCGCCGCGGCCAGTGCGCTGTGGCTGGTGCACCACGCTGATCCAGGTGCTTCTCCTGGTCTCCCATGGGGTGCAGGGCCCAAGCACTTGGGCCATCCTCCATTGCACTCCCGGGCCACAGCAGAGAGCTGGCCTGGAAGAGGGGCAACTGGAACGGAATCCGGCTCCCCGACCGGGACTAGAACCCGGTGTGCCGGCACCGCAGGCGGAGGATTAGCCTATTGAGCCACGGCACCAGCCCTTGCTTTATCTCTAAGATCACAGCAATTAAAGAGTTAACACGGGCCCCAGCAGGAACCTCCTCGAAGTCTTGCCTCTAAGTCTGATGCCCATTCCAATGGTTGAACATGTTTGAAATCACACCCAATTTTAGGTAGGAAGATGGGAGGGGCAAGCAAAAGGACTCTCTTCCCACGTGAGTTAACCTCCTTTACAGATCCTTTCCCAGAAGTCCTCCAACCCCAATCAACTTCCACTTACAGCTCATTGGCTGCCTCTGTTTGCAAAGCAGTCTGGGAAATGTAGTTAAGGTGCTCCACCTCCAGCAAAACAAGGTTCTCTTTCTAAGGAAGCAGGGATAAGCAATCAGCAACCCTCACTCAGAAAAGCAAACTCTATGGTGGCCACCACAGAGGTGGCTCAACCTCTCACACTTGAGAGTGAATAAAATCCCATATAGTTCTCAATTAGAGTCATGTATGTATGTGTATTGGTGGGGGAGGTTTAGGTAGGAGAAGGGGGGGGTGCTTAAAACTGGGACAATTCATCTCCAGAAAGAAAAGAAGGCACTGATTACCATTTCCAGTTGTCAGGGAACACATGATGCTTCCCTCTGCTGAGACCAACTGCCTGAGAAAACCCCTCCTATAAATAAAAACAAACCCCTCTTTAAAGCAGGAAGAAGTAAATAAAACAAAAACAAAACCTGCCCCCAAAGCTGGTAAGAGCATAAATGGGAAGGCAATTTGGCAGTATTTAGCAAAACAAAAAATTCACACACCATTTGACCCAGCAAATCCACTTCTTGGAATCTGTCCTAAGAAATATGCATTTGCTTGTGTAGAAATGTATGCACAAAGATGCTGATTGTAGTGTGGTCTTCAAAGGAGACAAATTGGAAACCACATGAGCATCTATCAATAGAGGATTTGTTAAACCAAACTGGAGAGTATCCATTCTGAAGAACTAAGAGTGAAGCAGACTTATTGTATCATCATAGAGAAAGACACAAAATATATCTGAAGGAAAATTGGCAAATTGCATAACAATTGGCATGCAAATTTGGTAGGATTCCACTTCCGTTTTAAAGAAGTGTATCCATACGTATGTCAAGTGTGTGAAAGGAAACTGGGAGAGAACCCCAATTGGTTGACAGTGGGAGGGGAGTGGAAGGCAAGTGCTGAGAGACTTTGAAGCTTTGTTCTTCATACTGCTTAACTCTTTCAATCAGGATGTGTTCATGAATTATTTATGCAATTAAAAAACTCTTGTTGACAAACCTGTAGAGTCTGTTGGAGCAGGCAGTCAGAGAGACACATCAGGAGGGTAGGTAAAAGACTTGCATTTTCAGCACAGCATAAAAATAATATAATTCTTTTTTAAAAAAAGACTTACTTGAAAAGCAGAACACACACAGAGAGAGAGAGAGAGGGAAAGAGAGAGAGAGAGAGAGAGAGAGAGAAAGAGAGGGAGAGAAAGAGAATCTTCTATCTCCCCAAATGGCTACCACAGTTAGGTCCTGGCTGAAGCCAGGAGCCAGGAACTCTATCCTGGTCTCCCATGTAGGTGGCAGGGGCCCAAGCATTTGCGCTATTTTCTGTTGACTTCCCAGGTTCATTTGTAGGAAGCTTGGTGGGAAGCAGAGCAGCTAGGATTCAAACCAGGCTCCCATATGGAATGTGGGCATCCCAAGTGGTAGTTGTGCCACAACACCAACTCCCTCCCAACCCCAAATAATGTAATTCTAAAATGAATGTGATAACTAATGAGATAAATAACTCAGTAAACATGTAGGACAGTTCTGGCTGCACTACAGACATTAGCTGATTTAATCTTCACAACAGCTCTATGGGGAGGGAAGCTACTATTTTTTCTATTTAACAGATTGAGAAACTGTGACGCAGAGGGGTGAAGTATATGCCCAAAGTCACACTGCTGAGAGGGAGGAATGGAACCCGGGTGTAGTGACTGTGGGCATCTTGCTCTTGCAGCCACGCAGGGCTGCCTGTGTGCATTTGTAGTGCTTCCTATTGTTTTGAGAGGCATTTGACATCACTCAATCTGTTCTTCAGAGCCAAATGGTATAGCTGGTCTACCGTGCCAGAGACAAGGCTAGCTGCCTTACAGTGTACTCTGTTCACTCTTAGTTGTTTACTCCTCATGACTCATTTGCTCTTCATTACTCTTCAGAGTCTCCATTATGCAGGCTGGGAAACAGGCTCAGGGAGTTTATGTCCTGTCCCCAGACTCACATGGCTGGCATTTCATGTGGGATGCCAGCACTGCAAATGATGGGTGAACCTGCTCGGCCACAATGCCAGATCCATGGCTGGCATCTTAATTTGGGTTTTTCCAAAGTAGACCCCAAGGCAAGGATTTTCTTGTAGGTATTTGGAAGGGAATGGGGCTGTGGGCCAGGGAGGCCAGGAAGACCAATCAGGTGTGTTGATGACAGTTACACTGCATTAACTGCAAGGGACCCAGGCTTATGGGACACCGTGGGTAGAAGGGCCTAAGGGCACTCCCCCGCACTTCCAATCTGTCCTGCATGAAGACCAGGTGTCTGGAGCCTGTCCTCATAAACCTAGCAGGTGCAGCCTCACAAGGAAGTTGAGGATGGAGAGAGGCAGTAGGCAGGAAGCCCTTAGCACAGGACCTACCATGTAGGAAGGGACTCAACAAATGGTCAATGCTGGTGAATTTTTATGGATGCAGGACTCCCTGGGCTAGGAAAGGGAATTCAAGGTGGTCTCAGTGACCTGTGGCAAGTGGTGACCTGAAGCTAGAGAGGATGCTGTTATCTCAGGGGTCAGAGAAGGACCCCAGAGAGCCAATGCTGCAAGGGAGGAGGAAGTATCAATTACCCTTAGGCCAGGATGTGCAACCTATGGCTCACATGTAGGGTGGCAGAGAGCCTCCTGTCTGCTCAGCATTTCCCAGGCCCCAGGGCCAAGCTGTGGGCTCCAATGGGAAGCCCGAGAGTCCTACGTCAGGGCCAAGATGGCCTGGCCCCTGCCCCCTGCTCTTGGGCACTGAGGTTCCCAACTGTCATCTGCCCTGTTCTGCATCAGACAGGGAACTGCAGACCTCCCACAGCCAAGCCACTGCCTCCCTCTACCAGGCCAGCAAGGCCAGGCCAGGGTGGATGAAAGGTTCAGGCTTCAGACCTTCAATAAAATACAATTGGAACCGCTGATGGAAGAGGTCTTCCCACTCCACAGAGCTCCTAGGCTCCCCCTGCCCATGCCACCCTTCTCCACCTTCCCCACTCACTCATTCCATCAGCAAACACTGGTTGGGAGCCTCCATGCGGCAGGCCTGTGCTTGGTGCCCCACAGAGAACAACAGACCCAGTCCTGCCTCTGCGTAACTGGTGCTCCCAGGCAGGAGAAAGCAGGAACCAAGAAGAGGCCAAAGATTTCCTTTGTTGGCCAACAGTGAGCTTATCAGAAAAGCAGCCGGGGTCAGGGTGGCTGAAGCAGGAGTTTAGTCAAAGTTTCCTTCTTCCCCCAGCTAAGTCTCTCTCTTTCTGTCTCAGGGGTACAGGTTAGGGAAACCAGCAGGGAACTCTCTATGACCCTGTTTCAGTCACATTGAAGCTCTGTTTCCTGGAGGGGTGCTGACGTGTAAGGGGATGGCAGACAAGAGGGACTTGAGTTCAAATCCCGATTCTGTGGCATTCACCTATTTTGGCAGATCTTGTGGGTGTCCTACCTAAATCTACGCAGCCCACCTGGACTGGAGGACACCTTCTGCAGATAGTGCTAGGACACAGTAACAACTTCTTGGCCTCTGCTTGGGGTGATGCTGTCTCCAGGAATGCCCTGGACAGGTTGTGTTCTGCCACTGAGCACTACTGTCCCTCCCAATGGGTCAATCACACCTTTCTTTCTGTGGACGGCATGTCTGACTTTTTTGGCCAGTGGGACAGGATTGGAAGCCACATACTTCTGAGTAGAGGCTCTAAGAGCCATTGTGGTTCTGCCTTGACGGGGCAGATGCCTCCGTCGCGTTTCTGGGGTGAAGATGGGCAGGCAAACCACAGGAGTGAGAGAACTCAATGTCTGCTGTTTGAGTCACTGAGATCAGGGTTGTCTGCAGCATAATGTAGTGAGAGCTGCTGGATGCAGCATGCATTACCACATGTAATCCTAAGAGTGGCCCTGGGGGTAGGTATTCATTCCTGTTGTCAACATTAATACTGTAACTCTACTGACTCCCGGTGAGGGAGTCTGCATGCCTCTGTCTCATGCAGAGTCAACTTTAAAGAAGCACAGGAGAAGAACCAAGCTAATTAAAGCGCAGTTTCATTATTGTATCTCTTTTCAGAGATTTATTTATTTATTTGAAAAGTAGAGGTACAGAGATGGGGGGCGGGGAAGGAGAGAGAGAGAGAGAGAGAGAGAGAGAGAATGAGAATCGATCTTCCATCTGCTGGTTCACTTCCCAAATGGCCACAACAGCCAGCGTTAGGAGAGGCCGAAGCAAGGAGCATGAAGCTACATCTGGGTCTCACACATGAGTGCTGGGGCCCAAACACTTGGGCCATGCTCTGCTGCTTTCCCAGGCATATTAGCAGGGAGTTGGATCAGAAGTGGAGCAGTCGGGACTTGAACCGGTGCCCATGTGGGATGCCAGCCTTGCAGACTTAACCCACTGCACCACAATGCTGGCCCCCCATTCTTGTGTCTTTATAAACGAGACTTAAAAGGGATCTAAATGAAATTCTTAATTGACTTGCCTGTGGTCTCTTACTCACTTTCCTCCTCCTGCAGCTGCTCCCTAGAGTGACACAAATCCCCCAGATGTGTCTCATCTTGAGCTGCTCACTGCAGTTTTTGCTACTTTTGTTTCATCACAGCAAACAGATCAGGTTTCTTTCCATTATAAAAGATTTGTTTATTTGAAAGGTGGAGAGGGGGCAGAGAGAGAAATATATAGAGAGGGATATCTTCCATCTGCTGGTTCACCCCTCCTCTCCCAGCCATGACTGCAACGGCTGGGGCTGGACCCAGAACTCCATCTGGGTCTCCCATATGGGTAGCAGAATCTCAATTACTTCATCATATGCTGCTTTCCTAGATGCATTAGCAGGGAGCTGGACTGGAAGCAGCTAGGACTTGAACTGGCACTCTGATATGGGATGCTAGGTCACAAGCTGTGGCTTAACCCACTCACTGCAATGCGGGCCTCTTGGATACCCTTTATCTGGGGAACCCTATGTCTTTTCTTTTTCAGGGTAGACCTGTTTCACACACCTGGGAGAAGTTGATCACAAGCATTCTACCACTGTTGGCCCAGGTCTATACCCAGCATCTTCTAGCACAGAATAGATGATTGGTATAGTTCCAGTCTTAGTGAACAAGAATCCTTTCTTGCTGAAAAAGAAATACGTTGAAAAATTGGGCTGGTGGAATTATCTTTGATGGGAGGGGAGGGGCAATGGTGGTGTCAACCCCAGGCTAACATTTGCCCTGTTACATTAATAAAAACAGCAGGTGTTCACCCTATGTTTAAGATGTTCACATATCATTTGTCCCGTCAAGACGTCTGCATCCCATACCCAGGGGAGTACCCAAGTTCGGTCTCTGCATGTGGCTTCTGACTGCAGTTTTCTGCAAATATGGACCCTGGGAGGCAGCAGTGATGGCTCAGATGATTGGGCCCCTGCCACGCACATGGGAGATCTGGATTGGGTTACCAGCTCCCAGCTGTGGCCTGCTGCAGCCTGAGCCATTAAGCATTTGGGGAATGACCCTGTGTGTTGCAGTTGATTTCTTAACAATGTTGCAGTGGGTTCATTTCTGAGAGGAGCAGCGTGGTGGGGGCAAGAGGCACGGAGTCACCACACAGACCCTGGGAGTCGGGTGAAAGCCGGCTTGAGGCAAGCAGACTGCAGACTCGTTTATTTCAGTTGGTACAACAGCTTATATAGCCAAGACCAGCCAATCCGGTCAAGGGGCTGTCTATGCCCCAACCAATCACAGCCTGTTGCCAGGCAGTTTCCAAAGCCATCCAATATCCATCTCATTTATTGCTTATTGAATAAGTGGAATAATAGACAATGAAAGCCTCATTTTATAGACAGGAAATGGAAGCAGAGAGAGAAGCAGAGAAACTTGAACGAGGGCATAAGCTTAGAACTGAGGCTCAGATCTCTTCTGAATCCATGACTTGTGCATGTCACCCTCCTGGGCCATCCTGTGCTGATTCAGCTGCCTGAAAGCTCACGCTCCTCGGGTGGCTTCCCAGGGCCTTTGGAGAATGCTCCCAGTCCGCACTTCAGAGGTTCTCCACGGCTGGTCTATGTTTACTGCACCAGCTTCACCCCTATTACCTTAACTCCCCTCCCATTCACTTCTCTCAACTCCCAAGATGCCTTGTTCTGTTTCCCTTGGGGCTGTAGGCTCTGCTTTGCCTTGCAAAGGGCACCACCTGGTCTTTCCGACACTGAGGCTCTCTTTTGGGCACCCACCCCTTGTGCTCCCCACCACTGCTCATTCATGGTGTCTCTGCAGTGTCACGTGTGCCTATGGGGCACAGCACAAGCCTACACCATGGTGTGTGTTCAACAAATATTTGTTTAATGAATGGATGAGGGATGTTTATTTGTCCAATTCACGTGATCCAGATTTTTTGGTCACTCTTACTCCTTGGAGAGGGTTCCTGGCGCATGGTTCCAGGCCACATCTGGATCTGATCTCCATCACCAGTGGCTCGAAAGCATGTGATGAACGTCTTCCTTCTGGCCACATGACATTTTCACCTTTATCACCTCCAAAGCAGACCAGGGTTTTTTTTTTTCCATGAACAAAAATCTTGGCTATCCCATGTCTTCTCCCAGATACACCCTGAGAAAACTCATTAACAGGCTTTCCTTTCACACACATTGACCCAGGGTCTAGATCCTTGTCAGCTCATAGGAATGACCTGATGAATCCCCAGCCAGAGAATGGTTCGCTGGTGTCAGCATGTCACAGATTTATCACACAACATTCTACAGACTTCAGGCATCCATGCCAACCACGTGAAATCAGTCTCATCAAGGAGTAAAAACCTCTTTCACAACTTGCAGCCACAAAGTAACATCAACTAACCCGGAAAAAATAGCAAGTGTTGGTGGCCACTACCAAGCATCTCTGTCTTCTGATGCCGGGGAACAGAAGCAGACAGAGCTTCCCACAGAGCCTTGGGAGTTTCACATTTGCTGCGTCAGAGGTGCTGGCTGCCTCACTGGGAAGCCTCTGTGCTGTTGGCATAGAGAGTGGTTGGGTAGGGAAGGGAAGGGGTCACAGGCAGGGTCTGGAAAAGCTCCTCCTTTAGACTGGTTTTATCTATGACAACATATGCACTTCTTGCATAATCAGATCCATGAATTACCTAACTTATGCTGAATACATTGATAAGGGACACGTGTAGTCACAGCTAAATTCTACACCTGAGAGCAGGGATTCTGTAGAGGCCCCAGCAGTATGTTTAGTTGATAAGTTAGGCTCCAAATCAATAACTACTCAGCCTAATAGTTGGGTTTAGAACCTCTAAGAGGATAAACTAACATTTACTATTCCCCAGGTACTGTGCTACAGGCCTCGTCTAGAGCACGACTCAGATTGCATCAGGATCAGCAGGAGGGCTTCTTACAAGACAGGGAGCCGGGCCCATCTCCAGAGTTTCTGATTCAGTGAGTCTGAGGTGGGGTTTGAGAATTTGCATTTCTCAGGTGGGCTGATGCTGTGGGTCTAAGGATCCCATATTGAGAACCATTGCCTTCCATGTGCTTTTTCATTATATTCTCACAAGCACACATCTTCGAATCTACAGGTGAAGGTTAAGCATTGCATTCAAGGTTACATAGCCTGTAACTGGCAGAGCTGGGCTTCTCGCCCACCCGCAGTTGACCTTAAAGCCTGTTCTCTTGCCCTGTAGTCATGGTATCTCCCCATATTTATCCACCTGGGGAACTTTGCATAAAGGCAATCCAACAAACTGCAAAGCACGGTCCCAAACACTTGGAGGGTCTGTTCTTTGCTTAGCCTTCTGCTACTTTTATTTCTGCGAGAGAGACAAGCTAAGTAAGATTTAGCGGTATGGCAGGCAAGTAACTGCCTGCGACTGCCGGGACTCCGGAGGCTGATTTCTGCGTGGTTGGGGAGGTCCCAAGGCCACAGTGTATTAACGGAGGTGGGTAGCAGGATCAGGATGCAGGCTTGAAACAGTCTGGGGCCATGGCTGCCTTCCATGCTCTAGCCTGGCAGGGAGCGGCTGGAGGGGCCCTGAGAATGACTGTGTAGGAAAGCCTGGTGCTGTGGAACCTTGCTTACAAGCTGCTGAATATGTCAGCAGGCAGAATGACAGCTGCCAGACAGCTGCGAATCTGTAGCCCCAGCCAATAACAGTGAGAAATGGGGAGAGTGTATTTTTTTTTTTCTAAAACTTCACAAGGCTGAGAGAATGCATACAACTATGGCCTTGCAAATGGTTTCTAAATAACACACACACACACACACACCCCAAGTCTATGGACACGCACTGACCCTTTGGAGTCCCTAGAACCTAGAGCACACTCCCATCAGATGCACCATCTTCCATTCCCTGGGTCAGGGCTGTGATATCAACATGGCACTCACTGATTGTGGTGTGGCATCCACCGTGAGGACAGGGGATGCATCACACCCTCCTCAGTGGCACTTTGGGTAGCTTTAAGATATAAGAAAAGATGGGCTGGCGCCGCGGCTCACTAGGCTAATCTTCCGCCTGCGGCGCCAGCACCTCAGGTTCTAGTCCCGGTTGGGGCGCCGGATTCTGTCCTGGTTGCTCCCCTTCTAGTCCAGCTCTCTTCTGTGGCCCGGGAGTGCAGTGGAGGATGGCTCAGGTCCTTGGGCCCTGCACCCGCATGGGAGACCAGAAGGAAAGACCTGGCTCCTGGTTTTGGATCGGTGCAACATGCCGGCCATAGTGGCCACTTAGGGGGTGAACCAATGGAAAAAGGAAGACCTTTCTCTCTGTCTCTCTCTCTCTCACTGTCTAACTCTGCCTGTCCAAAAAAAAAAAAAAAAAAAAAAAAAGATATAAGAAAAGATGAAAAGATTCTTAAATCTCAAGAGGTCCTTTTGTGACAATTTTTTTAATTAAAGCGATTTGGTTCACTTTTTTTTAAGAAGATATATTTATTTATTTGAAAGGCAGAGTTACAGGCAGGCAGAGGCAGGGGCAGAGAGAGATCTTCCATCTGCTGTTTCACTCCTTAAATGCCTGCAGTGGTTACAGTGGGACTGATCTGAAGCCAGTATCTGGAGCTAGGAGCTTCTTCCGGGTCTCCCACATGGGTGCAGGGGCCCAAGGACTTAGGCCATCGGCTACTGCTTTCCCAGGCCATAGCAGAGAGCTGGATTGAAAGTGGAATAGCTGGGACTTGAACGTAGCTTTACCTGCTATGTCACAGCGCTGACCCCTTGGTTTACTTTTTGCAAGTGATCCAGATATTTTTTTTTTTTAAATGTTGTCTTTGGACTTTCTTTGCAATGATTCACCTCCCAAGAAATGACAACGAGAGTAAAGATGATAATAACCAAAATGACAAGCCAACCTTGAGGAAGGAGCATAAGTATTATCTTGGTCAGACTTAAAGTGAAAAATAATGATGGACAAAATTCCAATCTTTCAAAGATTGTAGACTGCAGAAACACTTGAAGAACTGCTGGAAGAAACTCTTTCTCATAGACTTAAAAGTTCTGCTGAACTGAATGACAGGAGGATATAGACATTTGTTTTTAATGGAGAAAGAAGAATGAGCCATGACCCTGGGTTCTAACAGGAATGCTAATCCTTTGCTGGCAGCAACCACCTACTCTGGGCTTCCTGTGTCTGGCTTTTCTTTTAGTTTTTACAGGGTGGACCCTAACAATGAACACTGGATGTAGCGTCTGTCATTATTCTTAAAGCCAACAATGAGAAATAGGCAGAAAGGTAAAATTACATTAAGTGCAGAGTCAGCACATGTCATTCATGAGGCTGGCAGAAGGGCCCTGAGAATTCCCGCAGTCAGTACAGCCAGCTCACTGTCCTTGGAAGGCCCACTGCAGTCTCAGACAGGCATTCTCCCACCGCTGGGACTTACTCCTGTAAGCACAGAAACTCTCTCAGTCATACTGGTCGGAAATCGTCCTGAAAAGGAACCACACTATGGTAGTACCCCTTTAACTGCAGCTTCATTTTCTGTACTCTGTTACTCACGGTCAGGCATGTCCAAAGATTTTACCTGGAAGACTTCACAAATAATTAATTCACGAGTTTCAAATTGCATGCCATTTTGAGCAGCATGAAGAAATCTCACTCCGTCCTGTTCTGGGTGTGAGTCATCCCTTTGTCCAGTGTATCCATGCTTTATATATTACCCTTTCATTAGTTGCTTTAGTAACCAGTTTTGTTTTTATTTTCAATTTTAAAATATTGATTTAACTGAAAAAAGAGATGCAGAGATATTTCTCATCTGCTGATTTTACTCCCCAAATGGCTACAACAGCTAGGGGTGGGCCAGGCTAAAGCCAGGAGCCCAGAACTAAATCCAGGTTTTCCACCATGGGGGAAGAGATACAACTATTTGACTCATTACGTGCTCTCTCCCAAGGTGCGCATTATCAGGGAGTTGGAATTGGGAGTGGAGCTGGGGCCCAAACCTAGGCACTCTGAAATGGGATGTGATGTCCCAGGTAGCATCACAGTTGCTGCACAAAGCGCCCGCCCTGTCACCTCTGTTTCTAGATTGACTGTGGAGGTATTGCAGTGCTTTTGACCCCAAAGCACAAGATGAATGATGCTGATGATTTGATATGCTGAAAAGAAGGGGGTGGAAGTGCATAGTTTTTGTGTGTGTGTGTGTGTGTGTTCCATAGAGCAGTTTTTCAGGAACAGGGAATGGAGTGATTTTTCTCAAAATCTTTGTGAAAGAGGAAAGATCTGAGCTGACATGGTGCCCCTGAGAACTACAGAATTTCAGACTCCAAGGAGACTTTGGGGAACATGCATTTTGCAGATGAGGGAACAGGGATCTGAGGAGAGAAATGGATTTGCCTTGCGCCGTCCAGCCTGTGCATGGTGAGCTGGGGACATAAACCAGGCCTCGCGATTTCAAGACGAATGTTCTTCTTGCTGCTCCCCTGTGAATCTCCCTTTGATCACTGGAGAATTATTCCAGTGAAATAATTTCTTAACTGTGGTGACCTGTCAATGTGGGAGGGATTAGAAATGTACCAGTGTCAACATCAGTGGCAGAAGCATCTCTTTTAAATGTGGGAAGCAAATGAAGAGTCCTGAAAATGTTTTTGGCTTTTACTGGCCCTTCCTCACATCCCCCTGCTATGCAAAGCAAAGTCTAGAAAATTTCCAAAGAACTCCATAACCTTTCACCTTGGAAACTAATGAGCTTTGTTTCTTTTTGTGTAACATCAAAGAGCATTACAACTCAAAGAAAAAGCATTTTACCTGTTCTCAAGTGAGAGGGAATTAAAGCAAGGGGAGAAAATGTGTGCTGGCGTAGGGGTTGGCACTCACTTCCCGGGGCGGGAGGAAGCCCAGACTCAGCATTTTGTCATTGTGAAAGCCAGTGTGACCCTTGAGCCCAGATTGCAGCGTGAACCTTGGCTCCTGGTCGTAGTAGCTAATTTCTCCTAAGTTTGCCTTTCCTCCATTTATTCCTCTTGTACTAATGCAACACGTTACAGGGTACAGATTATACCAGGAATTTCTCCAGGAAAATTCTAACTTCCTAGCATTGGAAATAAAATTCAGGTTTAACTTGATCTGGATGATTGGGCTGGTTTAATTAATTTCTCACAGCATTTACAACTTTCTTAAGTTACCTGACTCATAAAGAGTTCATTTCTAATCAGTTTTCCTTTCCTTAACATAAAACTTACTAAGGATATTGAATTGAAGTCATGAACTTAAGCAAAATACAATGATGCTTTGTACTTAGGGTTGCCAAATATTACAAGGGACATACTTATACCAAAAGCTTAGTTCTTGCTTACTCTAGATTCAAATTTAACTTGGTATCCTATATTTTAATTCTAAATCTAGTAACCTTATCTGAACTATAGAGTAGGTGCTCTCCTGAAATTTTGCATTTGGGTAAAGATTTGTGACTAAAATAATATATTCAGGGTTCTGGGAAGTTAAATGTCTTTTATTTATTTATTTAAAAATTTTTTATTTGAGAGGTTGAGTTACAGACAGAGAGAGGGAGAGACAGAGAGTCTTCCTTCTGCTGGTTCACTTCCCAAATGGCCACAAGGTCCTTAACTAGACTGATCCCAAGCCAGGAGCCAGGAGCTTCTTCTGGGTCTCTCCACGCAGGTGCAGGGGCCCAAGCAGTAGAATGCTTTCCTGGCCATAGCAGAGAGCTGGATCAGAAGAGGAGCAGTCAGGACTCAAATCGGTGCCCATATGGGACGCTGGCACTGCAGGTGGCAGCTTTATCCACTATGCCGCAGTGCCAGCCCCTAAATATCTATTCTTTAAGACTTGCGAAATAAATCTGGATTTGTATATATTTGACTTGCTCCAGGTGTGGTCTACTTGTGTGTATTTTATAAATTCGATCTTAAAAATATGTTTATTTTAAATATCAACCATTGCTAACCCTCTCTCACCAAGCCACAAATTATACTATTTCATAATGTGCAAAATCCGCAGCCCAGTTTAGAAGTAGATCATTGTGCATTCATTTAGGTGTGTCTCCAGGCCATGGTTCTGAGGTCTCTTTCAGGGAAAAGGCTAGCTGCTTGTGAGTTTTGTGTTCTTTGAGCTCTCAGAGCCATTAACCCAAAGGAGTTCCATCAGGGACTTTGGCAACCACAGAAACCACATTTATTAAATGCTCACTGTTCGCCAAGCCATGTTTGTGCTCTCTCTGTGCATTATTGCATCCAGTCCTATGCCCTAGGTACTATTGTTACAGGCTGAACATCCCTAATCCAAAACTAGTGCCAAGAAGATACCACAAAAGCGAAGTTTCATACCTGACCTCACCTGACAGGTTTCAGTCACAATGCAGGCACACTAAAAATGTTATATAAGATGATTGTCAGGCTAAATGCCAAAGAGATATACGAATTTTTCACTTATTTTGGTGTCCTATCCCATATGCAGCCTCCTTATATATCTGCAGATTCCAGATTTTGGAAACAAAAATCTAAACTCTAAAACACTTTTGGTCCCAAGTATCTCAGAATAAAGGACATTCAACCAACGGCTGTTTTACAGGTAAGGCGACAAAAAGCTCAGCAACGTGCCCACGGTTTCACAACCGATGAAAGTGCTAGAATTAAGACGCGGGTCTAATTCCAGCATGCCTTGTAACACTTCCCTGCGGCTGAGTGTTTCCCCTGGGAGCCCAGGTGGAGGGGTTGTTGTGGGAGGGGTGGAGATCCACGACGGCATTCCACAGCACCTGGGAGGCGCTCAGGGAGGATGGAGATGGTTGTCTCTGCTTTCCTAAGAGATGGGCTTGCTTTCTGAAGACCAGAATGTGAAGCAGCCTCATCAGAATGGAAACCACGAACTATTTACGAATGCTTTGAAACTAAGATGACTGTGGCCTAACCTCTGAGTATATAAGAATCACCTGGAGGACTTGTGTAAAAATTCCAGAGCCCATGCTTACAGATTTTCTTTTTTAAAAATTCTTTCCTTCTTTCTTCCTCCCTTCCTCCTTTCTGCCCCTCCCTCCCCCTCTCCCCCTGCCTCTGTTCCCCCTCTCTTACTCGTGCTCTCGAGAGAGCTCCCATCTGCTGGTTCACTCCTCCAGTGCCTGCAATGGCCCCTGGGAACTCATTACAGATCGCCCACATAGGTGGTAGGGACCCAGATGTTCGAGTCATCACCTGCTATCTCCTGGGATGTGCAATAGCAGGAAGCCAGAATCCATGGCAGAGCTGGGATTGGAAACCAGGTACTCTCATCTGGGATGTCGGTGTCCCAAGCAGCATCTTAACTGTTGTGCCAAACGCTTGCCCCTGGAGATTCTGATTAAGATCCTAGTTCAGTAGTTCTGTATGGAATGGGAAAACTAGACCTGCTGCCTCATGTGTAGCAGCTGCATTCCACCCTGTTGCACGTGGGTGCCAATGCACACACATTTGAGAAAGCCTGCTTGAGGCTGTGAGCTCTTGCAGGAATGTGTCTTCACATATCTTTGTATCTTCCAGCCCAGAACAGAGCCAGACACATCGGCTGAGTGGGAATCTCAGTGCTGACAGAGGAGGGCTTCTGTTGACATCTCAGGCTGCTAGCGAATAACCCGTATCACACTCATTACAGCTATGTGTGTGGAGAGTCGACTTGGAGCTCCTGGGTCTGCGTTTCTGAGGAGGAGGTGGGATGGTGGTGGCAAGAGTGTATTTACACTTGTACGGGGAAACCCTCGCTGTGCTGTGGCAGCGAAGCCAGAGCGCACACTTGTTCGTCTGTGTGAGAGTGTGCGTCCGTGTGTTGCTCTTTCCCATAGCCGACACTGGAGATTAGAGTGGAGCTCTAAGCTTGTAAAAAGCCTTTGAGGCAAACCCTTAATGAGGAACCGATTCTTTTACATTTGAGTCTAATTACTTGTACAGCAACATTTCTATTTTGGATGCGTCCCATGAATAAAGTCTCCTGTAAGCCATTGATGCAATACCGGCCCCTCTGTCTCAGCAGCAAAAACAACCAACACGTGGCGTGCCCGACGGACAGACCCCAATGAGGAAGCCAATGACCCTTTTCTGCTTGAGCAGCTGGCTTGATTTCAAAGCCTCCAGGAATGAAAATCTTGGAACCCATGTGGATGAGGCCTTGAAAAATATTTCTGTCGGCCGGCGCCGCAGCTCATTAGGCTAATCCTCCGCCTGTGGCGCTGACACCCCGGGTTCTAGTCCCGGTTGGGGCGCCGGATTCTGTCCCGGTTGCTCCTCTTCCAGTCCAGCTCTCTGCTGTGGCCTGGGAAGGCAGTGGAGGATGGCCCAAGTGCTTGGCCCTGTACCCCATGGGAGACCAGGATAAATACCTGGCTCCTGGCTTTGGATCAGCGCAGTGTGCCGGCCGTAGCGGCCATTTTGGGGGGTGAACCAATGGCAAAGGAAGACCTTTCTCTCTGTCTCTCTCTCTCACTGTCTAACTCTGCCTGTCAAAAAAGAAAATATTTGTGTCTTTTTTTCTGCTACTGAGTCCTTTGCTTTCTTTCCTTGTGGGCCGTGCAGTGACCTGGCTCATAAACCTTTCAGCACAGTGCCCTACTGGTCCAAGAGAAACTACAAGGGGCTGATTGTGGTCGTTTTAGGCACTTGGACTCATGGCTTTTTAATCTCAGGGTTTGATGGAGACCATCATGGGGAACTCTGGCAACCATGCTTTTACAAATTGGATTTTGGAACATAACTCTCAGGAGCTGTGTGACGAATTGTCCCCATACCACAGTGTCGAAAGGCTGCAGTTGGCTCTCTGCATTCCTGGGTTTTGCATCGTGGATTCAACCAATTCTAGATCGAAAATAGAGTTAGGACCTGCAATGGTTGATTTGCACTAAATATGTAGAGATTTTTTTTTGTCATTATTCCCTAAGCAATAAGTATAACAGCTATTTGCATAGAACTTACACTGCATTAGATATTATAAGTGACCTGTATTATTTAAAGTATATGGGAGGATATCCTTAGGTTCTAGGCAAATATACTCCATTTTATAGAAGTGATTTGAGCATCTGAAGATTTTGGTATCCATGCAGGGTCCTGGAAAAAAAATCCCCATGGACACTGAGGAATGAATGTATTTAAAAAGCATCTCAGATTGGTAAATGAGAAATCAGGCCTATTTATTTAATCTCTGCTAATAACACTGCAGTACAGTTTATTTTTAAGTTTATTTATCTTTGAGATGGAGGAGGAAGAGAGAGAAAGAATGAGAAAAGGAGAGCTCCCGTGTGGTGGTTCTGTCCCCAGATGATGCAATGGCCAGACTGGGCTCAAAGCCTGCAGCTGGGAACTCAAGCCAGGTCCCCCTTGTGGGTGGCAGGAACCCAGTTACTTGAGCCATCACTACTGCTTCCCAGGGTCCGCATTAGCAGGACGCTGGAATCAGGAGTTAGAGCTGAGAGTTGAACCCAGGTCTTCTGATACGGGAGGAGGACAACGCAGCCAATCTCCAGGCTAAAGCCTGCACCCTTACAGTTGTGTTTATATTTTTAAATATATAAAATGCTTTCTTTTTGAATAGAGCTAACAACGCAAAATGGAAAACTGTAGATTAGGAATTAGAAGTCTTTGACACATTTACCAAGCTCATTAGAGTTTCGTTGTGAAAAAACTTCTGTGGCCTGCAAAGCCCTCTGTGGATGGAAGGTGGTACAGTTCTGACATCTGCTCACTGAATCAGTGTGGGTGGGTGAATGAGTGTAAGGTGGAGTGCAGCTGGGTAGACGTGTCATGAATGAGTGCTCTGTTAGGGCAGAGTGTGCAGCCCATACTCCCACCAGGCCCTGGGAGGGGCAGGGGTGTTGCCCATGCCCTTCCTGTGTATTGGGTTCAGGAAAAGACGTGATCCGAACCCTTCAGCCCTTAAGCCAAGCATGGGGGAAGAACACAGGCTCTGGGCTAAAATCGAGGCCAATATAAAACCGCGGCCAGCTCTGCCACTTCTGACTGTGTGACCGTGGCACGTCCCTTAATAACCCTGCGTTCCCATTTTCTCATCTGTAAGAGGCATTCTACATGGTACCTGGTGCTACAAAGCTGCTTGCGTATTTTACGTGCTCGTGGACTCTCATGGAATCAGTTACTATTAATTCCTGTTAGGAATTCTTAGGTGTTAGGCTTTGGCTAGAGGTTCGAGCTGCCACAGTCTTTGTCTAGTAATTCCTGCAATTATTTAATTACATGAAGTCCAGCTCTTTTTTTAATGTCTTTCACTGTTCTGTGCTGTAAACACGGTCGAGGTAGATGCTAAGATCTTTCTTCACATGCTTAGCATCAAGATAGTTCTCATCAATATTGGTAAACATTTATTATTAGGGATGAAGAGAAATGGGAGAAAGGCCAATAATAGCATTAAAACCTCAAAATATTCAGGAACTAGAGTCTCTGACGCAATGTGGGCACTTGTATTAAGTTCAAATGTTGGCACCACTGGTTACTTGCTGTGTGACCTTGGTCAAGTTATATATTCTCTTTAAGCCCCAGTTTGCACATGCATAAAATAGGGATAATAGAAATATTTAAACAGTAAGGAGATACTCATAGAATGACTATAAGAATTCTGGGTAAAATATGTGCAAAGTGCTTAGCATAGTGCTTAGTGTTTCACTATCCTTTGATGGACGTGAGCTGCTATGAGAAAAATGTAAAGGAGCTGCAGCTAAAAGCTTAAAAGTGCCTCACAGACTATCTTCAAGTCTATTATGCAAAATGGAGAGTGTGGTAGAAAATAAGACTAAATTTCAGCGAGAAAGATTTAGATCATCATTAAGAATAGCATGACTCTAAGGATGATTAAACACTTGGATAGAATTTTATCCTGCTTCTGATTTCTCATAGTTTTTCTCCTTCTAGTTCTTAGCTCTTCTGGAGCTGCATATTAATAGAATAGCAACCAAAACAAAGCTTTTAAAAATATAGCTAGAGACATTTGCTCCAAATACAACTTATGGCAAATAAAATTATAATCAATAACACTGCAATCATAGAATAGGAAAGTACACATGCCAGATTCTAAAGATACAACAGGGAATGGCTGGGCTCAGGACTAAGCAGCAGTAGATGATGTCACAAATTTCCTGGAACTGAAGGAAAAACTGGGGAGAATGAGGGTTGAGGCAGAGATTCTCAGTGGGTGGGAAATGAAGGGCAAGGGTGTGGGAGGTGACCACTTTTCCGGCTGGATTTCATATAATCAGATTCCATAGTGTTTAGTTCTCAAATTCCTTGATAAGAAACTCTGACTTCCAGAGTTAAGATAACAGGATAATTCCAACCATTCTTTCATGGTGTCTTGGGCCAGCCTCATCACTTGCTTTCCAGTCAGATGGTCTAGTGGTCTGTTGAGTTACCCTCTGGGTAACTGTTCACAGAGATTGCTGGTTGCTCCTGACTGGAGTATGAGTGGAAGCCATAGGTGATGAAATGTATTTCTCACAGTTCTGGAGGCTGGGAAGTTCAAGATCAAGGCACTGGCATTTGGTGAGTGCCCTCCTACTGTGTTCTTACATGGTGGAGGAGCAATAGAAGAAGCTCGCTCAACACTGATGGGGTCTCTGTTAAAGGGGTCTTCATCTCACTAAGGAGAGAGAAGCCACTCGGGCCTAATCACCTCTCAAAGACCCTACCTCTCCACACTGCCCCACAGGCTGGGTTAAGTTTCATATTACTTTTTGGGACAAAAATATTGAGACCATAGCCCATAATGAGGGACGTTTTCTGTGGTGGGATGAGAGTGCTGGGGATGTGTCCTTTGGGTTACTCATTACAGCCAGAGTTCTAAGCTCTGGCCTGTCTCCTGCTTCTTGCTGACTTGGGGGAATTGTAGCCCAGCTACCTGGTCGACACAGCTTCACCTGGGAGAGTGTGGGTGACTGGCGTGGTTATTGATAATACCTTTAATTAATCTGTTCGTTCAGTGCTGAGTGAGAATAAGCCAGGTGCAAGCTGGAGTGCTCCACCAGTCTCAGGATGACTAAAGCGTGGTGCGTAGGGAAACCAATAACAGGCCTGTGTTTCAGCAATAACAGGGGCCCTGGATTGCACTGTCGGGTACCCATCTGCTGTTGCCTGGTCTCATCTAGGCCAGAGGACCAGAGCAGCAGGGGAACAACCTAGGTAGGCCTTGTCGGGGGAAAGATGCTTCCTGGGAGGAGAAGTGGTAACTTCCTACCTGTAGAAACAACGGACAATGTGCTTCCAGAGGTCCGAGTCTTTGCTCTGCCACCATATTGCTGGCACTGCCACCACTGATACTGTTTGGAGTCATTCCTGGGTTAGGGTGTCATTCAGTGGTCCTTAAACCTAGGCCTTTATCAAAACCACCCAGAGGGCTTGGGAAACCCCATATTTCTGAGGCTGGCTCCCAGACTTTCTGATTGAAAGAGTCTGGGGCAAGGCCTAAGAATTTTCCTTTCTGACAGTTTCCCAGACAATTGATGCTGTTGGTCTACCCACCATGTTTGAGGACCACTACTGTAAGCCTTGATTTTTCAAGAGCCCACCTCTGAAGGTCTTCTCAGCTCCAGAAAATGTTGAGCCTGATAAGCAAGTCAGGAGACAAAATCCCACTTGGGGTCCCGAAGTAAACTCACTGAGAGATGCCAAGGCAGTCGAGAACAAAGTGAATTTTAGGCCTGTGACTTGCCTGGGGCGGAGTGTACAACATTTGTTAGCTCATCTTATTGAAGCTGTGGACAAAGTGATTTCTTTGCCACGTGTCAGGTGGAGGGATTTCCCCTGGTTTCTGGAAAAGATCTTGTATTTACAAAAGACCCAATGGCGAGGAAATCTGCACCATTTATGCCTAACTGCTACACTGAGACAACAGGAGTCCTTTTAGAAAAGGAGAGGTGAGTATATAGTATCTACTAGGTGCTGTATATTGTGACAAGCACTTCGCACACATATCACTTCCTGTGATTTTCAAAACAATGCAGTCTGTATTATTTTCATTTTATAGATAAGGAAGCCACAACTTAGCAGCACTAAGAAACACACCCAGTCGCAAAGCTAGGGCAGACAGCTTGAACTTACAGTGGTTCCACTGAGATCTTTATGGTATTGTGAAAGTGGTGTGCACTTAGTAGACAGTATAATTCATGTTTGAATGTTGATCTTTTCCTGGGCTAGCAACATGCAGCATGATTGTCTCTTGGGATGTGGGGCAGTGGCTGTAGCCACAGCTCCCAGTGAGCCCCATGATCTCGAGGGAAAATGACCTTTTACTCTACAGTGTATTGTGTGCTTAGCTTTCATACTTGCTAGGTTGGGTATATTAAATGCATTTTCCACTTAGAATGTGCTGATCAGGACATAATTCTATTGTAAGTCAAGGAACATAATTGGCAGTGGCAGGACTTGGAAATACATATCATTCTTTCCCATTCTTATCAGAGATCTTTATAAAACATGCAATTTTAAAAGTGAAATACTACTTTTAGATTTAAAGAGAAGGTTAAATGTTCAGGGCCAAGAAGGTAGTCAAGAAAAAAATAGGATTTATAGATAGAGGAGGTAAAGAAGATAAAATCTGCCGAACCAGAACATACTACAATATTGGCATTGATCTGATTGGCTAACGATGCTGCTTCCTTCCCCTGTCTACGTTGTTAGTTTCTCAGGTAAGTGAGAATTTAGAAAAACTAAAATAAAATGCAGAGGGAAGACCTAACGAAGCTTATAGGCAAAGTGTTTGGAACATTGCCTGACACGTAGTCAATGCTCAGTAAAGGTTACTTTTCTTTATCACCATCATCATCACCGTGTTCTCCTCCACCGTTATCGTGGAGAGCCTCTACAGGGAGGGTGAGGGTGTCAGGTGGGCACCAGCACCAGTGGGCAGAATCAAAGAGGAGAACATACATCTCCAAGAGCAGATTGCATGAGGTCATGGAAATTCCTTGAAAACTCTCAGCTGGGATTTAGAAGACAAACATGGCTTTATTCAAGAAGGCAACTTGAAGGAATTAAGGTTGAGGGGGAGGTAGGAAAGGAATAGCCATCTGTAAGAGGAGAGAAAAAGGCAAAAATGGATCAGTAAGAAAAACTCGATGAGCTCTCATTGTCAGTCTGGAAGGTTATTTGAAATGTGGGTTCATCTTTCTGAAACATTAGCTCTCTGATCAGAAAACTCTTCCTGGATCTGGCAGAGATACCCTGGGGAGTACATGTGCTTTGCTGTATTTAATGTAATTCTTGGGGCGGGGGGCAGGGGAGGCTTTGCAGGAGACCTTGGTGGAGAGAAAGCCTCGCATGGGAAGAGTGAGAACAGAAGCAGCTGTGGCTGCTCATGTAGGGAGGGCTGATGGAGGGGCAGAGAGGGCAGCAAGCAGGGTGCCAGCCAGGTTTTCTCCAGCCAACTTGCACACTGAATGAGGAAGAGGTGCCAGGCGAAGGGCTGGTCTTCTTCTTGTAGGAGGCTAAAGGGAGATGAGGACAGGCAACTGCCAACTGTCATGCAGCTGGAGAAATAAACAACTGGACAGATGTTTTAGAGACAACCTGCGTGGCAACTGGAACATACGCCAATTCTCAGGATGAGAATAAACAATAGCCGACTGGGGCAAGCATACGAGCATTTGCAAACCCGTGGGCTCTCTGTGCCTGGCGTGCCAATGTGTGGGACACCGAGAGACACCAGTGATGAAACCCCAAAGAGATTCCCATTTCTGTAGAGCTAATTAGGAGCCTGGTAACAAAACAGGAGCTGGGCGAAGAGGTGAGAGGGGGAGTCTGGGGATGGTGATGTGATTGACGGGTCGCAGCGCCCACGATGCAGTCACATCAGGACGTCCTGTCCCTGTGGCACTGAGAGCAGGTGGCATTAGCAGCCCAGTGATGTGGCCTTTGCTTAGCCCTTCTGCAAGACTGGCCTTTCCAGCCTGTTCTGCACACTGTGGCAGTGCTGCACAGGGTTCTTGGCACCATTTGCAGGCATCTCGGAGCCTCACGGCCCCTCATTTTCCCAGGACTCCATGTGAGTTTTTTGATTAGAAGCAAGCAGCCCTGAAGTCTGGGGCTATCTGGCCATCTTGGAGAGCAGTGGCTGGTCCAGGGGTGAGCTGCACCATGGGAGGCTGGGATTGGGCACACCTGTCCTGCCATAGCAGCTTCCATATCCTCAGTGGCCACCTCCAACCTCAGTTGAATGAACTTCCTTTAGCCATCCTGAAGTTTGCCCTCAATCACTGTTTTTGTTTTTAAAGGGATTTATTTATTTATTTTGAAAATCAGAGAGAGAGAGAGAGATCTTCCATCAGCTGGCTCACTTCTTGAATGACCACACAGGCCAGCACTGGGCTAGGTCAAAGTCAAGAGCCAGGAACTTCACCTGGGTTTCCCACTTGGATGGCCAGGACCCAAGCACCTGAGCCATCTTCCACTGCTTTTCCCAGGTGCCAGGGGCTGGATTGAAAGTGGAGAAGCTGGGACACCAACTGGCACCCAGTGAACACACGAGAGAAGTTGGAAGAGCTTGTGAGTTAATACAGACAGTACTTCAGCTAATAGAAATCCAGACTGGCGGGAACCTGGGGGCTGTGAAATTCCCCCAAACACTCGCTGGCAAAGTCCTCACTGGTGGTCTTTCTAGAATAGGCATTGGAATAGGGAGAAGGAACTTCAGGAGGAAAAAGTGCCTGGAATGTGATACAGCACTGTGGCGTGTTGCTGAGGCACCAGGAGAGAAACAGGAAGTGGGCCTTTGACCCCTGCAAACACAGGATGGCCTGTGACAAAGGAGGCCATCGTCCCTCTGCTGGCCAGAATGGGAATGAGGCCCAGAGATAGGGCAGAAGTGGGCCAGGGGTTAGGACACTGAGGCGCCATTGGGAAGTGGATTATTAACAGGGATCCTGAGCATTGCGGGGGAGTTGGGGACGAGTTTTGTTTTCTTGGGAATTGAGAAAGAGGCACAGGACAGAGAGCTTGAAGGGTCACCTGTATGGCAGAAGGGCTGCCGGGGTCTTGGTGAAGTAAACCCACTGGGTCCAGATCTAATCCTCCTGCAGGATGATTAGAAAATGTGTCTGGAGGAGACTCTGCCTTGAGCCAGCACCTGATGCTTTCTCTGTGTGTTTCCCCCTTATTCTCATTTTGTCAGCTGAGCAAATGCTTGCCAGCCAACCCAACGCTGGCTCCTTCACCTCCACGTAGTGTTCTCTCTTGTTCAACTGCAGGCCATTGTGTACACAGGTCCCACGACTGGGATTATGGGTGTCCTATCGTCCCTTTGATTTTTTTGTCTTCCTTTGGGCCATCTCCCCACCCCTTTAATAGTATCAAGACTGAGGCCATTTGCAGTGAGATGGAGCCACTGCATATCAGTTTTAGGCAAAGTTTTCAGGTTGGCCATTCTGGTACATCTGGTGAAAAGCTAAGGATGAGACCCTCAATAGACTCATTTGACCAATTCCTTTAATGTCTTACCTTCTCCTTGGCTGTACGTTCTGTGAGGGCCTCCTTAGCGTGAATGCTGTGTAAGCCGTGGTCCTGGGCTCTTCGACCTATGAAGGTGTGAGCAGTCCCAACAGCTCCATTCTTCTTTCTCTCTGCAGTTGGATGTTCAGAAAGCATTTAGGGAGCTTAACACTGTGTTGTAGACAATAAGGCACCTTCCTGAATAACAATATTTAACCATAGCAGAATGTGATAAGTACACTAAAAGGTGTCTAGATCAAAATGCTTTGGGAGTTCAAAGGAGGAGAGATTTACTGTGCATTTGCAATTGTATTCAAGTACAAGTTGTACTAGGAGAAGATAAATAACCTATTCACTTCATAGTACTATAATAAATAAAATATTATTGACATGCCTGGCAAGACTGCTAATACCATTTGGGCATTGCGAAAAATTCTGATGTATAAATAACCATGTGTTCGTAGAACTTCAGGGTCTAGAATGTTAGCCCTGCAAGTGAGTTTGGAAGACATCCAGTTCAACCTCCTCATTTTGCAAATTTATAAGCACATGTCCAGATAGGTTAAATTCATTGCTCAATATCACAGGGTTCGTTTCTGGCCAAGGCAGGAGCAGAGGCCAGGAAGCCTTACTCACTATCCCTGATGCCAATATCTACTAGGCTGTGACATCAGCACTGTCTTGTATCTGCTAAACAACACACCCTATAAATACTCACCCCATTTTGAAGATTTATATGACTGTCCCAGCTTTCTCACCAGCATGCCCTCATGATGTCTCTGGAACATTTCTCTGCCCTCTTAGAGTAGGACAAGTGTGTGGCAGTTCTTTTCTGAGAACTAAGATGAAGTGCTGGAGTATGTGTTGCTTTTGTAACTAACCATTAGGAGAAAGTGTTGATGTGGGATCTGAAAAAGTTGATCTTATAGCAATTTAGAGCAGTGGTTATCAGAGGCTGGGAGGCAGGGGACTGGAGAGAGATCGGTTAAGGGGTACAATGTTAGATACAAACTCAGTGCTGGTGTTTTGTTGCACAGTAGGGAAACTGTGGTTAATAGTAATGTACCATGTGTTTCAAAATATATCTAGAAGAGAGGACTTTGAATGTTCTTATCACAAGGAAATAAATATTTAAGGTGATGGGTCCTAATTTGATCACTATGCAATGAAAGCATGTATTGAAACATCATGTTGTACCCCATAAACCTGTTCAATTATTGCGTGTAAATCAAAAAATAATATAAAACCCACATAATAATAAAAAAGAAAATGTTGAGAAGTTGAACTTCTGCTCAGCCTCACTGTCCTGGCAGGTGCCTAGCCCATGATCCACCTTCTCAGAGACTTCTTCCCTGACTCCTTGGTCCTGTGTGTCCACCCCAGCACAGGGCTCAAGAAGAAAAGCTCCACCCATTGGATTTGATCTCTTTCTATCTATTTCCTCTGGTTTGTTGGCCTGTCTGTCCATCCACTAGCCCCTGTATGTTGGTCAGTTTCTTTGCTTCCAACTTTCTTCCTTCCCATTGTTCCTTCTCCATCCCTCCCTCTCTTAAGGATTGCACAACTTCTCTCTCATCACATTTTTACTTCTCCTCTAGCTTGATTTCCAGTTTCACTTCATTCATGCCCAACGTGGGCCATGGCCCCAGCATCCTAACTTCCTTTTGAATCTGTCTCTAAGCTTCCAGCTTGGGCTCACCCTGTACCCCAATGTATATCTCCCCATGACATCCCATAAATTCCATCCCTCTCTTCTCCCCTGGCTCACCAATGGCTGTGTCCCTTGGACTGAATGCCCCACCCAGATTAGATGATTTGCACAAGAAATGACTATCTGTGAGTGACTTCAAAATGATTTATTAATGGTGTACATGGGCTCACACCCTCTGGTGCCCACCCATTCTGACCTTTCTTCCGTGGAACCAGCAGTGAGCCCACCCTCTTTTGGCCCCTGGCTCTGTTGGTTGTGGAGCTCATGAAGCAGTTCTGCAACTGTGACCTGGGCTGCGTGGAGGTCACCACTTTTGGACACCAGCATGGAAGCTTCAGTGGTAGAGGAAAACTATCCTGGCCTTTTTAAAAGAATATTTATTTATTCATTTATTGAAAGGCAGAGTGACAGGGGAGAGACAGAGAGAAATAACTCTTCTTCCACTGGTTCACTCCCTAAATGGCTATAATGGCCAGGGCTGGGCCAGGCAGAAGCCAGGAGCCAGGAACTCCATCTGGGTTTCCAGTGTGGGTGGCAGGGGTCCAAGGACTTAGGCCATCTGCTGCTGCTTTCCCAGGAACATTAGTAGGAAGCTGGTTTGGAAGCTCAGCAGCTTGGACTAGAGCTATACTCTGATACAGGCAGTATACCAGCTTCACGAGCAGTGGTTTAATCCAATGCACCACAATGCCAACCTCTTCTCCGGCATTCTAATGAGACTTAGCACACTGTCTTACCTAGAGATGGCTCAATAAGAGAAAGATTCAGAAATAGTTTCAAATGAACTGATCTGACAAATGTTCAGGGCTCCTTTGAGAGATAAAATCTACTTGTGGGAACAGGGCATGGATACATGAAATGGGTATCTAGGTAAAATTATAGAATAATGAATAGAATTTTTGTGCCAGGTGCTAGTCTAAAGGGTTTTTCATATTTTACCTTCATATCAACAACAGCTCCATAAGGTGAATACTATTGTTCCTTTTTTTGCAAAAGAGGAAATTGAACACCAGGGAGATGGGAAAAAACTCCCTCAGAGTCACAAAGCAGTAGATGGGAGAGCTGGGTTTCTGACCCTAGCGTATCTCCTGGTACAACCTGTGGCAGAATGAGGGTGTGATTTTCCTAACCTCTCATCCAGCAGCCAATAAGGCAGCAAAGTACCTCCAGCACCATTTCATTTCAAAATGTGTGTAAATGCATTCACTCTTGCTCTACTCAGTGGGCTAACCACACAGCTGTTGTCACTCCCCCCTCCCCCCCCTACTTCTAGGTTTTCCTTACTAAATAAATTATTAATTGCCCTTCTTCTAAAGCTCACACCATAGTCTTTGATCCCTGGCATCTGTATTTCCATGGAACTATCTCTTGGAGTCATTCCCTGGACATTAGAGCCCAGGTTCCTGCAGTGCAATCGCACTCGCTGATGTTTTCCTTGGCGTGGAGTGTGGATGATGAATGGCCACTTGGTATTCCCGAGGGAGCTGCCTTCCTGCTTTTAGAGACTGACTGCTGGATCCCCTTGGAATGGCCCTACTTGCCTTTTGGGGTGGTTGGACCTCCAGTGCATCTGTACCCAGAGAACCGTAGGTCATTCTTGTTTGCCCCTGTCTCATGGCCTTCATTTCTTCACTCTGGCTCCTCTGTTCTTCACTCCAGACCTCTTCTATTCTCTTGCAGCTCTAAGCGTGCAAGGAACAGTGAGCATTCTTCAGTTTACCCCGGAGACTGGCGACACCACACCCTCTCTCTTCATCTCTTTGGAGCCTTCCTCCGACATTTCTATTACTTGACCCCTTCTTGCCTCCTCTTTGTCTCTCATAGCCTCTGCTGGACTGTTTCTCTCAGTCCATTGGGAAGCAGCTGTCCTGCCTTCCATGCTTTTGTTCAATGTGTATTTATTTAGCCTATACTGTGTACCATGCCCAGGGTTATGTGGTGACAGAGATGGGTAACATAGTCTTCGCATTCTTTTAATAGACTTTATTTTTTACTTCTTGTCCCCACACAAGCACAGCCTCTCTGTCTATACTTGAACCAGAGGGTATGTGTGTTACTTGCATGATGAATGAAACTACACTGATATGTCATTATCACTCCAAGTCCATGGTTGTCACTAGAATTCACTCCAGTGTTGTACATTCTGTGGGTTTCAATGAATGTATGAAAACAGGTATTTACCACTTTAGTACCATGCAGAATTATTTCACTTCCCTCCACCAAGTCTTCTTTGTCTTGGGATTTTTTGAAGCCTAGCAAAAGATGTTGGAACATAAATAATTGCAGTTCTATTTTGAGTGTTGAAATAGAGAAACAAAAGCAAGGCTGTTGGAGCACAAGGAGGGAGTGACTGGTCCCCTTTAGTGGGGTCTATGAATGTTTGAGAGTCCAGTGAGACCTTTGAATTCTATGTATCTGCAGCAGATTAGTGTACTGTGGGTGTAGGAATTGAGAGGACAGCTGAGCAGGGGATTCAGGCACAGACACCGAAGCATGTCTGAGAGAATGTGGAATGTAGTGTATCAACGTTGGTTAAGAACAAGAATGCTGCCATCCCATAGATGGCATTTGGAATGTGACCTCTGAAACATACTTGCTGTGACTGTGGTCAAGTTACAGAACATCTGTATGCCTCAGTGTCTCATCTGTAGAATGGGTATGATAGTACTTGCCTGTAGAGGTGCTGTGAGCATTAAATGGGTGAAGTCTGTGGACTCAAAATCAGCCAGTGGTGCAGAGGCACAGAGATACTGGGAATGGGACTCATAAGCAGATTGTAAAGGTTGAGGATGTGGTAAGGAGTATGGGCTCTTTTTCACTGACTTTCAACATTAAGAATGCATAGTAGGGGCTGGCACTGTGGCACAACAGGTTAAAGCCCCAGCCTACAGTGTGGGCATCCCATATGGGCACTGGTTTGAGTCCAGGCAGCTCTACTTCCTATCCAGCTGTCTGCTATGGCTGGGAAAGCAGTGGAAGATGGCCCAAATCCTTGGGCCCCGGCACTCATGTTGGGGATCTGGAGGAAGCTCCTGGCTCCTGGCTTTGGATCAGCTCAGCTCTGGCCATTGTAGTCATCTGAGGAGTGAATCAGTGGATGGAAGACCTCTCTCTCTTTCTGGCTCTGCCTTTCTCTGTAACTCTTTCAAATAAATAAAATAAATCTTAAAAAAAAAAAGAGTGCATAAGAATCTCTTGAGACTTCATTAAAATGTAGATTTGTTCATCATTCTTCCCCTTGTATTTTCTGTCTCATTTGGCCTGGGGTGGAATCCAGAAATCTTTTTTTTTTTTTTTAAGGTTTATTTATTTGAAATAATTGATAGGGAGAGAGAGAGAGAGAAAGAAAGAAAGAGAGAGAGAGAGAGAGAGAGAGAGAAATATATCTTCTATCTGATCATTTGGTTGACCCCCCAAATGGCTGCAATTGTCAGGGTTGGCCCAGGCTGAAGCCAAAAGCCAAGAGCTTCATCTGACTCTCCCATGCCGGTGGCAGGGGTCCAAGTACTTGAGCCATCTTCTGCTGCCTTCTCAGGTGTACTTGCAGGGGGCTGGATGGGAAATGGAGCAGATAGGACTGGAACCGGTGCTCAGATATGCAGTATTGGTGTTGTAGGTGGCAGCTCAGCTCACTGGGCCACAATGCTTTCCCCCAAATCTTTATTTTTGATGAAAGTGGTCTAGATCACAATTTGGACTAGGTCATTGGGAGACAATACCCTTCCTGTAACCTCTCTACAAAATAAGCCAAGAGTTTACAGATGCAGAGGCGGATTTGGGCTTTTTTTTTTTTTTTTTTTTGAAAGGCAGAGTTAGACAGTGAGAGAGAGAGAGACAGAGAGACAGGTCTTCCTTCCATTGGTTCACCCCCCCCCCTCAATGGCCGCTATAGCCGGCGCGCTGCACTGATCCGAAGCCAGGAGCCAGGTGCTTCCTCCTGGTCTCCCATGTGGGTGCAGGGCCCAGATACTTAGGCCATCCTCCACTGCACTCCCGGGCCATAGCAGAGAGCTGGACAGGAAGAGGAGCAACTGGAACAGAATCCAGCACCCCAACCGGGACTAGAACCCCGTGTGCCGGCACTGCAGGCAGAGGATTAGCCAAGTGAGCCGCAGCACCGGCCATATTTGGGGCTCTCTTAAGGTTGGGAAGCCAAGCTGTCTGCAAGCTGGAGGTGGAGCTGATGCCAGGTGGGCTTCTGCACATCAAGCCCAGGCTTTCCTCTTTGCTTAGAATCATCTACACAGTGCAGAATGAGAGCCAAACCCGCTCTGGCTGCTGGGGTTAAAGGTCTGGTTTGAACAGCTCAGGTGCCCTGGCCCACATGGATCCCGTCAAGGCCCAGCTTTCCTTCTGCTCAACTGCCCTCTCTCCACTGCCTTTGGAACTGAGTCTCTACCTCCTGGAATCTGACCCCTTGTAGCATTGAGCACAGATCTTCAGGAAGGGAGACCAGGCACCCTATGGAACCAGTGTTTTGCTCAGGATCACAAAGCTGCCCCAGTGAGGCGCTTCCTTCTGGGTGCTAGGGCCTCTCCTCTGTGCCTGACCTCTAGTGATGTTTATGTTTCCTTTTGTCTTGGCCGTCATTCCTGGTGCCTACGGCTATCGTAAGTCATCTGTACCCATCCTTATAGAAGGGGCTCCCTGCCCTTTGGTTGCATGGGCTATTTCTCTGAGCTGGCTCAACTGCTCTGTGTATCACCCACTAAGCTGACAAAGAAAACCTCCAGCCCCACCTCTTTCTTGAATAAGATCCTGAAAACATTGACTGAGGCACAGTCACTTGCGCTTGGTTACACAGTGTCGGTTCCTCCTCTCCCTGCCCTGATTTCTGGGCCATGCCTAAATTCTCTAAACCAGCCAGCCCTGCTCCATTATTATTATTTTAAAATTATGTATGCATTTTCTTATTTATTGAGGGGATAGAGAGAGAAAGAAAAACCTCCCATATGCTGGTTTACTCTCCAAATGATCACAATAGCCAAGGCTGGGCCAGGTTGCATCTGGGAGAGAGGAACTCCATCTGGAGCTCCTCCATGAATGGGAGGGGTCTAAATATTTAAGCCACCACTTCCACTTTCCAGGGTGCTCACTGGGAGTCGAGGTAGTACTTAAACATAGGCACTCACTCCAATATGAGATTCGGATGTCTTAACTGCTAGGCCAAACTCCTGCTCCTCTCCGGGCCCCCTCCACATCTTTAAATACAAAAGCACTGGGTGTTTGAGCACCCTAGACCTCTCCTTTTGACACATGAGCTCTTCCTGCAGAGAGATTTGAGAACAAATTTGTAGATTTGGCTGATGGTCCCTCTTCCCCTCCCCCAAGTGCCTTACCGGGAGAACTGAAAACCCTATGTTAAGTGGGCGTCAAGGGGCTGGGAGAGGATCAGCTGTCATGGGTACAGGTCATAAACTAAGAGTGCTAAAGGCAACTGAGGAGGCCAGGGCCCCAGAGAGCCACAGATGCAGAGTCTGGGACTGACACAGCGCGTGTTGGGGCCGATCACTGTGGTCAGCCTGTAAGGTTTCTGGACCCTGGAGATTTTGCAGGATTGACACATGGAGTCTCCAAGGCCAACTGGAGCAGCAGAAGCTAGGTCCGGCTATTTTTGCAGGCTTCCAGAGGGATGTGAGAGAGCAGGCAGCCTGGAGGGCTGCGCAATTGTCTCTCCTCTGTTAACTTTGCCAGTGACTGGGCCATTGCAGAGGCAAAGCAAACCCATACTGCAATCCCTGTTGCCATTACTTTATTGCTCTCAGGCTGAAGTCGGCACAAGCAGCCGTTTAGAGAGCATTGACTCTGTGCTAGGTGCTTTATATGCATTATTTCAAATCACAACCAGCTGGGGAGTTGCTCCCCTCACCCCCATTTTGTATACAGAGGCTAAATAATTGACCCCAGGCGACTGCAGAGCCAGCATTCACACCCCGGTTGGCTAAAGTCCCAGCTGGTGGTGTTCCTGTCCCTGGGCTCCCATGTTGCGTTGCCGCCCCTGAAAATAGAGTCAGATCAGTATCCCAAGAGACAAGGAGGTTGCTTAGTAACCCAAACCAATCGGAAAGCAGGAACTGCGGCCTGACAGATGACTCAGGGTAAATTGGTCCCAGTCCTGGGCATGTGCAGTTCTGGACATTCCCAGAACTCATGGAATTACTTGGAAAAGGGCGATAAGAGGGGAATTAGAGCCGAAAGGGAGAGACAGTGCTGGAACTATATGCTGACAAGAGTTTGTCTACATAAATACGTAGGTTTTAAATTACAGAGACCTTGTGGTTTCCACTCCTACTGCGGCTGGTGTCTGAGGTTTCAACCCAGCAGCAGAGTCCCCAGCTGTTTACATCAGAAAGAGCAGTGCTGGGGAACCCTCCCCCAGGGCAGGGTCTCTAGGACCAGAACTAATTCTCCTTGGGTGGCGTGCCCGGTGGGATTTTATGTTCGGCATCATTCCTGTGATGGGTCACTACTCTGACCTGTGCTTTGATTGATTTTAGCTGTGATTCCAGGAGACTTGGTTACCAAGCGTGCCATCTTCCTCAGATTCAAGCGACCTGGGTGTGATGTAAGGGCAGACACTGATCTGAACTTCAGCCTCCAAAGCTGGTATGCATCATAAGCACTGCAAGAAGAAACAGACAAACAACATCAAACCCCAAACAAACAACGTGAAGACGGAATCCCAATTCTTGCCAAGGTCAGAGATTGACTTGGTAGAGAAATTATTTCTTGAACATTCCTAGGTAATGATTCTGGTATGTTGCCAGGTTTGCGAGATCTGGAATGAACTGACTTGAGCAAGGAAAGGTATTTTGGGTTTTATTTGCCAGCTTTTCTAAGGGTTCCCATCTTTGAGCTGAAAAGGTTCTATTAACCACAAACTCCTAGAGTCAAGGGTATGGCAAAGCAGCATTGTCTTCCCGTTGGAGCCTTGGAATGTGTGGACCTTGAACAGAATATGTGGCACCCTCATAATCACATCACGCAGAGTGAAAACAGAGGTCTGTTTGAGTTCCAGCTCTGCCAATAAACAGCAGGGTGGGAATGCGAGTGAATCACTTCACGTCTCTCTAGCTCTGTGTCTCATCCACAAAGCGAGGGGCTTGCTCCGTTTGCTTTCCCAGTTTCCTGCCAGGTCTAACACTCTGTGATTAGCATCTGCGGTCTCTAGAACATCCTTTTATGTCCAGTGATTTAAATCAGGTTATCAAATATTTATTGAACACCTGCAGTGTGTCCAGAAACTGAAATTATTTGAAAAAAAAAATTGGATCTGGGGAGAAACAAGGGATTGAGGAAGGAACAAATACTAGGGAAGAGAACTAGATCGGGTTCAATGAATAAGAATCTCTGAATGCTAATATGTTTCCACTTTCTTGTTTAGAGCCATTTTGTGTGGTTTAAGTGCAGGTTACAATGAGACAATTGACTGAGAGAAGCAAACAAATACAACCTGATAGATAGTGCTTGCTATTCAGCTCTTTGGATGGCAAATATTGCTAGGTGATAAAAAGCACTAACTATCAGGTGCTAATCTGGTGCTAAAATGCTGCTTCAGGAAAAATGTATGACTAGAAAGGAAATACTGGTGATGTGACTGACAGGAACAGCTGGAGGCCCCTATAATGGTCCAGAAAGGAAGCAGGTAAAAAAAAAAAAAAGAAGTTGTATGTTGTAGGAAGGAACTGGTGTGAGCCAGGTGTCTTGAATGTTCTGGTTTCTGAAGGTTTGTTGATTGTATTGCCTCTGGATCAGTCTCAGGGCTCAGACTTGGGGTATTATTCAACAGTGGGAACCTCAGCCCCCCGAGGGCCCTCCGTGCATCTCACATCTCTCCTTTCTGTGGAGGGGCCACTGGTCCATGGTGGGCTTTTGCAAATGGCCTTTACTGTTGCACAGCAGTACTGAGGAGTAGAGGGATGAGAGAGAGAAGGGAGGGATGTGGGAGTGTTACCTGTGAATGGCAGGGTTCTTGTCTTCTGCGTAAGAAAGAATTCAGGCGTGAGACAGAGAGTAGTGGGAGGTAAAATAGCAAGGCTTATTAGGGAAGGGACATCTGTAAGAACGGATGGGCACCTCTCCAGACAGAGCCTGAGGGAGAGTGCCCAGTAGCTCGGACTGGGGGCGGGGAGGAGTGAGGTTACATGGTTGAGTGGAGAGATTACACCTGGGCAGGCCAGGTGGTCGGCTCAGCAGAGAGGCAGAGGGCTGAGCGCACAGTCCTGTTGAGGCTGGGGGGTAGGGGTGGGGGTTGAGGAGATGGGTCTTTGTCTTCACACATCTCCTGCTGAAACAAAGGATTTTATGGATGTAAATATTAAGAAGCTCCTATCTGAGTTTTCACCTGAAGGTATCAGACAGGAGGAAGCCTAGCTGTCGCAGCCCTGAGTTTAGAGGAAGGGTGAACAAGACCCCCTGGAGTACTGGGATCCTGCGCAGGGTATTTGAAATGCAGATACTGGGCTGCATCTGGGAGATTGTGGAAGATTGCCCTGCAGAAGGGGCGGGGACCCCCACCTGGCAGGTTATCGGGTAGAAGGGGCAGGGCACCTAACAGGAGCACCAGCCCCATTTCCTCAAATCAGAACTAGTCTGCCCTGACCTCTCTGTGCTGGGGCTGTGCACGAAGTGCTGGGCCAGTTAGCCACTTGGCAGAACTCGTGAGCTCTCTTGGTGGCATCCATCACCCATTTGGCAAAGCGAGGCCAGGCAGAGACTGAGAACTTGGTAAGCCTGGTTTGGCTGGGTGGTGACCGGGGTGAATGTACTGGATAATGTGACCAGATTTCCTGGTACAGAGACTGGGCAGAGCGTGCCCTTGTTGTTGCATGGCCTGCCGCACATTTCATCACCGTCTTGACTTCTGGGTGGTGTGAGAGAGAATGAGGGCAGGGGTTACACTGGGGAACACTCAACATAATCCTCATATGAACCCTCTGGGTTAGTGGCTATGACTCACAGCTTTGAGAGGGGAAACTGAAGCCCACAGAGTTTAAGGGTCATTCCTGGCACCCTGTAGCCAAACAAGTGCTGGGGGGGGGGGTGGGACATGGAAGAGTATATTCCCAAATCACTTCTCTGGAGCTATCTCCAGGAATAGCCCAGAATAGCCTGGGCCTGGAAGTCACAGGAACCTTTTAGGGGGACCTGACCAGGCTGGGATGTCTGAGAAGGATGAAGGCATGGGAGTCAGCCTGAGGGGACCTGGGGTTCGCTCTGCAAACCTTCACAGGCTGCAGTTCACAAGTACATGGCACAGTGGGATCTAAGAAGGTCTGTTAATCACAGTGTGGCCACAAACCTGCAAGAGCTAGGTAGAAGCCCCACTAGCCACAAACCAGGGTCATAAAATCCTGGCCCATACTGGTAGGTAATATGGTGTCATAAATAGCCGACTTTCCAAAATTTACGAAGAGTACATAAAAACAGTAGCCTATTGTTCTCTTTTGTGTTTGTTATTTTGTGCCCTTTGAAATGTAGGGGTCGTAGTTCCGTCTGCAGTAAAGGCTGATTCAGTACTCCATAAGCATTCCTTGAATGAATGGATGAAGCAGCAGCCAAAGACAAAGGTATGTAAGCATTCCTTCCATCCCAGGATAAAGGCAGAAGACCCTGTCTCATAGACAGCAGTGTGCAGAGGAATCTAAAACATGTTCTTTACTTCTAAAATGGCTGAAAGCTTGGGGTGATATTCGTACATTTACATTGTGTGCCTGAAGCAGGCCTGCTCCTGGTTCAGCTCTTTCAAAAAGTCAAAGAACCCAGCTGTTTGATAGCAATGGCTCGGATACCTTCTTCCTTTCCACTTTGCTCTGGGCAGACACCTCGGATAGAGTTTCCCTCTGGTGTCTGTCTCAGGATACAGACCCCAATAAAACCAGTGGCCTCACTGAGCCGCACAGGCATGTTTAGAATTCCGCAGTCTACAGTGAGCGGACAAAGAAAGCCCCAAGCAAGAAAGGCAGACACGGGGCACTTTTGAACTTATTCTGGGTATTAAAGGAGCATTAAGTGGGAAAGGGTATAGGGAGATGGCAGCCAGCGATTTGAGCTGACGCAAGAGAGTTGTCGTGTGGGAGGGGGTGGGTACATAGCCTCATTTGCAGCCCACATGCTTAGGAAGTATTTTCTAGGCAAACTGTATGAAGTCCTGAATGTTACCTGGTATCATCACATGCAGAATAAAGCTTTCTGTCAAAGGTGCTGTGGCCAGAATTGCATTTGCGTCCAGGGCGTCTGTGGAGAGTCACTGACATTCTGTCTGTATACACAAGGTGACTGTACTGGTTGCCTATGGCCAGCCTCTGGTGCCAGTGTTGTGCCTGTTATTAAATATTTTGAGTATCATCCAAGTCATACATACATACCCTTTATAATAATGATTAGTCAGACTCCACAAATCTCTATTCTTGTCCATGTCTGAGCCAGACCCAGAGGAGTCAGGACTTCACAGGTCTTGGTCACTGCTTATGACAGTGTAGGGCACTTAATATGTGTTTAGCTAATTTAAAGTCTGCTAAATAAATGAAATGGATATTTATTAGAGGGCAGATTTGTCTGTCCTCAAGGTATACTTCTTCCTTTGTTTATTTAAACCTTGTTTTATTTAAAAAAATTTATTTATTTATTTGTAAGCCAGAGTTAGAAAGAGGGAAAGAGCTCTTCCTTCCACTGATTCACTCCCCAGATGGCCACAACAGCCAGGGCTGGGCCAGATGGAAGCCAGAAGCCAAGAGCTTCTTCCAAGTCTTGCATGTGGGTGCAGGGGCCCAAGCACTTGGGCCATGTTCTGCTGTTTTTCCCAGACTGGAAGTAGAGCAGCTGGGACATGAACCAGTGCCCATAGGGGATGCCAGTGATGTAGCCAGTGGTGCTTTACCTGCTATGCCATAACTCTAGCCCCTCAAGGTGTCTTTCTATAGAGAAGACAGTAAAAACTCACTAAGCACTGGGGCACAGGTTGGCTATGTACCTGTGGAAATGCAGTGGGAAGAGCAGTTAGCTCAGGGTTCTGAGCTTGTTGGGGCAGGCAGTGTGGAGTGATACAATGGGTGAGAGTTTGGGAAGAGTTCATCATAAAGTCTGAAAGAGGAGAAAGCAGCCTGTGAATAGGTAGAAGTCTGGGAAGACTAGCAGTGTGGCATGTTTATAAATGACACCACTCAAACTGAAGAGTTTGTGCATAAAGCAAGAAACAATGAAGTGGCAGCTAGTACAGGAAACGGTTTCCTAAGACATGCTGTGGAGGCTGGGCTCTACCTATTATATAATAGGGGGATTTAAAATTTTTTCAACAAGAGAGTTGTTGCTCACTACCAGTTCTCCAATGCAGAATTGGTGGTGAGCATAGAGAATGGGTTAAAAACTGGCAGATCCCTGAAATAGGGATATTTACTGAGGAGCAGGTAGAACAGCTTCTCACTCCTTAGAGAATACAAAGGGTAATGGAGGGGAAAGAGTTGCAAATGACACTGATTTCAACAAATCTGTATCTTAACAGGCTGGAATGCAATGAGCTATGACTTAAGATGATGATGATGATGATTTTGATGATTATAAAGGTTTATTTATTTGAAAGGCAGTATTACAGAGAGACAGAAGGAGAGACAGAGAGAGGTTGTCCACCCTCTGGTTCACTCCCCGAATGGTCACAACGGCCGGGCTGGGCCAGGCCAAAGTCAGGAGCCAGGAGCTTCCTTCAGGTCTCTCAGAATTACCTGGGCTCCACTCTACTGACTTCCCAGGCATGTTAGCATGGAGATGGGTTAGAAGTGGAGCAGCCAGGACTTGAATTGGTGCCCACGTGGGCTGCAGGTGCTGCAGGTGAGAGTTTAACCTGCTACACCACAATGCTGGCTCCTAGGACTATTATTTGACCTCTTTGTATCTCAGTAACTGCCTCTATAAAATATAGGGGCTGGACAAGAAAACCTACATATTCCCCGAGTACTAATACTATATAGAATCATGGGCTAGTACTATATTACTAATAGTGTAGTGCTGTAGGAGCACTTACATTATAGTCAAATAAACCTAAATAATGGCTCAGCAGCAATTCTTGTGAAAAATCCTAGGATTTTTGTTTTACTACAAAGTTAATGTGATCAAGGAGAATAGGTTGGAGAAACAGAGTGGCCCCAGGCTCATTGCTGCTTTGTGCACCAGCTGGGGACTTTAACCTGAGATTGTTCTAGGCTTCATTTTCGCAGAAGGACATGTACAAGTGGGATTGAAAAAGTGGCTAGGCTGGTGAAAAGTTTGACATATCATAGGCTTACTAGACAAAGGAACTACAGATATTAGCTTGGAAAATGGGAAACATAAATAAAATGTATTAACTGTCCTCACATAATTGAAAGAATTTTATGTAGAAAAAATAGTTGATTTTGTTCAGAGAGTAGATTTAGGAACAATGATTGGAAGCTTCTGGAAGCATGATTTGGATGAATGTGAGAGTATTTCAAAAAGTTTGTGGAAAAGTAGAGTTAAGAGATAAGTTTATTTTAGTGCAAAAAATTTTTAAAACCCATGCATAGTTTTTCAATAATGTGCTTTTTTCTTTTTTAAAGATTTGTTTATTTACTTGAAAGTCAGAGTTACACAGAGAGAGATGGAGAGGCGAGAAAGAGAGCTCTTCCATCCATTGGTTCACTCCCCAAATGGCCACAATAGCCAGAATTGTGCCAATATGAAGACAGGAGCCAGGAGCTTCTTCTGGATCTCCTACACAGGTGCAGGGGCCTGAGGACTTGGGCCATCTTCTACTGCTTTCCAGGCTGTAGTAGAGAGCTGGATCAGAAGTGGAGCAGCCAGGACTTGAACCGGCCCCCATATGGGATGCCAGCACTGCAGGCAGAGGCTTTACCTGCTATGCCACAGTACCGGCCCCTTGCCAAACAATTTGCATGAAGAGGAATTCTGTTTTACTCTTCTATCTGTGGTATCTGTTTGGTGCTTGGCACACTGCATTTAACACATATTTGTTAGTAAATGAATGAAGGTAATATTAAATGACCGTGGGCTCCTTTCTATGCCTGATATTAAAATTAGTGTCTCTGTCTTCAAGAATTTTGCTCACAGAGCCTTTATCATGTTTTTAATTCATTCTTCCAATATCTCCATTGCTAACTAGATTAGCAACTTAACAAAGTCAGGGGTTGGATTTTAATTGTGTCTTCAATGTTCAATCTGTTCCCTGGCACGTGGAAAAGCTTAGTGAAGAGTTATGACCGTATGATTTATTATTCAGGCCAGGACACTTTGAGAGTAAAGAGGGTGCTGTCCAGAGGGGAACTCATGCCACAGCATGGATGGAAACTGTGCCAAGTAAAGCAGACTGTGTGGTTTACCCTAATCAGTCGGTGCTTGGCGAATGAATGGAAAGTGAAGGGGTTTGTGGATTCCACAGGGGCAAGCCATGCTGTTTTCTCTTGTACTGAGATTAAACGACTACTTCCGGGAAATCCCACCCACTGGGCTTGGTTCTCTTTGGACACACAGCACACATCTAGACTTTCCTGTGGCATTTCAATATTTGAGTTCATCAGCTGCTGCCCTGTACTGGATTCTCTCTTTTTCAGCCTAATGGTTCTTTTACCGTTCTGGGTTCTGCCTAGAGTCTTGCATTTGGGCTTCTCTGGCTCTGGATGTGCTTTCATTTGACCAGGGCTCTTTAGGTGCTGCAGCCCCAGCTACAGTGACCCCCACATTTCCATCCTCGGGGGTCGGCTCACTTACATCTCATCCATCTTCCCCCCACACCTCTTGTGCCTTGACATCCTCTTGTGGAGCCAGATCTCTCTCGAACCACGAGGGTTTAGAAAGTTTTCAGCCAATGGCGTGCAGCTCAGCCTCCCAGAAGCCTTACCACTGGCCCAGTCCTGACCTGGAAACCTGCTTCTCATCACCATGTTTGGCTGGGCTCCAGGATCCAACTCCCTGTGGCCTAATTCTAGTGACTGAGCCTCCGACCTGATTCCTGGTCTGAGGAGTCCCCATGTTGGTCACCTGCAGGGGGCTTGTCTTGTTCTTTCTGCTTTCTCTCCCTTCTGCCCTATGAGGCCTGCTGGAAGGTGCCCAACCCATCACACATTGATCAAGTCAGATCCCCACCCTCACTGCCTACCTACAAGACTGGACCTTCCCTCCTTGCCCAGAAGTCTGGCTTAAATGCTCTGCCAGCTGGCTTGGATGCCTTCCAAGTACTTGTAAATGACCGAGCTGTACCAATTCTCTGGCTGTGGCACTGTTGCCTTTCTCCATTTTGTTGATCTTCTTTCTTCTACCTTTTTTTACTTCCACTGATTTCTTATTCCACTACGTGTCCGCTTTCACTTTTCTTTCTATGTTTAATTGTTTAATTAAATCTAAAAAAGTACCAATGCATCTCAGTTTTTTCTGTTGTTTGTTTTTATGGGAAAAATATAAAGAAGAAAATTCTCAAGGAGTCCTTGCATAAAGAGATTGAATCTTTCGCTGCCATTGTCTGCATTCAACTCCCACTTAGTGCCCTGTGTTAAGAACTCAGGGATCTACACACAAACAAGAGAAGTATCTCCTAATACTAACTGATAGAATCAAAAAGGGAGAGAAAGATCCAACATGGGAAGTGGGATACACAGCAGACTCATAGGATGGCAGATGTCCTAGACAGCACTCCGGCCTCAGAATCAGCCCTCAAGGCATTCAGATCTGGCTGAAGAGCCCATGAGAATATAGCAGGCATGGAAAGCCAAGATATCATGGAAAAAAAAAAAAAAAGACCTAAATGAATGATCTCTGTGAATGAGATCCCAGTGGAAAGAACGGGGTCTTCAAAGAAGGAGGTACCCTTCTCCGAAGGGAGGAGAGAACCTCCACTTTGACTATGACCCTATCGGAACAATATCAAAGTCAGTGAACTCTAAAGGCTTCCATAGCCCTGGCAACTCATGACTAGAGCCCAGGGAGATTACTGACGCCATGAACAGGAGTGTCAAATTGTTAAGTCAGCAACAGGAGTCACTGTGTACTTACACCCCATGCGGGATCTGTCCCTAATGTGTCGTCTAAAGCCAAGTGATGCTAGGACTGGTACTGAAACAGTATTTTTATACTTTGCGTTTCTGTGTGGGCGCAGACTGATGAGGTCTTTGCTAATTATATACTGAAGTGATCTTCTGTATATAAAGAGAATTGGAAATGAAAAAAAAAAAAAACAAAACAACCTGGTGTTAAAATGGAAATGGCATAGAAAATTAATTATTTTGAAAAAAAAAATTATGTAGGATCTCTGTCTTTATTGTGCTGTACATTGCTATTTAATGCTATAATTAGTAATCCAATGGTAGTTTTTTCACTTGATGTTGCTATATGGGCAAAATGTTGAAATCTTTACCTAGTATATACTAAACTGATCTTCTGTATACAAAGAGAATTGAAAATGAATCTTTACATGAATGGAAAGGGAGAGGGAGCGGGAGGGGGGAGGGTTGCGGGCGGGAGGGAAGTTATGGGAGGGGGGAAACCATTGTAACCCATAAGCTATACTTTGGAAATTTATATTCATTAAATAAAAGTTTAATAAAAAAAAAAAAAAAAAAGAAAACATAGTACATTTGGCTATTACCTATGACCTGTTTAAATTTGCTTGCCATATGCTCATGTGGTGTTCTTGTGTTCACATAGGGTAGATAATGAGAAGAGTGTAAAATAAAAATACTGGAATATAAAAAAAAAAAAAAGAACTCAGGGATCTACTTGTAGACTGACTAATCACTTATTTAAAAAAAAAAACAGCGGAGCAATACAAACTTATTTTTTTCTACAATGTTTTTAATGCTCAGATGGATGGCGGAGGGGTTGCTTGTCACTCAAGAACGTGTTTGGGAAGGGAAGTGCAGGGGTTCCCATGACTTGGGTGCGGGAGCAGCATGGAACATCTTGCATAGGCTGTGGGGTGGTGCCAAGAGCTGAAAACGGTAGGGGAGAGGCTAGGCCGGGCCTCACGAAATCTGTTTCAAGACTGGATTTCGTTCTCTGCGCAAGGGGGGATAATACTCAACAGATGAGGGCGATCACTCTGGCTGTGAGTACTATTCGTCAGCGAAGCCTCCACGTGCAAAAGCTCTTAGCTGGCCCCCGCTGGCAGCCACTCTGGACTCCAGCTTCTCCTGCCGGCATTGAGAGGAAAATGCCTCAACACGGGCTGCAGCCGTTGCCGCTTGGGCCTGAGTCCACCCGCGCTTCCGCAGGGTAGTGTGCACCCCATCCTCACCTACAACTGAAGAAACTAAAGAGGAACAGCAACTATTTCGGTCTCCTTCCTCACTTGCACAGCCGCCCCTGATTTCCATACAAAGTTCCGATCCTCTGTTCCCTTGGCGGAAAAGATTATATAGAAATCATAGCATTATTATAAAATTGTTGGAATGTTGGGAAAAGGAAATTGACCTTTTTCAAGTTAAGCCACATTATATAAATTCTAGACAAAGGGGTAAGCCTCTAAAAGGTTAATAATCTCAACCAGGAAGGGATTTTTTTCAAAGATGATTATCTTTCTGATTAGCTTCTAACATTGGGTTAGTAGGTCCAAATACATCTAGAAAAAAAAAAGTAGGGGAGAAAGTGTTGTGGTGAGCAGGTTAAGCTGCTATTGGGACACCTGCATCCTAAATAAGACTGCCGGGATTCAAGTCTCACCTTTGCTTCCAATCCAGTATCCTGTTAATGAGCAGCAGATGATGGTTCAAGTACTTGAGTCCCTGCTACCAATGTGGGAGACATAGACTGAGATCTATGATCTTGGTTTTGGCCTGGCCAGGCCCTGGCTTTTTGGGGTATTTGGGGAGAGAATCAGCAGATGGAAGATCTGTCTGTCTGTATCTCTCAGTCACTCTGCCTTTCAAATAAATAAAAATAAACATTAGAATAGTAAAACACGGGGAAAGAATAAATGAAACAGTGTTCTATTTTAAACTGGGAAACATCAGCACTTGCTCTGTCTTCCAGCCAGCTATGGGATGCTAGGAAAACCATTTCACCGTTCCAGGTCTTGTGTGCTCATTTCTAAGCTGAAGGTTTGGGCTCTTTGGCCTCTGAAGTCACCTACAGCCTCTAGCATCTTGTGATTTAACACAAACATGAAGAAGTCAGAGTTGCATTTGGATGATAGTGCAGGTAAATGCAACCTTTTCTGTGGTTGTAGACACTTGTTAGATAAGGGAATGGCAAAGTCCAGTTAAAAGAACATCTTGCCAGGATTCTGTAATCAGGAAGTTCACGTAGCCTCATCAGCTGGAGAATCTCAAGCAACCAAAATGGAAGCAGGGTGCTGCCATTTCTAGGCTGTGTGACGCTGGACACACTACTTAGCCATTCATAAAGCCTCATGTGTCAGATGTGAATAATGAAAGAATCAAGTTATTAGAAATTTCACTCGTCATGATTCTTGGCACGTGGTATGTTGTCAATAAATATTAGTGGTTATCATCATTCCTTATCTGTGATGTGATGGTCTTGGTGTGGCTGGTCTCTATGGTCCCACCCAGCTCCAAATGGGTCCAATTCTGGAGGCTTTGTGGAAAATGAAGTGGCAGATGACCTCCAGGCTGTCTGGTTAGGTGGAGTTTGGGAAATGGGGCCAAAGTTCATGAGAACGCCAAGCCTACAATAATGGTAAATGCTATGTTGGGGTTATGTTATGTTGACATAGTGGAACCTTTTTAAATTAAACATGACACTTGGATGCATTTCTAGTTTGCAGTTGCACTTAGCTTTCCTGGGAGGTAGGGAAACCAGAGAAGAATTTTCTGATGTCCGTTGCTGAAGGCTAAGAGTTGAATCTGCTAACCTAGAAATGCCCTGCCTGAGGAAACAGTTTCCCTAGTGAATCAGGCTCACAAATCAGGTCATCCCTGGGCACTGACAGGGAAGCACTGGCTCAGGGCTATGTTTGCTTCCCTGATAACACAGCTCTGGGTCCAAAGTCCAAACAAACGCCCTGAGGGCCTTTGCTGGCATCTGTTTGCAGGGGACTGTCTGCGATTTGTGCGAATGGTGGTTCTTCTGTGTGCCCAGCCCTGTACTCTGGCAGTTCTGGAACATCAGTTTAGACCTTTGTGACTTTCTTTCTGCTCTGACGTGCTTCTGAGGATGGCTCCACCTAGCATGGCCTGGCTAGGGCAGGGCGGTGAATGCCAACAGGTGTGTGTAGACGGGTGTGGCTGGGCTAGGAAAACCTCCTAGCAAAAGACATCAGTAATTTGGGATAATACATTCTGAAATTCTGTTCACAGAGTAATGACATTTGCATTTTCATGTGATCTTGGGCCTTAAATAGTTTGTATCACATACCTGACTTCTAGGGTAAAATGAAACTTGATTTTTAAAAGCGACGTGAAGCATAGCAAATTGTTGACAGAAACACTACATACCAATGCAAGTCATTTGTATTTAAGAGTAAATTATAGTATCTGTAATCCAAATTGAAGGACCTGTTAACCTCATGGAAAAGGAAGATGTGAATGAATGCACCTGGTGTCTTTGATTTGGAATGTTTCATTTTAGAAATCCCCTTCATCATGTGTCCCACTTCTTACATCTGTTTATCTATTTATTTGAGACACACACACACATACACACACATGCAAGGAGGGAGGGAGAGAAGGGGGGGAGAGAGAGGGGGGAGAGAGAGAGAGAGAGAGAGAGAGAGAGAGAGAGAAGCTCTGATCCACTAGTTCATTCCCCAAATGCCCACAACAGCCAGGAGTGGACCAGGCCAAAGCCAGGAGCCAGGAATGCAAGTCAGGTCTCCCATGTGAATGGCAGAGACCCAAGTATTTGAACCATCACATGCTGTCTCCTGGGGTGTACATTAGCAGAAGCTGGAATTGGGAGTGGGATTGAGACTTGAGGCCAGGCACTCTGCTATGGGATGGGGGCGTCCCCACTGGCATATAAACTTGTTACATCAAATCCTTTGCCCCTACACCGCTTTCCTAATGGGCAATGCCATAATTCTTAGAAGAATGACAATGAGTGATTTCAGATTTAGGGACCCATCCAACTGTATGCAGGCACTTGGAAAAGTTCATGAGCATGAATATTAAGAAAAAAAACTATGCATGTGCTTCAAATTCTTGGTACCAAAATAAATACATATTTTAATTTTGTTTTCTATGTACATTTTGAAATTCCTTTGCTGATGTATCCTGGACATTTATGTCAGTGCCAGAGTTATCCCAGGATCTTTAGAACAGTATAATCAGGCTCTCAACAGGGTTGAGACTGTTGATTGATAAGATCAGTGGTATAGGGCTGACTCCATGGCTCACTTGGTTAATCCTCCGCCTGCGGCGCCGGCATCCCATGTGGGCGCCAGATCTAGTTCCGGTTGCTCCTCTTCCAGTCCAGCTCTCTGCTGTGTCCCAGGAGGACAGTGGAGGATGGCCCAGGTGCTTGGGCCCCTGCACCCACGTGGGAGATCAGGAGGAAGCACCTGGCTCCTGGCTTCGGATCGGCGCAGCGCTGGTCGTGGTGGCCATTTAGGGAGTGAACCATTGGAAGGAAGACCTTTCTCTCTGTCTCTCACTGTCTATAACTACCTGTCCAAAAAAAAGATCAGTGGTATATGATGGAAGGTATTCAAATAAGTAAGTAAAAAACATCAGCTGAGACCATTTAATCAAGGTACAATTAAAGTAGAAGTTGAGAACTAAAATTACCAAAGTCAAATGGCTCACATTTTGACCCTCAATTCCTACCAGCCTTGGCTTTGAAGAGCAATTCAATGTTACATCCCTGGAGTGACCTGCTGAGATGGAGACACACCCTGAGGTTGCCTTTCCACCCGTGGCCTCAGCATGCACCTTTGTTCTTATCTCTTCCCCCTCTATTAGAACAGGGCTCGTGTCTGGCTCTGAGCTTTTGCTGGTCATGTTGATCTACCCTGTAACTTTCCAGTGTGGCTCTGCGTCTCTTCTTTTTGACCTAGAATTGACTTGGTCACTGCCTGTCTGTCATAGATGGTAAATCTATCACAGGCTTTAGCTGAACCAGCCCCTTTTCTGGTCATTGTTTTTTTTTGAGATAGCTTTTACAATACCACTTACTAAAAAGTCATCTTCTTTTCAAATTGACAAATAAAAATTGTATACATTTATCAAGTATAAAATGATGTTTTGAAATTTGTATGCATTGTGGAATTGTTAAATTGAGCTAATTAGCATTTCTTTCTATCACATAATTTCTATGTGTGGTAAGAATACTTAAAATATACCCTGTTGGTGATTTTCAAGAAGATATAGTTAATTGGTATCAACTGTGATCACCAGGTTGTACAGTGGATCCCTTGAACTTGTTCTTCCTCTCCGGAAGTTTTTATCCTTTGGTCAACATCTCCCCAGACCATCCCCATGCCCTGGGAACCACCCTTCTGCTCTGCTTCTATCTGTGACTCATACTTAAACTCTGCTGATGAGATCACATACCTAGGTGTTGACCTCCTGACTTGCATTGACCTCTGGTCCACTGGCTCCTCGCTGGCTTTGGGCCTCTCACCTGTTTCCACACGTAGGCTGTGTCCCAACCTGTCAGTGTTTGCGTGCTGTGAGTTCAGCATGTTCCTGACCCTCGTTTGCTTAGATACTCCTGTCCCCACCTTCTCACCTCACCCAGAACATTTTATTGCATCTCTGAGTGACCCCTCCATGTGCCTAATCACTCACCTCAGTTCTCCTCAGGACAGCCTGCCTGAGAGTCACCGCAGCTCCCCAGTGACAAGGGGTATCATGGAAAAACACTGGCCTGGGGTTAGAGGCTCAAGGACACACTTTCTACCAGCTGGTCATATCATCTAAAGTCATCTGATCTCTCTGAGCCCCTGTTTTCTTATCTGGAAAATGGAAATATCAACAATCCCTAACTGGATTACCTTCAAAGTGTTTAAGACTAAGGATGTTGGGCATTTCTATATTTTGTGATTTTATTATCCATACTATCCTCTCCAGTGAAAAGTGTCTGTTCAAGTCTTTTGCCCATTAAAAAACATTATATTGCTCTTTATTATTGAGTTTATTATTATGTACCTAGCCTAGATACAAGTCCTTCACCAGATATATACTTTGCACAAATAGTTCCTAGTCCATGGCTTCCCCTTTCATTCTCTAATAGAATCTTTAGAAGAAGTTTTTAGTTTTGAGGAAATTTGATTTATTATTTTGTAAATTTTATGACTTTTTTCTTTTGTGTCTTAAGACATTTTTGCCTACCCAGGGTTACAAATGTGTTTTGAAACTTTTTAAAAAAGATTTATTTATTTATTTGAAAGAGTTACACAGAGAGAGGAGAGGCAGAGAGAGAGAAAGAGGTCTTCTATCCGCTGGTTCACTCCCCAGTTGGCTGCAATGGCCAGAGCTGCGCCCATCTAAAGCCAGGAGCCAGGAGCTTCCTCCGGGTCTCCCACACAGGTGCAGGGGCCCAAGGACTTGGGCCATCCTCCACTGCCTTCCCGGGCCATAGCAGAGAGCTGAATCAGAAGAGGAGCTGCTGGGACCAGAACCGGCGCCCATATGGGATGCTGGTGCTTCAGGCCAGGGTGTTAACCCGCTGTGCCGTAGTGCCGGCCCCAACAACTATTTTCTTTTAAAATCATTATATTTTTTGTTTTTACAGTTAGTTGTATAATTCATTTCCATTTTGAATTAATATCTGGATATGATGTATATATGGTATGAGAAAACAAATTATTTTCTTCTACTTAACTGTCTACACTCCACACAGAACACTTCAGTGACCAGACAAGTGAAGATTTTTCCTACACATAAGCTCAGTTTGTTGGTGGACATTGACTGGGTGTCCTGTGATTTAATTCAGTTCTGACACTGTCCATCTGGAATTAGAGTCAGATCCCACAGCTTAAGGGCTCAGTTCGAGAAGGTCTTCCTCCCACCCTGCCCTGCTGCCCTTCAGATGCCCAGTGCAAGTCCAGGCCTCCGATACTTCTGATCTCTGGCTATACTGGGGTTTACTCCTTTACTAGGATGGCACACACAGGATTTAGGGAAACACTTTATTTCCTATTGCACTTTTGTTACAGAAGATATTTTACAGATGAGCAGCCAGGTGAAGAGATAAATGGGTTGAGGATTGGAAGGATCCTAGTTGCAGAAGCTTCTGTCCCTGAGGAGTTGAGGTGTACCTCCCTGAAAATAACTCGAATTTCCACACATAGGAGCATGGAAAAATACATTGGGTTGTATTCCCATATATTGGAATAGTGGTTATCAAATACGTTGATTAATTTCAAAGTAATGATGGGTTGTGAAAGGAAACACACACACCATCATCACTCATGTCCATAAAATTCTAGAACAAATGAGTGAATTGTTAGTAACAGCAAGTAGATTGGTGGTTGATGGAGATGGGCATGTGAATGACTAGGAATGATTATGAAGGAGTTTCTGGAAAGTTTGGGGGTTTATGGGTATATGAAGGGCTTCAGAAAGTTTGTAAAAGTGAAATTAAATGATAATACAATTTCCATGAATGTGTTGATATTTATTTATTTTCATATTGATATTTACTTATTTTCATATTTGCTACCTGGACTGTGGTGATGATTTTGCGAGAAAAATATTTATATACATGTAAGTATATACATGTGTGTGTGTGTAAAATTATGTGCTTAAATAGAGGCTATTTGTTGTATATCAATCTACTTCACTAAGGCTGCTAACTGGGAGTACTGGAATAAGTATCCACCAATGTTAGAAAAATAAAATCTTGATCGCAAGCCCCAGTGAGGTAATGCCCAGGAAACTGCATTGATAGGCACACTCTGCTCTGGAAATGGGCATTGTCATTATTATCTACACACGTAGACTAGGAAAGTTTCCTGTAATAGAATGAGACACAGTTTCTAGGGGGCGCGCACAGACTTGAGTTTCCCCAACCCCGCCCAGTGGAAAATGTCAAGTTGAGTTTGTTAACACACTTCACTGGACAAAGGCCCCGTTCCAAGTGAGGACATTTAGACCTCAAAGGATTCCTTTCAGGGTGTGACTGTATCCCAGCCCCTTATCCCTGTGCCTCTCCCAGTAAATGACAAAATAGCAATGAGAAGTACAAAGTCTTGCTTGTATCTAGAATAGGAGTTCCAACCTGGCTGTACCTGGGAATATACTAGAAAAGTTTTTTAAAAAAGATTTCTTTTATTGGTTTGTTTGAAGGCAGAGTTATAGAAAGAAGGAGAGATAGAAAGAGAGGTCTTCCATCCTCTGATTCATTCCCCAAATGGCTGCAATGGCCTGAGGTTGGGCCAGATCAAAGCCAGGAGCCAGGAGTTACTTCTGGGTCTCCTTTGTAGGTGGCAGGGGCCCAAGTGTGGGATGCTGGTGCTGCCAGTGGCGGTTTAACCTGCAATGTCACAGTGATGGTCCTACTTGGAAAATTTTTGTGAAATGCTGATGCTAGGTTCTAATCCTGGAAATCCTGATGCACTTGATCTATATTTGCAAAGCTCTCCAGGTGATCCTAAAGTGCAACTAGGGTAGAGATACAGTGAGGTGGAACCTGAACCCTCTACCGTCACCTGCCTTGCCCTGTGGCCACCACATCTCCCAGATCACTCTCTGTATCTCCAGCTTTCTGTTCAACTAGTGTTAGAAATCAGTCAAGCAAAACTGATTAGGATAATAATAACTGACATTCCAGTAGTGCTTGGCCTCTTCCCAAAGGGTTTCCTAGGCTTTTGCTCACTGAGTTTCAGAAATAACTTGAGATATAAGTAAAAGGATGAATTTGCTTATACACATTTTATCTTATTCCTGCTTAATTAGAAGTGTCGTAAATGTCATTTATGAATATTTGAAAGAACAAATATGGGAAAGTATGAAGAGTCAAAATCATCTGTAATCTACTCTTTCACAGAAACCACAATTTATTTTTGGTTTATTTTAATGCAGATACAGCACAAACATTTAACTTTTTTTTGATACATCATTGGGCACAAGCTGTACCATTTCATAACCTTTTTTTTCTTTCTATTTTATATATTTGAATCATTTCCCAACATTCTTAAATATGCTTTGAGAATCATATTTTTAAAATATTTTTTATGAAAATCATATTTTAATGACTATTTTTCAATACAATGCATAGAAATACCATGATTTATTTAATCAACTTCCTTTGTTTGACAGCTTGTTTCCAAATTTTCTGTATGAAACATAGTTATGCTTTTTTGGGAGTAATTAGAACTCCTGTACACTTCTGGTGGGAAGTAAATCCAAATGATTGTTTTAAAGAATGTTTCACAGTATCTACTAATGTTGAATATATACATACCCTATGATTCAGTGATAAACACCCACAAAAAATACATACAATTGTCTAACAAAATACAGCTATAAGAATACTCATAGGGGTGCGCCTAGTTATGCCCCTAACTGGAGACAGCATAAATACCCATCAACAATGGATGGATGCATAAAGTAGCTGTGGCATAATCATGTAACGAATACAACATAGCAATGAGAATTAAGTAACTACAGTGAAGTAGAACAAAATGCATAACTAGCCCACATTTACAATTGGATCAGAAAAGCTAGAATATGTCCCCAGAGAAGCACTGTTAATCTATTCTGTTATAAATAATGATTACCCTAGTGGAAAGGGGTGAAGAGGGGCTCTTGGGTTTATTTTTTATTTGGGTCCAAGATGGATGTTAAAATATGACTTTATTTTAGCACAAAGAAATTTAAGTTTGTGCATAGTTTTTTCATGATTTGTTTTTGAAAAATTTGAAGACCCTCATGCACAGATTTCAACATTTTTTTGGCACCCAAATAAGCTTACCTTTTAAGTCTATTGTCCAATAATTTGTTGAAGTACTTGGTATGACTGGTATCCTTCCAAAAAGAAGAGATTATAACAGATGCCTGGAGACAGAAGGATGTCCACCTGAGGATGCAATGAGAAGGCGGTCATTTCCAAGTCAAGGCCCCAGAAGAAACCTTGTTGATACTTTGATCTTGCACTTCCAGCCTTCAGAACTGTAGGAAAACAGATTTTTGTTGTAGGACTGAGCTAGTCTGTGGTATTTGGTATGGCAACTCTGGTAAACTAGGGTCACATGAGGTAATTTTCTTCAATACCTCTATGCTGGAGGTGAACATCTACCATCTGACTTCAACTTTGATGGTCTAGCTACCGCCCCAGTTTTCCATCTCTCCACGAAAGATTGTTGGTGGTGCCATGAGGCAGCATTGTTTCTATGGGTAACAACTGTCTAATGTGATGATCCAGGCCACTTTCTCAAAGCCAATCAAAACATCCTTTCCTTTGCTTGCCTGGGTGTGATGGATGTGATCATAGTCACATTCGGAGAAGAAGACTCATTCAATGGATATTATTTTTTTTTCCTCAAAGCTTGGAACTTTTCAGTGGACAGTGATATTTAGGAATTAATTACGGCTGGTCAGGAAAAGTCATGGCAGTCTTCCAAAACATTCTGGGAAATGATTATGGAAGACCATAATGCTATTTCCTGCTACTATTTTTTATAAAATTTTATTTAAGGTATACAGATTTCATATATACAGATTAAGGAACACAGTGATATTTCCTACCCTCCCCTGCCTCTTGAATATGCTCCTACCCTTTTTCCTCCTTCATCTCTTTTTCCCTCTCTTAATTTTTACTATAATCTACTTTCAGTTTACTTTTTATATTCATAAGATTAATCTCACATTAAATAAAGAGTTCAACAAATAGTAAGAAGGAAAAAAACCCACTGTTCCTCAACTGTGGCAACAAGGGCTACGAACAATAATCGAATCTCAAAATGTCAATTTCACTCGTACACATTGCATTTTAGGTACTCTTTTAGTTTCCTCTGATCATGGAAAACATGATATCAATCCTTTTGGGAATGGCTTATTTCACAAAGTATAATGGCTTCCATTGGCATCCATTTTGTTAGAAAATACAGGATTTCATTCTTTTTTATGGCTGTGTAGTATTTCATGATCTCTGTGTGTAAACACACACACACACACACACACCATAATCTTTTTCCAGTCATCAGTTGATGGACATCTGGGTTGATTTCATGTCTTTGCTATTGTGAATTGAGAAATGTGGGGGAACAGATAATTCTTTTATATGCTTATTCCATTTCCCTTGAGTAAATTCCCAGGGATGGGATGACTAGGTCATATGGTTTATCTATTTTCATCTTTCTGAGGTATCTCCATATTGTCTTCCACAATGATGTACTAGTTTACATTCCTACCAACAGTGGATTAGGATACCTTTTACCCATATCCTTGCCAGCATCTATTATTTGTTGGTTTATGTATGAGATCCATTTAACTGGGGTGAGGTGAAATCTCCTTGTGGTTTTGATTTGCATTTCCCAATAGCTAGTGATCCTGCACATTTTTTTATGTGATAATTGGCCATTTGGATTCCCTATTTTGAAAAATACCTGTTCAAGTCCTTTGCTCATTTCTTAACTGGATTGTTTGTTTCGTTGTTGTTGAGTTTTTTGAGCTCTTTACAGATTCTGGATATTAATCCTTTATCAGTTTTATAGTTTGCAAATATTTTCTCCCATTCTGTCAGTGGCCTCTTTACTTTCTGAGTGTTTCCTTTGCAGCTTCAAAGGTTGATGTACTCCAATTTGTCTATTTGGCTGTGTATACCTGCGCTTCCAGGGTCTTTTCCAAAAAGTCTTTGCCTATGGCAATATCTTGCACAGTTTCCCCAGTGTTCTACTCTCAGGTCTCCTTTAGTAATCTGATAATCTCAGGAGGTAAATTTAGATCCTTGATCAATTTTGAGTTGATTTTGTGTAAGGTGTAAGGTAGGGATCTTGATTCATATTTCTGTACATGGAGAGATCTACTTTTTCCCAGCACCATTTGTTGAAGAGACTGTCCTTTCTCCAGGGATAGATTTTTATGTTCTTTGTCAAAGATTAGTTGTTGATTGTAGATATGTGGATTGATTTCTGGAGTTTCCATTCTGTCCCACTGGTCTACATGTCTATGTTATTTTTTTGCCAGTGCCAGGCTGTTTTGATTATGTATGTCCTGTAGTATGTCTTGAAATCAGGTATTGTGATGCCTCTGGCTTTGTTTTTGTTGTATAAGATTACCTTTGCTGTTCGAGGTCTCTTGTGTTTCCATGTAAATTTTTTTAAATTTTATTTATTTATTTATTTATTTATTTATTTATTTATTTTGCCAGGCAGAGTGGATAGTGAGAGAGAGAGAGACAGAGAGAAACGTCTTCCTTTTTGCCATTGGTTCACCCTCCAATGGCTGCTGCGGCTGGCTCATCGCGCTGATCCAAAGCCAGGAGCCAGGTGCTTCTCCTGATTTCCCATGGGGTGCAGGGCCCAATGACTTGGGCCATCCTCCACTGCCTTTCCGGGCCATAGCAGAGAGTTGGCCTGGAAAAGGGGCAACTGGGATAGAATCCAGCACCCCAACCGGGACTAGAACCCGGTGTGCCGGCGCTGCAAGGCGGAGGATTAGCCTGTTAAGCCACGGCGCCGGCCTCCATGTGAATTTTTGTAGTGTTTTCCTTGATCTGAGAAGAATGTTGTTGGTATTTTGATTGGGATCACACTATATCTGTAAACTGTTTTCAACAGTATGGAATTTTGATGATGTTAATACTTCCAATCCACAAGCATGGAAGATTTTTTCCATTTTTTGTGTCTTCTTCTATTTCTTTCTTTAATGTTTTGCAATTTTCATTGTAGAGATCTTTGACCACCTTGCTTAAATGTATTCCAATGTATTTAATTTTTTTCTGCAGCTATTGTGAATGAGATTGAACTTAGAAGTTTTTTTCAGCCATAGCATTGTCTGTGTATACAAAGACTTTGATCATATCCTACCACTTTACCAAACTCTTCTTTGAGTTTCAGTAGTCTCTTAGTGGAGTCTTTTGGATCCCCTATATATGTTGTCTGCAAACCGGGATAATTTTACTTCTTCCTTTCCAAATGGTATCCCTATGATTTCTTTTACTTGCCTAATGGCTCTGGCTAAAACTATATTCCAGAACTATATTAGATAGCAATGGTGAAAGTGGGCATAATTTTCTGGTTCCAGATCTTAGTGGAAATGCTTCCAGCTTTTCCCCATTCAATGTGATACTGGCTGTGAGTTTTTAATAAATTGCCTTGATTGTGTTGAGAAATGTTCCTTCTATACTCTATTTGCTTAAGGTTTTCATCATGAAAGGATGTTGTATTTTATCAAATGCTTTCTCTGCATCTATTGATATAATCATGTGCTTTTATTCTTCTGTATCACATTGACTAACCATCCCTACTTACAGGGATAAATCCCACTTGGTCCGGGTGAATGATCTTTCTGATGTGTTATTAGATTTGATTAGCTAATATTTTGTTGAAGATTTTTACATCTGTGTATCAGGGATTTTGGCCTTTCCTGTTCCCCTTGTAGCTTCTACATCTACAGGACTTCAAGGAGCTGAGACATTTTATTTGTGCATTTATCTGTTCCCAGTGATATTATAACGTTCTCAATTTAAAGAGTTATCAAATTAGGACTTCCTCAGGATGTTAAAATATCTGTTTTGAACACTTGGCAAAAAGAGAGAAAAATAAACTACATTTTATTTTTAATTTAAATACAACAAAATGAAGCATATATTGACCTGACTTTCTTGAATTCTTCTGACTAGTAGGTAGGGTAAAGGGATGTGAAAGAGATTTGGAGGATGATAGGTAAGTCATCACATGGGGTCTCAATTTATTCTGCTTTGGAAGGTAAATACAATTTTATTTCAGTTCTCCAAAATTAATTGAGAACCTACTTCTCAGCATATCTCAAATAGAGTGGAGGAAAGGGTGTTTACTGTTAAAAATGTATGAGCTTGTTGTGTAGACAAGAATCTCTACTATGATTTCCATAGCTTACTGCCTTCAGAGGGTTTTCAGCGTATGATGCAGGAAGGGAGAACCCAAGAGGGGAGTTGTGGGGGGAGGGCTCCCTGAGTGGAACTGAGAGGTCTCCAGGGAGACCAAGGCAGTTAGAGTTCAGGATGCAGAACACATGAGAGGAGATGTTATTGCTATAGAGATTTTCAGAGCATAGCCCTTGAGCATTCAACTAAGAACTGATCAGTGTCTGCATTTAAGAAATCTATTGGAGGTGGGGGGCGGTGGGGCATTGGGTGCAACAGTTAAGATGAGCTTGGAACATGTGCAACCTAGATCAGAGTGCCTGGGTTTGAATCCAGACTAAATTCGTAATTCCAACTTCATGCTCATATGAAACCAGTGAGGTACTTGGGCCCTTGCCACCCCTGTGGGAGACCCTGATTGAGTTTCTCCCTCCTGCCTTCAGCCTAGCCCAGCCCTAGTTGTTGCAGGCATTTGGAAAGTGAGGGGATGGATGATCTCTGTCAGCCTGTCCCTCTTTCAAATATATTAAAATACGCAATGAATTATAATAAAAAACAAACCTACTTGAGCCTAGGAGAAGAACCATCCAAAAAGATTCAAGGGAACAATGCACGGTGCTTACACAGGGTCAGGATTAGGGCCTATTCATTTCAATAAGACTGGAAAAACCCACAAACACATAGGGCGTTAGGTAGAGTACTCAGAAAAATCATCATCAGTAATGGAATTATTACTGTAGATTGAGCACTGCTCTGGTTCTGTGTAACAACCCCTAAAAGTAAGACTTTCAAAGATCAGATTTTTAAAGTAACATAACTATGTATCAGAATAAAATATATGAATATCTATAGTAATACAATAATGTTTAGCAACATGTTAAATTCCAGCTGGTATCCATTTAAAAAATTACCATACATGCAAGGAAGTAATAAAATGCAGATGCTTCTTAATTTATGATGAAGTAATATTCTGATAACCCCATCATAAATTGAAAATATTTTAAGTAAATATTCAGTTAATATGCTTAACCTACATAATATCATAGCTTAGCAACACAGTACACTGTAGAGTATTCTTGTTTATCCTCGTGATTGCATAGCTTACAAAAAACTGTCTCACTGCTGCTGCCCTGCATTACAAGACAGTCATTACCACATATTGCTAGCTTGGGAAAAGATCTGTATTCAATATTTGGAATATAGTTCCGCTGAATGCATCTTTTGCACCATTGTAAAGCTGAAAATTTAAGTCAAACTATTGTAAGCCAGGGACCACCTGTGAAAGCAAAGTAAGGATAAGAAACCATTGATTGAAATGGGCACTTTTAATCCAGGCTAACACAGATGTTAAAATTAGCATTTAAGGACATTAAAACAGTTATTATATTTGATCTGTTTAAAAAAGTAATTAGAGGCATGGAAGACATAAAGCATCCAAATCAGTTCTAGAAATAAAAACTACAATGTAAAATATGATAAATGCACTGCATTGATGGTTATTAAATAATGGCAGATTACAGATGAAAAAGTAAAGATCAGAAACTCAAAGGCATAGAAATAGAAACTACCAAAGTGAAACACAGAGAAAGCAGACTGCAGCAAAAAGCCCCAGTAAGCTGTGGAACAACTTCTAACAACCTGTTTGGAATAAATTTAGAATCCTCCAAGGTGGAGGGAAATTGGAAAAATATTTAAAGAAATAATATCTGAAAGCCTGCTAACTTTGATGAAAACTAGAATCCCATGAATTCAAAAGTTCAATGAGCCACAAAAACAAGATACATGGAGAAAACTTCATCTAGTCTTGTCATAATCAAATCACTCAAGGTCAATGATAAGGAGTAAATCTTAAAGTAACTCAAGAAAAAAAGACATTATTATATATAATTATATATAATATAAATATATATAATATAATATAAAAGACATTTATATATATAAAGAGAAGGATTACAACAGATTTATATTTGGAAACTATCCAAGTGAGAAGACAGTGGGACACTTTTTAAAGTACTGAAAGAAAAATACAAATACCTATCAACCTAGAATACTTTATTCCACAAAATTATCTTTATAAAATGAAGGCAACTTTCAGATATCCAAGAGTTGAAACAATTCATTACAAGCATGCCTACATTATAAAAATTTGACAAAAACCTTCAAGGAGGGGTAGGCATTTGGGTGCAGTGGTAAAAGCACCACTGGGGATGTCTGAGTCCCATATTGGAGTGCCTGGACTCAAGTTCTAATTTTGCAGAATGCATACCCTAGGGGGTGGGGACAGCTGAGGATGTCTTAAATAATTGAGTCACAACTACCCATAGGTGGCCCACACTGCGTTCCTGGATGCTGGCTTTAGTGTGGCCTGGTCCTTGCTCTTATGGGCATTTAGAGAGTAACCAGCATATGGTAGTTCTCTGTCTATATCTCTGTCTTTCAAATGAATAAAATAAATAAATTTTTTAAAATTAAAAGAAGACCTTCAAGCAAAAAAGAAAAAAAACCACATTAGATTGAATCTTGAGTCTACAGAGGGATAAAAAATAGCAGAAAGGTCGGCGCCATGGCTTCACAGGCTAATCCTCCGCCTTGCAGCGCCGGCACACCCGGTTCTAGTCCCGGTTGGGGTGCCGGATTCTATCCTGGTTGCCCCTCTTCCAGGCCAACTCTCTGCTATGGCCCGGGAAGGCAGTGGAGGATGGCCCAAGTGATTGGGCCCTGCACCCGCATGGGAGACCAGGAGAAGCACCTGGCTCCTGGCTTTGGATCAGCGCGATGAGCCAGCCGCAGCAGCCATTGGAGGGTGAACCAATGGCAAAAAGGAAGACCTTTCTCTCTGTCTCTCTCTCTCACTATTCACTCTGCCTGTCAAAAAAACAAAACCAAAACCAAAACAAAAAAAAAAAAACCAGCAGAAATTTACAAAGACAAATATGTAAGATTTTTCATTTTATTATTAGAATCTCTTTAAAAGATAATTTTATGTTTAAATAGTAATGATGCATATGGAATTTAATGTGTATAAAGTTAAAATATATGACAACAGATGAAACCCAACATAAACAAAATAAAATAATAAAGATGAAAGTGGAAATAAATGAAATAGAGAACAGAACAGAGAAAACCATGGAAACAAAAAGCTGATTTTTTGGGAAATCAATATAACTGATAAACCTATGGCAAGATTGATCAGGAAAGAGACACAAGTTATCAACATCAAGAATGACAAAAGTGAGATTATTAGAGATATTGAAATGGTAACAAGAGAATATTATGAAAAATTTTAATAAATTTGACAACTTAAGTGAAATGAGAAAATGCCTCAAAAGGCAGAGACTAGCAAAAGTCTTTCAAGAAAAAATAGATAACCTGCTTCCTTGCCTAATATCTCTTAATATTGAGTGGGTGGTTTAGATACCTTGCCATAAAGAAAATTCCTGATTTTGATGGCTTCATTGAGGAATTCTTCCAAACATTTTAAGAAAGCATAATGCTGATTCTACATAACCACTTCCAGAATATTGAAATTAAAGAAATATAGACCAACTCATTCATGAAACCAGCACTACCCTGATATCCAATCAGAGATGACATTATAAGAAAACTACAAGCCAATATCATTCATGGATATAGATGCAGAAAATTTAAACCAAGGTGTAGGTTTTGTGGTACATAGGGTTAAGCCACCACCTGGGATGCTTGCATCTCATGTTGGAGTACCAGTTTGAGTCCCAGATACTCTGCTTCTGATCCAGCTTCCTACTAATATAACCTTTTGGAGGTAGCAGGTGATGACTCAAGTACTTGGGTCTTTGCCACCCATTAGGGGAGCCCTAAGTTGAGTTCTTGGCTCCTGGCTCAGACCGGGCTATCATAGCCTTTTGAGAAGCGAACCACTGGAAGGAAGGTTGAACTGTCTCTCTCTGTCACTTTATAACTCTGCCTTTCAAATAAATAAGTCTTAAGAAGTTTAAACCAGGGGGCCAGCACCGTGGCGCAGTGGATTAATGCCCTGGCCTGAAGCACTGGCATCCCATGTGGGCGCTGGTTCTAGTCCTGGCTGCTCCTCTTCCTCTTCCAATCCAGTTCTCTGCTATGGCCTGGGATAGCAGTGGAAGATGGGCCCTTGCATACACATGGGAAACCTAGAAGGTCATGCGGCCATCTGGGGAGTGAACCAGCGTATGGAAGACCTCTCTCTCCCTCTCTCTCTCCCTCTCTCTCTCTCTGTAACTCTATCTTTCAAATAAATAGAAATAAAAAATAATCTTTAAAAAAAGTTTAAACCAAGTTTTGGCAAATATGATCCAACAATGATGACAATATTTGATGGTGATATGGGATTTATCCCAAGAAAACTGGCTTAATACTAAAAAATTGATCAATGTGGGGCTGGTTTTGTGGCGCAGCAGATAAAGCCACAGCCTGCAACACAGGCATTACATACAAGTGCTGATTTGAGCCCTGACTTCTCCACTTCTGATACAGGTTCCTGATGATACTAGGGCCCTTGCCTCCCGCATGGAAGACCCAGAGGAAGCTCCTGGCTCCTGGGTTCTGGCTTCAGCCTGGGCTGGCCCTGGATGTTGTGACCATTTGGGGAGTGAACCAGCAGGTGGAAGATTCTCTCTCTTTCTTTCTCTCTCTTTCTCTTTCTCCCCTCCTTCCCTACCTCCCTACCTATGTATCTCCCCACCCCAGGCTTTCAAATAAATAAATCTTAAAAAAATTGACCATTGTAATTTATCATACCAACAAACTAAAAAGGAAAAAAAAATCATATTGTCAATTCAATAAATGTTGCAAGAAGCATTAGATACATCCAATATCCAGTCTTGAAAATACTCTTGAATAAGTAGCAGAAAGGGACATTTATATGATAAGAAAATGTATAAAAACCTACAGTTAATATCATGCACAATTAACTGAAAATGGATCACAGATCTCAATGGCAGTCCTAAAACTATGAAGCACCTGGAAGAAAACATGGGAGATCTGTGCAACTGGTGTCAGAACAGCCAGAAGAATTGCTCAGCTCAAGTGATGGCCACCATTGAGGGAGAGGCAGGGAGGGCGAGTTCAACAAGCAAATGTTTCTTGTGCTACCCCTGCATAGAGGCCCTGGACAACTCGCTATCTCTTCTCTGTGGTCTTTACTCTGTGCCTAACAGCCCTTGAAAGCCACAGAGTGTCCTCTTTGAGGCATTTCAGTCAGTGCAGGGTAAGGGACCTGTCACTGCCATTGGGACTGTGGTAGAATACATTGCACAGAGAATATGCCACAATGGAAGTACTGTACCTGGATGATGGACTGCACTCAAACAACAAAGCAGTGCCATTCTACCTGAGGGGAGATAAGCTCTTAGATTTTTTTTTTTTTAAATTTTTGACAGGCAGAGTGGACAGTGAGAGAGAGAGACAGAGAGAAAGGTCTTCCTTTACTGTTGGTTCACCCTCCAATGGCTGCCACGGCTGGTGCGCTGCGGCCGGCGCACCACGCTGATCCGATGGCAGGAGCCAGGTGCTTATCCTGGTCTCCCATGGGGTGCAGGGCCCAAGCACTTGGGCCATCCTCCACTGCACTCCCTGGCCACAGCAGAGAGCTGGCCTGGAAGAGGGGCAACCGGGACAGAATCGGTGCCCCGACCGGGACTAGAACCCAGTGTGCCGGCGCTGCAAAGCGGAGGATTAGCCTGTTGAGCCACGGCGCAGGCCTTAGATTATTTTTAAAAGTTATTTATCTATTTGAAAGGCAGAGTTACAGAGAGAAGGGAAAACAGAGACAGGGAGATAGAGAGAGAATCTCCCTCCCATGGGTTCACTCCCCAAATGGCCAATGGCTGAGGCTGAGCCAGGCCAAAGCCAAGAGCCTGGGACTTTATCTGGAACTCCCACATGGGTGGCAGGGGCCTAATACTTGGGCCATCTTCTACTACTTTCTCAGGCATACATTAGCAAAGGGCTGGCTTGGAAGTGGAACAGGCAGGACTGGAATTGGCACCTCTGTGCGATGGTGGTGTTGGCAGTTGGCAACTTAGCCTGCTACACTACAATGCTGGCCCCAAGATCTTACATTTTTTAAAAAAAGATTCATTTATTTATTTGAAAGGTAGAGTTACAGAGAGGCAGAGAGAAGGAAAGAGAGAGAGAGAGAGAGAGAGAGAGAGAGAGAGAGAAAGTCTTCCATCTGCTGGTTCACTCCCCAGACGGCCACAGCAGTCAGAGCTGTGCCAATCTGAAGCCAGGAGCCAGGAGCTTCTTCCGGGTCTCCCACGTGGGTGCAGGGGCCCAAGGACTTGGGCCGTCTTCTACTGCTTTCCCAGACCATAGCAGAGAGCTGGATCGGAAGTGGAGCAGCTGGGACTTGAGCCGGTGCCTATATGGGATGCTGGCACTACAAGTGGCGGCTTTACCCGCTATCCGACCCTTAGACCTTACATTTGAATTACATTGCTCTGCTCATCACAGACAAGGCCAGGAGTTGAACACAGTATATGTGAAGGATATGGAGTGTGTGTGAAGAACATGCACTTACACCATTCTATATGCTGTGTCGTAGGAGGCACTTTCTGATTTCGTTCATACAGAGATCCTGCCTCATAGGTACAGTTGTTCTCGTATTAAACTCAAGGAAGTTAAAACATTTATCTAAGGTCAACAACTGCTAACTACTCATGCTCAGATTTGTCTGACTACCATAAGTCTTCCCCCTTTCCCCCCTTTTCTATTTTATCATACACTTCCATTAGACTAGACAAGATTTTGCTAGGTTACAAAGTATTTCTCTCTCCAGCACCTGAAAAGCAGAAGCCCAGAAAAATTCTCTCCCTTTAGGGGCAGTTGTCTTCTAAATGTTAGAGGATGAGGCTATACATGTGCCTAGTTGAGAATTCTTGGAATGCATTGTGTGTGAATGTTTCTTAGCAAAATGATGTAAGGGGGACCTCAGCTTTGGTCTCGAACATGAAGGATTAATGAGCGCATATAATGTTGCTGATTCCAATAGGACTTAGCATTGCAAAACTAGGAAGAGGTGATGAAAAACAGCCAATCATGAAGCTACAAAAGCATCATAAGTCTCTGAGGAATTTGTTTCCGATTGCAGCCTATATTGAACAGATTTACAATGCTGATAGAAGAAGTCTCCTCCAGCGTGGCCTATAAAGTTGCTTTTGAAACTTTTGGAGCATGGGTAGTGAATCAAGTCCTTGTGAGTTTGAGCAGAGGGTGGAGTGTTCCTGCAGTAATAGTAGTACAGATTCCCAGAAAATAATAGCCTTGCCTAAAATTGTGATTATTCTAGAGCTTTCAAAGTAGTCACACATTGACTAGATGCTTTTGTGTACCCGCTCATGCATGAATAGATCAGAACTTTTTTCCTCGTTACTGTATTTATTTCCCCGTAGTACATCCAGTGAAGGATTTTGAAAGGGTTCTTGTGATCTTGTAAAAACACTTTGACCAATAGAATTTCACGAAGTGGAGACATCATTGTTCAGATACAGTGATTGGCAAGATTTGGGCATATTTGTTTCTCCCTGTTTTCTATCTTCACCCCACATACTTGAAAAATATTTTTCAGTAAAAAATTATAAACACTTTGTTTCATCCCTGATGGTTGGTGACAAGTTTAAAATTCATTTAAACCTTCGTTCCAATCCAGATTCAGGTTCCCTCTGTACCTTATTCTTCTAGTAGACCCAAGGTGAATTCTATCATAGACAATTTTAATCACTTACTGTTCTTGAGTACAATTTTCTGCTCTCTGAAATGCCTTCCTTCTCCATTTCTGGTCCTCATTGGGTGAACCCTGGCTATCTGCTCCTCGCACAGCTAGTCTCCAGCGAGGCTACCTTCCCCAGCTGCCCCTGCTGGCAGGTGTGCGTGTAATTGATTTGCTCCCAGAAACCTGACATATCCCTTCTTCCTTTGTCTTCTTCCTCTGTCTCTGTGCTTTACTCAAATACCAGCGCAGCGAAGCTCTTCCTCTCAAGTATTGATGATGGCAGAGTGCTAATCTGTCTTGTTCCTAAGAGATTAAATGCTACAGTCTCTCTTTCATGCTTTTGAGTTGTTTATGCATTAAAAAAAAAAAGCTAGTATTGGTTCAAGACACTAAAATTTTGGGATTTATCTCTGAGGGGAGCTAGTATTACCTTACCAGATATATGAGGGATCTTCAAAAAGTTTGGAGGAAGTACATATTATGAAATAAAAAGCTTGGATTTTGATGTTGTTTTTAATAAAATAAACCTTTTAACTCCATTTTATGGACATTTTCAAGTACCCTGCTGTCCTTCAGACCTAATTCAATTCCCCTCGTTTCTTTTATATCACTCCTTAACACTCTAGGCAAATGTGATACCTTTTCCCCTCTAATTATTATGGCACACACAGTGTTGATTGCTTTCTTGTGTTTTTGTAGCACTTATCCCAAGCTACTTCAACTTCTTGTCCACTTGCCCTCTAACATTGGACCTGCACACATACCTGTCTTCCTTTTCTTATGTCTCTGTGCAGGAACTTAGGAGTATATCTTCATGTCCAAGATCGATCTCCCTTCATTTTCTTCCATACTTTGTCCTCCACTCTGCCTCTGGTTTCAAGTTCTCCCATGAGCATTTGACAATGTGCATTGCTGTCTTTCGGGGAGCTTTTTCAACCCATGGCATCAGAGGCTGCTTCCGTGAGAATAGGCGGAGCTATGCTACAGTCACCCAGTCATCACTGATCCCCATCCTCGGCGGCTCTGTGTCCCCTGGGATTTGGCTGCAGTGCCACTCATGTCCTCACTCTGGGCCCTGGGCTGGTGAAGGGAACTCTGTGGAATGTGGTCACTCTGCTGGCAGAAGGAAGAGAGGGATCATGGGGAAGCTCATATTGGTTAGCACTTAGAACCTTCTACCTGGAAGTGACATACGTCATTGCTGTTCATGTTTTGCCATCTAAAGTGTGTGACATGGCCCAGCCTGAAGTCAGTGAGGCATGATATACAGTCATCTCACAGGGAGGGTACAGCCTTGCTTCAAACTACCATGGTCCTCAGTTCTCTTTCTTCTCCTCCCTGTCTCCATGGCAGTGCCCTCTCTCTAAACTCCCCAGCACTTCACAGTGTAGTTGAGTTGGTAGAAAAGGTCCTGTAAGTTGAAATGAAGCCTTTATGGTGTGGCCATATTACAATAGGCCTGGTGTCTTTATAGGAAGAGGAAGAGATACCAGGAATGTGTGTGCCAAGAGTAAAGACCATGTGGACCATGTGAGGACACAGCAACAGGGCAGCCATCTGCAAGCCAAGGAGAGTGGCCTCAGATGGAAACAACCTGCCAGGACCTTGACCTTGGATTTTCAGCCTCCAGAACTGTGAGAAAAACAAATTTCTATTGTTTAAGCCACCCAGTATCAAGCATTTTGTTATGGCAACTCTAGTGAACTAGTACAGACAGTGAGACAGTGAGCAATATAAGGACAAGGTCAAATCTTATTTCTCTAGGTGTCTGTCCTATACCCTAAAGCCTGTAGTGTGTCACACTTGTGGAATCCATCAGTCCATCATGTATGGGTCATATTGATTGATAGGTAAACAAGTGTGACATTGATAAGTAAATACAAAATAATTTTCAGGAAGTTATTTTGATATGAAAGATCTAGCACCTGATATATGATCAGGACAAATGTATTGGTTGGTGAACAAAAGGTGAACAATATCATAACAGTATTTTGTTTTTATAACTTGTCTCCGAGAAACAAAAGAGGCTCTGGCTCCTATTGATACACCCTGCTTCAAGCAGTAGTGAGAAGCCCTAGTAACTGGGGCATGGGGAAAGACCTGAGCTGTGAGGGGACAGGCAGTTTGTGCAGCACCAGAGTGAATCATGGCACCAACCAACACTGAACAGGAGGCTCGCGTGGTCCCACTAGCTGGCAGGGTGCTGAGTCCTGCAGCCAGCGCTCCGATGAGATGACTCCTCTGTACTTGCTCCAAAATGACAATAGCACTGGAATGTACCTTCAAGGATTGTGGTGGGGGGAAAGACACTGCAGGTAGATTTGGGGTAAAAATAAAGATCAGCCCATTATGGTAATTAAGATAAATAATGAATGAAGGGTCAGGCAGCCAGATGCATGGATGCACAAACATGACAGTATCTGGAAACATCTGGTATATGGAAAAGTTTGAGTTTTCCTACATATGTGGCACACTTGGGCAAACCTGAGCTCAGAACAGGTCAAAAGGGAGTGGGTTCATGGTCACCACATTTCCCAAAGGGTTCCATTGGATTGGAAGAGGCTGGGCTTGACTGGGATGGTAGTTTAACAAGCATGTGCACACATACAATCTTACATGAAGTCAGAGGCTGCTGGTTTGCACCAGAACTACAGTATGCCCAGGCATCCAAAGAGAAGACTCCCCTTTGAACAGAAAAAAAAAAGCCAGATAGCAATCAACCAAACCTACAGCATTCACAGTGCGTTAAAACAGCCCACACCTGTGCACAGTTGGTGACACGTATGGGTCATAAGTCTCAGAAGCAACCCGAGAACACTACCGGATAGCATGTTCAGGGAATAAACGAAAGGAGGATCAGGCCAATGGTGAACATCCTGATGATCAAGGTGGCTTATATGGATGAGGGTCAGGAGACAGGGTTGTATCACTGTTCTTAGGAGATGGGGATGTGCCACTTGGCAGGTTAGACATATGAGGCTGACACTGGGAACACTGAGCTGGGCAGGGGGTCAAGAATTGGGATTCACTCACCTACAGATATCATCAAAGACATGAATGTTGATGACATCCCCGTGTAGAGTGTCTAGGGTGAGAAGGGGGGCACCGGGACAAGATCCAGAGAAACTTTAGTATCTGAAAGGTGGGCAGAATCTCAGGAGTAGACAGGCAGAGAGCTGGGAGGAAAACCAGGAGGAGTGGCAGTGAGGGTGCCAAAGGGACACCAGGCATTCAGAACAGTATCATGACTGACAGCAGAAGGGGGCTGAGAAATCACATATAATCCTATAATCCTGACTGAAAAAAGTGCCATCTTTGGTTGGTGACCTTGGCAAGATCAGAGGCTTCCTAACGGTTCAGGTGTGCATGTAGGAAAGAAGCAGAGGAGTGAGAGGTGAGAATATAACATTGCCAACTTTTCCAAGGACTGTGTCCCTGAGCTGAAACAGTATTTGGGGTGGCAGCTCACTTTAGGATGGCAGCGGTGAGAGCATCTCCGAAGCCTGCTGAGAGCCGTGGAGGGCTGAGCCTTGGGGCAGGTGTCAGATGGGTTCCACTGTTCAGGCCACAGAAGTACTGAGGGAGAGGTGGTGGAAGGCGTGCCCCATGTTCAGCAAACCTGCACCTGTTGAGATGTTGTGGTGTTGTAAAAGACTGAGCTACGGGGCCAGACTGTGAGATCTAATTCTGCCTCTTTCATTGCCTGGCAGTGTAACCTTCAGCAAGTCATCTAAGCATCAGATTCTTCTTCAGTAACAATGAGACCTAACACCTAAGCTATCTTAAAAATCAAATGCAATAATGCATGGAAGACGGTTAGCATGCTGTCTGCTAAACACACATTCACATCTTGTTTCCTTCCTGGACTTCATAAGCTTGTCAGCAACCTGCGCTCAGAGCAGAGGGGGCAGGAGTCTCCTCTAAGCATCCCTCTCTGTCTGGCTGTCTTAGGGTCTCTTTCTCATCACCAGCTGATCCTGGCCATCTCCAGCAGGGCCCCACATCTGGCATCACACCCACAGGAAAGTCAGCACTGCTGGGTGTGTGTGGGGTTGGGGGGGACACCTCCCAGAGGAACCAGAGCACCGTGACTTTGCTGGAAAGCCCAGCCTCCTTGTTTTCTGCAGGCAGGAATGTGGTTCAGGGGAAGGCGGGCTGAGCTCCCGGAGCGCTGCACGTGGTTTTCGAACCTCACCACAATGCCTGCTGTGATGTAACAAGAAGGGAGCGCCGGAGAAGACGAAGGGGACTGCTTGCTCACTTTCTCAGCCAGCCACTCTGCCTTCTTTCTGTTTTGCTTCCTTGCCCCTGTTTCCTTCCAGGAGAGATTGTAGCTGTCTTTTGTTCTCCCATTGGACAGCCCAACAGGCTTCTTCCCATTGGAATCTTGTCAATCAAACTGCATTTGACCCGAGGAGCCTCCTGCGTGAGCCCTCCCAGGAGGAACCGTGACCTAACCTAGCAAGCAGGAGAACTGAAAGCAGAACTCAGGAGTCACAACTGGCTGAGTCCCCGCCAATCACAGCAGCACAGCTTCTGTCACTAGCAGGTGGCCGACTGTTCAACATGTGTTCAAATAAGGCAAATGCCGGGCTGTAACCCATCAGCTTTGTCTAGACCTCACTGCTTTTCTGTCCTTCATTTCCGTTGTCTGTCTCTAGATGTTGTCTGCTCACCTTGCTGCCTTGCTGCCCTCTGAGCCTGCTCCGATTCTGAGGGCTTCTCTGTTGCAGACTTGCAAATAAAAGCCAACTAAGAAGTGCAAAGCTAGATTTGTACTGATTTTGTCTTGTAACAAGGCAAACGGAGATTCTGAGAGATGGAGTCGGGGGCTTTGCAGGTAGTTCAGTGACTAGAGAGGGAAAGAGTAGCAGAGCGGCCAGTCTAGGGCTGAGAACTCAGCCCTCTTGACTCCTTGTCCGGTGCTCTTTTCATAGCGTCTCCCAGGGATAACCAGGATTTACCAATCCAACCATGGCACTCCAGCTCCCTGAACGCTAGTGAAATGCATTGCATGCCACTGGGAGTCAGGTCCTCTTTAGGCTCTGGGGGCTTAGCAGCAAAACAGCACTCAACTCCTGCTCTTTAGGACTTAGGGTTGGAGGGGAGCCAGACAATAAACATAACACTCAGATTCATGATTGATAAGGCGACCCTCCGCCAGGTCTCCCCAGGGCACATTTTCTCAATAGAATGCCTCTTGAATATCATGTGCATGGTTAGGAGATGAGAGGAAGTAGAAAATACCAGGCCTGCATTTGTTCACAGCCATTCCTGGTTGAGATCTGATGACAACCTCCGTGTTCCCATGGGTGACAAGTCCTTTTGGTGGAGGGGCTAGCATGAGAAATGGTCCTTGCGTGAAAGACATTCAGGTGGGCACCCTGGCTGAGCCCATGTTCTTTGGTTGGCTCAGTGATGATGACCCTAGTTACTTGCAAAATAACTCCACCAGGAAGAGAGCAAGGAATCTCTCATCAAGTTCAACATGAGGCCTTTGCTGGGAGTGAGTGGCAGCTCCATACCAGGACCTTTTCTTTCTTTTGAATGGTAGTTATGGAATGGTAGGAAGTGTCCCACAAAGGATTTCCGTTGGTCATTGTTGTTTTTCGTTCAGGAAAAAAAAATGTGGGGGCAGGGAGAAGAATCTCCTTCCCTTTGTGAGTTCTGTGATTCAGAGTTTAAAAGGCCAGAGACAGGATCTGGGTCACAGCCTTGGCTTCCTTTTCTGTGCGGGGCCTTGTCCTTCACATTTGTCCCTTTATACATGGAAACTAGACCTCCACATTCCACCCCAGGTTTGTACTTGGTCACATGAGTGAAAAGTGCTATCCTTAAGGTCAGCGTTGGTACTTGGGGGAAGACTATGCATTGGAGTAACCAAATCTTAAGTTTCAGCTTTGTGAAGAGATCAGAGATCACTTAGTCTCACTGCCTTCTCAAAGTAGAGTTTCCTGCCACTCTCAGTGACAGCTAGGTGACACTGTCTATGCTCTGAGTGTGTCTGATAATCACAAGTGTGCTTGTCAGGGGCGAGTGTTTAGTGCAGTGGTAAAGACCCTGCTTGGGATGCCTGCATCCTATATTGCAATGTAGGTTCAATACAGCTGGTTCAAGTCCCAGCTCCTCCACTTCTTGGCCAGCTGCATGCTAATGTGCACCCTAGTACGAAGCAGGTGATGGCTTAAGTACTTGGATCCCTGACACTCAGTGAGAGACCTGCATTGAGTTCCAGGCTCCTGGCTTCAGCCTAGTCCAGCCTTGGCTATCGCAGGCTTTTGCAGTTTGAACCAGCAGATGAAAGATCTCCACAGAGGCAGAACCACTGGAATCTGTATACTTGGATATGGGGGATGATTTATTGTAAGAAATTAGCACATGTGATTATGCAGGTCAGCAAGTCCCAAGTACAGATGAGGGTCCCGGAAGAGCCAAAACTGCAGTGCAAGGCTCAAGGCCTGTACTCACAGAATTCCTACCTGCTCACAAGGCTCTTGCTGTCCTCAGGCCTTCAGCTGTTTGGATGATCCCACCTGCATCAGAGAGTACAGTCTGCTTTATCAAAGGCCAGTGATTTAAATGTTAATATCTCCCAAAAACACTCTTCCAGAATCAGCCTGAATAATGCTTGACACAGCTGGGTATGTGGCTCAGCATATTGACATGAAATTAGTTAAGCATCTAGAATATTACACATCCTTGTAATGTTCAGTGACTAAAACACACATGCATACCCAGATTGGACTCCCCCAACCTCCCTAGTCCTCCTTTGGAAGGAAAGGAAGAGCAAGTCTGTTCTGTGCTGAGGGAAAGGGGTAAGTAAAGGATATGGCACCTGGTGTGCTTGATTAAGAGTGACATTGGCTACAAAGCCTTTTAAAGCTGGGGTCAGCCAACTGCCAACTTCCTGCATTTCTGGATTTGGGTAGGGAGAGAAGAAGGCAATTAGCTGAAGTATGCAGAAGTGTGCACACACACACAAGGCAGTATAACAGAATGGTTAGGTGGTACATAGAACATGAACTACATGGCCTCATCAGAATTCCAGATTTGGGCCGGCGCCGTGGCTTAACAGGCTAATCCTCCGCCTTGTGGCGCCGGCACACCGGGTTCTAGTCCTGGTTGGGGCGCCGGATTCTATCCCGGTTGCCCCTCTTCCAGGCCAGCTCTCTGCTATGGCCCGGGAAGGCAGTGGAGGATGGCCCAAGTCCTTGGGCCCTGCACCCGCATGGGAGACCAGGAGAAGCACCTGGCTCCTGGCTTCGGATCAGCGCGGTGCGCCGGTCGCAGCGGCCATTGGAGGGTGAACCAACGGCAAAAAGGAAGACCTTTCTCTCTGTCTCTGTCTCTCACTATCCACTCTGCCTGTCAAAAAAAAAAAAAAAAAGAATCCCAGATTTGCTGTGTAACTGAATACTTAACCTCTCTGGGCTTAGTTCCTTCGTGTATATAAAAAAGGAAATAATAGAATCTCTACTTCCCAGGTTGTGAGGACTCAATGAGGCCGTAGCTATAAAGTGCTTGCAAGTTTCCCTGGTGCCTAAGTCCTGGACAATGCCAGTTATTATAGTTATTACCTTTACCATAGGCACAATGCATGTCAACTGCTTATTGTCAGTTTAAATTCACACGGGTATTGATAAGCAAATAAAATGTGCGGTGGGAATCCTATACTTAAACCCTACCAGTGCGGAATCTGTGCTGGAGACAGCTTCATAGGAGAGAATATTTTTGGGTACTTCATTAATGAGATTCCATTGAATAGAATCTAACAGATTCTTTCAATTAAATCCGTTTTTCCCCCTTTCTTTTGTGACCAAGGTGCTGCCATGACATTGGAGTAAATTCAGCAGTTTGGATTTGCAAGGCTCTCCTGCAGCCATGGGAGCTCGTGTGCGAGAGGCTTCTGCCCTTCCTTGCCTGCACATGCTTGTAGCATGTCTGTCACTGGGCACCTGGGGCTCAGGTGTGCCTGAGGCTGCTGGGAGGAGCGCCCAGATAATGACAGCTGGTGGCACTGGTGTGATGGGCTTCTTCTCCCTGATAAATGGCTTTGTAGATGCTGCCAGCTTCATGCTCAATTAATCTCAGTTGAATTGATCATCCAGTTATAAAGAAAACCATTAGCAATACAGCAAAACTTCCCAATGAGCTGTTACGCAGCAGAGGAAAGGAAGTGAATTGGTTTCTTTACAGAAATTAAGATGATGAGCTGTCTTTGAAAAGAGCCCCATATCAGCCTTCTCACTACCTGCCTGAGTCAGCCCCCAGGGGTGGGATAATAAGGTAATTTTTTCATGTATTTATATGAGGAATCATTAAAAGAAAATATTTTTGAAATCAGCAGTATCTCACAGGTGCCAGAATTTATTTTAAACTGAAAAACTTTACATACATTGTATTGACACCCTTAGCTCCCTGACAATGCGTTGGGGCAGGTGGAATTACTTTTCTTTCACAGGTGAGAAAAGGGAAGAGACAGGCAGGTGACCTAACCAGGATCACAAGCCGCTGAGCTGAGCCAAAGTCTGTGCTTCTGGCCTTGACTCTGTGTGTTCTGTACTCTCTTAGCAGGATCTGGAGTTCAATGGAGCATCCCCCATGCCTCAGTACTAATTGCCTTAATACTGAAACCTTATGTTCAGGTTTAGAATATTACATGCATATTCTTTAAAAATCTGACTTTTGTCATTACACGCATAAGACATGCTCATCGAATGAAAAGCAGCAACAACACAAACTACTGAGAAGCAAACAGGAAAATACCTTCTCTGATTCTGACATTTTTTTCCTTTTTATATTTGAGCACGTGTGTGTGTGGGAGAGAGTACATGCAAGAGAAACAGAAAGAAAAATTTCTTGCCTGCTAGTTTATTCCCCAAATGTGTCCACATGGCTGGGGGTTGTGCCAAGCTGAAGCTGGGAGCCAAGAACTCAATCCAGGTCTCCGATGTGGTTGGCAGAGACCCGACTTCTTGAACTAGCTCCTGCTGCCTCCCAGGGTGTGCGTTAACAGGACGCCGGGATTGGGATCCAGAGCCAGGACTTGAACCCACGTACTCCAATATGGGGTGCAGGTGTCTTAACTGCTAAGCCAATGTCCACCCTATGCCATCCTTTCCTTTTTCACAACAGTGAATCAAGTGATGCATGTTGTTTTGTAAATTGATGTTCTCCATACAGCAAAGTTTAAATGTCTTCCTATTTAAATATATTTCTATTACTTTATTTTCAGTTTTTAAAAACTATTCTGCCAAATGGAGTCACTGCAATTTACTTAATCAATTCTTCCTTTTTGGACAAGTTTCCAACTTCTGAAATTAGAAATAAAGCTATTAGGCAAATAACTGATAAGTATATAAACTAATGCATATGTTAATTGGCTTGGTTTAGTCATTCTACCACGCATGCATGTATATTGTTTTTATATGCATCATGTTTTATGTAATAAATATACACAATTTTTATTTGTTAATTAAGACCATAGAAAGAAATAAGGCTATTTTGAACACCTTTGTAGCTTAACCTGTACACGTATGAAGATATTTTAATTATATCCGTATTAACAATACTTAGTGGCCAGCGCCGTGGCTCAACAGGCTAATCCTCCACCTAGCGGTGCCGGCACCCCGGGTTCTAGTCCCGGTTGGGGCACCGATTCTGTCCTGGTTGCCCCTCTTCCAGGCCAGCTCTCTGCTGTGGCCAGGGAGTGCAGTGGAGGATGGCCCAAGTGCTTGGGCCCTGCACCCCATGGGAGACCAGGATAAGCAACTGGCTCCTGCCTTCGGAACAGCGTGGTGCACCGGCCGCAGCGCGCCAGCCGCGGCGGCCATTGGAGGGTGAACCAATGGCAAAAGGAAGACCTTTCTCTCTGTCTCTCTCTCTCACTGTCCACTCTGCCTGTCAAAAAGTAAAAGAAAAAAAAAACTTAGTTATTGTAAATTCCTGTTGGGTCATCAAAGGGCTTATTTCTTTCTTGTTTTTTTAAAGTAAGCTTTTGCTTAATAAATATAAACTTCATAGGTGTAGCTTTTGGAATATAGAGGTTCTTCTCCCCATACCTGCCCTCCCACCCCCAAGGGGCTTATTTCTTTTCTTTTCTTTTTTTTCAAAGATTTTATTCATTTATTTGAGAGGTAAAGTTGCATACAGAGAGAGGGAGAGGCTGTGAGAAAGGTCATGCACCTGTTGGTTCACTACCCAAATGGCGCAACCGCTGGGCCAATCTTCCGGATTTCCCAAGCTGGTACAAGTGACCCCAAGCACTTTGGCCATCTTTTACCATTTTCCCAGGCCATAGCAGAGAGCTGGATCAGAAGAGGAGCCACTGGGACATGAACCAGCACCCATGTGGGATGCCAGACCTGCAGATGGAGGCTTAGCTTACTATGCCATAACGCCAGACCCAAAGGGGCTTATTTCAAAAACACTCCATTTCTCCTTGCAAGATAATTACATATTTATTTATTTATTTTAATTTTATTTGAAAGGTACACAAAGAGGGAAAGTAGAGAGATAGATGAAGAAAGGTTTTCTATCTGCTACTTCATTCCCTAAATGCCTGCAGCAGTCAGGGCCCAGTCTCCACATGGGGTGGCAGGGACCCATGTACTTGAGCCATCAACTGTTGTCTCTCAGGGCGCACATTAGCAGGAAGGCAGACCAGAGTGGAGTTGCTGGGACTTGAATCAGGTCCTCCAATATGTGATTGGGCATTCCAAGTGGTGACTTACTCAATGCATTGAATACCCACCCCTAGATACTTACCTATAAATAGAGGTGATCATTGGGCTCAGTAGTAAGTTCTGTATTTTTCATTAGCATGAATCTTGATTTCGTTAACATTGTATTCATTGAACTTCAAAACTTTTAATTTTTAGGAGATAGCTAGCAACAGATGCATAAAAAATAAAGCAAGTGACAGTCTGTCACAGAGTGACACTTGTCAGGGGACTTCTGTATACGGTAGTGGCAGCTCTGGAACTAATGGATATTATTCTCTGTCTCCATGGATATTTGTTTAGGATCTAGGAAGGACTTTCCACTCCCAGGAAAGCCCTGTGCCCTTCCCTCGGACTCAAGTATCAATAGCTTCTTCCTGGAATCTTTGCTCAGCTTCCTACCTGGCTTTTCCATCTCCTGGAATAGCCCTTCTCTAAATCCATTTACACACTACCGGGAGATTTAGCAAACTTACCTGAGACTACTCTGATATCCAAAAACCCTTTCCCATTAAAGATTAAGAGTGAGAGATTAAAGAACAACCAGAAGTTAGCCTGAGCCTCAAGGTATTCAGCTACCTTTATATTCCTGTCTCCTACAGCCCCACACTGGCTACTCTGCCTAGGGTCAAGTCAGCACCCTGCCTGTTGGCTTGGTTTATCACTGGATAAGCAAAGCTCCCTGCTACTGCTTGGAGGAGTTTCCTGCTTCCAAATCTCCTTTCTGGGAGATCTGGTCTAGGCCCCAGGCAGTCGGGGACCCCTGTGGACTTGCCATTCTCTCCTGTGCTCACCTGCCCTTAGGTCACCTGCTGTTCTGGACCGAGGGCTTAGATTTTGCTCATGGAGAGTCTTCTTTATCCATCTACCTGTGCCCTCACAGCCAGGGTTGGGTAGTCAGAGCCTGGATGTATGTCTTCATTGCTGCTGTAGGACTTTTCTTCCTCGAAAAGTGTCCTTAACTGGGAAGGCAGAAGTGGCAGGAGTTTGAGCCAGATCGAGGGACAGTGTGACACTTGTCTCTGTGCAGAAGTTGTGCTTGTGAGGAGTTTTGCACTTATTAATAAGGTGGGAATGGAGCTGAGCTTGCAAACAGACTAATTGTGCTCTCAGGGTATCTCTTAAGCATGTTGGGCTCTTCAGAGAGTGGGTAGCTTATCATAACTTTGCATATTTTACATTTTTTTTTCCAAAAGAGTAATCATTCTCTTCTCTTCGAAGATCACATATGCCTGGGTATTCAGAAGTTATGGACATCATAAATGCTCTAGTGGCTTGATCCACAGTATTGTACCTAGTATGCAGAAGAACTGAACATAATATGAGATATAAGCTTATTATGTAAATATCTAAAATTTACCTGATGCTTAAATGTACCGGTATTTATATAACTGACTCTAACTTAGGGAAATGTATGCAGAGACACAGTCACACTTCTCTAAGTGATCAGTTATACCCCATGACATTGGATCCCAGTCTTTCCTCATTTGGAGTTGTCTTTTGGTGAGAAACATTTCTGCTCCATTTTTTCCGGTTGCCTTTACTGTGGATTTACAGAATGCTAAGGAGTTGCTAGTCAAAATGATGAGATGAAGTTTTCAGGGTGAGCCCCCAAACTCTGCTTGCTTCAGTGCAGATATCACTAAGGCAGGGCTTTGGGCCAGGGTTGGGGATAGGCGGGGAAGGCCAGAAGGAGGGGCAGTGGCAATGGAGATGGGAGTGAGTTTCACTGGTATGAGACAAAAACTACAAAAGTTAAGCGTTGGACTCCTCAACATCCCCCCCAAAACTACACTTGTGGGGCTGCTAGATGCCCACCAAGTAAGTAGGTCTCTATTACAAAGATAGAGAGCATAGGTTTGGTATCATGAAAGAGAATTTGAAGGATCTGGAAGGGATGGCAGAACTAGGTGGGATGAATTTTATTCTACAATGCCTTTCCAGCATACTTCTTATTTTGGTATTTAAGGACAAAGTGACAACATTTTTACAGTGTTATTTGATATGCAAATAATGTAATTAACTGGGAATACATTTTAGCCTTGCTTCTTTACTGTCAATATCTTATTTTCCTTTTAGACTGGTTTAGAATGTGAAATAAAAGGGAGAGAGTGGGTGCTGGGGCACAGTGGGTTAAGTTGCAGCTTGAGATGCCCACATCCTGTATCTGAATCCCTGGTTTAAGTCCTGGCTACTCTGTGCTTCTGATCCAGCTTCTTGTTAAAGTGCCTGGGAAGTAGACAATGATGGCTCGAGAAGTTGGGTTTTCCTACCACCTAACGAGACCCAGATGGAGTTTCTGACTCTTGGCTTCTGCCTGGCCTAGCCCTAGCTGTTGTGGGCATTTGGGGAGTGAATCAGCAGATGCAAGATCTCTCTCTCTCTCTCTCTATCTACCTTTTAAATTTAAAAAAAAAGAAAGCTACGTTGAGGAACACAATGACTTTAAAGGGACCTACAATTGTCTTAGGCACTGTTTGGCAAAAGTGTTATGAACAAAATTACAGAAGGTCAAGATTGTTAGCTTCTGTGACCCACCCTGGGAAGAGGCTCTGTATGGAACATGGAGCTGAGCAAGTGACCAACTGATCATTGATATTCAAATCACTGTTTCTCCCTTTGGTTCTTCCTTCCAATACCTTTTCTTAATTGGTTTTCATAAAACCTTTTCTTCTTAGGCAACTTCATGTAGACACTAAGGGATGGTGAGATGAACTGAGTCCTCTGAAGTGGAGGGGCGCCTCAAGGAGTGAGATCACAGTGCCCTTTTAACCAGGGATCTCCAGTGCCACTCTGTGCCACACCTTCTTACTGTCCTTTCTTTCCAGGTCCTCAGGATGGTAACGGTAGTGGAACACAGTGATTCCTTTCCCTACTTTGCACCAGTTAAGCCAGACCCTTTGAACAAGAAATAACACCAATGTGCCTTGCTAAAAATGTCTCCATATCTGATAGATATAAACTTAAACCATAAATCTGCCTATGCTACCAGCTAATATCAAACCTTTCACTTTCCATTTTCTGATATTTTAAAGAGCTCTGAAGGGCCATCTTTTAACATAATAGGAATGGTATCCCAATGGATGATGCCTATAAAGCCACCTTTGAAACCTTGGGCTATGTATTTGACTGCTATGAGGACACTGGGATAGCCAAACAGTGAGTTGGTAGTCTTTGTGTATTTTTTTTAACATAATTTAAGTTGCAAGTTATGTCATTAAAAGCTTGTGATTATTGAATAAACTGAAAGTATGTCATTGTAAAAATTAAAAGAAAAAATAAGAAGGGGGGATGGGAATGTGGGCAGGAGGGAGGATAGAGTAGGAAGTATTATGCTTTTAGCATTATATTGGGGCCAGCATTGTGGTATAGCAGGTTAATCCACTGCCGTACCATATGAGTGCTAGTTTGAGTCCTAATTGCTCCACTTCTGGTCCAGCTCCCTGCTAATGCACCTGGGAAAGCAGCAGAAGATGACCCAAGTCCTTGGGTCCCTGAACTTGCATGGGAGATCTGGAAGAAGCTCCTGGCTTCAGATCAACACAGCTCTGGCAGTTGTGGCCATCTGGGGAGTGAATTAGTGGATGGAAGACATCTCTCTCTCTCTCTGTTTCTCTCTTTCTCTTTCTCCTCCTCTCTGCCTTTGCCTCTCTGTAACTCTTCCAAATAAATAAATAAATACATTTTTTTTAAAAAAAGTATTACACTTTTAAATCTGTTTTTATGAAATACATGAAATTTGCTCACCTGATATAAATAAAAATTAAGATAAAAAGTTTTAAAAAGATGTACTTATTTGAAAAGCAGAGCTAGAGAAAGGGAGAAAGATCTGCTTCATTCCCCAGATGGCTACAATGACGAGGCTGAGGCCAGGAGCCTGGAACTCCATGTAGGACTCCACATGGGTGTTAGGGGTCCAAGGACTTGGGTCATCTTCTGCTGCTTTCCCAGGTGCATTAGCAGGGAGCTGGACCAGAAGTGGAGCAATTAGGACTCAAACTGGCACTCATATGGTATGGCAGTGGATTAACCTGCTATACCACAATGCTGGCCCCAATGTAATGAATTTTTACCATTATACATTCTTCCTCATGCTTCACCCCTACCCTAAACGTATCCTTCTTCAACAACTGACATTGTTTCCACAAGAGGTGGAGTATATGAGGACATTTTAAAAAGTGTGGAAATTGGAATTTAAAGATAAGTTTATTTTGGTGCAAAAAATTGAAATCTATTATTTTTTAAATAATATACATTTTTCATGAATTTATTTCTAAAAATATTTACTTATTTTATTATTTGAAAGGCAGAGTTACAGAGAGATAGAGAGAGATTTCCATCCACTGGTTCACTCCCCAGATGGCCACAATGGCCGGAGCTGCACCAATCCATAGCCAGGAGCCAGGAGCTTCTTCTGGGTCTCCCACGCAGGTGCAGGAGCCCAAGGACTTGGGCCATCTTTCTCTGCTTTTCCAGGCCATAGCAGAGAGCTGGATCAGAAGTGAAACAGCCAGGACTTGAACTGGTGCCCTTATAGGATGCTGGCACTGCAGGCAGTGGCTTTTCCTGCTATGCTGCAGAGCTGACCTTTCATGAATTTCTTGATGTCCTCTTGTATTTCTTCATCCCACCCATATTGGACTTGGCCATGTGACTTGCTTTGGCCAATGAGATGTAGAGAGAACTGCCAGTGTAGCAAGCCTGGGTCTTAGGAGGCCTTCTGTTTCCATTCAGTTTCTCTTGAGCTTCTGTAATTAATATAAGAAGATCACGTGCCCCAGGCCTGTGAGCCAAGGAAGTGAACAGACTTGAGAGCAGACTGGACCCCACCTGAGGCCTGGAGTCCAGATGAGTCTCATTGATAAAGACCCTCAGTGTGAGGGAAGAAAACAGAGATAGTTGTTGTGGGAATTTTGTAGTGGTTCGCTATTCACCATGACTGTGATGATAGCTGATAAGTGTCCTTCTAGAAACAGGAAACATAGACCTTCTATGGAAAGGTATTTGTGATATAGTAAGAGTAAAAGTTTAAAAATAGAATAATATGAAGTCTACATTTGTACAATCTCATTTTGTTAAAAAATAGAGTATGCTTACACAGCTAAAATATTAAAAAACTTGAGAGATGGCATTCATACTTTAAAATATATTTAAAATGTATATTTAAAGTAATTTGAAAAGTATATCCATTAAAAAAAGAACTGGTGGGCAATTTTTCTCTTTCCTTTGTGGAGGGGAGAGAAACAAAGAGAGAGAATACATTTAAAAAGCTTAACAATCCAAACACAGAAGCTTTAGAGCAGGCTACCATGTGACAACTGTAGTGGACACCATGTCAAGGGGTTTTAGTCTATGAACTTTTTGCTCAGACCTGTTCTTTGCCATTGTCTGGGTGTCTGAGACAGTTGAAGACAGCTTTTCATTCCCGCAGCCACCACAGGAGCATGGAAGCATTGCCCTAAGCTGCACAGTTAGGGAGTAGTGTAGTCGGGGTTGGGAGCCAGGGTGGTTTGCTCATTTGCTTCTTCTTTCTTCCAGAAACAACTCTGTTGTAGGCAATACACTAAGCACTCGGAAAATGTAGTGAGTAAGATATTCCCTCAGGGTATGGGCAGATCAAATTCCAGACTAGCACTTTATCCATCCTTCATATACACACATACTACTTCTACATACATGCATAAAGGTTATCCTAGAATTTTTTCTGTCTGTTTTAGTACAGTCTTTAATGTGACTTTCCACTCTTTTGTTTAGTTCTGCTTTTTCTCCCCCTCTGTTCCAGTGGATGCTCCATCTCTCCAAGCCCCCCTCCCCCCATACTCACAGTAACAAAGTACATTCTATATTTTTCTTCATGAGTTTCTTTATCATCATAGATATGCACACACAACACACACACACCCCACTCATATATGTATCTTTATAATTGCATTCATGCCTTTACAAACAGACTTACAATATAAGGTAGGGAGACTGCAGCTTCTTCCTGACTCCATAGAACTAAGTGGTCACTCTTTGCTTTATAAACATGATAGAGACACATGAAGAGGAATGCATTCAAGGGAAGGTCAAGGTCAGCTCTCAAGATAATATCATGGGGGTTAGCCTAGTAGTTAAGATGCTTGCATCCCACAGTAGAGGACCTGGGTTCAGCCTGAGGCTCTGGATCTTGATTCCAGAACCACACCTGCATCTTGATGATATAGACCTTGGGAGGAAGCAGGTGATGGCTCTAGTCTAATTGGGTCCCTGTCACCTACTTGGGAGACCTTGATTGAGTTTCTAGCTCCTGGCTCAAGCCTGGCATAATCCTGGATGTTGCAGGCATTTGGAGGGTAAGCAAGCAAATGGTAGCTCTGTCTATTTGCTTCTCAATAATAATGATAGTAATAACAATAATAATACATGATAATGACATCAGGATTCCCCAGCTCCCCCAAGATTCTTTTGCCAATCATTCTACTGATCTTTGTGTGGTGAAATAGCCCTTTGTCAGCAGTTCTTTGTGGTTCATTTACTACTAGTATGGGACTGTTGCAAGATGTAGAGTCACATCCATGGTAGCCTGTGAGGGTAGAGTGAGGTCGAGTCGGCAGGACAGGCAGGTAGCAAAAGCACTATGCCCCTGTATGTCACATTCACATTGAGACTTTTTGATTGTGATGATTAATCAGTCATCCAAATTGAAGCCTTTTGAGAGGAAAAGGAAGCTCTATTACTCATTCCATCAGGAAATAGGCATAAATTGACACTGTCCCAGGCAAACCAAGTCATGTGGTTGCAGTCCTTTTGGTGTTACTGAGTGGAGATGAACTGGCCATGTTATTGACTTTGTGTAGCAGCTTATCTTCACTTCTAAAAAAGTAATATCCATAGGGTCTTGTGTTGTGGCATATGGGGTAAAGCCTCTGCCTGCCTTGCTGGCCTCCCATGTGGGCAGCGATTCATGTCCTGGTAGCTCCACTTCCTATCCAGCTCCCTGCTAATAGCCTGGAAAAGTAGCAGAAGATGGCCCAAGTGCTTGGGCCCCTGCACACATGTGGGAGACCTGGATGAAGCTCCTGACTCCTGGCTGCAGCCTGACCCATTGCTGGCTGTTGTGGTCATCTGGAAAGTGTACTGGCAGATGAAGGATTCTCTGTCTTCGTCACTCCATAAATTTTTCTGTAACTCTGATTTTCAAATAATAAGTAAATCTTAAAAAAAATATTTCTAGTCCTTACCACTCCCATGTCCCAGATACAAGTAAACTGGGTCTCTAAACTGCTGGGGATCTCTGGTGTGATTGCTTCTCCCCCAAGAAGTTTACACTTCATTTTTTTTCAGGAAAGTAGATTTAGAAGTTTTGGACTCTGTCAAGCTTTATTGCATACCCAGCATGTGCCAAACATTCACTGAACAAAGACGACTCTGGTTCCTGTTCCAGACAGTGGTTGAGAGGCTTTGCTGAGAGGACATGTGGAGAGTGCTTAGCATAGTCCCTGGTGCAGAGTCAGCACCAGACATGTGTTTGTTATTATTTTAATTCCCATTGTCATCACTGCTCAACAATAAAAAGGATGAGATGAGGTTCCTGTTGTGGATATCCTGGCCATGGTGATGGGGCACATGGCTATAAACATGTAAAGCCCAGTGAGCTAAACAGTGATAAAAGTATTTATGTAAGGATTTACAAATGTGTAAAGCATTATGAGTGCTAGAACACGAAGTGTATGACTTACTGTGTCTGAAAATGGAAAGGGAGGAGTTACGGGCGAACTTTGATTATTGTAAGCCCCGCAAGAGGCACAGGAGCCTCTAAGAAGGAAACCCTGTAGACGCCACATTTGGTCATGATACGCTAAGAGAAAATTTCGTACTTAAAGCAAATCCTGTACGTAGATTCAATGATTCCTCTGTATCCATGGAATCCACATTTGTGGACTCAACCAACCAAGGATTAAAATTATTTTAAAAAAATTGACATGCTAACATGTACAGACTTCTTTTTCCTTGTCATAGTAACTATTTCCATAGCATTTACATTGTATTAGGGATGATTAGTGACTGGAGAAGATTTAAAGTAGACAGGAGAAGTATGAGGTTCTATGCTGATAACATACCATTTGATGTAGGAGACTTTAACATCTGGAAAGTTTGGGGGTACCCTGTGGATACCAAGGGATGACATTTATATAAAAATATTGTAATTATGATTATTTTAAAATTAATACATTGTAGTGATTAAGGGCGTAAGTTCTGGAGCAGGGAGCCTAGGATTAAATTCTGGCTCTACTTGAACCTGTAGTTAATACCTGTGGTGTGGCCCTGACTTCTGCATCTGTACAACAGAGATGTTAGTAAGCTTTACTTCAAGGAATTCATGGGAGGGTAAAGTGATTGGATCCATGTGTAGTCCTTAGAGTAGGAATTGGCACGTGTGACCACCCAATAAATGTCACAGATAACTTGAGACCTCAGTGACCCCAAAGCTTGTTAAGTGCTATTGCGTAAGTTCAACTCTTTCAGAAATAGCTAAATGAATAAGAACTTAAAGAACAATTTTTACATAGAAGGGATTTCATTGATCAAATTTAAAGCCTCAAAATATTTTTCTGGTCCCATGGACCTAGTAGTGCCAAATGATTACAGAGCTTGGCTCATAGTTTGTTTTTTTTTTTTTTTTTTTTTTTTTTGTCAAAACATACTGTTTAGATCTTATAATGGACTGAAAAGTTTTCTGCTTTCTTTTCAAATAATGGTTTGTCCCATAAGGAGGTGATTTTCAAGTGTTTCTATAATAGGAATGGAATGCGGGTCTTCTAAGGAAAAGACTAAAGTATTCTCCTAATAAAGCAGCCCAAACCAGAGCACCCCCCACACCCAAGCATGAAGCTGAAGAACTGCCAGCCAGGACTGCATGGCTGAGGGATGAGGAACCTACCAGCCCAGCCCAGCCAGCTGCCTGCATAAGAGATTAAAAAAAAAAAAAGGCAGCCAAGACAACAGGTTAACAAAAACATTGACATATCTCTCATCTCATGAAAAAAAGTGTGTCTATGTGCCAGGCATTGTGGGGAGTCTTTTCACACCTGTCCCCTAATGCTCTGTGACCATTGCCTTGGCCAGGAGGTCGCCTTGGACTGGAGGGGGGGGGGTTCCAGCCTGACTCTGACCTGATGGATCCTGTGGAGGCTCCCTCTGAGCCAAGATTCATCATCTCTAAAAGGCAGGGGGCTCATCGTGGTGGTTGGTGTCTTCCTTCTCTATTTTCTGTGGCTTTACGACTTCCCTTTGTATAGCCACAGAGATTCATTTCCAGGGCAGCCTTCCCTTGGACAGCTCTTGAATATTTCATAATTAGCATTGAGCGAGGTGACTCTGACCCCCAAGTCCCTTCCTTCCTTGATTTGACGACTGGCATGTCTAGTCCACGTTTTCCTTTGGAATGAGCAAATATAAATAAACTTTTATATTATAACATGTTTGTTAGGTGGGATATTTGTGGAAGTGATTTCAACTTAATTGGTGGTTTGGTTAAATGAGCTTTAAATGATCTTTAAATAATTCTACATTTCAAATATGGTTTCTAAGTTAACTGGCTAAAACACTGAGTTTTATGTAAGGAAATGATTGTTTTTTTTTCAGGCACTCAGTTTGAATTTATTGACTTTTTAAAAAAAATTATTTTATTTATTTGAAAGACAGAGTCACAGAGAGAGGAGAGACAGAGAGAGAGAGAGATCTTGCATCTGCTGGTTCACTCCTCAAATGGCCACAATGGCCGGAGCTGGGCCAGTCTGAAACCAGGAGCCAGGAGTTTCTCCCAGGTCTCCCACTTGAGTACAGGGGCCCAAGGATTTGGGCCATCTTCCACTGCTTCCCCAGGCCATAGCAGAGAGCTGGATGGGCAGAGGAACAGCCGGGACACAAAACGGTGCCCATATGGGATGCCGGTGCTTCAGGCCAGGGCTTTAACCCACTGCATCACAGCGCCAGACCCGAATTTATGGACTCTTTTTTTATTTTATTTTTTTTCCATTTTTTTATTTAATAAATGTGAATTTACAAAGTGCAACTTTTGTATTGTTGTGGCTTTCTCTCCCCAACCTCCCTCCCTCCCGCGGCCCTCCCCTCTCCCACTCCCTCTCCCATCCCGCCCTTCATCGAGTTTCATTTTCAATTACCTTCATATACAGAAGATCAAATTAGTATATACTAAGCAAGGATTTCAACAGGCTGCACTCACACAGCCGCACAAGGTATAGGGTATTGTTCGACTAGTAGTGTTTAACTCTCATAGTAAAACACATTAAGGACAGAGATCCTACATGGGGAGTATGTGCCCAGTGACTCTTGTTGTTGATTTAACAATTGACACTCTTTTTTATGATGTCAGTAATCACCTGAGGCTCTTGCCATGAGCTGTGGAGGCCATGGAAGCCCCTTGAATTCACCAACTCTGAACTTATTTAGTCAAGGCCATATCACAGTGGAGGTTCCTTCCTCCCTTCAGAGAAAGGTGCCTCCTTCTTTGATGGCCCGTTCTTTCTGCTGGGGTCTTGTTCACCGAGATCTTTCATTTAGGTTGTTTTTGCCACCGTGTCTTGGCTTTCCATGCCTGTGAGACTCTCATGGGCCTTTTAGCCAGATCCAAATGCCCCAAGGGTTGATTCTGAGGCCAGAATGCTGTTTAGGGCATTTGCCATTCTATGAGTCTGCTGTGTGTCCTGCTTCCCCCGCAGGATCATTCTCTCCTTTTTAATTCTATCCTTCATTATTTGCAGACACTGGTCTTATTTGTGAAATCTCTTCAACACTTACCCTATCTTTTTGATAGAAGAAGACACAAAAAAATGGAAAAACCTGCCATTCTCATGGATTGGAAGACTCAATATCATCAAAATGTCCATTCTCCCAAAAGCAATTTACAAGTTCAGTGCAATACCAATCAAAATACCAAAGTCATTCTTCAAAGACCTAGAAAAAATGATGCTGAAATTCATATGGAGAAACAGGAGACCTCGAATAGCTAAAGCAATCTTTTACAATAAAAACAAAGCTGGAGGCATCACAATTCCAGACTTCAAGACATACTACAGGGCAGTTATAATCAAAACAGCCTGGTACTGGTACAAAAACAGATGGATAGACCAATGGAACAGAATAGAAACACTGGAGATCAATCCAAACATCTATAACCAACTCATATTCGATAAAGGACCTAAAACCAACCCCTGGAGCAAGGACAGCCTCTTCAACAAATGGTGCTGGGAAAACTGGATGTCCACATGTCGAAGTATGAAGCAAGACCCCTACCTTACACCCTATACAAAAATCCACTCAACGTGGATCAAAGAACTAGAGATACACCACGACACCATGAAACTAATTGAGAGCATAGGAGAAACCCTTCAAGACATTGGAACAGGTGAAGAATTCCTGGAGAAGACCCCAGAGGCACGGGTAATCAAAGATAAAATAAACAAATGGGATTACCTCAGATTGAAAAGTTTCTTTACAGCAAATGAAACAGTCAGGAAAGTGAAGAGGCAACCAACAGAATGGGAGACGTTATTCACAAACTACACAGCTGATAAAGGATTAACAACTAGAATCTATAAAATGATCAAAAAACACCATAGAAACAAAACAAACAACCCAATAAAAAGATGGGCCAAGGACCTTAACAGACATTTTTCTAAAGAGGAAATCCAAATGGCCAACAGACACATGAAAAAATGCTCAGGATCCCTAGCCATCAGGGAAATGCAAATGGAAGCCACAATGAGGTTTCACCTCACTCCGGTTAGAATGGCTTACATACAGAAATCAACTAACAACAGATACTGGTGAGGATGTGGGGAAAAAGGGACACTAATCCACTGTTGGTGGGAATGCAAACTGGTAAAGCCACTATGGAAGACAGTTTGGAGAGTCCTCAGAAACCTGAATATAGCCCTACCACAGGACCCAGCCATCCCACTCCTTGGAATTTACCCAAATGGAATTAAAGGGAAAAAAAAAAAAAGAGCTGTTTGCACCTCAATGTTTGTTGCAGCTCAACTCACAATAGCTAAGACATGGAATCAACCTAAATGCCCATCAACGGATGACTGGATAAAGAAATTGTGGGATATGTACTCTATGGAACACTATACAGCAGTAAAAAACAATGAAATCCGGTCATTTGCAACAAAATGGAGGAATCTGGAAAATATCATGCTGAGTGAAATAAGCCCGACCAAAAGGGACAAATATCATATGTTCTCCCTGATCAATGACAACTAAACGAGCATCTAAAAGGAAATCTGTTGAAGTGAAATGGACACTATGAGAGACAATGACATGATCAGCCCTTGTCTAAACTGTTGAGGAACAACTTACTATTTTATTCCTTTTAGTATTTTTTTGTTGTTGTTGTTCTTTTTGTTCTACTTAATACCACTGGTTGAACTCTGTAATCAATACACAATTATTCTTAGGCGTTTAAAATTAACAGAAAATTGATCTCTGTTAAATATAAGAGTGGGAATAAGAGAAGGAGGATATATACAGGTCGGCACATACTCACTCAGACTTACCTCCAATGGTAGAGCTAGAAATGTGCCAGGGGATTCCAACTCATTCTTACCAAGGAGGCATGTGCCAATGCCAGCTCACTTGTTAAAGTGATAAGTATAAGGAAATGATTGGTTTTTAATAATGACACTGCTGTTCTCAGCTGTCAAAAGACAGTTTGGGTGCAGTGTGGGTGCTAGGGCCAGGCTGCCTGCTTATGCATCTAGCTTATAGTCAGCAAAGCCTTGGGTATGGTACAGCACCATTTTGTAAATGTGACTTTGTCAAATGGGCATCCAAATAACACCTACTATGTAAAATTATGGTGAAGACAAAAAGCTTTAATAGATAAAAGTGTTACAACTATTTTTTTTTTTTTTGGACAGGCAGAGTTAGTGAGAGAGAGAGAGAGAGAGAGAGACAGAGAGAAAGTTCTTCCTTCCGTTGGTTCACCCACAAATGGCCTCTACGGCCGGTGTGCTGTGCTAATCCAAAGCCAGGAGCCAGGTGCTTCCTCCTGGTCTCCCATGTGGGTGCAGGGGCCCAAGCACTTGGGCCATCCTTCCACTGCTCTCCCAGGCCACAGCAGAGAGCTGGACTGGAAGAGGAGCAACTGGGACTAGAACCCAGTGTCCACATGGGATGCTGGCGCTGGAGGCGAAGGATTAACCAAGTGAGCCATGGTGCTGGCCCCTGTTACAACTACTATTGACACATAAAAATTGTCAGTATGTATTTGCCATTGCTATTGTTGTGGTTAAATATTAATTGTGCACCAGGTATGAAGCTAAATGCTTTCTGAGTATTAGGTCGTTAGTATTAATCATCAGGCAAAATTTTATAATTTATTTTTATGTCCAGGGGATAGATTTGTTAATAGTTAGTATTTCCCTATTCAAAAAAATTTTTTAAATTCTATGTGCTTGAAGTTTTTGATTTCTTTCTTTTTTATTCTTCCTTCAGCCTGCCTGCTCCCCATCACATCAGGTAGATTCAAAATCTCCCCACTATCTTTCCTCACTTTTTCTTCTCCCTGCCCCAGCCTTGGCTCACCTGGCCATTGGTTTCCTGTTCAAGCCACTTAATATGCTGCTATCCAAAGTATCTTCCTCTGGCATAGCTCCAGATGATGGCAATTCATTCACCTAGGATGTAGGTCCTGTACTTTCAGGTTTTCATCTGTCTTTTGGGTGCTTTCCTGACTGGCCCTCTTCATGCTGCCTGTTGCCACCCAGCTCTCCATGCCCTCTGACTTTCCACCGAAAATTCACACTGCCCATCTCCCTGGGAGGCTTTTCTGGTAACTCACATGAACACAGTTTCCTTCAAACTATAAAGCATTATATAGAAGGGGTCCTTTGGTCCACCCACTCCATCCCACCACCACTCTTGGCCAAAGGGGCCTCTTTTCACACCCCTCTCTGTACATTTGTGTATTTATCTGCACTTGTAGAGAATATATGGTGTGACTTGTTGCCTTGTGTGTGGGCGTGTCTAGACATAAATAGTATCAAGTTGTACTTATCATTCTATAACTTGCTTCTCTTCCCCAACAATCTGCTGGCAATCTGTCCATCAAGATGCCTCTCAAATGTCAATGGGAATTCCCTGAAATTTTGAAAGATTCCATTAACTGGAAATGCTTTTTTAACTGAAATTCTTCACACTCTCTTAGGAAACTTTCTTCTTTTGTATGTGTGTAGATAGAAGAATTAGAAATTATTTTCTGATATTTATATTTTATTTATACATTTCTAAAATTTCAACTATTCTATGAATATATTTTAAATAAGTAATATTTGAGAAACACACATGCATGCATGCACACACACACATACACACATATAATATACCATTTGCACTGCTACAATAAATCATAGAGATTTAGGTTTGGTGCCTTAAACAACAAACATTTACAATCATGCCTTGCTTAAAAATGCGGTTACATTCTGAGAAATGCATTGTTGAGTTGTAGAACATGTGTGCCTTTATAATTCTCTATCAAAAGTTAATATTTATATTTTCAATATACAACATGATTATATATACTCTATATTTTATATGAATATATATTATATGTTATTACTAATAAAATTAGATGCAAATGATTGTCTTTTATCTGAACTGCCTGGGGCCAGAAGTGTTTTGGAGTTTTACTTTTTTTGAATTTTGTATATTTGCATAAACATAATGAGATATCTTGGGGATAATGGAACCAGGTCTAAGTACAAAATACACTCACGATTCATATACACCTTATACACACAACCCAAAGATAATGTTATACAGGATGTTTGGTGCACCTGCATTTTGATCCTAACCCATCACATGAGGTCAGGTGTGAGATTTCTCATCATGGTATCATGTCAGGTCTCAGGAATTTTTTAGATTTTGGTGCCTTTTAGATTTTTTATTTTTGGATTAGGGATGCTCGATCTATAACATATAAGTGCTCATTACATACAATCTAGTGATGATGTATTAACATTGAAAGCTGGCTGGCGCCGCGGCTCACTTGGCTAATCCTCCGCCTGCGGCGCCAGCACCCCAGATTCTAGTCCTGGTTGGGGCGCCGGATTCTGTCCTAGTTGCTCCTCTTCCAGTCCAGCTCTCTGCTATGGCCCAGGAGTGCAGTGAAGGATGGCCCAAGTGCTTGGGCCCTGCACCCGCATGGGAGACCAGGAGAAGCACCTGGCTCCTGGCTTCAGATCGGCACAGCGTGCCGGCCGTAGCAGCCATTTGGGGGGTGAACCAACGGCAAAAGGAAGATCTTTCTCTCTGTCTCTCTCTCCCTCACTGTCTAACTCTGCCTGTCAAAAAATAAATAAATAAAAAACATTAAAAGCTAATCAGAGTTCCACAATCAAAATACGTAGCTGCATGGAACTCCCACCCACATTGCCTAATCTGCGCCCCATCGTCAGCCCTCAGAAACCTACCTGGCAGGGGAGGCCCAGGTCAGGAGTCCCGGATGATGGGAAGCAACAGTTCCTGATGCGCAATAAGGCTGGGTGGCAAAACAAATGCCAACAGCCTGCTTGTATTTAAACTTTGATATTTGTTCATCATAGGTTTTAAAAAAATATAAAATACCTGTTTTGGTGTCCCTCTGAAGTGTGCACCTGAGGCGAATGCCTCACTCATCTCACTGTGGTTCGCAGCTCCACCGATAGCTGTTGATTCACTCAACATTTATTAATAAACAGGCACAACAGCCGCTCAGGCAAGCTGTTCTGTACGCTCAGTGAAGCTCCAACTGTCTGTCCACACCTTGTTGAAAGCTGTGTTCACAAAAGGCTATGTCGTTGATTCCAGGGGCAGGTTTCTGGGACTCTTGCGACTAGCATTGTGCAAGGAGAGTCATCCAAGCCGGTGGCCGCTTATGAAGGACTCTTGAGGGGCTGGCCATGGGTAGCTCAGGGTGAGGGCCACAGGCTTTGCCAGATTCTTTACCCCGCTCCTGCAAGGAGGGATGATTTGGGCAGGCACTAGTGGTGAGAGTTAGATGATGCATTTGAGTGAGGGGTAGACAGGGAAATCACCTTGACTCTGACTCCAGCAGCAGAGAGCATGAAAAATCCAGTGGCCTCAGGACCCGTTGGAGAGGCAGCTGTGGGAAGCTCAGGGCCCTGGAAACTGCACTGGGTGAGGGCTCCCAGCCAAGATGCAAAACTGTGACTTAGGTGCAAAGCCCTCATTGACCCCAAGGCCAATGTGAGAGGGGAACAAACATCATGGCTAAGTCTTCCCACCGGTAGGGCGCAAAGCCTGATAGTAAGCCAAGGCTCTTGGGGTGAATGGGTCATGCTGAGTTTTCAGTGCCCTTGAGGGTCCGAGCTGCTCCATCATTTCGTTTGCTGCCATTCAAGAGAGTGAAACGGAACTCGTCCTATGCTGGATTGGAGCTAGCAACGTGCTGTTCAGCACCAATCTTGAGATTATGGGCTTATTTTCTAGGAACTGGAAATGTTATCCTAAATGAAAATGGAAGGAGGAACTTCTGGCTGAACAGACAGGCTTCCTCGCATGTAGGTACCAGTTAGCCAGTGTTTTGTAATAGCTTTTAACATTAATTATTTTCCATGTGCTATACACAACTATGCATTTTATATGCATGAGTTCCTCTCCCTTGCCAATGAGAAGACTGAGTGATTAAGTCATTTTCCCAAGTTTGGTGGCAGAGCTGGAATTTGAATAGGGTTTTTCCCTAGGACCTCTGCTTGGCACCTTTATGTTATTATACATGGCCAGCAATGTGGAAGATTTCTCAGAAAAATGCCTTTGCTTCCTTGTTCTCACACACAACATGTTGTTGCTCTGCTGACCAAGGGACCAAGTGAGTCATTTCTGCTTTTGTTGAGAAGTTTTTAAATTTAAAAATAAATTTAAATTTAAATAAAATTAAATTTAATAAAATTAAATCTATTGGAGGAGGGTGAGAAAGAGAGTGAGAGCAAGGGAGATATTGTCCAACTGTTGGTTCACTTCACCAAATGCCTGTAACAGCTGGGGCTGGGCCAGGCTGAATCAAGGAGGTCCAGGAACCCTCAATCCCAGTTTCCTTTGTGGGGGCAGGGACCCAAGTACTTGAGCCATCACCTGCTGCCTCCTAGGTCCTGCATTGGCAGGATGCTGGAATTGTAAGTGGAGCTGAGACTCAAACCCTGCACTCCAATATGGGATGCAGATGTCTTAAGTGGCATCTCAGCCACTGTACCAAATGCCTGCCCCTCCTTTTCCTGAGCAAACCTGGTTGACCTTGTTGAAGCATCTAACTTTTGAAGGACTAGCAATTATTTTATAAACTGAGGCTGCTATGAGCCACATTGGAAAAACTTCTTTGTCACCAAAATAATCAGAGAATGGAAAAGTGCAAAATTTACATCCTGATTCATAGCCATTTGTTCATTAAAAAGGAAAAGCTTGAATGAGTGTTTTATTATGAACTTTCTCAAACAGGATTCACATCCATGGGGCTGGTGCTTTGATGTAGCAGGTAAAGCTGCTGCCAGCAGTGTTGGCATCCCATATGGACACCAGTTCAAGACCCAGCTGCTCTACTTCCAATCCAGGTCTCTGCTATGGCCTGGGAAAGTGATAGAGGATGGCCCAGTGTTTGGGCTTCTGCACTCGCATGGGAGACCCAGAAGCTCATGGCTCCTGGCTTCGGATTGTGCCAGCTCTGGTCATTGTGGCCATTTGGGGATTGGACCAGCAGATGGAAGCTCTCTCTCTCTCTGCCTCTGCCTCTACCTCTCTGTGACTCTGCCTTTCAAATAAATAAACAAATAAATCTTTAACAAAGGATTCACATAGTTTATTTAATAACAGCTTCCCCCCAATATTGGATTACTTTCTGGCTCACCTCTTGCTTATTGGATGGACTTACACACTTGGCTTCTTTGATTCTCTGATTCTTCCTAGTAAAACAGAAAATTTTGTTAAAATTATTATCCCATGAAGAACTCTTTTCTATTATCCATCCTTCTCCCATCTCCTTTTAAAGTTTGGAAGGCTTTGCCACTAGGATAAATTGCATTTAATGCCGTTTCCTTAGATTTCTTAGATTTTTTTTCCTTTTTTTTTTTCATGTGTTAGCGACATTTTGCAAACAGAGCCAGCCGATGTGAGTTGTGCTGAACACAAGAACAACACAGTGGAAGCATAGAAATGTTTCAATTCCATGATTTCTATGAGGAGTTTTGAAATATTGCTTATGCTAGTCCCGAGGTCTTTGAAGTTCTAGGTAGAAGACTATTGTGACGCATTTCACTTACACAATTCAAGTCTGTGCCTCTGTACCCTTGGTTTCGCTCCCTTTATTGAGGAAGACACTGAGGTCCATTTCATTGCAGTGATGGGTGCCCAAGGGCTTCACAGGCAACGCCCTGCAGAATGCCAAGTTCCCATGCCACAGTTTCTGGACTTAAATATGTGCCCAGGACTTATGTTGCAATGGAGGAAATTGTGAGGGCTGATGCAAATATTAGCAAATCGTTTAGTGCAAAACGCTACTCCTTAGGAGGTGAAGCAGTGCTTTAGGTTTGCAGAAGGAAAGGTGTGAGGGTGTTTAAACACTATTCCTGATCAGTCCACCTAAATGTAGAGTTAAAGCTTATTACTGGGGTAATAACAGTGGGTTAAAGCCCTGGCCTGAGGCGCCGGCATCTCATATGGGCACTGGTTCTAGTGCTAGCTGCCCTTCTTCTGATCCAGCTTTCTGCTATGGCCTGGGAAAGCAGCATAAGATGGTCCAAGTCCTTGGGACCCTGCACCCATGTGGGAGACCTGGAAGAGGCTCCTGGCTTCTGATCAGCTCAGCTCTGGCTGTTGTGGCCATTTGGGGAGTGAACCAGCAGATGCAAGACTTCTCTCTCTTTGGAACTTTGTCTTTCAAATAAATAAAATAAATCTTTAAAAGAAAAATAAAGCTTGTGGCTTTGTGTTTCTTTCATTTGAAGACTTTGTAGGTGCACAGTAGAATATTCTTCACTCCTCTTGTCACAGTCACCTGACACAGGAGCTGGAAGACATGAGTTCTATTTTCAGATCTAGCCGGGTGAATGTAAACAGGCATGTTAGTTTTGGAGCTTGTTTTATTGTCTTTGAAGTGGGGACACTATCTTGCTACCCTTTTTGCAGAGCTGTATGGCTCAAACAAAGCAATGTGTATGGGAGAACTTATTTGTTGAATTACTTATACAAAAGGTTAGGGCCCTGTGGATATGTGAGATGCTTCAATTAAACCTAGCATTTTTTTTAGGAAATTCAAATAGTTATGGAATTAAAATGAATAAGTGATTCATGTGATTCATTAGGTAAAAGTATGTGAGGTAGTATTTTATTTTCCCATAGTTAACAGCTTAGTTATTTCTCCTTATAATAAGTTTTCTCCTTATAATGAGAAGATTGGCCATGTAAGAAGGTGGTCCAAGAATTATTTCCATCTCTTTTTTTTAAACAATCAAGAAAATATTTATTGGAGCACATGCATCTGGTGTCAGTTTTTGCCACCCACATTTTATTAGAAAACTTTCAAACATGCAGAAAGATTAAAGGAATCTACAAAGACTACCTGCAGACCCACCAGCAGATCCAGTGATTCACCTTTTACTGCACTTGCTTTATTGCAAGTCTGCAAACCTATTCACCATCCCATGGACCCATTAGTCCCCCGTATTTGTTGGACACCTTGCAGACATTAGTAAACGTGCCCTTAAGTGGCCAATGAGCTTGTGCATCATTAGCCAGAGTTTCCCATCTTCTTATGATTATTTTTTCTCCTGACATAAATGGGGCCTAATTTAGTGTCATAAAAATTGTGGCAGAATATAATATTTCTTGTTTGATTTTTTTTTTTTTGCTGTTGAAGCAGAGAAATCCTTTTTCAAACTAATTCTCATGCAGAAGCCGGCCTGTGATGAAGACACATGTTTGAGAGTGGCAAGGTGGATACCAGAGGGTGAGGAGCATGGTGGGAAGAAGGGATGGGGAAACTTGGGTCAGCGGGAACTCAGTGATGGTCGGAGAAGGGAAACAAGTTGTGGTGTTCAGTTATTCAGGAGAGTGCCTATAGAAAATGATAATGTACTACATATTTTTAAAAAAACTAGATTTTGAATATTCTCACCATAAGGAGACAATAAATGTGTGAGGACATGGACAAGCTTACCCTAATTTGAACATTACACGATATTTACACATATTAAGACAACATATTATAGTTCATAAAAAGATATGATCTTAGTTTTCAATTAAAAATACATAAGAATGGTGTGGGGTTTGGTACAGGTGTTATGATGCTACTTGGAGCACCTGCATCCCATGCTGGGTTGCCTGGGTTGTGCTCCAATTCCAGCTTCCTGTAGATTCAGACTTTGGCAGGCAGCTGGTAATGGTTGAAGGACTTGGGTTCCCATCCCTCATGTAGGAGACCTGGATTGAGTTCCAGGCTCCTGGCTGTGGCCTGACCCCACCCTGGCTATTGCAAGAATTTGGGGAGTAAACCAGAGAATGGGAGATCTCTGCATGCCTGTCATTCTGCTTTTCAGATAAACAGACATAAATAATTTTTAAAAATGAAAAAAAAAGCAAAGAAGGTAACAAGACCTGCAGCCCCCTTTTCACTTTCTAGGGTGATCCCTGAGGCCTCCCATGGAATACCTTGAGTGCCATGGATGGATGTTTGAAATTGGGTGAATTTCTGCCCCTCCTGAATCTGTGTGATTGTCTACCAAGCAGGGCTTCAGAAACAGCCGTTTCCTCCAGCTCTTTTCAAGTAGTTCTCATGCCTCAGTCCACTGGCGCTAAAGCATTGAGAACTTTGTGGACTTTCCCCATCACAAATTCTGTTGCAGAAAACATCCTTTTTCTAATTAGCTCAATGCTAAAAGCCACATTTAAGACCATGGGCCTGAATGCTTGAAGTATAAACTACAATTGGAAGGACTGTCTGTGGAATGGAAGAAAACTGGAAAAACAAGAACCTGACCTAAATGGATGGCCAAATATAGCAGCCTGCACATGCAGGCCTAGCATGTCAACACAGTGCACACAGCTGCCCTGCCCTTCTTCCAGGGCAACTGCCAAGTCATGACCCAGAGCATCGCCCAGGAATCTCGGTGCCTTGCCACCAGCAGAGGCTGCTTGGGATAGTCTGCTTCTCCTGGGACCTCCCTGAGACATCCTTCACTCTCTGGGGCAGTGGTGTCTGTTCAGTGCTCCTTACTGGGTGTTCTGGTGGGCTGGACAGCAGCCTGGGCATGTGGGTAACTCCTGGTCAAAGCTAAGCCCGGGACCAGTGGGCCATCACCACTGAGCCAGTGGGGAAGCATGTACAAGGAGAGAAGCAAGGGGTAGAGCCATGAAGACTACACATCAATTGTCCATATCTGAGAGGAGAAACTAGGTCTGAAAAATGGAGAGAGAAATCATGGCTAGGTCAGGGTTGAGTTGCAAAGCAAAAATCAGGAAAGAGCATCCAGGCCTGTGCTAGGAAGGGCCTCAGGTGACGTGATGTCATTTTTGCTAGGTAAGATGTGCTTGGGAGCTGTGTGAGGACAGGACAGTGTCTAAATCAATTTCTGTGCCCAGGACCCAGAAAAGTGATAGATAGGTTGTAGATACAAGGGAGTTGCAAAATGTGTGTGGTAAAGTAGAACTGAAAGATAAGCTTTTTTCTTTTTTTTGACAGGCAGAGTGGACAGTGAGAGAGAGAGAGAGAGAGACAGAGAGAAAGGTCTTCCTTTGCCGTTGGTTCACCCTCCAATGGCCGCCGCGGCCGACGCGCTGCGGCGCGCTGCGGCCAGCGCACTGCGCTGATCCGATGGCAGGAGTCAGGTGCTTCTCCTGGTCTCCCATGGGGTGCAGGACCCAAGCACTTGGGCCATCCTCCACTGCACTCCCAGGCCACAGCAGAAAGCTGGCCTGGAAGAGGGGCAACCGGAACAGGATCGGTGCCCCGACCGGGACTAGAACCCGGTGTGCCGGCGCTACAAGGCAGAGGATTAGCCTAGTGAGCCGCGGCGCTGGCCCAGCTTTTTGAGGTGCAAAATGTTTTGAAATACATGCATGGTTGTTTTACAACACACGTCTTCCAAGAATTTTTTTTTTTAAGATCTTGAATGTGCAGGGATTTCAAAGTTTATTTGCATCAAAACAAACTTACCTTTTAATGCCATTTTCCATGAACTTTTTGAAGTATGCTTGTAGGTGCTCAATAATTATTTATTGAAGGATGGGAAAGAGGAAAGAAGGGAGGGATGGAGGGGAGAAGATGGGATGGGTGAGTTTATATCATTTGCAGCAGGGTCAAGGCAGACATTTAGCACCATCATAACTGTGAGAATGTCATGTAGAACTTAAACCCAGCCTTTTATCCAGTGCTCACTGTGCAGACATATTTTGATGATGACTCACAGTGCAAAATAGGCTTTACACATACACAGACACACAGAGACACACACACACCAAAAATCTTTTAAAATGAGACATGTCCCAACAACTTCCATCTTATCCCATTCTCAGAAGACTGACTTGTAACCTACAGACTGAAACACCCTGGGTTCAATCCCTGTGTTCTCTTCTGGGACATTATTGTTTTGCAACAATTTTTTTCTTTTCCAGAATTCTAAATCAATCAGTCAATCTCTCTCTCTCTCTCTTTCTCTTTCTCTCTCTTTCTTTTTCTCTCTCTCCTCTCTCTCCCTCTCTCTTCTCTCTCTCTCTCTCTCTCTCCCTCTTTCTCTCTCTCTCTCTCTCATATGGGAGTTAATCTTTTCTTTCTGGAAACATAATTAGGTTTATCCTGCTTAATGAGAGAAAACGCACACTGCTTCACTTGACTCTGTTCCCATTCTGGTGATGGCTCTTCACAGTGTCTCCCGTTGGTGGGAAAGGCCTTTACATAAGTGATGTGCACCTTCTGCTTCCTCTCCAGCCTGGCTTTCCTTCCTCCCCTGCTGCATTCCTAAACAAGCAAGGTTAGCTTCTTCCTTTCTTTCAAAGACCATCACAAATGCAGATTCAAAGCTGTTTTCTTCTTCTTCTTCCTCCTTTTTCTTCTCTTCCTTTACATACTTTCTACCCTTCTTGACTATGGATAATTCTGGACCCTATTCTCAATGACTGTTTCTTTTCTTGATTTATTTTTATTCATGCATACATTCATTTATTTGATTAGCCATTCAATGTTGGCTTGGGGAACATTTGAATGAGTGAAATATAGTTCTGGGTGTTAAACGGAAAACAGATGAGTATGTACAGGCCCTGCCCTCTAGTACCTTAAAGTATGCAAAAGGACTTGGATAAACACACCAAAGGCATTGAAGAGGCTGAATGATCAAGGCCAGAAGAGCTCTTTAGTGATTTACTCCTCAAGAGATGAGTTTGCATGTCTGCACATGATGCTTTCTCTTATGCAGATAATGAGGGCATCAGAAAGTAATGATTACTACAACCAACTGGGTGTGTGCTATGTGCTGGGAGTTTGTACCTCCTAGCTCTTTGTGTCTCAGAACACTCCACAGTAGATGTTATTAGTCCAGTGTAGCACATGGTAAAAATCCAATACATTTTAGCTACTTTTATATTAATGATTATAATCATCATAATAAGCAGTCATAATAGCAGTAGTGATGATGCCAAGGAATTTTCCCAGTAGTTCCTACTGGTAATAGCTAGGACTGGAAGTGAACCCAGGTTTAACTCATCCTAATTAAAATATTTTTTCATTGTCAAACCTTATAAATGTTTGGGGTCAGGACCACTTTAGACATAGGTGATCAAGTTTCCCTGTGGAATACTCTATCTGGTCTGAATTATTCCATATGATCTGAATTTTTTCTTTTCCAGAGAACCATGTCTAGCAAAGACCAAGATTTGATCAAGGTCATCATGAATTGATTCTTCTGGTGACAGTGGATCCAGATGAAGGATAGCAGATAGAGATGAGAGAGTATCCCCCATGGACTACTTTTTCAATCAAAAAGCTCCAGTCAAATCACACTAGGGTGAGTGGGTCATAGCCCTCTTCAAAATGGTCAACTCCAGGTTATTTCCTTGAGGAAGATTCTCTGGTTTCCTTACCTGGATCCAGAACACATTGCTCTCTTCTCTGAGTCTCTTGGAGCACCTTCTACTTTTCCTCGTATACACTGTACTTTTTCAGAGGCTGCAGGTGCATGGTCTCCATAGACCTTTTTTTCTTTTTTTTTATTTGACAGGTAGAGTTATAGACAGAGAGAGACAGAGAGAAAGGTCTTCCTTCCGTTGGTTCACTCCCCACATGGCCGCCATGGCTGGCACTGCACCTATCGGAAGCCAGGAGCCAGGTGCTTCCTCCTGGTCTCCCATGTGGGTGCAGGGGCCCAAGCACTCAGGCCATCCTCCACTGCCCTCCCGGGCCACAGCAGAGAGCTGTACTGGAAGAGGAGCAGCCAGACTAGAACCCAGCGCCCACATGGGATGCCGGCACCGCAGGTGGAGGATTAACCAAGTGAGCCAGGGCACTGGCCCCCTCCATAGACCTTTAAGCTAATCCCATTACCGAGAGAGAATCACTTTGCTCCAGGTGCCTCTGTTTATGGGTTGCAGGGCTATTTGGAAGAGCACTCCCCCTAGTAATGACAGACCTTGTGGTTGGGGGAGTGAGGTGAAAGTGCTTCACAACTGTGAGTGATTTGAGGTTTTGCCCTTAGCGGATGAATAGGAAGGAGTGTGAGGCAACAGTGAAGTTAGGGTTTAGGCACTGGGTGAATGGTGGTAAAACAGACAACTGTGATGGGAGGAGGAGAAAGAAATGGTCCCAAGCTATTTTTGCTGGGGAGGAGTAGACAGGTGGCCATAAGGGTACAGACGGGAAAGATGACTTCAATTTCAGACAGGATGGGTTTGTGGTGTGACTGGAACTTATTTTACTTGATGTGTTTTTCCCCCTTTGGTATTACTGTTAGAGCAAGCAAATTTGATTTGTACAGTTTAAAATTCAGTAGGATTCATGGCTGTGACAGGGAACTTTGATAGCTTTAAGAGAAATCATGAACTTGGACATGATGTCAAGTCAGCGAGAAGAAACCAAACAGAAAGCTGCTGCTGAGTAATCAGAACTTGGGCTTCAAATGCTGTAACACACCAGGACCAACACAATCAACAGCAGAACCCAAACAAATGCAGCCATTTTCAGATCGGTGTTTGAAATTCAAGTTTCTCAAAACCGTGGGGTACAGTGTTTGGAAGTGTGAGTAGTGAGATGGAGGCTCATGAGGTAGTTTTGAGCAATAAATGCATACGGAGGACAATTCAAGAGGGCAGATGAGAGAAAAGAAACCTTTCTGTTTTCCCACCTATGCCAATCTGGTCTACTTTGTTCTCATCTCTGCCTCCATTCTCTTTCCCACCATTCAACTCTCTCCTTTATAAAGCTTGGCCCATCCAGATGGGACAGGGAATTTGGAGGTCATTCTGGGAGTGACCTGGCTATTGCACAGAGCCACTGATGGGTTGCCAGCTGGTCAGATGCTATGCTGGGGAAGTAGGGTCATGGGGAAAATGGGTCATGGCAAGTGGCCCATCGGAAAGGCTCCATGAGAGTAGGGGTGGTCTAGGGGCCAGGTCAGGAGGAGATCAGGAGATCCAGACAGGCGGCCCATCAGCAATGGGCAGAAGAGCCAGCTAGGAACCCTTCTTGCTGCATCTGGGAGCTGGGGTGCATGCATCACAGGAACGTGACTTTCACTGAGCAGAAGAGCACACTAGCAAGTGTGAGCTCACGTTGAGCCACCTGAGCCTGGGAACTTAGGATGTATCCAACTTCTGTTGGCTAAGGACAGTCAGAAACACAAGCCAGGCCAGGCCTTGAAGGACAAGGGGCCTGGCTCTGGGTACAAGAGGAATACCAGTCAGGGTGTTGTGTGGGATATTGTTCTCTATCCTCTCTACTCTCATCTCTATTGGCTGCTGCCAGCCTTGAACTACAACCTGTGCTTTAGGCTTCTCTGTCTAGTGAATACTCTTTCCTCTATCCACACTTATTCTAAATGTCACCTCCACATGGAAAGCATTCTCATCTCCCTGACCAGGCCAAGGACCCATTGCAGGTTCTCATGCATCTGGGGGTTTTCATTCTTAACCCTCAGCACTGTCTGTAGAATTTCTTGAGTAGTTTCTTACTGCCTAGTCTCTATGAGGCAGTGAATTCAAGGAGGGCAGAGGCTGTCTGTTCTGCTTACCATTGTGTTTCTACTGCTTGGTACATTATATGACCACTGCTGGCCCTCAGCAGGAGTACAGCAGTGTCTGTCGAAAGAATGCATCAATGACTATTTCCAATTCCTGTGGGACTTCTCTTAAATGACTATTACCACCATTTCTACAGGCGCAAAACCAACTGTCCTCTCCCTCATTCTGTGTGTGTATTTTATATCTAGGCACTTGATCTCAGTGGAAACCCAAAGGATTGTAGTTATGAAGAAAACTATTGTGGATTCTTCAAAAACAGATCTGTGTTCCCCACGTCACATGGACCAGGGCATTCAGCAAACATGAAATGCATTTTGAAAATTGTCAACTGTGTGAGCCAGGCAGAAAGGCGACATGAGCTCTGCTTGGTGCAAGACCACCTTGGGGCACACGCATGCTGCCAACCACCTGGAATTCTGAGAGTCCCATCAAGCTCAGGTGCAGGGGATGCTGATGACTGGGGTGCCTGCTGCCTCTACTTCTGTGCCAAGCCATCTCCTTCAGAGGGTAGCAAAACACGTCAATATGAATCCGGCATCCAGGCCAGTGCATGGAGCAGTTGATAGTGCTGTGAATGCTCTTTGTTTCTCTCTGGCATGTGGATGCACAGCCTTTGATGTTAGAATTTTGGCTCATTAATAACTAATTTACATTTCCCAGACAGCAAATTGTGATCTGACACAAATTTATAAAAGAACTCCAAATGGTGAAATTCTCTTATACAATGAATCCTTTGTGGGCTTTTTTTCCCCTTCTAACTTAAGGAGTTTGTGATTAAAATTTTAATGCAATCATTGAAGTCTCCAGGGCTACTTAAAAATAAAACACCATCTTATTTCCTTCCTCTCCAAGATCATGACAAGTGGCTGTTTCGATGTGGATGCTGTCAGTGCTACAGTTGCTGTTTCAGCTATGCTGAGCCCTACAGAAAGTCCTCAGTGGGCCAGATGGAAGACCTGGGGACCGACTGGCAGTGGCAGCAAGGTGTGAAGGTGCAGCGTGCTGAGGCTTCCTGATGCTTCTTTGCAGGTCTGAGACAACAGGTTTTGCTGGGGATTGTCTCCTTGGGTTCCAGTGGCTCCCAGGGTCAGTCTCACTGCTCCAGATGCTCCCAAACCAGAATAGGTTGTTCTGGAAACACAGCTGGGCAGATCAGAGCTACCCTGGTGGAGATTTGTGTGTATATCTCTACGTTTCTGTCTGTCTTTCCTCTTGGCTACATCTTGGAAGGTTGAATGCTCTAAGGAAGACATGACAGTTTTTCCGTATTTTGTTCATATTTCTTTGGGAGAATGTGGAGGTCAATAAAAGTTGAAAACTGGCTTTTGGAAGGCAACTCTAGTTGCATTGATTCATCCCCTCACCCTGATTTACCTTTGTGAAAGACTTTGTTATCTTGAGTGCTGATGACTCATGTTCAGTGGGAAGGTAGGCAGGGCCTCTCACCCCATGTGTCAAGGAGAAAATTCCACGTGTGTCTGGCCACCTGGAAATACCTTCCCTGGACTACAAAGGGAGGTCTGTGCCTCCAGGAGAGAGCAGATAGACCAGAAAGGTGGACTGGAGAGCTGGCCATGGGCAGGGCCGTGGGGTGGGGCTGGGTGAACAAGACTTTGGGTGGCTTAGCCAGTTACATCACTTTTGGCAAGAGGCTTGGTTCTACTGAGTTACCCTTTGCTTGGAGAAATCGTTTAGGGAACAGCCATGGGTTTGTTGTGTGGAATGGAAACATACCCAGAATGAAAAAATTTTTAAACCAGCACCACTTGAGGTCAGATATTAAATGGTCACACAGTATGCACCAAATTGAACGTACGCAGAGAAGCAACAAGCCTCCCCAGTTGCCTATATTATTATTATTATTTTTGACAGGCAGAGTGGACAGTGAGAGAGAGAGAGAGAGACAGAGAGAAAGGTCTTCCTTTTGCCGTTGGTTCACCCTCCAATGGCTGCCGCGGCTGGCGCACTGCAACCAGTGCACCGCACTGATCTGAAGGCAGGAGCCAGGTGCTTATCCTGGTCTCCCATGTGGGTGCAAGGCCCAAGGACTTGGGCCATCCTCCACTGCTCCCGGGCCATAGCAGAGAGCTGGCCTGGAAGAGGGGCAACTGGGACAGAATCCGGCACCCTGACCGGGACTAGAACCTGGTGCGCCAACGCTGCTAGACGGAGGATTAGCCTGTTGAGCCATGGCGCCGGCCGCCTATATTATTTTAATAACAGAAAGAATGTATTTGGAATTCCAGGCAAGATTTCCACCTGGAGACAGTCCCAGGTTCTAACTCATCTGTGCATGCTTTTTCAAGTAATCTTTTCACAAAAAGGCGGTTTTTCTTGCCAATCTCTTCTCCTCCAATGGATAGGAATCTGAGGTTGCCCCTCCCAGCTTTGGTTGTAGGAAGCAGGAAATCTGAGGGCCCTGCTGTGATCAGGGTGGGTCTGTAGAAATTTGCTGAAAAAATGGCACTGCCATGAAAGGTAGCCTTTAACTCAAGTAACAAAGCCTCTCTTCATTGATAGCAAGTGACTTGAGGTACACCCAGTCCCCTTCTCTCATTTGGATATCAGGGTATTTGGAACAGAGAGGGCTGAGCTTGTGAGAAGGGGGTCCCTGTCTTTGTAACATGGCCTGCATGTCTCTGCGTGATGTTTGGAGTCCACCTGCTGCATTGAAGCAGGTGCAGAGTGACTGTCATTCCTCCAAGCCACTCTGAGAGCCACAAAGGAGCACAAGGGAGCGCATCTTGTGTTTGCCGTGATCACAGTTAAGCTCTTTCACAATACCTAGAACATTGCTGACATTTAAAAAAAAAAAGAATGTTACTGTCTTGCCTGTTCATTTTATCCTCTTGAGGCCCTGCATGGCTCATGTTCATATGGAGACTAGACTAGAGTTTTTTTTTTTTTTTTTTTTTTTTGGAAGGAAGGCAGGCTGTTCTGTCCCCAGCCATAGATGGACCTAAACAGAAACATCGTCTCATTGCCATTGACTTGATGGCTTCTCCTGGCTGGGTTGTACTCATTTTCTTCAATCTGTGGGGAAATCTTTGGAGTCAGTTTCCATTGGAATCCTGGCTGTACCACTTATATCTAGCACTCTTGGATTTGTTACTTAATCTTTCTGAGCTAATTTTTCCTCATCTTGTTAAGAAAATGAAATACAAAGGTCTTGTTGCAAGGCATATACTAAGTGCTCAGAGGAAACTGTTGATATAATTATGAGACTTGCCATTAAGTTGGGTATAAGAAGTTTCTAGAAGGGGAGTCCTGTAGGAACCTCCAGAGAGTTCCCCAAAGGACACTTCTAGGAAGTTATCATTATTGTGTGGCATCCAGGTTTCTGGGCCATTATGGATTCATGTTAGGCTATAGGAGATAACTCTTTTGGCCATGGCCATAGCCCTCAACGTGAGAACCCAGCCTCCTGAGTAGAATCCACTTTGGAGTATGAAGTCCTCCAAACGATAGGCCTTATGGGTTTCTTGGGCACTGTTATTCCAAACAGTGCCTGGATATCTTGGGAACTAAGTGAATCCCTGTGGGCAGGAGTAATGATGGAAGGGCAGATTGCATAGATCTTTGGTGTTACTTTGGGCAGTTGCACAGACAGGAGCTAAGACCTCTCTTAATATAAATCGGTCCTAGAGAAGAGACTTCTCAGGATGTAGATAAATGAGAGAACTATTTTTAAGCCATTTTTAGGCATATTGGTTAAGAGTTATTCCTAGTTTCTTAAGGAGAGAAAATTTAAGTTCAGGTGCTATTTTTTAACAACATCTAATAGGGTCTGGCATTGTGGCATAGTGGTTAAAGCCAGCAAAAACTTCCTGTGATGTTTGCATCCCATTTGGGCACTGTTTGAGTCCTGGCTGCTCTACTTCCAATCCAGCTCCCTGCTAATGTGCCTGGGAAAGCAGTGGAAGATGACCCCAAGTGCTTGGGCTCCTGTCACACACATGGGAGGCTTAGATGGAGTTCTAGACTCTGGCTTTGGGCTGGCCCAGCCCCAGCTATTGTTGCCATCTGGGGAGTAAACCAGTGGATGGAAGATTTCTGTTTGTCTTTCCTCTATCTCTCTCTATAATTCTGCCTTTCAAATAAATATAATAAATATTTTAAAATAAAAAAATATAAAAGAGAATATCAATAGAAAGCAAGAGCCCAATGACTTTCGATTTTTTTTTTTTTTTTTTTTTTTTTTTTTACTCTAGAGGTAGAGATGCACAGGGAGAGAGGAAGAAAAATATCCTATCCACTGGTTCATTCCACAAATACACAGAATGTCTCAGGCTGAAATCAGAAGCTGGAATTCAAGCTGCCCACCAATAGAACCAGCATGTGTGGCATCCCATGGTCTGCATTGACAGGAAGCTGGAATCAGGATCTAGAGCCAGGAATCAAATTCAAATTCAGTCACTCTGATAGGGAACATGGACAACCTAACCAACATCTTTACCCCTAGCCCCAAACACCTGCTCCCTGATAAATCTTTCTTGTCAACTTATAAGGTCTTCACAGTGAAAGATCCCCTACAGGTACTGACTGTTAGACCCAAAGTTCTGAAACTCAGAGTGGAATAAAACTAAGTGCATGAAGACATTTAATCCTGTTAAGAGTGTGATATGTGGTACGGAGGCATTTGTATGCTCCTAGTTCCCATACTGCATGCTACATTTTTGGCTTTGTTAAACCATATTCACATTTATATTTCATTTTATTCAAGAGAGGTTAGCAGGGCAGGTAGGATAATTAACTCTTTCCTGATTTTATAATTGAGGAACTGTGGTCAGAGCTTACTTTCCCTATGAACAGGTAGATTCAGGGCTTACCTGGGAGAAGAACCACCTTTTCTCAAGGCAGGGCTCTTTGTGTCTTTCCCTGGGAAATCCCTGCACCTTGTGTCATGTCATGGACTATGCTTCTGTCTTCTAGTCCAGGAGGATGGCCTGGTGGAATGCATGCTTGCTTCTCTAAGGGAAGTTCCGGCGGGGGGCTGTGGAAATTATGGATGCACATGAAGTTGGCGGGGGACTGTTTTCAAACCATCCATGCAGACTTGACTTTTGTTTAACCAGCAATCTCAGTTTCTACAAGCACTTGGACTATGGGGCAGGGTTTGGAGTGGTGTGTGTGCACAGTAGAAGCTGCAGCTATGCCTTGTCCAGTCTGCACAGCTGGATCCAAAGACTCCGGGAGCATGATGATGGCAGAGGCCCTGGGTGACAAACACAGTCATTACTTTCTTTCACTTTCATCCAATGGCTGGGATGTCCCTACAGACAGAAGCCTGGCTCTCTGGCCATCCCAAGTCAGCACAAGGGTGCTAGTGAGGGCTTCTGCCAGCAGTACTGGTCAGGGTCATGAATCTGATGAAGGGCAAGGGAGCATTTCAGGTCTTATTGCTTCCAGGAGACTCCTGCATGGTTTAAGCCTGGATTGTGTGGAGGCAAGCAGGGACTGCTTTTGTGAACTTTATGAGCACAAAGGCTATGGATGGGTTGGGGTGCAAAGGGGGAAAGGGAGGACTAAGGTTTGAGTTCACAGTTCAGATTGCTGTGTCATGGGGATGTGAAAGGTTTTTTTTTTTTAATTGCATGTAAACTCCTTCAGTGTGGCACGATAGATATTTGGACCTTGTGTAGCTGTCAGCCCTGGACTGCCTTCAATTAGGGCTCTGTGAAGAGTTAGCCTGAGATCCTGTACAGCAAGCTGTGTACTGACACTGGGAGAGCAGTGGCCTGTGGCTGCTTACTTCCCTGTGATTATCAAGCCCATCTGTGACTCTTAATGGGTTCCCTTCCCAATTGCCCAGCTATGCTCCTTTCTTTTTTTCCTGATGCAAAATTCAGGAGATGAATCGTTATGCCACTCTTTGATTTACTATCTTTGAAGCAAATCAACTTAGGCTTCAAGTAAATGGAAGAGTTTATTATCTGAAGTGGATTTACACATTGCCTGAGTGAGGGTGGTAGTTGTTTTTACAAAACAACAGGTGTATCCTGGATCCTGGTGGCCTTAAGTGAGAGCTCTGGGACCTTCCCCTGTCTAGCCTCTCTCTCGAGCTACGAACTCAGAGAATGCAGTGATGAAGGCTTCTCAGTGGGCTCAATGGAGGCTTGGCGAGGCTACTCTCCACTGTCTTGTGATTGTACATATCCAGATAGTCACTTGTTTCTGAAACCAGATTTCTGGCTGAAATCTGGAAATCATTTCACAGGGATTTCTGAAAAGATGTACTTCTTCATGCAATTGTTCGGACAGATTTGCTTGCACATCTTATGCACGATGGAGAACAGGTTGGAGTAATGGAAAAATGCCTAGCTGTGAGTCACAAGGCTCTTGATTTGAAAAACAATAAAGTGTTTTAGAAAGAGTGTGGGGTATGGACTCTGACAGATCAAGAAGCAAATCTTAGTTCTCCAGCTGTGTGACTGGGCAAGCTTTGGTTTTCTTGTCTATCAAATGATGCTATTAACAACAAAACGCTTCAAAACGTGGTCATTGGGATTAAATGATGTTTTGTGTGTGTGCGTGTGTGTGTGTGCTGATAACTTCCTAGAGCAGTTTCTCTGTTGTCTCTAGTCCATGCCAGTCTCCTGAACTTCAGACTTGCATTTTCACCTGAATGCCCATACATTTTTTTTTAGCCAGCACGTCCCTGCCTATACGTACCCTTTCTCTCCATTGTCCTTCAAACTACACCTTTCCTCTTGTACTTTTACTCTTTTATTTAAAAGATTTATTTATTTACTTGAAAGTCAGAGTTACACACAGAGAGAGGGAGAGGTGGAGAGAGAGAGAGAGAAAGAGAGAGAGAGAGAGAAAGAGAGAGAGAGAGAGGTCTTCCATCTGCTGGTTCACTTCCCAGTTGGCCACAATGGCTGGAACTGCGCTGATCTGAAGCCAGGAGCCTGGAGCTTCTTCTGGGTCTCCCACGTGGGTGCAGGGGCCCAAGGGCTTGGGCCATACTCCACTGTTTTCCCAGACCATAGCAGAGAGCTGGATCGGACATGGAGCAGCTGGGACTTGAACTGGAGCCCATATGGGATGCTGGCACTGCAGGCCTGGTACACCACAGTGCCGGCCCCAGACTTTTAATTAACAGTTTTCTCATCCTCCACTATCCAAGCCAGAAACCTGGAGTCATCCTTAGCTCTTTCTGCTCTTTCAGTCACCAAATCCTGTGAATGTGGCTTCCCCTAAATCACTGTTCTCTATCCCATCCTTCCTACCCAAGGCCACTCCCTTAATCCAGGTCCTCATCATTTCCTGTCTGGATTTCAGCCATAGATACTATGTTAAGGTTGATACTAGCAGCAGAGTGAATACCACCAGGCATGAAACATCTATGTAAACCCCTCAGTGTTTCCTTCATGAACCTCAAGGGAAGTTCAGTTTCTTTGACCTGGAAAAACAAGTTCTCCATGGCCCTGTCCCTTCATTCTCTCTCTAGCTCCGATCTTCATCACTTCTGTGTTCTTATCCTAAGCTGACACCCAATGGAAGTACTTGGTGTTCCACAGGAGTGCCAAGCTCTCCCTGACTTTCCCCCAGGAATGTTTTGTCTCTGCCTGAAGTGCTTTCCCACGCCTTCCACACCTGGTTAACTCCCAACCGCCAGCCAAGAGTCAGTTTCAGTGTCACTGCCCCTTGGAAGAGGTTCTGGAACCCTTTGTGCTGGGTCCAGCTCTCCTTTCTATACCATCACCATTTCATACACATACATTTGTGGCCACTGATTTTTTTTTTAGGCTGTCTTAACCTGAGGGCAGGAACTGTCCACCTTGGTAACATCAGACCCTAGCGTGGCAGTACGCCGTGATGGACATTGATGAACTGAATGATTGAAGAGTGTCAAAGTGAGCAGGAAAGAGCCTTGCTAATTGGAGGAGCTCAGTAACAGAATTTTGTCTGTGATCTTGCTACTAAATAGCTAGTCAACTTGGGTAAGGCCTTCACCTTTCCAGCCTCAAGTTTTTCATGTAAAATGAAATTCATAGGTAATTTGATACAAAACACATATAAAACTTGAAATATCAATATAATATAAATATTTTCTATGTAACTAGATGAGCTGAGCTGCATTGTGCAGCATTGAAAACTATCTGAAATTCCCTTTGTTGTGGGAAAAAAATACACTTTACCTAAATTGTTTGAAGCTAAGTATTATGGAGTGAATATATTTTCTATAAGTAAAGAATCATTGTCAAACTTAGAAATCATGATTTTAATGCTTCTAGCCACTGCCTGGAAAATGATAGGTCTTGAATAATTGTTGAGTTTTTTATATTGACATATATTTCTTTAAGTAAGCATAGGGGTCTTACAAATTGAATATAAGTTGTTTTTTCTGTTTCTTTTTTAAAAATCTAGAATGATCCCAGGCTTTTTTTTTCATAACTTCGATTCATAAAATATAATTTCTCTTATAAACCTTTTTGTCTACTTGGCTGGACTGGACTGTACTGTACCAAAAGCACTAGAGACTCTGAAATAATAATTCAGCTTCTTCTCTCCTCACATGTTTCTTAAAATTATTTTGTGAAAAAATATTTTAAAAATCAATAATACTGGGGCCGGCGCTGTGGCATATCTGGTAAAGCCACTGCCTGCAGTTACAGAATTCCATATGGGCTCTGGTTTGAGTCCCATCTGCTCCACTTCCATCCAGCTTTCTGTTATGGCCTGGGAAAGCAGTAGAAGATGGCCCAAGTCCTTGGGTCCCTGCACCCACATGGGAGATGCAGAAGAAGCTCCAGGCTCTTGGCTTTGGATTGGCGCAGCTCTGGCCATTGCAGCCATTTGGGGAGTGAATCTGCAGATGGAAGATCCCTCTTGCTCTTCCTCTCACTCTATGCACTTCTACCTCTATAACTCTGCCTTTAAAATAAATAGACAAATCTTTAAAAAATAAACAAAAAAAAGAACATTGAGATTTGGGTTGTATCTTCCTGTTACTTCTCTTTTGTGTGACACTTTTTTTTTCCCCAAATCTAAAGCCATCATGCATTCTGACCTAGAAATATTCTTCTTGTTTAGGAGGTTTCCTGCTTCCATACCTTTGACATTGAGAAATTTGTCAACATTCTCCTGCACTTTTTTAAAAAAAATTATTCTATTTATTTGATAGAGTTATAGAGAGAAATAGAGACAGAGAGACAGTCTTCCATCCACTGGTTCATTCCGCAAATGGCCACAACAGCCAGAGCTGAGCTGATCTGAAACCAGAAGCCTGGAGCTTCTTCCAGGTGTTCGATTTGGGTGTAGGGACCCAAGGACTTGGACCATCTTCTGTTGCTTTCCAGGTGCATTAGCAGGGAGTTGGATCGGAAGTGGAGCAGTGAGGACTCAACGGGTGCCCATCTTGAACCAGCGCTCTTATGGAATGCTGGTGCTACAGGCGGGCCGCCACTCTTATTTTTAGGATTGTAACACCCTCTGACAGTTAAGTAAGATTTTGGAGCTGGAGAGAATGAAGAGACATGGCCAGGGAGAGCATATATAAAATCTCTCTCTCTCTCTAACTCTGCCTTTCGAATAAACAAAATAAATCTTTTTTTTTAATGGTTAAAGTGGTGAATTTTATGTGATTTTTTTTCTTACCAGAGTGAAAAAGGGGGTGGGCAAAATGAGAAACTATTTTTTTTCAAAAGCATTTATTTATTTATTTGCAAGGCAGCATTATATAGACAGAGAGGGAGGGAGAGGAAAAAAAAGGAGAGAGAGATCTTCCACCCACTGATTTATTTCTCAAATATCCTCTCTATGCCAAGCCAAAACCTGGAACCTGGAACTCCAGCCAGGTCTCCCACAGGTCAAGGAAATTGAACTTCCCCTTGAGGTTCACAAGGAAATACTGAGGAATTTACATAGATATATCATCCCAGGTAGTGTTCACTCTGGTGGCAATATAAACCTTAAAATGGTTTGAATAAATTTATTATTGCCTGCCTTAAGAGCAGAGGTCATATTTTACTCATTTTATAGTGTCCAAATCTGGCTCCTATCTTCAGCTACTAGAAGGTGCCCAATAAATATTTATTGAATGAATGAATGAAGGAAGGAAGTGCATAATGTTTCAGTCTGCAAACTTCATAAATGCAAGATTTATAATTTAAAAATGAATCTGATCATTCAGAATCTTTATTTGAAATTCTAAAATATTGAGAGTTTTTGATTACTTAATTTGAGAGGTAGATAGAGTTGAGAGAGAAAGACAGAGAAAGAGAGAGGTCCATCTGCTGGTTCACTCCCCACAAGCTCACAATGACTGCTACTGGAACAGAACAAAGTCAGGAGCTGGGAACTCAATCCAGGTCTTCCACATGGGTGGCAGGGCCTAACTACCTGAGCCATCACTGCTGCCTCCTAGGATCTGTATTAACAGGAAACTGGAGCCAGAAGCTGTAACTAAGTATTGTGCACCACAATATGGGATATTGGTATATTAACTGCATATTAACTGCTACGTCAAATACCTGTCCCGATATTGAGAGTAATTAAAAGGAACATAAATGCTGATAGGAAGAGGAAAAGGGAAGTTGTTTACATTTACAAGATGAAAAGGTTCTGGAGCTCTCTTCCACAACAGATATACTCAGTATTATTGAACCATACACTTAAAAATGATCGAAGTGGGGGCCAGCATGGTCATGTAGTTGGTTAAGCCACTGCCTACAACCTTGGCATCCCATATGGGCATTGGTTGAAGTCCTGGCTGCTCCACTTCTGATCCAGCTCCCTGCTAATGTACCTGGGAAAGCAGTGGAAGACGACCCAAGTACTTGGGTCCTTGTACCCATGTGAGAAACCTGGATGAAGCTCCTGGCTCCTGGCTTTGGCCTGGCCCAGCCCTGGCTGCTGTGGTCATTTGGGGAGAGCATATATAAAATCTCTCTCTCTCTCTAACTCTGCCTTTCGAATAAACAAAATAAATCTTTTTTTTTAATGGTTAAAGTGGTGAATTTTATGTGATTTTTTTTCTTACCAGAGTGAAAAAGGGGGTGGGCAAAATGAGAAACTATTTTTTTTCAAAAGCATTTATTTATTTATTTGCAAGGCAGCATTATATAGACAGAGAGGGAGGGAGAGGAAAAAAAAGGAGAGAGAGATCTTCCACCCACTGATTTATTTCTCAAATATCCTCTCTATGCCAAGCCAAAACCTGGAACCTGGAACTCCAGCCAGGTCTCCCACATGAGTGGCAGGGGCCCAAGTCCTTGTCCTATCTTCTGCTGCCTTCCCAGGTGCATTAGTAGGGAACTGGGTGGAAAGTAGAGCAGCTGGGGATTGAATTGGCATCTGTATGGGTTGTTGGTGTTGACAGGTGGTGGCTTAACCCACTGCACCACAACTCAAGCCCCAAGCACACTATTTCTATATTGGGCCACATAGTAAATATTTTAGGCTTGTAGGCTGTGGGGTCTCTGTCCCAACTCGTCAACTCTACTGCTGTAGTGTGAAAGCAGCCAGAGATCCTGTGGGAATGAATCAGTGTGATAATGATCCAATAAACCTTTATGTACACAAATGAATATGGGCAGAGGACTGTTTCCTGTTGCCCAGTTTATAGTAAGGTGTTAATAAGACCCATATCTAAACTGCCCTTGGATCTCTCTTGGTAAGCTTAGTTGCAACACTTAAAAAGTTGCTATGAAGGGCCCTGTCACTCCAGGAGAACTGATGGAAGCAGAGGGCCAACACTTAAGGCCATGCAGATTGTACCTCAGACAACTTCAACATTGCCAAGAATAGGCCTTTTGACAAGCCAGTTCTCTCAGGGGCAGATGAGTTCTGTCATCTACCTTGGGTAAAAAACATAACTGTTGTTTATTTGAACAGCTAATGTGTGCAATGTATTTTATACATGGTGTGATTTCAGTAAATTCAATTGTTCTTTGATGTAGGAGTATGACCATTTCCATTTTTCAAATATAGAAGACAAAAGAATTTAAATAATTGTCTCGAAGTCGTGGATGGGACATGGTGGATCCTGGCTTGGTCCGACAATAAGTTTGTGGTCTTTCTACTACAGCATCATACAGCTATTATCATAATAACTCTGGTGCTAGTGCATGGAAAACTAAGCAGAATGTAGTGTTCCTGGCAAAGCAGACAGATGTAGCACATTAGAATTTCTGGTCTTAATGGTCTTAGCTAAATTTCTGCAGTTGAGTTTATTAACTATCCTGGTTTTTCTTCTCTTGCAGCCATTACAGCCCACAATTGATAAAATACTGGCATTGTCAAATCTAACCACATCTCAGAGGCCTTAACCTTGGAAAGAACCATACCTGGGTGTATCAAAATTCTTATTAGTAATTTTGTGAGACAAACTGTAGTCTTGCTCAAGCTAAAAAGAAACTTAAATGGGAATTAACATAAAATTAACTGGGAATTAAGTAAAAATATTTTTTCTTATTTTTCCTGTCATAGTGTTCATCTCTGTTGTGATAAAACAATATGAACTGCACAGAATTAATAAGAGATAGCCACTTCACTTATGCACTCACAGCCATCCTCAGATAAATTGTTAACAGAAGTTGTAGAAAACTACATAAGTAATTCAATTCCCTGACACCTGGGCTGCATTGCTGCTGATAGAGAGGAGTAGAAAGAGGGGAACTAAGCATACTCATTTTAGGATTTTTAAGCTTGGGTTACCTAAGGCCAAACAATCACATTTATCATTTGTCTGTCTTAACAAACCAAGGTATAGGTTCAGATTCTTCCTTTCTGTTTTGCTTCTTTTATTTTTTTCTCTTTCTTCCATTCCCTCCCTCCATATCTTCCCATCCTTATCTATCAATTTATTTATCTGTCTGTCCTTCATCCTCCCACCCACCCACCATTCAGATTTAACTCTATTCTGTGGATTACAATTTCCTGCCTTGCCTGTGCGTGTGATGCCACCAAGTCTATCGTGTCTCTGTTGTGTTTTTCCAGCTAATCTTTAACACACACCTTTGTTTCCAAAGAGTCATGGTTATCATTCTAGATACAAAGCTAAAAGTATATACACACACCCTTCATTTTTCATAGCTCTATTCACTGTTCATCCCAGCATTCCTATTAGGAAGATAATTTATTATATTGAAGATCCCAAGAGGTGAAGAATAGTGGGAAATGAACGCATTTGTACTTGGTGCTTTTTGCAATGGTTTCCAACAGCATGAAAGAAGCACACTATCTGGTGTACCATACAAGTTTACACCCCCAGAAGAGCACTGCCCTCCCAGTGCTGGGTACATGCTAATATATTTTACTTTTGAACACATGAGAATCAGGAACTTGCTGGAAGGTGCTTCAGTTTTGGACCAAAAGGCATCAAAGGCTTGCAGCCCAGTAGCCGAGGCTTTGAAGTGAGATGGGTTGTGTGGTGATGAGAGGAAGCTTGTGCCTCCCTCCATGTGGCTGCTCTGTTATTTCTATTATTTCAGGCTTTAGATTTGCAGCCACGATCAAAACAAGGCCCCCTGGCTCTCTGACCTACCTTAGGTTATCTTTACATGCAGAAAGGGCTAAATTTCCAACCAAGCCAAAGATAGAGCTAATCAGTCCAATGTGTTATATATTCAGGCATTGGTGAACTTCAACTTAGTTTGATTTGGTTATAATCACAATGGTGTTTGATGTTCCTTTTTGGTCTTGCAAAAATTTAAGCCCAAGGAAATGAATGGTTTGATTATATACAGTGGTGAAAACCATTGAGTGGCCAACTTCGTAGCCATTCTGAACTTACTTTCTCTTTTAAGTGTTCTGCAGTGGAGAATGAGCCAAATACTCACTTTCTAAGCTAGAGTGGCAATTTAAGCCAGTTCTAAACAATGAGATGGTGATCCTGCTGGTTTTTGGGAAAACTGTTGCTTTTTCTGATACAGGGAACAGTTGAGTTGTTCAACTTGTCAGCTTGGCTCTGTCTATGTGCATACAACATGACTAGAGCATCTGTAACCATTTTGTGACTAATTATGAAGATGAAAAGCTAACTTGCTAAGGGTATAAGAGACTATAGAAAGAAAAGATAAGAAAGACCCTTGGTTTCATCAAGCAGCTGAACCAACATTATTTGCAACTAGTCTTTGGATTCCTTTGCTATATAAGAAAAATAAATTTCTATTTATTTCAGCCCATTAGTTGTTGGGATTTCTGTTTTTCCTTTGGCTAAGGAAGTTCTTAACGGATACAGATGCAGTAGCCAAGCAATGTTAAGACCAAGAGGGTAAGAAAAAAAAAAAGAAAGACCTTATTTGAGAGACAGAAAGAGAGAGCACTCCCATACGCTGGTTCACTCCCCAAATGCTCACAGCAATTAGGGCTGGGCTAAGGCTAAAGTTGGTAGCTGGAAACACCAGCTAGGTCTCCCATGTGGGAGTCAAGAACCCAATTACTTGAGCCATCACTGCTGCCTCCAAGAGTCTGCATTTTCCGAAAGCTGGAGTCAAAGTAGGAGCCTAGTATCAAACCCCAGCACTATAATATTGGATGCAGGAGTCATAACCCTAGGCCAAACATCTGCCCCAGGAGGATAATTTTTGACTTATGCTTTTAGCTGTGTGACTTTAGCAAGTCACTTGTCTTTGATTTACTTAATGAGCATATCTATAAAATAAGGAAACAGGCTTCAGAATGTGTAAGCCCTGACCTTTGTGATCCTTGGGGAGTATTTAATGCATTATTCAGTAGTTAATAATGTCACCAAGAAACACAGGAACAAATGCAGTACTTTCATTGAAGATTTTCCCATGAGCTTACTCAGTGTAACAAAAACATGTTCACTCTTCTCTTCCCAAGAATACTTTAACAAAAACACCTTTGGGGCCAGCACTGTAGCACCATCTGCAGTTCCAGCATCCCATATGGGCACTGGTTTGAGTCCTAGCTGCTCTGTTTCTGGCCCAGCTCCCTGCTAATGTGCCTGGGAAAGCAATGGAAAATGGCCCAAGTCCTTGGGGCCCTGTACCCATGTGGGAGACCAGGAAGTAGTTCTGGGCTCCTAGCTTCAGCTTGGACCAGTCCAGGCCATTGCAACCATTTGAGGAGTGAATCAGTGGATGAATATCTCTCTGTCTCCCCTGTCTCTGTAACTTTGCTTTTCAAATAAATAAATCTTTTGTTTTTTGTTTTTTTTAAAAAACACCTTTTTTCAAGTTTTAAAAAATATTAATAAGAATTACTTTATAACTCATCTATCTATCATTGAGTGTTATTTACTTATAAACAAAAGGAAATTCTGGGTGATTAACATCCACAAACCTGCATAGTACCCAAACCAATAACATGTTGTTTCTTTGCAGAACTAGGCACATACATGAGTTCTGAGATACGGTTCTTTGTGTGTCAGTCTTCATGGTGTCCAAAGAATCTAGGGGAAGCTTCAAGTTTTAGAGGAAACCCAGAATTCTCTCTCAACCTTGACCCAGAAAGACTATTTATCATCTCTTCTCTCCTCCTCCCTGCTTCCTTGGGCTTGGCAGTAACTACTCTCCAAGGAAAACAAGTCACCAAAACCATTTTTATTTCAAAGGAGAACTTTGTTACTTTTGTTTGGTGTTCCCAGAGGAGTAGCAGAGTGTGATCAAAAGGGCAAACTTGAGAATCAAGCAAAATAGATTTCCTGCTCCTAACACCACTTTCTTTTTAAAAATATGCTTGTATATTCTGAAGAACACTGACCTAGTTTAGAGATAAAATAATTCCTTTTAATAAGAATGAAATACAAGTCTGGAGATCAAGCACTGCTTGCATGTCATCATCAAATGGGAGTTTCTAAGTGGTTTGAATTCAGTGAAAGTTCAAATACTGTCATCATCTAGTTTCCAGGAGGTGCGTCCCTCCACAACTTTCTATTGGTACCTCAGTTCTAGAACTTACTGAAGGAGCAGGGATTTTGGTGTGTGTGTGTGTGTGTGTGTGTCTGCTTTCCATTTTAGGTGGTGAATTCCTGGAGAGCATAGCTAGGATATGCATTATCTCTGTTCCCTAGTGTAAGTTTTCATATTCATTTGTTAGCCCATGTACCTTTGTTGAGTTAAATTCTATCCACGCTGCTGTAGCTTCACAATATCTTGATCTTTGAGCTGATGACTTCTGAGTCACACACTTGAAAAGGATGATTCCTCACCAGGCTTTGGAGACTGTCTTGAAGATCAGTTTGCTAGTATCACCAAGCTTTGATTATGTGGTGCTGTATAATTATGCTGCAATTAAACTAAAAATAAGCAACATATTTAAATAACTGTAAGAGGATTGAGACAATGAGGTGATTCACATAAATGTCTCTGCCCCCCATTGCTCGGGGGATAAGATTAAATGAATTCTTAGTTGTATTCAGATTATTGGGCTGAGTCTTCCAGATATTGACTGGCCTTGCTTGAGGCAAGCAAACTTACTGGAAATTTGAATCGATATCGAAAATAAAACCAGAGCACTTAAATGGCAATTTTCAAGACTGATTCAATTTTTTGAAAATTCAAATATAATCTCTGAAAGAAAAAATAGTAAGACACTTCCAAAAGTGACCACTTTTAGGGAGGAAAACTGGTAGCCCAAGAGCAAGGAATGATAGATTTATTTCTCACTGAAAACCCTTTTGTGTACACATATGATATATTCCAAGATATATAAAGATAAAACAAATTTTGGTAGAATTTTTAAAAATATAATTAGAGGATTTATACAATCTGTTTCTAAGATATAAAGTTGACATTCAACACTGTGATATTGGAGAATGGAGATGTTAGAGTATATAGAATAATGGAACAGAGAGAATCCAGAAATAGGCCCACACCTATGTAGCCAGTTGATTTTTGAAAAGACACCAATGACTCATTTCAACCAATAGACTTGAATTTTGACATGTACCTAAGATGATACATGAAAAATTTGCTCAAAATTGAATCATAGACCTAAATGTGCATGATAAATAGATGAAACTTCTAGAGACTAGGGTATTTTGCTTTCTGATACTCTATGAGAGGATATCTTAGCTTCTAGTGTTGCTAGCAATCCCTAGCATTCCTTGGCCTGTATGTGCATCTTCCCAATGTCTACCATGTCATTCTCCCTGTATGTTTCTGTATCTATAGATCTTGTTACAAGGACACAGTCATATTGAATTAGGACTCACTTATTTCCATTATAACTTGACTATATCAACAAATACCCTGTTTCCAAATAAGGGTGCATTGTTATGTACCAGGGATTAGGACTTTAACATGTCTTTTCACAAGGATACATCTCAATGGACAAAAAATATTGCAGTGACTTTACCAGAAACAACCCAAATGCCCACAAACAGGTGAAAGGATAACTCATTGTGGCATATCCATATACAAGAATATTGCACAGCAATAAAAGGACTGACTTACAAACATGCGTAACACCTCAAGATATTTTACCAGCACAAGAAGACTCAAAGGCACTATATGATTTCACATACCTGGAATTCTAGAAAGGACCAAGTTCATGTATAAATCTGGCAAAAATCAGATTAATGCTTACCTAGGGTTAGGGAGAGGGAATGTGGGATTGTAATATTGATTACAAATGGACTCAAGGATATCTTTTTGTGGTCACAAAAGTGTGTAAGTCAAAGCTCTTTGAACTGAACACTGTTGAACACATTTTATGTAAATTATACTCCTATAAAGTTTATTTGATAGTTGAATTGCAAACAGCTCCTTAGGAATTTATGTCAGAAAGCAAGATTTATCTTAGTGAACATGTTCACATTCTGATATTTATTTAAGATAAAGTTTGACTGTAGTATCTATGGAAACTTTTGAAGTCTACCCATTCACCGCTAGGTGATGTGGGAGATGTCTATGATTTTGTTTCCCAGCACCCCTTTACCTTCCTTCTGGAAATAGCACTCCTTTTCCTTCTTTTGGTCAGCTGCTGTGTCCTTATTCCAGCCACAGGGATTTAGCAGGCCTTCCAATTGGAATGAACTTCTCCCATCTGTCCCCACTCCTCTTGCCACTCCACTTCCCCTCTTCTGCTTCCTCCCACTCTGCTAACGGAGGCACATGAGAATGTAGATCCACATGAAAAGGGTAACACTGATGTGGAGCCTCAGTGAAAGTAGGAAGGAGGGAGAATTTCCAGAAGTGTGAATTGTCTGCCTTCAGAAATCTGCTAAACACCCTCCACCCCATTGTTCCTGATTTCTTGAGCCCATAAAATGATAAAATTTCCCTCTTTGCTAAGCAAGTTAAAGTTTCCTGCAGTAGCACCTAAAAGAATCTTGATGATTGGGATTTCAGAAGTTATATTAACTTTAACCAGGCTGCCTTGTTTATATGAAGATTATTTCTGTAAGAACATCCACCAGTTGGTATAATATTTTCAAGTTGTTGGTGTCCCACTGAGTGAATGTCACCATGGAATCCCACATATCTCTATACTCCAAACATAGCCCTGCGTGCTACCTCAGGATTCTGATATTCATTCATTTTATTGTTTCCAACTTTAGTTAACGTGACATGCAATTGGGTTGGACATTTTGGTGGCTGCCTTACCTTTTGCCTGCCTTACATTGAGCATGAAGGCAGTGAGTTAAAACCAAACCTAGATTTTAAATAGAAAATGCTCTCAAGCCAGGTCATCTTCATTTAACACTTATGCAAGTGATCATTTCAATCTCCAAACAAAAATTTTCATTTATTGCTAATGAATTTAATTATGATTTTTTCCCTAATATTATAGAATGCCATTGAACCCTGATTCTGTTATCTACATTACTGGCCTCAGTTTTGTTTCATTTATTAGTTTAATAAGCAATATGGAAAAAATGACTATTGTGTGTGTATCTGCATCAGTAGTGGCACGATTCTAAGAGCTCACAGGTCTACATGGGTTGGGAATTTCCCTGGAAATCAACAGGAAGCTTATGGATTGGCAGCTCTCTGCATTGCTGTGAACAACCAATTCTCCCTTTTATGACCATCAGGAAACCGTGCGCTATCTTTAGCCTTTTGACATTTCCTCCATTCTCCAGGGTACTGCAGAAACCACCAATGTGTCTCCTGATCGCTTCTTCAAGACTTTGGATGGTAACTTCTTGGGTCCAAAGGCTTATACTCATTTTAAGCCACTTAACATTCTCTTCATATCTCCCCATCTCTCTGGAGCTTCAATTTCTTCTACTTTGAGTCTCATTATCCTTGGTTCAGAAGATAGAGATGAATTGAAAATGCAGTGACTAACTTCCTGCATCTCCTACATTACCAAAGCCCTCTGCACATCATTTTCTCCTGTGAGTTGAATGTAGGGACTAGCAGAAGACAGTGTGAACAGGGACCTGGTGTAAGGCAAGTCATGAAGAGTTGGTGTGGCAGAGCTGCTGCCTAGGCAAGGTAATCCCTGAGTATAGACACCACTGATAGAGACAGTGTAACAGCTGCTGTTTGGGCAGATAGCGTCCTAGTACCCACATAAATGGTCAAGGGCAGTGCTTCAGTTCCTGTGAAAGACCAACACAAAATCCTTGATCCTGGAAAAGATTCTGGCTTAGGCTCTTAGACACCAAAAGGATGGCCAATGAGGAGGGTGAAGGAGCTGGAGATTCAGAGAGATCAGGAGTGGGATATTGGCATTCTCAGTAGGATGAATGTGGGTGAGAATTGCTAGGCACTGAAATGGCTTAAAGAGAACAGCAGGCCGGTGCCGCGGCTCACTAGGCTAATCCTCTGCCTGTGGTGCCAGCACTCCGGGTTCTAGTCCCGGTTGGGGCGCCGGTTCTGTCCCAGTTGCTCCTCTTCAGTCCAGCTCTCTGCTGTGGCCCGGGAAGGCAGTGGAAGATGGGCATGGGAGACTGGGAGGAAGCACCCGGCTCCTGGCTTCGGATCAGCACAGCGCACCAGCCACAGCGGCCATGTTGGGGGTGAACCAATGGAAAAGGAAGACCTTTCTATCTCTCTCTCTCTCACTATCTAACTCTGCCTGTCCAAAAAAAAAAAAAAAAAAAAAAGAGGAGAACAGCAAAAAAAAATTTTTTTTTTGACAGGCAGAGTGGACAGTGAGAGAGAGAGAGACAGAGAAGGTCTTCCTTTACTGTTGGTTCACCCTCCCATGGCCAATGCGGCCGGCACGCTGCAGCCCGTGCACCGCGCTGATCCGAAGCCAGGAGCCAGGGGTTTATCCTGGTCTCCCATGGGGTGCAGGGACCAAGGACTCGAGCCATCCTTCACTGCACTCCCAGGCCACAGCAGAGAGCTGGCCTGGAAGAGGGGCAACCGGGACAGAATCCGGCGCCCCGACCAGGACTAGAACCCAGCGTGCCAGCGCCGCAGGCAGAGGATTAGCCTAGTGAGCCGCGGCGCCGGCCAAAATTTTTGGCATGAATGATTCCATGCAATCCCCACATTAAGAGACTTGATCAGCTTCTGGCACGTCTTCTATCAGCTCAAGATCACAGCCCCAGGATGAGAACCTCAAGCCCCTTTAATGCCTGCCTGAGAAAGTGCAATGCTTCCTGAAGCATTTACTGTTTGTTCTATTCAAATCCTGGCCACAGTCTCCTGTCTGTCTTCCTAGAGCATTTACCTTAGAGAATTTGCAAACTCTTTCTTGCGATGTCCATTTGAGATCATTTACAACTTGGGAATGTCTTTCTCTAGGACTTGGAAGCTATGGATTTCTAGTGGAACCATCAAGGACAGAGCTCCCTGCCGCCCCCAACTCTGTTTGCTGGACCAGTTAGAAAACACAAAGGGCTTAATCAAATTGGTGTCTCCGGTAACATCCTCACAAATTTCTCTTTTGTACACTCCTGCATTTTAAAGACCTCTTGTCTTTTGTTTTCAGTGGAGTTGAACTCAGTTTAGGCTGGAGTCTCTCTTCCCTATTGCAGGAATTGAAATAAAACTTGTATCGCCTTTTAAAATAAGTACCTTCTGGGGCTGGTGTTGAGGCACAGTGGGTTCATCTGTTTCTTGCAACACCGGCCTCACGTATCAGAGAGATGGTTTAAGTCCTGGTTGCTCTGCTTCTGATCCAACTCCCTGCTTGTGTGCCTGGGCAGGCAGTGGAAGATGGTCTAAGTACTTGGGTCCATGCCACCCATGTGGGAGACCTGGATGGGGTTCCTGGCTCCACACTTTGGTCCGTTCCAGACCTAGCTTTTGAGGCCATTTGGAGAGTGACCTAGGAGATGAAAAATGTCTCTTTCTCTTATTCTGTCTCTCCTTCTAGGTAGCTCTGCCTTTAAATATAAATAAATAATTCTTTAACAAATAATCTTTTGATTAATCTCTCTGACAAAGAATTCAAATCATTATGATACTGGGGTTCAGTCAAACTTGGGAATGGGAGGTATAAGTGGGTCCAATTGTGAGGGCTGGGGGTGACAGGAGGGAAGGAGGTGGCCTTTGGCAATAACCTTCCATGAGGGACAAGGTGGATAGATATCAGCCTTGAGAGATACAGTCATGGTGTCAGATCCATCAGTTGATAACAACAGTAGTTTATAAATTGAGTGACCCCAATAGGAGGCATCTAATAGGCACTACAAAACTCTATCTTTAACTTTTATAGTAATTGTTTCAATAAATATTTAAAAGCATGTCTTTGGCATTTATGATGGTATAATCATAATTCTAAATACTCTCAACAATTTGAATAAAAAGCTGAAATTATTGGAATGAAATCTGATAGAGAAGTATGTGGAATCTAATATTCTAGGCAGGGCAGGCCAGTTGTCTCAGTCATTCAGGCTGCTATAGCAGAGTCCTTTAGCCTGGCAATTTATAAACAGCAGACATCTGTTGCTCGCAGTTTTGGAGGCTGGGGAGTCCATGGGAGGGCAACTGTGCTGTGAGCCCAGGGTTCAGCCTTTACCTTGCCTGGGGTCTACACAGGGTACATGCCCAGACCCACCTCTTCCTGGCCTATGCCCAAATCCCCAGTAAGGATGAGGGTGGCCTTGGAAGGAGAGATGAGGGGGAATTGGTAGCATCTCAGGAAGGCAGGAGGGAGAAGGCAGGAGGTATTGGGAGGTGACATGGTACAGGAGTTGAGGCTCCAAGTTCCCGGCCTGAGCTTCGTGCTCCCAGACTGTTGGAACTGTCAGAAAACAACTACAGAGGGGAGTGTGAACCCCAAGTGCAGAAGGAGGGGCCCTGTGCAACTGACCTGGTCTCTGGCCCATGAAGCTGGCCCTGATTCAAGGCTAGAAACCAGTGTTGAAAGTGGAAATGAGAACTCTTTGGGTACAAACCACTTTGCGTGGTTGGAATAGTCCTGTCAGGAAGGGTGAGAAGTAAGCTTTGGAAGCAAGCTTCGCTTTAGCAGGAGGGAACCTTGACCACTGGTCTGAGGATTAGACGCCACCCTGTAGGGAAGGCTTGAGAGCAGGGGAATGACAAGGTGAACTTGGCGTTTAGAAGGATTAATTTCCAGTGAGAAGCCTTTTAGAACTGAGCGCCTTTCAACTAGTTTTTTTTTTCCCTGATGTTGTTGTTCTGTACATGAGAACTGAAGGAATGCTCTTTTTTGGATCAAAGAAGGGTAGTTGCCTGCAAGGCCTCTTTCACTCACTTTTTCCT